>NC_065920.1:69094615-69719818 GCF_024586455.1 Bactrocera neohumeralis | reverse complement strand
TTCGATTCGCCACAGTTAATGTTTTGGCTAAACTTAAGCTAAATAAGTATTACTTTTGCAATATTATTTATTACATTAACTTTTATTATTTCTAATAAAATATTAAAAATAAATATTTTTTTATTTACGCAAAATTTTCTTTTTTTTTTGCAGAATGACTGCCTTCCAATTTAATTTCGAGATTTGGTCTAAAGGTAAATATACTTATATGCCTAAGGAACAGTTTTAAATGATTTGTGTCCAATGGATTATTCATTAGTTTTTATAAGTGACCTAATCTACTTGTAGTTAGATATATAAAAAGATAGATAAGAGGAAGAAGATGTGACCAGCTTCTTAATAAGGAGTACATATGTAGAAAGTACTCAGGAAAATATACATTCATAAAAACATTGCTTGATTATAATTATCCTTTATCAATTTTAGCAGCCACAGAAAGAATTCTGTAGCCTTTTTTTCAAATTATGCATATATAAAGCAAAATAGTCATCTTTTCATACTTTTGAGTTACTTAAAAGATTTGATTGACAACTTCATAACTATTCTACTATTGAGAGTAAATTTTTCGAAATAACAAATGTATCACTATAGGTTAGGTTAATCTGTTAGATCAATAAGCAACGCATAGACCAGTTTTGGTCCTTTCCGATACCATATGAAGTTCAGTTGCTAGGTCCAAGTAGTCAACCATCGGGATGCCTGCGCTTGACGCGAAATTTAACAGACTTTGCGGCTTCACTATCGAAACATCCTCCAGTGTATCGTACCGTGGGGCTCCAGATGCTTACAGCATAGTTTTGGTAATGCGGTACAAGTATACAAGAGGTTGTTCATTGTTTCCCTGGTGCCCTGCCTTAAATCATTATTAAAAAATTCTAGGGGAGGTTATTTTATGAGAAATATCATCTTCTAATTGGACAGCCTAGGAATTCAATAAGGTGAACTTGAGAATTTTGGTTTAACGAAGTATAGACTTGTATTCATGCAAAGGAGTAATGTAGAATTTCGAATAAGTATGAAGCGATAATTACTTCTATCACTGTCGAATGTTCCGGTTTTGTCTGCTTCAGAAATTCTCTTCTCATAATTAACAAGATCTTGCAGCCTTATTCCACTTTATATTAACTTAAGTTTCTGAACTAATTTCAAGCAAGTGACAAGAAAGTAACTTTAAGTTAAGCTATTGACACTGTGGCGAGTGCTTTGTTTGACAAATTTTCGGTCTAACTTTAGTTAATGGAAATTTTCAGAAATTGTAAAAAGATAATTCTTGAAACTCGTTTCTTTTGAAAAACCATCCTGCAATAACGACGATTTTTCAGATGAAATGAGTACATATGATCAAAGTTTAGCCGAACTGACAACAAACCACAACTAAAAAGTTGTATTTAATACACATTTTTATTATTGCCTTCGAAATAAGGCTTTCAGTGCTTATAAGGAATGTAAGTCATTTTAAGTTTCGGCCCACTGTTGGAGCGCCATTCACTGCATTTTTGTATTGCTTCGACGTCATATTCTGAAACCCACGTCTCGACATCAGTACTGATGCGTTTGATGACCGTGAGTCCAGCTGCGTTGTCAAGCATCATTTTTGTGAAAAAAAGGTTGTAAAACTTCTACGAAAAAATTTCTTCCGATCCGGTTTGTACGCTTAGTTTAAATGTAAGAGTCCGGGTTAATTTTGATAAGATGGTGTATTCAACCATTTCTGAATGGCACCATACTTATACATACATATATTCACCATCTGATCAAAACTGAACCGGACTGTTCCATTTAAACTGCACACAAACACCATCTGATCAAAATTGGCCCGGACTGTTCCATTTAAATGAAATTAGTGAGCTAAAGGCAACGATAAAAAAGTCTATCAGACAACAATTATACAGTTGCTTTCGAAATTATCATGAAAACTTTAGCTTTTTTGCGGTTCAAACAACTAAAGTTCTGACAGCGCGCTGATTAGCGGTCAGCTTAAAACAACTTCGAAAATATGGCAAAACAACTAGAACAAATCGCTTGAATGGGCCAATTGTGCGTTGAAGAGGCAATTGTGGCTTGACATTTTTTTTATTATTCACCAGCTGCAACACAATAGAACAATAACAACATTTGAAAGGAAAAAAGCAACAATAGAGCAAAAAAAAAGACACAAATGCAAAGAATGCGTGCAACAATCATAAAACCAACAATAACAACAACAATATGGCGGTCTTAGTATGGAAAAAAGTATGAGCTACAAAGCTATTATATGGTTTGTCAAGCGATAAAAGCGTGCAATTGTGCTACAGCTGACACCATTTGCGTGCATGCGGTGGCGTATGAGTAACCGCCGAATGGCCTACTTTTTCAGCAGAGCCAACCAAGCAACTAACAACAACAAGCAACAATGCCTATTAATGAAGTGTCTTGACTATGTGTGAACTATGCGACTTCATAAGCCTAAAGTATGTGAGTGTGTGTGTGTGTGCATGTGTGTGAGTGGCTTCTCACACTACTAGTATTACCATGCCTCACACATTCATACACCCAAACGTATATAAGCTTGGGTTACTGCCACCAAAGTGTTTGCCAACTTTTGACTGTCAACGCTGAGACATAATTGTTTGTTGTGATGACAGCTAATGCTTGTCAACACTGTTATAAGCTGTGGCACAAAACTTCATACATACATGTGTATATATGTATGTATATATACGTGTATGCATACACACACTATCCCGTTTGCCAGCTCCCTGAGCGCTGCCTAGCAGCAAATATAGCGGTATTCCTAACACCGCACCAACGTAACGGTGTATCCGGTGTGGCGAATTATAAAAACAAAAGCAAAAACGAGAAAAAAGGCATAAAATCACCGGCAGCGTAAAATTGTGGGCGCACAGCTGCGAGAGTGACACCGCGAGAATTCCGTAATAATCGCAACTGTTGGCGTGACAGCTGGGGAAAAAGCAGCAGAACAACAATAAAAAATATTAACTAAATGATTGCGGCGTTCCATGTGTGTGACAAACTGTATTGCCTGTTTTTTTGTCGTCACTCGTCACACCGGGCATCAGCAAGTTTCATTAAAGCGCCTGTGTTGTTGCGTCTGCGCAGCCGCTGTGCCACAACTTCCGCATTTAGCTGATAAAATAAAAACAAACTGCGATTGCAACAAAAAAGAAAAAAATATTGTAGAATTGAAGGGTTTCCTTGCATTATTTGCTGGGTGATAGTTGTTTGGGCACAGCAGCTGGTAATAGTTATGTAATTCTTGCAGCTATTAGTGAGATATACATACTTAAAACAAGAAAAAATATTAAATTCTGTTGCACCGAAGCTATAATACACTTCACATTTGCTTTTTTATAGCACAAAATGGTTTGAAAAGGTTTTTATCTTGATTTTGAATTGCCAGTTTGTATGGCAGCTATATGCTATAGTGCTCCGATTTAGACAATTTCTTCGAAACTTATGTCTTTGTACTATATAATAAATCTGTGCAAAATTTCTTGAAAATATCTTGTCAAATAAAAAAAGTTTCCATACAAAGACTAACTTTTGATCGATTAGTCTATGGCAGCTGTATAAAATAGTGGTCCGATCTGAACAATTTCTTCAGATATTAGAGCCTTGTCTTGGGCAATGAAATGTGCTTAACTTCGTGAAGATCCCTTGCCAACAAATAAAGTTTTGATTCATTCAGTTTGTGTGGTAGCTGTATACTAAAGTAATCCGATATCAGCGGTTCTGACGAATGAGCAGCTTCGATCGATATCTAAAAAATTTTGGTACTCCTACGATTCTTGCTTTGTTGCTTATCTCTACTTCTCGGCTGCAGCACCAGCACCCGAGAGGAGCCAGCAAAAACGTTGCTCAGGTGCTTGAAGAACGCTTTGATGTTAGCATTTCACTTGAACTCAACTTCGGGGGTAGCAGCAATAGCCAATAGATTCATGAAACCATTGGCGTTACTGCGTGGTACCGAAGCACTAGTTGGGTAACCAATATGTGTCTATACAGCGGCGAAATTGGCAACATCAGCTTGGATTTTCGCACGTAGATCTTCGGGCTTGATGTCGAAGATCTCAGTTGAGAAAATGAAGCCAGAGTCGTATACTTGGGTTAAGGTCATTACTTATAAAAAAAGTTCAAATTCCTTATATTCCTCAGTATTTAATATAAGATATGAAGAATAAAAGAGTAGCGGATCTTAATAACCAATCTGGGTGCTTATGCCGGATATAGGATTTGACCGAAAGGTAAGAGATCGATTTATAAAAATTTATTGAACCAATCGTTACAATTCTTTAAAAACTTTCAAACTAGGCTCCTTCTCCGTCGATGCAGCGCTGCCAGCGCAATTTCTAAGCATTGAAGGCGTCACGGAAAGCATCCTTGAGAGTCGTGGTGCATGTTGCTTGGATCCCCTATGTCATTTCAAAATGCTTGCCACATACTCAATATCCATGGGATCATACTCAAAGATCCATGATTCGTCACCTGTTATTACGTTGTTCAAAACTTGGAGGATTTTGATAAATGTAACATCTTGGCAATTAAACCAATACTTAGTCGACGGTCTGAGTTCAAAACTTTGCGCATACGGGTCACATTGTCGGTGTTTGTCGAAGTCGCAAGTCTCCCAGCACGGTCTTCATCAGCGACCTTTACCCGGTCCTCCAAATAAGCCTGGTGCCTTCGAAACACAACATTTATTGCTAAAGTAACATCTAGGTAAGCCCGATTGATCATATCAAACGTCTCTGTAGCAGATGTACCGAGTCTTACACAGAATTTAATCGCATACCTCTGCTCTAACGAACGCTGCATTTTCGGCTTGCACCACTTACAGAAACACATCGTGCGAAAATGTTTGTCCTGACTCTCCAGGTGCTCGGAGACAACTAACCAGTCGCTCATTCATTAGCTAGGAACAACCTCTACCGAATCCAGCCGGTCTACGCATACTCCGAAGTACAGTCGCGATTTTAGTGAATGGTTTTATCTTATTGATCTACATATGTATATTGAATTTTCCTATATAGGATATGAAAAGAATGCTTTTTCCAATGCAATTTTGTCGAGGAATTATAAAGAGTTCATGTGTTTTGAGAAAAAAAATGTACACATTTTTTTTGAGTTCTAACGAGTGCTCCGATAAAAATACATTCTTCTTAGAAAATATGTTCCCCAACCAAGTATTTGACTTTTTACTCCACAAAATTAATCAACAGGCTTTATATTCTTTTCGCTTAGGAGTTAATTGATCAATTAGTCGACCTTTGCTCGATTAAATCGACATTTTAGATCGATTTACCATAAAAAGTATAAATCTTATTTTACTACATTAATTCTTTATTGAATTGAAAACGAGTTGAAACTGTAACACAAATCTTTGGGTTATTGTCCATACTGCATATTTGGCGGTTGTTGTCCAGGCTATAAATTTGGTTGCGTGCATTAATAAACTAGCAATCAGCTGATGAATTTTGGTCAACAGAAAAATTACTATATGAAAATACAAGCAAGTACAGCTGATCAGCTGATCGTTAAACGAGCCTATCGTTGAATGAGTAGCCGGCTGTGTGAAAGGCAAAAACTGATTTCTTAATTATAATCTTAATATACTAAATTAATTTGGCTATGCGGAAAGGTTAATATGTTCATCAATCCCAAATATAAGAACAATATTTCACATATTGTACACATAGACAAAACAGTTATATTTAAATATTATATTCAATGATTTTTGAGCGCAATAAACTTACTTGCTTGTTGGAGTTAGACTTTTTGCCATATACACGATAAAAGGTGTACTTCCATTAAGTCAATATCCAAACATGTAAGTGACCCACATTTTATGTCGAATTAGCATGATTTTCATTAATATTTTTATATTTTTTGTCTACTTCTGAGTTCACTGTTATATAATTTAGTTCAGCATGTATAGTACGCACGTCATTTCATAAACATGTTATGTCAAATTATATTCTTCGTTTTAATAAGAAAATCCCTAGCAAAAAACGGCATTTTGCAACGGTTTAATCGAATCAGTACTTGGTGCATGCAAGTAGTCATCATACGAAGCCACCAGCACATAACCCAGACGAACACACATCACACACCTGCACACTCGCGAGCTGTCAAAAGAACATCAAAAAATGCTTGTTGTCGTGAATTTTTGCATGCTCATCGTCAAAACTGACAGTTGTCAGCTTAGTCGCTTTCAACGTTTCTTCCTTTTTTTGCTTCAACTTGTTACTACAATGTATTCGGCTTTTTAGTTTGTAATGCATTTTATTAGCTGTTTATGACGTTTCCGTAATGGCTTGGTGACTATCATTATGTAGCGCGTCACCGATTGCATTCGTATTTCCCGTTAAATCGCTTGACGTACCACAATTTTACTGTTATTTCAGCAACGCCTCTGCCATCAGTGAGTTTGGCTGGTAGCTTTTTATTAATTCTTTCTTGAGTTGTACTCGAAATGAAAAGCGTTGGCAAGTTGGGAATTGAATTGAATTAGCGAGACCAAAAATATATTTAGTACTCGTATATGTGTGGGATAACAATGGTGTGAAGTAAAGAAGTTTCATAATAAAATTTCATTCTTTCACAACTTTAACGAGCCATTTAATTGGCTTATTTGCCGCATAGAACAGGAAAGAACGATTTGTCAGAGTTTTGAGCTGTTGTGTTTGGTTTGCTTTCAAAGATTCGACTATGGTTTCGAGAAGGTTGTGAAGTCTTTGGTTGGTTAGTGTTCGAAATTTGGCAATATCATAATGCAAGGCTTCACTGAGTTATTTTTTTTAATATTTGTTGATTTATTTTATAATTATTTATTTTTAAACAAAGTTGAAAATATGAGTTTTCAACAGAATTTCGAATGAGAGATTGGCTATAACTTGAATTCTATCAGATATTTGAGAATTAAGTATATTGAAGATAGTAGCAATGGAATAATTTAAAAGTGCTTCAAAATTTCTCTGAATTAATTTAAATCACTCAAAAGAAATTGAATTTACAAGAAACGAAGATCTTCAGTTGAATTAATATAGATTGTTCCAATAACGCACACAAAGCTAATGTAAACAACTGCTCAACATTATCAAAAATTATTTCCCTCTCATCTATTGCCAAAGATTATTCCTCTCGGCCATAAAGCGAAAAAGTTCCAACATTGTATATAAAAAGCTTTTACAGCTAATGACCGACAATAACAAAGGCCTCTTTAGATCAACGCTGCCGGTAAATGAAGCCTGAAGGCCAATGCGCTCATTAGTGTTTGTAGAAATTGTAGCAACTTGCGTTTGCTTAAAGGCTTTATTGTCATTGCGAGCAAACATATTTCTTACTTTTTCTTCACCGAAGAGTTTAATTTTGATCTTTTGCTATTCAAAAATATATTCCCAGCGGAAAACTATTTTTTTCTTCGAGCTACTTGAGTACAGCTCAACAATAAACTTCATCACATTATTACTTCTTCTGTCTCCCTTTACGTCTTGAATAGTCGCTTTTAGTGGTGTTTGACGGTAGTTTTTATTTCGCTTTTATTGCTCATGGTCTTAATACATTATAACATGTCAATTCAAAAGTCACCGACCTACCATAGTAGAACACATTTAATTTAGCAAATTTTTTTTTTATTTTTTTTTCAACCGTGATACACTAATTATAGCGACTCTCCTAATTTCGATACCATTTTTGTACTACGATTTCCCTTTGCTTCAAAATAGGCCACAGTTTCGGCGATCACCTCTTCAGTGAACGAAACTTTTGTCCCAGCGTGCATTCTTTTGGGGTCTGAAAACAGAAAATATTCGTTGGGGTTCAGATCTGGAATACGGGAAGCAATTCGAAGCCCAATTCATAGATTTTGTCAACGTCTTCACTGACTTGTGACAAAGTGCAATGTCTCGGTGAAACAGCACTTTGTTTTTCCTCAGATTTGGCGGCTTTTTGGCGATTTCGTCCTTCAAACGGCCCAATAACACTTTGTAATAGTCGCTGTGATAGTTCTTTCTTTTTCAAGGTAATCAATAAAAAGTATTCCATGCGCAACCCAAACTACAGACGCCAAAAACTTGCTATTCGACTGTGTTTTTGCACGCTTTGGAGCAGGTTCATCGTATGCAGTCCAATCGGATGACTGGCGATTGAACATCACAGTGAAATTACGGAGCCATGTTTCATCCATTGCTACATATCGAAGCAAAAAACGTTTGAATATCTCGAAACACTGCTCCGAATCATCAATTCTTCGTTGTTTTTAGTCACCACCGTGAGTTCACCGTATTCGATGCTCATTTAATTTAGCACACCGATCCATGATGATTGACTTTTTTGGAAAGGGTCTCTTCATCAAGCCATGTTTTTGCTTTAACTATAATTTTGCGCTTCGAAAAGCAATATTTTGTCCGCACGCAAAATTCCTTTTTATCCATTTTTTTCACAATAACAAAGTTGCTTCACTCAAAATGATATCATTGAGAAACTATTGATCTAAGAGCTGTCAAATTTATATACGCCCTTTTTGAAGGTTAGGGCTAACCAAAAGCTATATGTATTTCATTCTAGTAGCGTCATCTATGTGAACTGTTAGAGTAAAAGAATAAAAAGGTTCCTAACTATGCTTGTTCGTTGCCGAAAACATTCTTGTGACTGGGAAATACAAATAATGGACAAGTGTAGTTGGCCTGTCATTGAGTTTAAAGACTTTCTGCAATCGTTGATTACGTTGGACTTAAGCTTTGGTGTCAACAAGGCCAGCAATGCGGCCTAGCTGTGTGTGTAGCAGTGGTCGTCAAAGTGTTCATTAATGTTGTTTATTAACTTCATGTTTGGTCCTCCTAGTTAGACAAAAAGGGTTTTTCGTTCGTCCGCAGAGCTTGTATGGCTAGAGAAGGAATTTGATACCTCACCCGTTTGCAGTCAGCTCCTCGATTATCGTCCTCCAACTATCAGCACGGGTCGTCAATTCCATGTTTTATGGTAGTATTCCCGAGGATATCTTCAAACCTCCACAATAAGGGATGGGCGTAAACCCAAAGGTTTATTTATCCAAATCCCCATTGTGGGAAGTATAAGGTAATCCTCTTAGTTCAGTAAAAGGTATGTTGGCTCCTATTCGGATTGCTCGCATTATTATTACTTAAGCCCCTTCGCTGTGACAAGGTGACCAGCGCTTGTTAAGTAACCTGGTACGAAGAATTTTGGTTTGTATCAACTGTATGTATTCTCTCTCGATTATAGGCTTAACTGTTGTGTCTTCAAACAAAATGTTTTATTTTTAATTATTTACAAAGTTACGTAAGTCTTTGTAACAGAAAAAATCTTAATATCATTAAATTAAGTCAATTAGTAAATTGTTTGAGCTCATAGGCAAACCTGATATTGCTAATTGACTCAATTAAGCATACAGCATATAAGGAGTTTCAGTTGACCAAATATCTCAGCCATTTCGGTCATCATTTTCTTGTTTCCTTGTTGCATTTTGACATAGTGTACCACAAAATTGCATGCCATTTGTAATGCTAAGCTATTTATTGCTCACCAAAAACTGCATCGGACAGCCGAAAATGTAGACACTTTAATTGCTTGTTTACTTGGCAAATGCGAATAATTGCCAGGCTATGCAAGCGCCTAAATTGCACAGCCTTTTCTATTACAGTGCAGCCCGACTTAGCGACGCTTATGGCTTACCGCCGACTTTGGCTAATGTCAAGTTTTATAGGTTGCGACGGCGGTGACAGCCAACTGCGACAACGACAACAGACGACAAAGCCAAATGCAAGTCAAGTCGGCTAAAAATATTAATCAGCTGTTGGTTGACTGTTGGCCTACTGTTTACACACCGTCCGGGGTTGAGTGACTTTTTGCGGTCTGCGTAACAGACAGACATACATACACACGGCCATACAAATGAGCCACCTTATTTGCAGCAAAAAAATAGCAGAAATGGTACGTGTCTGCAGCGCGCGAATGCGGTGAAGAATGAGAATGGAAAAAATGGCACAACGTCTTGACGGAATTAAGTCGCAGCGTGCGCCAAAACGGCGCGCAATAAACGGTCGAAAAAATGCACGTAATGAATAACTGTGCATTTGTGAAATAAGAGAGTAGCGTAGCAGAAGCGCCGCCGACACTAAGCAAATGTAGGCGAAGACATTTTTCGAATTTTAATTAGCTACAACAAAATAAAAAAAAAAAAAATAAAGACGGATAAATTCTTGCAAGAAATTGCAAACAAATTGGCTAACGGTGTTATATATGTACTAGGGTGTGTCAAAATATTCCATTTTTTTTATATTTTGAAAAATTGGTCGATAGGCACCTCAAAGAAGCTCTCTCCACGGATGTACTCCCAAAATTAATAGGAAGGTCCTACGCGTTTCAGTTTCCTATTCTTTAGAGGGTAGTATAAAGAACAAACTTAATAAACTTTTGAAGGGTAAAATTTACGAAAAAATTAAAAAAAAAAAATAAAATTTATAGAAAATTTGATTTTCTACAAATATAAAAGTCGAGATATTTTTGATTACTTAATAAGGAGATATGAATTTTTCTTTTCAATCACAAATTGAAAACAGAAAACTGAAGACTATTAAAATTATAAGCTCATACTTAGAACACTAAGAGAACATTTTTTCATATTGTGAAGGTTGTTGTCTCCACTAAGCCGTGTCTTGCACCACCGCAATTTACTTATGGCATATATTATAGGATTTTTATATTTGGTGGTGTCTTCCGACCAAATTTTCCGAGCATAAAGTGAAAAATATATATTTTCTGGTCCCACCCTAATACATACATATGTAATATATGTATATACCTTTGAAAGATTTTTGTATTGTCTTTGTGCCACATAGAGTGTTGCCGAGAATAAAATTTAATTTAATTTACATCAATTAGTGACGCTGCTTGCCTCACTTTAATTAATCTGCTCGACAATCAGCGTTGAGTGGTCACGCAATTGGGGCGTGACACATTTAATCGTTTGCAGATTTTGAAATACTCCTACATTGTATTGAGCTGAATCTGAAATGCTGGATTTTCATGGAGATTAAGTTGCAACAATTGTCATGCTGTGTATTAGCAATTACAAAATAGAGCAAGAAGTTTGAGACAGAGTTGGATGTAGAAAATTGTAAACAGGCAATGCAATTAATTTTGTATGTTAGGAGGAACTTTAGAAGTGATTTATAATAAGTAATTTATAATTTAATGTGTGATATATTATTACAAAGTTGCATTTGATACCATTGATCAACGGCATGGACTTGGATTATGGAGTAAAGATTTCAGTACTATAAGCTTAGCAGCATTTCTCAAAGACTGATTTGAAATCAGCTCGTCTTCCCTTATGTTCTTTCAGTTATGTCCATCATGTTTATGATTTCTTAACTAATTTTCTAGCAATTAATCAACTGACTCCGCCTTTCCAAATAATTTTAGTTTTCTTACTGTTTGTAACATGAGCACTCATAATAGTATTGTATTAGTAGCAATTGGGCAATTAACAGTTCCTTAATTAAACTCAATTTCACTAACTAAGCTCAATTTAATTAATTGAACAAATTTTTTCATTAATTGAACTCAATTTACTTTTAAATTCTTTTCAATATACACTGAAATAATTATTAATTGACTCAATTGTGTGCACACCTAATAGTGTTCAATTTAAAAAAAAAATTTGCTCAATCAATACAGTACAAAATATTTTAGATTGATTACATCAACAATATAGGTTTAATATAAATAAATGTGTAATAAAATATATTTAATAGTTACAGTCATTTAATTAAGTCAATTAGCAAAATTTATGATTATTTTTGACTCAATTGAGCATACTGTTAATTTAACCTTCATATAGTCGCTTAATGAAATGAATGTGTAAATTATTTGAGGTCATAGGAAAACCTGAAATTGCCAATTTACTCAATTGAGCACATATCAGTTATTCTAGTCAAATTTTGTAGTTATCTAGTTTCAACTTTGTATGTCACAATTTGTCACAATTTGTACCGTAAAATTTCAAGATATTTATATTTATATAGTATAATGATTTCATATTAAGTATGAAATAACCACTAGTTGAGCAACAAGATGTTTATGAAGTAGGACATTAATTGAGCTGTCTAACACCAACTTCAACTTATAATTAAATATTATATATTAATACCATTAATTGAACAATTAAAAGTTTTCAAATTATGACATCAATAGAGTTCAATTAACAGTTCCTAAATCATGGCATTAATTGAGTGCAATTTAATGTGTAAAAATTCAACTCCTAATAGCACAATTAATATCTAATTAAATGAAAATCGAATAATGTGCAAATATATTACTTAAATTTTAGTCAGCCTTGCAATTCAATGAATTTTTTGTTTTTTTTCGTAAAGGTAATTTAAATATAATTTGCTAATTAATTACATTACAGTCTGTATGTATTATATTTTATGTAGGTAAGTTCAATTTTAGTTTGCAAGCATTTTTAGTAAAGGAAAGACTATAAAAAATTGTAGTTGATAAAGGTTGTGGTAATCACATATCATTTCAAATATAGCTGAAAGTACACCTCCCGTTGGCAGGCGGCTTAATTCATGTTCTTTGCCGGTTAAGATTGATTTGAAGGCTAACTTGATAAAGTTACAAAGTAAATCAATATATGTGACCTGGTCTACGGAAAGGGGCTTAGGTGTCAAAAAATCAATTTTCACTTTTGAAACTGACGAAACGAGTTGTTTATTTTTAACAGCTGTTTCCCAGAAAACTAGTTTTCGCACGTTAGCTCCCTTTTCGTATACCAGGTCACATATAGTCGTCTAAATTCCACTTATTCTTTACTTGATCGTAGTCGTATGAGGTATAATTGCTTTATAATTTAAGATATCCGTTCCAACGATAGTCGGATCTACGTAACCAGAACCCGTAACCGGAACGGAACAAGAACTGTCTACTCGGCAGAATTCCGCTGCTACAACAACAACACAATTTAAGATATCGACACGATTGTGAGACGTTTCGATGTGCTCACAGCTTTTATAACAAAAGCAAACAAATTTTTAAAAATTGTTTGAGATATCGTTTATATTTTGACGGTTGTTGTCTCCACTAAGCTGTGTCTTGCACCATCGGAATTTGGTTGTAGTATTTATGATGATTTATATGATTTTGAAGTGATTTTTTCCTAATCAAAAAGCGGAAAGGAGATGAATTGAAAAGTACTTAAGTGGTATAACCATTTTTTGTAGAAATCAACTGCTATATGCTTAGTTATCACCAGTATATAATTTTGTTTCTATAAAATCTATAAATTTTTTGAAAATTTACCCGTTAATTGTGAGTTCAAAGTAGCCAAAAAATTTGCCCAAAGTATTTTCCAAACATTTTTTCTCCAAAAATTTCAATACAATTCGTATTTTATAAAAAGTGAGTCATGACTCACATCAAATTCCACTGACTATTTATATTTCATGAACTCTTTTGTTTTCGTATTTCGCACCTTCACAAGTTACAATCACCTCAAGGGCAGTCTTCGTGCCAAAACTGGGTCGAGCGCTGACAGGGAATTCTTTCCGAGAAAAGTAAACTGTAAAACGCTGAAAAGAAAACATAAAATTAGATATGTAAATAAACAGATTAAGGCGGAAATCGAGGTGAAAGATCAAAACAAATCGTTGACGAGTAACTACAGCACAGCAGCAACAGCGATATTATAGAGAGACGATTTAATTTTACGGCAACGAAAGCACGCAGCCACGGCTGGAACAGCAGCTGGTGGCTAGCTGTAAACACAAACATAAAAGCAACAACAAGAAAAAATAGTCGCCATAAGTTAATAAGACGCTTGTGGGCTTCAGTTAGAAATTGAGCGTCACACGAAGCTTAAAAGCGATGAGCATTTAACTAAATAGCGGCAGTTTAAGTCTTATAGTGCTTCTTCTTTTTACACTTTTTCATTAGCTATTTTCCAAGCAGCTGTAATTTGTAATATTTCCATTCATAAAATTTGAAATACTGTATCTGAGCAACAACAAAAACGGCCAAACAACTTTCAATGGCTAACTGTCGAATAGACGGCAATGAAAGTGAAATTGTCATAAACAAATAATAAAATGGAAAACCACATGGAAACAAATTTAAATGCCGGTGAATTGA
This sequence comes from Bactrocera neohumeralis, assembly GCF_024586455.1. NCBI lineage: Eukaryota > Metazoa > Arthropoda > Insecta > Diptera > Tephritidae > Bactrocera > Bactrocera neohumeralis. Next base: position 69,705,667 of record NC_065920.1, on the reverse strand, counting down.
CTTTCAGAAGCGATCTACAAATACTGTCACAAATCTTTTGAAAGTACACTAAGTATATGGCCTAACGGACGGACGCATTTCAAGTGAATTTCGTGATTCACAATGCGATTTCAATGGACCCAAAGCGGCGAAAGCGAGAGTACGAATGACACATACATACACATATTTACATACATACATATATATTTACATACATAAGTACATACACACATATATATTTTCAATGAATTACTTGGATGCTTGAACTGATGAGTGTCGCATAATGAACCGTTAAAAACCGAGAGAACAATTGCATGCTTTGACTGTGTTTGTAGTGAAAACAAAGTCGAATGTAATAACAAAGACGTACAGTGAATGCAAAATAGACACGAAAAAATAGCAATTAAATAATTTCAATCGAATCTGTAGTGAAAATAATAATTTTTCATGCTTTTAAGTAATTTTTTACTAGTTTTTTCATACAATTTTTTATAGTTTTCAATTACAAGTGTTTTTCAATAGAAAGTGGTGATGCATAAAATTCACACGGGCTTATGTAACCGGTACTTGAAAGCATTTTGACATTTTACGAGTGGGACAGACAATTTAATGGCTGCTTTTTTACAATTTATATTTCTACTAAAAGTATATCACATTAAAAATGCATTGAAATTTATTCTTTGAGAAAAAATTTTTTTGAAAAAATGTTCTATTATATCAATATGCTCTAACTTTTTCAGAAAGTAATTTTTTATTGTGGAAACTTAAGTACATAATTAAAAAAATACAAATTCTCAAAAAAAGGTGGCAAAAACCTAAAAATTTGTATTTTCTAATTAGCTGATATTTTTAGTATAACTTGAAAATTAATTTGAAATTGAAAAAAAAAATATTTTTAAACATTTTTTCTTAAATTAGTAGATTTGTTTAAAATAAAATGATATTGAACTTGAAATTAAGAAAAACAAAGAAATTGAATTCTAAACTTTTTGAAAACAAGTTATAAACGATTTGAAAAAAAATTAAGCTTTTCCAAAATTTTTGATTTTAAAAAATAATATTTCTAGTTTTCGAAAAATGTTGAAAATTTTATTGCCAATTACAAAACGTGGAAAAAATTAATTTTCATTTAAAATTAAAAAAAAATTAATTTTAATTATTAAAAATTAATAAAATTTTTTAATGAAAATTATAAAAAATAATTACAAAAATAAAAATAAAAAAAACTAATTTTTATTAAAAGAATTGTAAATTTCAATAAAAAATGAATATTTTTTATAATTTTGCTTTTCAAATTAAGTATTTTTTTAATACAAATATGTCTTGAAGAAAATTTAGCGTTTTTATAAGTTTTTCGTTATTTGGTTACGGGGTTTATAATTATTAAACGTTTTCAAAATGTTAAAATTTAAGCAAATAACTTTTGTAATTTTCGAAAATTTAAAGTTTACCCAAAACGAGAAATTCTTGTGAAAATTAAAATGGATTTCTTTTAATTTTTCATTATTTGAAAATTTTTTAATAAATTCGAATTTTTTGGAGAAAAACTCAAAAATGGTTTTGAAAAAAAAAATTATATGATAAAGTATTATAATAATTGTTTTTACTTTTCTTTAGATAAAGCGAATTAAGCAAACGCAAAAAAAGGCTAATGAAATCATAAACAAATTATTTTATTTCAAAATTAATAGATTTTTTTGTTCAGAATAGAAAGAGATATTTAAAAAAAAAGAAACATTTGAAAAAGATATAAGTATTCTTGTCTCAAAAATATTTTTTTTATGTTTTAACTTAAAAAATTTTTGAAAAATTCAAAATTGGTTTCAAAACTATAAAAAATTTTGAAAAATTCAGAAATGGTTTCAAAAAAATTTAAAAACTTTATATGTTTTTTTTTAACTTTATAAACATTTTAAAAATTCAGAAACGGTTTCAAAACACTAAAAAATATTTTTTTTTTGTTTTTCAACTTAAAATTTTTTTTGAAAAATTCACAAATGCTTTCAAAGCAATTTAAAAAAAATATTTTTTTTTGTTTTTTAGCTTAAAAATTTTTTTTTTGAAAAATTCAGAAACGGTTTCAAAACACTAAAAAATATTTTTTTTTTGTTTTTCAACTTAAAATTTTTTTTGAAAAATTCACAAATGCTTTCAAAGCAATTGAAAACAAACATTTTTTTTTTGTTTTTTAGCTTAAAAATTTTTTTTTGCAAAATTCAGAAACGGTTTCAAAAAAAAGAAAAAAATATTAAATATTTCTCAACTTTAAAACTTTTTGAAAAATGCAGAAACGGTTTCAAAACAAAATAAAAACAAAAGTATATCATTTTTGGGTTTTAACTTTATAAACTATTGAGAATTCCGAAGCGGTTTCAAATCAATAAAAATAAAATGTTTTTTTTTTAACTTAAAAATTTTTATGAAAAATTTAAAATTTTATAAACTATTGAGATTTCCGAAAGGGTTTGAAATCAACAAAAATAATTTTTTTTTGTTTTTAAATTTTAAATATTTTTGAAAAATTCAAAAACGGCTCGAAAACAATAAAAAAAAATATTTTTTCAACTATAAAATTTTTTGAAAAATTCGAAAATTGTTTCGAAAAAATAAATAGCAGCTTAAGAGTTTTGTTAGTTATTTTATTTTTGTCTTTTTGTTTTTTAAAACCAATGTTGTATATTTACATATATTTTAAATAAATATACTTTTTGAAATAGTTTTGAAAAAATCAAAGAAAAAAGTATTTTGTATAATAATAAAATATTTTGAGAATTCAAACCGCAAGCACGAATGACCGTTAGATAACATGAAGTATATATTATACAACATATAGTACATATGTACTTACGTATTAAATATAGGAAAGATTGGGAAAAAGTGTCAGCATTACACTAATTGAGATTGCTTAATTGGCTTTATTAAATAACTCAGCTGGAAAAATGCAATCATACCAACGGAATGTACCAAAACAATGACAACAACAAAAACCGCATGAGTGGGCAAAAACAAATTGAGCAAATGAAGCTGTCAAACGCAGACGATGCAACAATACATAACAAAAACAACAATAATAGCAATAATGTTAATACCAAAAACAACAATAATTAATAAAAAAAAGACATAATAATAATAATAAACATATAATAACAAAAAACAACAAAATAACATTATAACAACAACAACCCAAGTAAAGAGCCGCTTTTGCGTTAGCAATTACAATAACAAATATAAAGTGATAAGGCAGAGAAAATACAAAGCAGTGATATTAACAAAAAACAACAACTGCAACGTGATATAAAAACATGGAAAATCTTTAAAAAATTCGTAATGTAAAAATTAAACAATAAAATGCATATAAAACATGAACTTTGCAAATCATTAGCGAGAAAAATATTAGTCAGCAGAAAAAAACTTTGGCTGCGCAGTCAAAATTGAAACCATAGCAAATAAATAAATATAAAATAAAAATATTTCAGATTTGTAAAGAAACAATAAAAAACATGAACTTCACCGCATTGAAACTATAACACCCTTCTCAGGTGCATATAATAATAAGAAAAATCTTTACTTTGATTTTGATTGGTAAGTTTGTATGGCAGCTATATGCTATATTGAGCCGATCTGAACAATTTTTTCGGCATTTGTAGAATTTTTATGCAAAAGAATCCGTGTTAAATTTCGTGAAGATATTTTGGCAAATAAAAAAGTTTTCAATACAAAAACTTAATTTGGATCAGTCGGTTTGTAAGGCAGCTCCATGTTATAGTTCTCCGAACTGAACAATATCTTAGGAGATCATAGTGTGGTGCTGCAGAATAATCTATGCAAATTTTTGTGAAGATATATTCTAAAATAAAAAAGTTTTGCATACAAGAAGATGTTTGACCGTTGTTTTGACCGGCCAGTTTGTATGATAAATATATGGTATAGTGGTCTGATATTTGTGATTCGGACAAGTGAGTCGCGTTTTGGTGAGAAAATGGCGTGTGCAAAATTTCTGCTCAAAATTTTAACAACTGAGGTGTATTTACATACCAACAGTCGGGTATATTATACCCTGTTTTGGGTATAAATATTTCAGATATCGATAAAAAGTATAATACATACCTGTAAATAAAAACAAAACATTTAAATATTTGAGCAATTATTTTGCATAGTAAACACAAAGCGTTGTAGTGATTCATTCAATAGCAACAATGGTTGTTAAAAATACATTTTTTTACAAAATATAAATGCAAACTACAAATGCTTTTTATAACTTCCATATTTTTGCGAGTATATTGTTACGCTTTCGCTTTTTTGTGGTCACTATCTGTGATTTTGGCTAAACATTTATTTAATTGAACATCTTTATGTATGTGTGAATATGTGTGTAAATTGTATATGTGTGTGCGTATGTTTTTGTTGCCTCAAATTTATAAAAAATATTTATTAAGTAGCTTTTGTAAGTCCAAAGGAATTTATGTGGTCCTAACATGTTGTAGAGTAGTACAGTTTTGATTACTTAATGGTTAACGGTTAACTTAACAGTTAACTAAATATTTAAAAGTTAACTAAACGGTTAACTTAACTGTCAACTAAATAGTTAAATTATCGGTTAGCTTAACGGTTAAGTAATCATAGCTCTACTATTCTACAACATAATCGTGATGTACAAATATTTTTTGAGTTTGTCATAAATTTGACTTGTGACGTTCTGACAGTATTGTCCTTTTGTAGTTAAAAATAGACACAAATGGATCACAACCAAGCTTACTTTCAAAATAACAATATTTTCAACAAGTTACAGCGGCTTATTGACCCTAACAATGGAAATATTAAGATTTTGAATAAAAGTGCTCTGTGCTAGTGCTAATAGCATGTTGCAACCCTGGTAAAAACATTTCTTTGAAGATTTATAGCTTCCATATATCATATACATTACATATTAGCAGATAACTCGATTTTCCATCCCAATTGGGAGAAAAGGAATTCATATATCATACATACATCCCTACCTACTATTGTCACCAAAATGCAAAGCAGTGTATTCTCAAAAAAACAAAGAAAAAAAACCGAAAATCGCTGTCAGATATAAAAACCAATATATAACCATTTTATAACCACACTCAAATTATGTTTCTACTATAACATTTTTCCTCTGGAAGTAAACTTATGACTACTTGCTTCGTCGGGAGCCAATTGTGCCCGCTGCACTTTATTTCTTAACACTGACTCCTCTCCCGTGCTCCAATGACGCCTACATCGCATATTATGTGACAACCTAGCTGAGGGGTTTCCATTACTGACGGTTAAGTAAGGATCCCTAACTTTTCACCGGCGATAATCCAAACACTGCAAGAATTTTTTAAATCCGCCAAGTAGTTTCGAAATATATACAAAGTTCGTGCTTTTTCTGATTCAATTCATACAGCCTATATTGGCCATTATGTAAAGTATTTTAATGAAAGTATGGGAACATATATCCGTATATGTAATATATTTTGGAGGCAAAAACAATTTATATTGGTCGATAAGTTTACAAATATTCAGTAAAACAATCTTCTTTCTTCCCGTTGACCACCCACCTTTTAGCACTAGTTCAATTTCTTTTCAAATATACAAAAAATAATAAATATTTTTTTTTCTAAACTTTTCTAAAAAAAAAAAAACGAATAAATATGTACTGTACAAAAATATTTGCTGCTTTTCCAATGAGCAATTTTTACCAAAGCACATCTGTACATATGTAACATATATGTATCTATGTACTACTAAAAATATTAATAATGAAGAATTTCAAATTTGTATTTCTTCAGGCGTGAATTTTTGTGTCAATCAACAGAACGCAATTGATTTTATGAAAATAAATTTCAAGGAATATCTTTTGCTGGAAAATATGCCAATATTATCTATTAAACTCTGTACAAAAGCAATCTATTTTGAAAATACGAATTGTGTGATAATGAGAAATTTAACAGTTGAAGCAATTACTGACTAAATTTAGAATATCATTCACAAAGTTAATATCAAAAGTCATTCCAATCATATTTTTAAAAATGCATGGAGTAAGAGGATAATTTTCATTAAATTTTTTTAAAAAGCTTTTAACGCTAAAAATTGTTTCCAAATTTCACAAACCATCGATGAACTTCACCACGTCGGCCTTAAGTTGAGGGTAGTCGCATTGCTTGCTGCGCTTGCTTTGGGGTATGGACATTATTTAGTCTAATCTGATTCATATTTCTGGACATACGTTCTTTTACGAAAGATTTATAAGACAATCATCATCAAAAATGTAAAATAACGTAACATTACTTTTCATAAGTTTAGAGGCGAAGAGAAGAAGATATAATAGAAACCACACACATTGAAATAAAATTTGAGGTTTGGTTATAGTTATATATTGGCTATCATACACTGAAACAAAATTTTAGCTTTGGTTATAATATGGTTATATATTGGTTATTACACCTGACAGCGATTTTTGTTTTTTTTGTAATATATGTATGTTACGCTGTTTTGCATTATAGGCGACAATATAAAGTATAATGTGGGGAAAAATTTGCTAAATTATTGATTAAACTGAAGACAACAAAACTGATATGGTTTTAGTCATATACAATTATTTTTATTTCGACTTGTTTAAGAACTGTCAACTTTAAGAGTCTTGGCAACATTCCCTTATAGAACTTTGTCTGCGTAACTTTTTTGTCAGTTCAATTTAAAATATATTCACCAAAATTAGTCAGTTCTACTTTTGATGTGCTTCCTTTTATTCATAAATATTTTGTTCCAACTTATCGTATCTAAGCTGATAAATCTGCAGTATAGAAAAAGGAGATTATAGTGCGATGTAAGAAGAGTAGCTCCAAGCCATAGAATAGAGTGTACTACTTAAAGCTGGATTTTAGTTTTAGAACAAAGTTAATGACATTGGATAAGGAGGACGAATTATTGGATCTCAACCGCAGCCACTTAAGTGCTTACATGAGTTTCCTCGGGTCTTTTCTCAACAATTTTTTCTCATATAAAAATTAAATATTTTATTAGATATTTTTGTTGTTAAAAACACTTACATCATTAACAAAGAAATTCTGAAATTTTTGGAAAAAAAATATTTTAAACTCGGCCATTGCGACGCCATTTACGATGACCCCTCGGAAAAAAGATGCGCTCTCGTTGGCAGCATAACTCCCTACAGAATCATATAAAACGAAAAAAATACGTCTTTTAGTTAAAATCTTAACTTAGAACTTGGACGAAGGGAAAAAAACTGAAAATTTGATTTTTGTTGGACATTTAAAAAAAAAAGAAAATTTGGCGACATTTTTATTTTCCAAATAGTTGTAATAGAAAAAAACTTTCGTCCAAGTTTCTCAAAGACCTGTGTAAAATTTGATGAAGATCGGTTGGGTAGCTCTCGAGAAATCTTGCCCACCGACTTAAAAACACACAGTTACCAGAAAAACTCGTTAAAAGACAGTGCACTTAGCATAGCTAGCCTCCAGCGCACAAGTTCTCTAGGCTGTATCTACGTAGCTATTACTCGGATCAATTTAAAAATATAGGACAATATTTTGGAGGATTCGATTTTAACCCATGTAACCCCTTAACTTTTGTAGGTTTGTGACACACAGATGGAAATGATGAAGACATTATAAAATATACATATAAAATGCTGATCGTTCATGGTGAGCTGAGTCTACTTGTATTTACCATGGAAATGTTCGCCTCTCTGTGTTCGTCTGTATATTTGCAAGCTGTTGCCAAAGCCTTCGAGATATTGATCAGAAATCAGCCCAAGTTCTTTCCTCTTCAGGATGCTGCTCATTTGCCGGAACCGCCGATATCGGACCACTATAGCATATATCTGCCATACAAACTGAACGATGAAAATAATGTCTTTATATGGAAAACTGTTGCATTTGTTGGAATAGTTTAATGAACTTTGGCATAGGTTATAGTCTTAAGCAGAAATGCAATTTCCGAAAAAATTATTTAGCTCAGACCACTATATAATATAGCTGCTACACAAAAATTCAGATTGGATCACTATAGCATATATCTGCTATATAAATTAAACGATCGGTAACGGGCGATATACATATATTCTTATATTATAGTTATATATTTGTATACAAGTCCACACTTCTACATAGTTTACAAGTGTATATCAATTCGACAAACTTCTAAAAAGGGCACTCCAAACAGTCTCGTCACTGCAAACGAAGTGCCTTTGATAGGCACCGTACGACATTTTCTCATAAGTAAGCACAGCCAAAATCTTGTTGTTGCATGCAGTTCAGTTATTGAACTCTACTTGAAGTGGAAATTTTTACAAGACTTATGTTCAAGTGAAAATATGTAAGCCTGAACACATACTACATAAATTTAGCTCTTTAAATAGACAAGTGCTTCAAGCTCACGTGCGGGCTCCCAAAGCAATTCAATGAACTTTTGGTTCGATGAAATGAATCAGCGCGGTTTTTAGTTTAAGATATTTGAATAAAGTTTAAAGTATGTGCTAGATATAAGTATATAAATATGTACTGAATATATACACACATAAATAAAATTATATGCAAACAAGCACAAGCAAGCTACCGAGTTCAAAACGTGCACTGCTGTTCATAAATCAAAATCACTGATTAAAATAAATGGCTGCTACACTACGTACATATACGTAAATATATGTATAAACATACAGACATACTTATAGAAATACGTACAAGCTGGCATATGCTTACTGAATTTGGTGTTAGCGCATTTCTCACGCTCCCAACGGCCAGGTATATCGGTCGACTGGCCGTGTTAATTTCACTTATTGGCAGCTAAAAGAAGGAGGATTGAAAAAAGTAACCGAAACTGAAGATATATCTTCGAGTGTGGTAGGCAAAACTGTTGAAAATCAATTTGTAGTGTATAAAGTGTTGAAAAAAATAAGAAAGAGAAGAAATTAGAAGAAAGAAATAAAATGATTTCAAGTAGGTGAAAAAATTATTAGAAAAACACTTAATTTGTGGAGGAAAAATACTTGGGATAATACAAAAGCTCATAAAATTCAAAGCAATAACAATAACTCTTGTGATAGCAGCTAGACTGAAGTACCAGGTTGAGAGATGCCGTGTTAAAGCTTTTACATCGACTTCGGTCTATTTGGATAGCTTTTAACCGTTTCTGGCAAATAATAATAATATACTACAAACAATCAAAATACATTCCCGATAAAGCTTGGGTCTGCGAGTAGAAATCACATCATATCGGCAAAGCGCCTTGAGACATATGTCTAAATTTTATTGAGGCAAGTAATTTGTATTAATTCCAGTGATTTCGCCTGTTTTGTACTGAGATGCTTCAATTTAGTATAGCAAAAGCTAGACGGTGGATGAAAAAGTATCTAGAAGATTCCGCATCATCTTCCTCCAAGTAGTTTTGATAAAGGGTAACATGGGTTTCCTCGAAGAAAAAACAGCCTTTTTTCAAAAATTTTTTTCTCATGTAAAAATGAAATACAATATGTATGTTAATAGGTTTTTTTTATTGCTAAAACATACTCTTCTGAAATGTTTGGAAAAAATATTTTAAACTAGACCATTACGTCGCCATTTCCGGTGACCCCTTGGAAAAAAGGCATTTTTTTTTAATAGTTGTGATCGAAAAAAATATTTCGTCTAAGTCTTTAAGAATTGTATCTTAAAGACCTGTGTAAAATTAGATCAGGATCGGTTGAGTAGATCTGGAGAAACCTTACTAACCGACTTCAAAAACACAGTTTCGAGAAAAACGCGCTTAAAGACGGCTCACTTAGCCTCGAGCGTACAAGTTCCTAAGGCTGCCTCTCCGAAAATATTACTCTGATTAATTAGAAAATTTAGGACAATGAAAAAAAATCGTTTTTTTTGAAACTCTATGTCAAGACCTTTAAAACCAACTTACTTATTGTTTAGGTTATATTCAGTTAATCCGGAGTTTGATATTTTGCTTCAAAGCCTGAATCAAAGCGGATTTGTCCGCATAGACTTCGACTTTACATATCGCCTTAGGAAAACGTGAAATTTGCTGCTCACCGAAGTGTTCTCTCAATAAATCCATTGACTGATGCGATGTGTGGGAGTGACGCCGTCTTGTTGTAACCAAATATCGCAGAGATCACGAGTTTCACTATCAGGCATCAAATAGTCGGTTATCATGGGGCGATAACGGTCGCCATTGACGGTTACGTTCTCATCGGCATCAGTTTTGAAGAAATATGGGCTGATGACTCCACCGGTCCACAAACCACACTAAATTGTCGGCTTCAGTTCGTGCGCAAGATGTATTTTGAACGATTTCAATTTAAGATCTCGACGTAAAATGCGCCAAGTCGTTTCTTTCACTCTTAGTTGCTGTGAATGGCGCCGAATTGACTCTCCACAGTCTTCGTGTACACTCTAAGCTACGGCTGCTATAGTTTCTTCATTGCGTGCTGAACATGGTCTATACGATTGAATATTATTCAATAATGAATGCTGGGTCTCAAGATGGGTGATGGTGTTACGAATAGTATGCAGTAGTAGTAGTAAATATATGTTCTTCTTCTTTACTGGCGTAGTAGTAAATATACACTATAAGTATAACTAGTGGCGTCACACGTCTGCAGAATGGGGCTGACACATAAAGAAGACTAGAGGAAATGTTAAACCATGACTTCAAGGCATCGTTTAAAACATTTGGGGTCTCCTCGGTTAGAGACGCTGGAAGAGGTTTCGATAGTGAGGCCTCAGAACCTTTTGACCTCGCGTCAAAAGCTGGCATCCGAAGATGGACTACTACTCATAAAATACAGAATGGCGCTTCATCTGGCATCTATAAGGATCAAGTCTGACCTATGCTTGGCTCATAAGTTTACCAGACTAACCTAAGCTCACCTAATATAAAAGAACGGATAATTTAAGTCTTTCATTGAAGTTTGAGGTGAAAATATCTGTATATTTCTGGGTTATATAGCAGACCCCAAAACAGAATCTTACTTGACGATAAACTAACAAGCCATAAAATTTAGAATTGATAATTATCATACTGCATAATTATATATAATATAATATAATATAATTTATTATTAGTCTTAAAAATCAAACATATATATAGATATTTTTTCAATTGATTGGTCTACCTATAACTACTTACTTTCGAACTGTTCCTCTCTTAAAAACCACAGTTTCTTTACTAAAAGCATATTTCTATGGCCATTCCTACAGGGTATTTTCACAATTGTCTCTGCACAACTTAAAGAAAACAAAAATTCACTGTGCGTTTAAGCTTTGGTGACTTCATTTATATTTTATTTTACTTTTTTGTGTTGCGGTCATTGCTTACTGTTTGGGGAAAAGAGAGGTAAAAAGCAAACACAATAAAACCGCAGTGTGCCCAATGCCAAGAACTTAAATTATGGGCTTACTTGTGCGCAAAGACGGACAAATACCTTTAAAGAAAACAGGCATGTGTAGAATTTTTGAACGCAGCACCTACAAAAGAAGAAAACAATTTGTTGTTGCATTAAGTATGTTTGTAAGTTTCTTTCTCTCCATTGCGTTCTGTTTTTGCTTTGAAGATTCTACCGCCAACACAGCGCCCAAGCGTTGCTGCTCGCTGCGCTTAACTGCGCGTTTAGCTAACGCTGCTTGCGCATGCGCAACACTTTAAACAAAGTAGGTCACATGTCTTCATGCTTTTGTAAGAATTCTTCTTTTTGTTCGGCAACCTTTTTCCACATTTAAGTAAATCTTTCATTAATTTGACTTTTTCTGCATTTTATTTTGTTTTGTTTTGACCTTTTTCTCGTAGTGCTTCTAGCCACTGTCTCTTATTATGTTATTTATTTGATTTGGGCATATGTGGAAAAAGTTTAGGTTTGTTTTGCGCTTTCCATACTATTTGCCATGCGCTCATTTTATTTTATTTTGTTTCCTACACTTCTCCCCTCTTGTTGTTGTAATAATTTTTGGAGCATACTTGTTTTTTGAGTTTACAAAGGCCGCTTTTATTTTGCAAACAAAGCGCAGCAAATTTTCTGGACCTTCCCACACAGTGTCCGCTTTGAGCTTTACGCCCATAGAACTTCTGCCTTTTGTTCGGCGTTTTAATCCAAGCGTTCCGAATGCTGAAGTGCTTACATGTAATTGGAAATTAAAAGGAGAAGTGTATGAGACCTCAAAACTGTAAAAAAGTAAAAGGTAGAATTTGCTTCTTTGTGTTTGGCACATTAAAAAGTGTTGTGTGTGATTTCATTTGATTGAAATTAAATTGATGATTGGCTTTAAGGTGCGTAAAATATCAGAGAATTTAGTGGAAATTTTAAGGGAGATCCGTATTCAATATTTTTAACATTGCTGGAAAGAGAACTTTTCTAAAAGACTTCATAAAATTAAGTCCAAGTTACGACTTTTCAATTTCGATATATTCAAGCTGAGGTTTTTGCTATTGCGAAAGCAGCATTAGAGGCCAGCAGCTGCAGGCAATTCCATTGTCATCATTTACGTAGGCAGCCAAGCAGCAATCAAGGCAGTAACCTCGTATCGTATATCGGCCAGAAGTGTGGACAGTGGTGGAAAGTGTTGCCAGAAGTAAGCAACTTCTCTTCTACTGGTTGCCAGGCCACAAAGGCATCGATGGCAATGAAATAGTGGAAGAGATTGCCAGGAATGGTGATCAACATTGGGGTATGGAGGAGGTATTGACAGTGAGCCCGCAGAATCTGTTAAAATTCACGTCAAGCACAGGCATCCTAAACGACGTCTCCTCTACTCCTCTTATTTGGACTTAGCTAGTGAAATCCATCTGGTATCGCAAAGGACCTAACAGATGTATGCTTGGCTTATTGGCCTACCAGATTAACCTAACCTAACCTTATTGACATAAGGGTAAGCGAAATAGAGTGCTTACAATTTTTACGAAACTTTCAAAGCTTCCTATAGGCATTATGGGTTCACACTTTTTTAAAGATAGGTAACTTTCTCAGGCAAAGGTTTCGGTATCTTCTTTCTTCCTAAGGGATATCAGCCTCTATCATGCTAACTAGAAGCGCCACTTGAGACCAATATTTTACCAGCAAAATCATTTGAAATAGACTTTAACCGGAAATTATCACAAGTGAATATGTACCTACATAAAAACACTAAAACCAAGCGCCCTGGCTGCTTCTAGGTGATTGCTTCCTTCAGACGATCCAATTGTTTAGTGTAGATGATTCCCAGACAATGCTCGAAAGTTCTAAGAAAAGATGCGGCAACTAACAGCGGGTTTCAAGCCCGGATCATACTCTTATAGAACCCCCAGAGTTGATCTAGTGACTGAAGCCCAGATCATACTAAAATTATAGATGAACACTGAATGGCAGTGAAAGCATAACACCATGAGTTGATGAACCCGATTCCCCAATAGAGGACGATGAAGCAGACGTTCTATATCCAGAAATAAAGTCCCCTCTCGACGAACAAAGACCAAACTCTACAAGTCACTGATCATCCCCGTCCGGCTATATGGTACAGAGGCATGGACGATGACAACATCTGATGACTCGACGCTACTAGAAAGGTTCTGCGGAAAGGTTCTGTACGACGGCATTAACATAGTCATCGAATTATGAGGCAGTGACTACGTTTGTTAGGCCATGTCGTCTGAATGGACGAAAACACTCCAGTTTTGAAATTATTCGACGCAGTACTCGCCGGGGGAAGCAGAGGAAGAGGAAGACCTCCACTCCGTTGGAAAGACCAGATAGAGAAGGACCTGGCTGCACCTGGAATTCTCCTAAACAACCAAAGCAGTGCTGCCATGACGGTTGGACTTGAAGAAAAGCTATGGGATATGGCGTATTTTCACCTTGATAGTGTCCATCTTTGGCGCGTGCTAAAGCAACACTGGCTCAAGCAATCACAAAATTGTCTGTGTAGTGTTTTTAGTATAAAATATTAACTTACCGACGCCGACCGAGATAAAAATTACTAAGGCCATCTATTGAAAAAAAATATGTATTGGCTTGCCTATTGGCTTCCTAAGGCTGCTTTCACTTCCTTTGCTAAATTTTAGTGCATTATTTGGGGAGATAAGGCTAGTTATGTCGAGAAGAATAGCAAACCCATAAATTGCTTTTCATAAGATGCGGTCGAAATGGTTAAATTCTGGTAAAACTCCGTAATCTTGCTAGCTCGTTTTATCTTTGCGCTCAGATCATTTGTTGCATTTAATGACACTACTTTTAACTGTTATGATTTTTGTGAACGGCCATTCAAGGTTTGGTGCATAAGGGGTTTCAAGTCTTCTCTGGCTGTTTTCTCTAACAGCTGGGCATTTACAGAGAGAGTGGAAAATGGTTTCCTTAATACCTTCCAGCTTGCAGCTGCGGCAAATATATGTTGTATGTTCTCTAAAGGGGCAGTATCCTCTTGTTGTAGCCGTAATTATGTAAATACTATTCCGGAAGTATCCTAGCCATATCTGCTTAATCATCTTACAGTTGGCTATTGAATTAAATCTGCTCTATGAGTATAAATCTCTCCTTTGATTGCTCCCAGCGGGCGTGGTATCAAAGATGCCGCTAACTTGGCTAACTTGGCCAACTTGTCCACTTTTTCGTTGTTGAAAATGCTCCGGTGGCCGGAAACTCAAATTATGGACAAGTGGAGTTGATTTACCAGTGAGCTGAAAGCCCTTCGGCAATAGTTGATTACGCAGAAACTTATAAGTTGCGTCGACAAGGTCAGCAATGCTAGCTGGCTAGCCTATTATTGTATAATGTTGCTTTCTGTATACTCCTGTAGTTATCGAATAGAACACCCTTCACTATACCTTGTACTTCCGCTTGGAAGTTGCTGACTGAGGTTGGTAGTGGGTTAGAGAGAAAGAACTATTCTAGTAAAGTTAAAATTTCTTAATTCTCTATAATATTTTTAAAGTGAAATTAATGTTCTTTATTTACTACAACAATAATATCAAAAAATTCCAACTAAATTAAGTATTTTATGACTTCTTTTTCCGCTTCACTGCGCTCTCTGCATAATTAACTTGTGCAGACCCAAACCGGTTTGCTTATTTGTTTTTGTATTTAAAAATTATTTTATTGTCGAAATCGTTAATTTAATCGATATATTAACCCAATTATGAATCCGCAAGCTGCAAAAGTGGACCAAAGTAAAGTTTTCACTGACCTTCTTGGCTGCGGCAACGAAAGAGAAAACAAAACAAAATAAAAAATATAAAAAATAAATGTTATTGCTAACTTCAGTATTAAATTTTCATTTTTTCAACAACAATTTAGGTTAAGAAACACTTAAGCATTGAGGCTAAATTCTCCTCTAAGCACATACACACACACACACATGTGCGCATTCGCTTGCATTTTTACTAAACGCCCAATCGTGCTTTCCGCTGGCGAACGAACGCAAATAAATATAATCATTATCGCATCAATAACGGAAATTTACAATTTCCTTTCTACTTACATATTGACAACAAACGGCAAGTAAATAAGTGTGTGTATATATGTGTGTTTGTGTGGGCATACTAGCACGTACAAACTTAATATCCATAATAATGTAGAAAACGAAAAGAATTAACTCTCACTGCGCGACAGACAGTCGGCATTGGAGTTGGCGTTTTAGCTGGAAGTCTGCGCCAACGGCGGCAACGAAATGTGGCAAGCAGGCAGGAAATGCGGCACAAAAGCACACTGAAATGATTGAGTGTATAGCGACGAAGCAAAAGCGCACAAAAACATATAAAATTATAGCAAAGTGAGTAGCCGAAGTGGAGCTCGTCTGGTCTGGTTGGAGTTTTAGTTGTTGAGGTGCGACCGACAGGTGCTCGCCGGCCTTTTGGCGCGTTGGTTTGTGCAACTTCTGAGACTGGTCGCCGTCATACTTCTTGGCTGGCTTGCGATTCACACGACCGCTTAAGTGCTGACCAGACATTTTGACAAATTTAATTGTAGCAATTCTAATGATCGCACGAGTGGCAGAGAGAAGTGTAAATAAAAACACTTCGCCGTCTAAATAAGTGTTAGAGACAGTCGTTAAAGTCGTGTGTCACGTTCGGTGTCAAGTATTTTGCAATGCAGCGGGAACAGAGGTGTATATACACATACTCAACTATATCAGTTTATCTCATGCAAAGCGGCTCATCTAATGTGCTAGATACTTTTGCGTCTATTTCACTTATATACACATACATACACATACACACACATAGACATACATATATATATTGGTGTTTGTGCCAAAAATTTACTTTTGCGCGGTCAGCATTTCGCCGGCAAAGTGAAACCGCTATTGTACCTGCCACGCCACGAAACTGGAGTAAAATGTTGTCACGAGCCAAGTACGACTCGTAAGTACATAGTAAACGCTGTACTACGAGCGTGGCTTATAAATATTTCAATCGGACAGATTTAGATTCAGATAAATAGCTACTTTTACTCTAAATGTTGGTAGTGAAACTACTTTATACCATACTATACTACAAGTATTTATAAAACGCAACGAAATTTCGTTACGCAACAAAATTCCGTCACGCTAACTGTATATATTTTCCTAATGTATTGTAGGTTCTACCGTTATGAATAATTCCTTTACATTGAAAAGTATTGGAGTCAACAGTTCAAACCAAAAAGCTACAATGTTGCCACCATTTTGAAAATTTTCAAAAAAATACATTTTTATGGCCTAAAGCGCCATAAAACAAGTTTAATTCTGATGACTAGGATTTAAATACTTACACTGTTAAATAACATTTTGGTGGTTGCCACTTGTTTGAAAGAATAAAATTTTGAGAAAATAATATTAAAACCAAAAACTTAGAAATATTTAATTGAAATCGTTTTAAAGTGTTTAAATTAAAAAAACGGGAGATTTCCACCTTTTTACATTTTTTTTAAATATAAAATTTGTCTTACATACATATGTACATACATATATGTATGTAGACAAAAAAACGTGACGAATTAAACATGATTAAAATCATTATAGGTAAAATTAATTTTAACAGAGAGTTGCCACCTTTTCAAAAAATTATTGATATTGGTCATATAAACAAAATCGATAAATTAGATGGTTACCACTTGTTTGAAAGAATTAAATTTTGTAAACATTTATATTAAAATCAAACAACTACTGCGATTGTTTAAAATTGCTTAAATAAAAAAATGGTAGGATTGCCATCTCTTAAAAAAAATATTAATATAAAATTGGTCATATCTGTAGACAAAATTGATAAATACGCGACGAATCAAACATGTTTAAAACCCTTATAGGTAAAATTAATTTTAAACTAGGGTTGCCACCTTTTATAAAATATTCACACAAAATTGGTCATATAATAAATTATAAATACGGTAAAACTAAAATGTTTAAAATGTTTATTTTCAAAGAAGTCTTGCCATCTGTTTAAAAGTTCCCATGCAACTTCCCTAATATATAAAAAAGAAAATCAATATTATAACGTAGACATCATTTAACCGGATATTTTTGTGAGAAATACTGCCACCACAGAATAGGTATGCCCTGACTTTGTCATTTTTTTCGAGAGTAAGGAAAAGTAATCGAATTTCTCTTTGTCGAGCTTTATTAACCATATATTTGAGTCTTCTTCTTTATTGGCGTATACACCGCCTACACTTACTTATAGACGCTGCAACAAAATAGTGGTGCGAGACAATGCCAGGTCCTCGGAGCATACGCACGTCTTAAACACTGGAGGCGTGTCTTCTGTCTACCACAATATGATCGATATGGTTAGTGGTTTTTCGATCTGGAGACAGCCAGGTAGCTTGTTGAGTTTTCCTATGCTGGAATCTAGTACCACGGATAACCATATTTTGGACCCAGGCAAAGTAGATCAGCTTCAATTCATTTGGCGATGTTTCATAATGGTGGTTAAATTTACCGACCATTTTGCCAAAGATACCTTCTTTGCCCACATTGGCGTTAATCCAGCGGAGTGAATGACAGTACTCGGCGACGGAGTGTCTCTCCCACTACGAATCCCCCATCGACCTACTCTCTCCAGTCCTTGTCCCGGCCATCGCATTTATTGGACGAGGTGATGTCAGCCTTTATTTTCACGAGGACATCAACCAGCTGGGCAGCGGCACCTTCCCAATTCAGGAACCGGACATTCCAGGTGCATGCTCTGAAATCGTTATCCTTATTTCGTTTGCCATGGTCGTCATCAAGAGGGGGATCTCTAATTCGAGGCTGTTTGTACTTTTTCATTTGGGGCGTTTTTTATGTGGCGGGTCCCAAACCCAGCGCACAACCCTGTGGAGGGGATGTTTCGCCTTCTCACTTTAGCTTGCCTGCAAACTTATGTTCTTTGGCTACCCAGAGGATATTTGGTCGTGAGCTGCTTGAGCCATATGTAAAATAATCGTTTCTGACCACTACGAAGTGAATGGCGATCAGAGAACTTTCCTCACTTGTGTGACCTTCTACACATGACTCTATCCTTCACTCGGTGAAAGATTGTCCGGGGATAATTCTGAAACAATAGAAGTAGGGGTTGTATAATTCCGATAAAGCAAAATGGGTAATATAATGGATATAATAAAAAGAAGATACAATTTTGGGAATTTTGTATTTTTTGTGGTGAACTAGTTTGGAAATGAATTAGTCTGAACTAGTTTAATTGAGAAGCTTTTCTCTTAAATATAAAAATCGGATATAATTGGCTAATACAAATAATTAAACGGAAAAATGATTTTTTTAACAATGACATTATTAATTGAGTCAATTAGCAAATTGGTTATTTTAATTGAAATAATTAACGAATCGGCAATACTTCACTAGTTTGTTAATAAATTGATCAGATTAATTGAGAAAATTAACTAATTGACACTATTAAATTAGTCAGTCAAGAAGTTGACTACATTAGTTGAGTTAATTAACAAATAATAATATATATTTTAATTACTTAATTAATAAATTGATAAAATTAATTGAGTGAATTAACTAATTGACAACACTAAATGATTCAATTATATAATCATCAATTAACAAATTGGCAATATTAATTTAGTCAATTAAAAAGTTGACTAAAATAATTGAGTCGCTTAAAAATTTCGATATTGCGAGAAAAATATATTTACCAATTAAGTCAATTAATAAATAATAATAATTTAGTCGATTAACAAATGAATTGACCACATTAGTTGAGTTAATTAGCATGGTGATAATATACATTTTAATTATTTAATGAATAAATTGATAAAATTAATTTAGTAAATAAGCTAATTGACGACAATAAATTATTTAATTAACCCAATGACCATATTGAGATAATTAATTAATAAATTGGCAATATTAATTTAGTAAATTAAGAAGTTGACTAGAATAATTGAGTCACTTAATGGTCTTATAATTATATGAACTAATAAATCTACTACATTAATTAAGTCAATTAACAAATAATAATAATTTAGGTGATTAACGAATTAATGACTACATAAATTGACTCAATTAGGAAATTAATAATTCTAATTGATTAATTTGACAATTTAGCATTATTAATTTAGTCAATTAAGAAGTTGTATATGAATTTTATTACATCCTTAATAATTTATGAAATTATTTCATTTAATGTAATAATATCCACATTTGTAGCAATTCTGGTAACGAAGTTATTACATTTACTACTATTCGTTGGCAACAACTCGTGCGTGGCTAGTTGACGAGACTTCCGCACGAATGAAC
The DNA here is from genome assembly GCF_024586455.1 of Bactrocera neohumeralis. Taxonomy (NCBI): domain Eukaryota; kingdom Metazoa; phylum Arthropoda; class Insecta; order Diptera; family Tephritidae; genus Bactrocera; species Bactrocera neohumeralis. Next base: position 69,685,985 of record NC_065920.1, on the reverse strand, counting down.
TGTAATCCAAGGAAAAGTACTTATATGTATGTGCAACAACAAGAAAACATCTGCATGGATATTCAGCAGCAATATTTGTAATAATAACGATGACAAGCTCTTCAATCACTTTCATTGCTGTGTGCTGCATACCAGACCAAAGGCGTGTGTGTATGTATGTGTGATGCTGGCTGGCCAATCGATCAGCGATGAATCAATATTTGACGCAAACTATTGGCATTGCTTGATTACAAGCAATATAACAAATACATACATACACACATACATACAAATAAATAAATAAGTATAAACAGTAATGCTTGCGTCGGTATGTTTGTGTGTTTGAGTGTTGCCAGCATTCAAGTATAGGGAATATTTGCGATGCCCAAGAACGTGCTTTGCGCGCAGGCAGGCATCTCTATACATATGTATTATATATACTATGTAGTATATATGTCATCAAATGCATACCACCAATAAATGTATTTGATTATTTTGCAACAACTGGCTGTTCGTCTGCATGCTCCTTTGTGTCTGTGTGTGTGCGCTTGGTGTTGTCACTTTGCCAACAGCGGGATCGGCAAGATGCCACACAGTGGAGGCCACAGTACGAGTAGCCGGCGCTGAGATGGCGGTGGCGACAGTGGCGGTAGCAATCTGGCATTTGACACAAGCAATGCTGAGCTGACATGACATCAATTTCATGTTGCAAAGCTGCATGCAGCACGCATGCCAACTGCAGCTGGATGATGGTACCTGGAAATGTATGATTGTATATGTGATTATATATAAATATTTAGTATTGATGATGCGAAGAAGGTGGGCAGTTGAGAGAGAGCAAGTTGGAGGGTGTGCGTGTGAGTGAGTAAGAGAGAAAGAGAGACTGAAAAGGGAGTGAAAACTGGCTGAAAGCTAGTGATTGCTCAAAAGCAATGAAGATTGAAGTTTGCGGCGAACAGAAAGCAGCGGTGGAAGTGCATGGAAGGGGGGAGGTATGCAGGAAATGCAAAGTACCACGAAAGGAGTGGCTACTTGTGGCTATGGGTGTGAGGCAGGTAGTGGTAAAACTTGTTATAAATTGCAAATTCTGCAAAGACAAGTGTTTGTCTTAAATTCTTATATTTTGTTACACATAAAAGAAAACAACAACAACAGTAACAACGAACTAAGCACAAAAAACAAAGCTGCTGTTGGTGGCAACAACATCGGCTGACTGACTATCAAAGTGGATAATATGGCGTTTGGTTTGTTGTGGCAAGCGCTGCTGTTAATGATGTAGCCACAATTGTGTTGTTGACAGTAATGTTTGCCTCAGTGGCGCTACCAATACACAACAACATATTTGGATATGTTTATGCTCGATTGCAAGAAATATCAAAGTGCCAGCGCGACAATTAACGCCACAGTCACTTGGTGTACGCTTTGTGGTCAGCAAGTCTGCTAAGCGGCAACGCCGTGGCACTCAGGCAATTATGCTGCAAACTAATGGAGTTATCAACGTTTAAAATTTCCAATTATTGACGCTGGCTTCTCAGTGATATATTGAGTAAAATATCAATAAATTTGAAGACATTCAAAAGCGTTATGAACTTGCCACTGTGCCGCTAAGCTGCCTGATGAAAGTTTTGACAATTATTAACTATGTATGTTGCTAAAAGAAGTTGAAGCCAACTGCAATAAAGAAAAAAATTTATTTTTTTTGCAATTCCTAGAATTTCATCTCATAATATAAATAAATAAAATGTGATTGAGTAAGAATTTTGTTAGAAAGTTGTAGTAAAATTAGTTGCCACACCTGTCGTAATACTCTTTGTTTTTCATTGAACTTTTTTGGCAGCTTGCTAGTGACACAAATATGTGTTAAATTAAATGCGGCGCCACTTTGACAAGAGTAATATGGCAATAAATAATAAAATCATAAATTTTCTCGCATTAATTGAAGAATTTTTCATTAATTGCCTGCAAAACTAAGTGGAGTGATGGTAATAATATTTCCGTAAGCTTTTTTTAGTTGATTGTGCTTAGAAAATTAACAGAGTTTATAAATTACCATAAATGGTGTAAAGTTACAAAGATAATTTCTTGTTGTAATCAATCAACTTCTGCCTTCATAATTAAATTTCAGAAATTTAAAAATGTTTGTCGGAATTAATTTGGATATGAATTTTCGAGTATTAGTTTAGTTAGAAAGTTTTTTTTTTGTTAAATGTTAAAGACGAATTAGCTAATATCATTAATTAAAAGGGAAAGTTATGAATTTAGTCAATTAGTTAGTTAACTACCTTAATTGAATCAATTAATAAATTTATAATATTAACTTATTGAGTTAAAAATTTTAAAATTTTATTTTCAATTTAGTCATTTAGAAAGTTAATTAGTTTAATTGAGTAAATTTGCTTATTAATAATATTAACTTAATGAGCTGACAATTTTACAATATTAATTTTAATTTAGTCAATTAATAAATCGAGTACATTAATTGAGTCAATTAGCGAGGTGATAATAATAACTAATGGGTAAGAAAATTGACAATATTATTTTTAATTTAGCCCATTAATAAATTGAGTTCACTAATTGAGTCAATTTATAAATAATAATAGCGTATTTTATTAAAAATTTAAAATATTACATAATCTTAATTTTCAATGTAGTCAATAAGTAAGTTGACAACATTAGTTCAATTAATTAAAAAGTAATATTAATTTTGTCGATTAACAAATAACAAATTAACAATATTAATTTTGTGATTTAATTTTTAGTTGAGTAAATTGCTAAATAATATTTTCTATTGGTCACTTAATTTAACTACGAAAGAAAACCAATTAGCTTTGTAATTTGAAACGAATGATTCGATATTTTCTGAGTTCTGTTGTTTTTTTACAAGGTAACTACATTAAATGAGTCTTATAACATATGTACGAGGTGTGTTCAAAAAGTATCGCTAATATTGTGTTTTTTCAAAAATTATTTATTTATTCATGAATATCAATTTTGTCCCCTTCAAAGTAATCCCCATGAGATATTATACACTTGTGCCAACGGTTTTTCCAATCTTCGAAGCACTTCAAAAAATCATTTTTTTTTTACTTCCTCAGTTCTTCCTTGGATGCCGTCTTTATCTCGTCAAGAGAAGCGTAACGTTGTCCTTTCATGGTCCTCTTCAGTTAAGGGAACAAGAAAAAGTCACAGGAGCCCAGATCTGGGGAATACGGAGGCTGCGGCATCATTAGTGTGTTGTTTTTGGCCAAGAAGTCGCGCACAAGCAACGATGTGTGAGCAGGGGCGTTATCGTGGTGCAAAAGCCAATTTTTGTTCTTCCAAAAATCCTGGCGTTTCTGGCGGATCTTGCCAATCGATATGTTTAGGTCCTCAGCATCTTCTCTAACGGTGATTCGACGATTGGCCAATACCATTTTCTCCACTTCATTAGTTTTTTCGTCTGTTGTTGAAGTGCTCGGGCGTCCGGCACGCTCTTCGTCGTTCACATCTTCTCGGCCTTCTGTGAACATTTTGTACCACCGATAAACGTTGCTTCACACACCTCGTATTAGTATTGTTAATTTAATGAATTATGATTATTAATAAATCGAGTGCAATAATAGTCAATTAGTAAACTATATTAATTTAGTCAATTAAAACTTTAGCAATATCAATTTAATTTATTAACTAATTTGCTCAATAAATATTGAGAATAAATAAATTGACTACATTAATTTAGTCGACTAATAAATAGTATTAATGAAGCCAATGAAAGCATTAACAATATCCATTTAATGTATTAACAAATTTACTCAATTAATTTTGTGAATAAATAAAGTGACTACATTAATTTAGTCGATTAATAAATAGTACTAATTTGATTGAGTAATAATATTTTTCAACTGAATACCTGATGCAGCTATGAAAGAAAATCACTTAGTCCATTTAATAATTCAATGTACGTGATTTGAAACAAATAACTACATATTTCTGGAGTTCGATGTTCCCTTGCTTTATAAAACTTATATAAGAACCGGAAAGTTATGAATGTCAGTTAAATGAATGTCAATTAAAACCCAGTAGCTCTTGACAGTAACTTAAGATCAATAAGCACATACATACACCTTACTTACAAAGCAAGCTGAACTGAGCGATATAGCTATTTACACTTTGACCAAATTAGAAGCTCGTCATACCTGTTATCAGTAAGCGTGTTAAAGAGGGCTTGCTGATCCACTGTCGAAATACCATATTCTGTGATTTTAGCAAGTTCTCCAGCCGTTGTGAGTGATGTTAGCGCGTCGATTACTTGATCTGCTTTGAGATCTATCAGTAGGCCATAGTGTACGATGAAGTCAGCGCCAATGATCGTAGATTAAATGTCAGCGATGATGATGGGCCATGTGAATGCTCGACGAAGACCAAGGTTGAGAGTAACTGGTAGATGGTCGTTGCATAGAGTTTAAATTCTGTGATGTGAATGCCACATGTGCTGGAAGAGCCTGGATGCTGGTTGACATGACTTGAAAGCTGGTCTGATTTTCCATGTCACTGTCTGCAGCTTCGGTTAGCTGCTCAAGCGTACTGTTATTCGGAGCCTTGAGGATTCTGCACACGATATCAGGCAGCAGCGCCAACTATTTACTACAAAGAAGCTCTTCTGATGCGAAGCTAGCTAGGCTTCCGATGCCCAAGTTCAAGCTCTGTTAAAAGCTTGTACAATTGGTGTTAAACTGAATTGGTGCAACGTTGAATGAGATTTGTTTTTACATAGGTATACTTATCGTAGCCCTCTTTTTGTACTTCTGGCTTCAAGGCACCAACGTCTGCCTTGTACATGGTGTTGTCATTTCTGATGTTTCGCGACCCAAGCTGTACCTCCACTCGAATGCACCAGAGCTCAGAATCGTTGAGCTCTGGACTCAGGGAATTTGAGTTGTGTGACTGCCAGGATGTGACAGGAAGGCCAGTTGCTGTTTCGCTGAAAAGCACGTGAGGAGCGTCTCCGGATAACGTTGAATTCTGTAGCAATAGGTCGTCTCGCCGCTGACGCTGTGTCTTTGCTATCATTTGATTTGCTTGGTTTTGCTCATGGTGAACGTAAAAAGAATTCACCTCATCATATGATACTCTGCAATGGCGCCGTGGTAGAATTTGTTGAGGGCGGAGTTGCCATAATTCGTCTCATCACCGTATTTACCGTCCGATGATTTTTATTTAGAAGCACGAATGAAGTGAGAGCCGAGAAAAATCAAGTAACAAACCATTAGTAATGAATCTGCTTTAAAGTTTTATTCAAAGCAAGGAGTTTCGGTGTGTAATGTAAGTTTTGTCAGCAACAAAACACAGTGTTGCCAACTTTATGCACATTCATATTAGCTTAACTAGCTGTATATTATTTTTCACTTTTTTCACTTTTTTCACATTTCTTACATTTTTATACACTTTGCCAACACATTCCATTTCCTTTTACTCCATTAGCCGCTGGCTAATCACACAACTTTATCTCTACTGCCCGCACATTGCTTTTGTTGTTGTGCCTCATTGTCGCCCGCTGCTAAGTAGTCTTCATCTCTTCTGCTCCAATTTCCACTAACTGTCTGTTGCTAGCGGCTGTTAGCTGCATTTCCTCCGTCTAAGAAAACGGCAAGAAAGGCGTCTTTGTAACTAAGCAGCGCTGCTTTGTTGTAAAGTTGTCTTACGAAGCGCTAATCTTTGTTGCTATCATTGTGTCCATAGTCCATATTGCATTGCAAGCTGTTGGCTGTTTGAATGTACAATTTATTTTCTGTTTTTTTTGCACCGAAAATTTTCACTATTCTCCTTGCAACTTTTTGTTGCTAGCGCTTGTCGCGCACAAAACTCGTTCTCAACTTTGTTGCAAACAACAAAGAAAGGCGGGCAGAGGCCGTCGTGGCAGCGGAATTTGGTAAAACTCCCCGTGTTGCTTGTTGGCAAGCTGCTGGTCGCTTCCACGGGCTTGTTGTTCACTTTTCCTGCTTCGCCCATTTATTTGTCGCCAAGCGGGTGACGCGTTCGTTTGTGCGCTTTAGACTTGGACTTGGACTTTGCGCGTTGCATTGTGCTTGTTTGCTTGTCGTTGTTGCTGTTTATTTTTGTTGCCGCTAAAGTTTTCGCCGAAAAGTGAGAATTTCCCTGCAGCATTTCTGCTTTTAATTTATTTTATTTCATTTTGCGCATGCAGCTTTTCATTGCCTCCACTCCTTGCGGCCGCTTGTTTGTTGCATATACAGGATTGTCCACTTTTCTTCGCTGTGGCGCTGTGATATTGGCATTGTCAGTCAGTTTGACTTTGTGCGCGGCTTGACTACTTGTCTGGCCTTTAGACCCGCTGACTTGCAATTTATCTAACCATTCCCATTTGTTGTTGCGCATATCGTATTTCCAATTGTTGTAGAAAAGAAACAAGTTCTCTGTTCGTAAATTGCGGGCTAAATAAAGTGACTTGTCAATTAAGTAAATATAATACGTAGCGGGTGGCAATCCTCAAGTGCTTAAGTTCAATTTAATTTCCAATATTTGTTGTTGTTGCTGAAAAATTGTTGTAGACTCATGGCCACTCGAATACAATATATCTATAGTATGTCTGAAATAAATAAATCAGTTCGGTTTTTTTTATATATTTAGTTGTCTAAGAAGGCAAGAAATAATGGTTTAAACACGATGTAATGGAAAAATCAGCTGTAGGTCACGGTACCGCTATTTATCTCTAAAGTAGTTTCGAATAGCTTCAAGATTTTTATTTTCATTGAAAATGTTTTTAACCCTTTGATTGTGGTCGTAGGTCATATTGACCGCATAATTATGAAAATTTATTTTTCATTTATTATACTCTTGTTCTATGCTAAGTACTTCGAGATCTTATTAAAACAGTCTCAAAAAAAATTGTTTGCAAAGAATTATCGGGTTCATTTTGAGACTTTTAAAATCCACCACAAAAGATATTCGGTCACTAATGATGAATATGCAGTTTTTGCGCAAACGAAGTGTGGCTGTCTGATTTGGATCCGTTGGTGTATATAATTTACACTTCGGTTTTTACTTTTCTACTGCGTCATTGAATAGCTGGATATATTGCTCTGCATTGATGGTTTTTTTTTTTTTTTTGAAACTTGAAGAGCGTGCCTATTATTGACGATTTCAACGTCACCCAGTGAGCATGACTTTTCACTTTTATGAGTTGCAGGGTCAAAGTCATATGAAGTTGATTAATAATATTCAAGCATTTTATGATGGCAGATGGCTTTTTGATTTTACGATTTGTTTTTAATAGATTAAACTAAATCGAGTTTTTACACTCTAGAAACTTTATGTACAAGCATTCTTAAAGTATTAGTATGAGGGATTTGAGTGTTTTCAAGAGAAAGGTTAGGGAAGGTGCATTGTCTTTTCCAGCAGATGTAAAATGTTGAAAATGTTAATCGACGATCAACAGTCACAGCTCTTTATGGAATGGTAGGAATATCGAAATGAGCAAGGAACCATTTTGAAAGGTCATTTAGGCTTAAGAAAATTAAGGGCACGATCCAAAATCCCTCAATTTTTTCGAAAAACAGTGTCGCATTAACGTTGATGAAACAATGCTTTCCGACTACCAGGATGTCATGAAAGGTATTATTACTGGCGATGAGTCTTGGATTTATGTTGACGACCCGAAAAAAGATGATCGGCCGAATATCGTAGGAAAGGTGAGCCGAAGCCGGAAAAACCACGTCAAAACAGGTCATAAATGTTAAGGATATGTTGGCAAATTTCTTCGATTATCGAGATGTGGTGCACTGCGAATTCCTTCCGACTGGTCAAAGTGTCAATAAAAATTTCTATTTGAGTGATATGCGTTGTTTGTGGAAAGTTATTCGTAAAAAGAGGCCGAAATTATGGGCCGACAATTCTTGGTTTTTGAACCAGGATAATGCACCGTTCATTTTCAACCAATATTGTGCCGCAACTACGTGCCGCACATTGAAGGCTATTCCGGAAATTGATTTTAACAATTGCTTCCAGGATTGGATAAAACGTTAGCACAAGTGTATTGGGACCAAGGGAGATTACTTTACATAAGTCCTTCTATTTATTGCTCACAGTAGTATATATGTAGTATATCTGGAGTTGAACTCAATCCAACAGTGAACTTTAAGAAGAGCTAAAAACCGAAAATCCTAATTTTTGGCAGACAATTGGTATTTATCGCCATGCAAATGATATTTAAGAAGAAAACATTGGCAGCAGATCAGATAATTGGCCATCCAGCTCTGTCAGATGAGTCTCTTCGGTATGTTTTAGAAGTTATTCTTGGTGCAATCTGTAGTACAAAAAGCCTCAAAGAATTGGAAAAATTAAGAAAAATATACGTACAGAAGGCAATAGAAGATCACTAACTTTTTTGATTTTCCACAGAAAAACTGTGAAGAGCCAAAGCACCATGCACCAAAAGAATTTCACGAAAAATGGGCACGATTTTAAGTCAACTCAGTTACCTTTATGTGTGAATTCAGATTGCTGTTGCTAGCATAAATATTAGCTTGCTGAAATATTGCTCAGCTGACGTTCCTTGTAAATATTTGAACTGGGACTAGTTTGAGTTATATGAACCTGTCGGTTGTTGGATGTTACCTCATCTAAAGCTTATTAGGTTCACTAATTATTGTTATAGAATTCGTTAAAATTGTTTCAACAAATAATCGCTTCTGGCCACTTCCAAGTGAATGGCGCTCAGAAAATTTTTCTCACTTGAGTGAACATGTGTACATGGCTCTAAGGCTTATTGAATTTAGAAATATTAGATTATCGTGGAAAATAAAGAAAACAGGACATTATATTATGAATACTAAATATACTTTACAACTTTGCTTTATTTCCTTTGATGATAATGAAAGTAGAAATTCTTAAAATTACTATTGTACAAAATAATATTATGACCTTAAAATGAATAAAGTTGTGGGAGTCTATGAAGTATAGTACTGAATTTCCTTTTAATGACACTTAAATTATTTTCATTTTAGTGACGATTTTTCAGACAAGCAATTTTATATTGCTGTTGTCATATTTTATGCCTTATACATATGGTTCATAAGGCATTTAGAGCTACCTCAATAGATATGTTCGTGTTGGCATCAAGGTGATAGCGAGAGATCTCAAAATCTCTTGCGAACCGATTCAACGCGTTTTGGTTAATGATTCCCTCCATACCAAAATGATTAACCAAAAGGCGTTGAGACGATTCACAAGAGTTTTTGAGATCCCCTGCTATTTGTATATCACTGATACGAAGACACGTATCAAAAGAGTTAAATATTTTGCAAAAATGTCTATTAGAGGTCGCATAAGAGGTGCTAGACAATATAGCTGAGGACTACTGAGGACTGTTAGATTCATCAAATGGATCATTGCTGGTGATGAGCGAAACATTGCTAGTGAATTGCGTCAGACCGAAAACTTAAAATTTTCGCTGAAAGTAAGAAGGCCATATCTGCCGAAAGAGAAGAAAGTAGACCATTCTTGTCGAGCTTATACCAATTAGACTATTTTGATGTCAATAATAAAGATTTGTGTTAAAGTCCGTTATGATTTAATTTTGATATGCATATTTCATATATGAACAAAAGTAGCTCTGTTCTGGAGAGCAAGACTGTAGGAGAGGAGTTAGAATTGATTATAAGTAGTATGAGGAAAAAATTGCCAATTAAGTTCTTTAAAATTAAAGGAGGTAGAGATTAGAAGTATTCGCTTTCTCTGTTTCTGACCAAAAAATGTGCTTAAATGGGAGATTAATTGCAATTCCCGACTCTTATATAAGTTACGCTATAATTTTGTCAATTGTGAGGTTAATGTGAACTTTCCTCATATTCAAAATTATAAAAGTTCATACAACAAAATATACATATGTATAAGAAAAATTTAAATTAAATTTAAACTCACTATCACTACTTTAAATTAACAAACTTTATTAATTTTTTTTTACAGAAAATTTGTGAAAAGCCCTCACCTGCAACAGCAAATCCACCAAGTTGCTGAAAAACAGAGCCAACGGCGGCAGCTCATCGCTCATCATCAGCGAACGTCATAACGCCGACAACCAACACTGATGTTAATGCTGCAAGCAAAAACGACAACAACAACAGTAACAACTCCACCAAACAACAAACCAACGGAACAAGCAAACTTACAAGCCGAAACGCTGCCGGTTGGCAACAGAACCCAGAGCAGTGTGGCAGCAACAAAACCGTGCGCGTGCAAGTGATAACAAAAACAACAAGAACAAGAATAACAACAACCATTGCCAGCTCAATTTCATTACGCATATTAAGCGTGAACAGCAGCAGCTGCACTTTTTCAACTTTTTTCGATTTTTTTGCTGCGCTGCATTCATTAGTTGATGCTATCAATACAGTTCCACGCGCCATAACACACACACACAGAGGAACACACAGTGACGCATACACCTGCGCGACGTTTGCAACTGCGACTCAGGTGTCACTTCAGCGCCATTGCTGATATGTTGCACGAGAGACGGTGTGAGTGACGCACGTTATGAAAATGAAATTGCCGGCATCCACTTAGCAATATGCCGCTCACCGCCACTGGCCAGCGCTGATGCTCATCTACATGCATATGTGATCTTGTTTGTCAGTGCAAAAACAAATATTATTTATGTGAAAATTTTCGAAATCCGTTTGGAATTTAAAATACTGTGCTGCAAGTGATTACTATTGAATTTTTTTGAAAATAATAAGGAGGCGTTCAGTGTTCACTAGTGTATTGAAATTTCAAGAGTGAGTTATATTTTGTTGTTGTTATATATCACCTCATCATTCACAAACACGGCGGACTACATAAGGAGCGCGAAAATGGATACCGTTTACGGCACAAAGAAATATTTTCAGAGCCTCTCGGGCGCCAGTGATATCTATCGTACGCCGGCGGGTCGCGCTGTGGTGAGTATATTCAGTTTAAATTGGTTAATTTTGGTTTATCTGTTAATTTATGGATGAGGGATAATATTTAAGATCAAAAACAGAAGCTTCAGGAAAATTATAAATATTCTATAAAATGAGAATAAATATTAATAAACTAAAAAAAAAAAACAAAAATAAACACACAAAAATCTAAAAAAATTAAAAATAAAATTTATAAAATGTAGTCCTTATACGTTTTCTAAGATGAGAACAAAAATTAAGAAACATGAAATTAAAAAATAATAATAATAACAAAACAAAAAAACAAAAAGCAATAAAAAAAAAATTAAAAAATAAATAATAATAAAATTAAATATTCATACATTTTCTGAAATGAGAACAAAAATTAAGAAATTTCAAATTTAAAAAAATAATTAAAGAAAAAAATTAATTAATAAACTAAAAAAATTAAGAAAATATGGCACTTATACATTTTGTAAAATGAGGACAAAAATTAAGAAACATGTAATTAAAAAATAATAATAACAACAAAAATAAATAAAAAAAACTAAAAAATACCAAAAAAAATTAATTAAAATTTAGTATTTGTACATTTTGTGAAATGAGAATAAAAATTACAAATAAATCAATAAAAATAAATAAATAAGCTAGAAAATTTTAAAATAAATAAGAAACTAAAAAACAAAAATTAAAAAAAATTAAAATCTAGTATTAATACTCATATTAAAATATTCGGAAAATTTGTTTTTATGAATACTAAGTTCTATACATTTTATTTATAATTTTTTAGTTTATTTGTTTTTGTTTTTTGATAATAAAATTTTTCACATATAAATTTTCTAATTTTTATTCTTTCATAGAAATATGGTTATTTCCAAAGCTGAATAAACACTTTAATACAGTTAAAAATTATAAGTTTGTTAATTTTTTAATTATTTTAATGTTAAAAAAAGTTCCTCCAAATTTTTAATTTATTTTCTCAAATTTTATTTTTTGGTTTTCAAAAATTTTCTATTAGTATAATTATGCTTTATTGAAAATTTTCTAATACCAAAGCTGAGTAAAAATATTAAATTCTTTGAAAACTTAAAAAACATTAACAAAAGATAAAGAATAAAAATATTAAAAAAAAATTAAAAATGAAAAAAAATAATTCAATTTTGATATTTGTACATGTTATAATTGTTGAAATTTTTTCTTTTTTAATTATAATTATTTTTATTTTTCTCTATTCCTAAATTACAAAAATAAATTTTTTCAAATATAATTATATTTTATTGAAAATTTTCTAACTCAAAGCTGAGTGAAAAAATTTAATTCTGTAAAAAATAAAAAAAAAACATTAAAAAGGGTTAAAATAAAAATATTGAAACAATCAAATTGATTTAAAAAATTAAAAAATCAACATTATATGTATATGTATATAAAAAAAATTATATATGAAATTAAAAAAAAAATAATTAAAATATGTGCACATATTCTAATTGTTTAAATTTTTTTGTTTTTACTTTTTTATTTTCACATTTTTATTTCTAAAATACAAACTTTTTTTTAGAATTTTTTAGAATGAAAAATTTTGCTAATTATTGTTATAATTATATTTTATTAAACATTTTCAAAAACCAAAGTTCGATGAAGAACTTAAACTCTGCGAAAATTTAAAAAAAATTAACAAGGATTAAGAATAACATAAAAATAATACATAAAAATAATTTAAATTTGTTTAAAAAATCAAACATTTAATTAAAATAAATTAATTTAAAAAAAATTAAAAATTAAATAAAAAAAATTAATTCAATTCAAATGTTTCTACAAATTCCAAATGTTTAAAATTTTATTTTGTTTTTTAATTATATTTATTTTTATATCTTTTTTTTCTAAATTACAAAAATTAAATTTTTTTGAATTCGAATGTTGGTAAATTAATATTTTTAAAGTTATTTTTAGAACAAAAATTTAATAAAGAATTGAAATGTTTCGAAAAATTATAAAATATGAAAGCGAAAAGAGGTATAAACCTGCTTTCCCCTCCTTTAACTCATTTCTTCCCACTTTAGAGAAGGACTATGTAACTTCGTCTCATTTTATTATTCTCTCCACATTTACTGCCATAAAAGCTTATAGTAGGCTCATAAGCGATATCCTACTAAATATATTAGCACTATATGCATATTCTACTCGCCGCCTTTAATGCTCCCGGAGCCAAATAATGTGTTAACTTCTTACTCAATAAATAAATTTAGTGCACTTTTCGCCAGCAGCTTATTTATATTTAGTTCCCGTATAAAATTGACCCCACGCCAATCATGGCACATTTGTTTAATAGCTCACGACTGCTTAGCAGCTCAATAACTCGCACTTTCCTTTTATTATCCACACTGTAGCAGGCAACAACTACAATGTAATGCATATACAAATATACAAATGTATGTATGTATATAAATTTCTACACTCACTCCAACGCATCTCACTCGCACTAAATAATAGTTCCGGAGTATTTGCTTCGCTCTGTTCTATGCTCGCACCACTTCCTACCCTAGCGGGCTGTGCTGCTGGTGCGCCGTGCGCCGTAAGTGCCAATAAAAGTCAATCTTAACACTTTTCCGATAACCACTTAAGCATTTCACATATTTCACCAACACTCCAGCAAGTGTATAAATCAGCTAATAAAGGCGTTTGCCGAGCGTGAGAGTGAAATAATGGCGCAAGCAAAAAACCCAGTAATGCCAGTAATAGTTTTCGAAGCCACCCCTTTGGCAAGGGTGCTAAACTATTTTATATCGAAAGCTTTTATTAAACAAAAGTAAGCGGAATAATGGTTTGGCTCGTAAAAATTTTGTTGCTTCATACAATTGAGGCGTTTTCGGTGTTTTTGTTTATAGGCAGCGAAGGCGCCACTGCGTATGAGTAACCACATGCGGGCATATGTTGAGTAGTTTAAAAAGATATTGTAATATTTTCAGGACCAATTTGAGAAAAGGGTTTAGTAGATCATATGAATACTAATACTTTATCATACATATTTCATATATTTTCTTTTTTCCATTTTTTCTTTTCTTTATATAAAATATATGCATTTATAAACTAGAGCAATCCAGGCCGATTTCAGAAAGGGTTTTTTCAGGCTGTTCCGCTCAAATTTTTTTTTATTATATATTTTGCTGAGTTTAAAGTTCGATGTCGACTCTATTTTTTAATATATTTAATTTGGATACTGAGAGCACTTTCCGATCACCATTTTGTATTTTTACTTCCGTTTTCTGTTTTTATTTTATTTTTGAAACATCAAAAAATTTGGATTTCTCTAACTTTTCCGGTTAAATCTAGAGTCACGAAGCAACATTAATACTTACATATATTGGGTAGTCGAAAAAGTCCTTTTGTATTTCAAATAAAACTTCAATTGATTTTTTTTGTATTTATAATAAACTTTAATGAACCAAATATTTATCATTTTGGTTGACTACTTTTTCACTTTTTTCCGCTAAAGACATTATTCCATCAGTGTAAAACTTTTCTGGTTTTTCCGCGAAAAACTGCTGCAAGTAATTTTCGCAGGATTCTCTTGAAGCCAACTTTAATCCATTAAGGGAGATCTGCATTGACCATAAATAGTAGTCCGATGGTGCAAGCTCAGGACTATATGGTGGATGCATCAAAACTTCCCAGCCAAGCTCTCCCAGTTTTTGTCGAGTCATCAATGATATGTGTGGACTAGCGTTGTCTTGAAAGAAGACGAAGCCCTTTCTGTTGATCAGTTCTGGCCGTTTTTTTCGATTGCCTGTGTCAATCTCATCAGTTGTTGTCAGTAAAATGTAGAATCAATCGTTCGACCAGACTGATCCAGCTCATAGTGGATGATTCCTTTCCAGTCCCACCAAACACTCAGCATAACCTTTCAGGGCATCAATCCTGGCCTCGCGACTATTTGTTGAGCTTCAGCATGCTTGGACCTTGATGATCTCTTTCGCACATTATTGTCGTATTTGATCCACTTTCGTTCGATTTCGGTTCGTTTCAGCAAAAATTCGCAGATGTTAATTCGGCCCATTAAATTTTTCAGAGACAAGCCAAACCTTTTCCAAAATTTCATCGACTTTTTCTACGATAGGTCGATCAGAACGAGGTGCCTCTCTCACATCGAAATTTCCAGAACAGAAGCGAGCGAGCCATTGCTGATACAGCATCGTCTCCGTAAATTTCACAAATTTCATTGGTGCCTTGCGTGGCATTCTTCTCTTTTTTATACAAAAATTGCAAAATATAGAGAATTTCTTCTTTATTTTTCTTCATTTTTGAACAGCTGTAACTTTTTTCAATTTCCCCGAATTTATTTATTTTTTGGTTAAATGAAGCTTATGATCTCACCTTGCCAACACTATATGGTATAACTTAATGTGATTGATAGCACTGGAGATTTACGACTGCAACGGCATCTATTGACAAAAACGAAAAGACTTTTTCGACTACACAATATAGAGAATTTTTTAATCAACAAAGCTAACAAAAGCGATGCAGTAATTAAGCATAACAAGGGTAAAACTATGGAAATTGCCTTGCAGTGTGCTACGGTTAGTTGAATAGCTCATTATCTGGCATATTTATACACACAATCAAAGCTAATTTTATTAGCGCAGTAAAATAAAATTCTTTCCGTTATTTTATTCAAGTATGAAAGCAGATGCGATGATGACTGAGCGGCAATTAGGGCTTAATTAAGAGGTAATGTGCACTTATAAGTCAAAAGAACGGTTTTCGTTGTAATTTTTTTGAAGAAGCATTTAATAAAATAAATAGACAAAAATATACACAATTACAAAATTTAATGTACTTCAATAATCAGCGTTTCATTTTGAAACATATTGAATTCCTTTGTTCCCCTAGTCGAGCTCCTGGACGACCTCCGATAAATAGGTGTCTGGCGGTGAGGCAGAATTTTCAGCTTGAAATTACTTCTAGTCCAAAGATAAAATATTTTTTAATTCACAAACGTAGTTTAAAGCTAATTTCATGTTTAGCGAATTTTAGAAATATGATATCAATGCGCCTTAAAGTATGCTATGCATTTAAGTCTACGCTCTCCCGCATTGTTTACGTAATCAAAGCAAGTAAAGACAAGAGTTGGAGTAAATGAGGAAATACAAATAATATTTATTATGAAATTTTCAAATAACAACAACAACAAAAATATGATTTTCTTATAAACAGCACAAACAACTAAAGAAATGCAATAGCAAACGAGCAGCAAACGAAAATATAAAACAACAAATGTTATCAAAACAGCATGTGGGCATTGAAACAGCAACAAAAACAAAAAAAAAATGCTTAAAGATAATCATATAAGATCACAACAAGCCAACATACAGCTTTATTTGCATGCAGCGAGAGGCAAGCAAGAGTATGCAGAAGCAACAAAAATAAAAAACAACAAAAAAAAACAGAAACAAAAAACAACAACAACAAAAATAGCAAAGACATATTTAAAAAGCAAGCAAACAGCAAGCAACAAGAAAATTAAGAAATGAAGTTGAAGTTGAAGATGTTGCACAGCTTGCGTCCGTGCAACATGCGCTAGCTGCTGCTGCAGTTGAAGCGGCAAAATGCGGAAAAAGTCAAAAAGCCAGCAAATGTCACACAGCCGAGCACAGCACAAGTCGACGGCAGCAACCCGCACGTCGCCAGCTCTTATCGGGAGCGTACTTAGTATGCGCATGTTGCACAGCTTCAGCGCATTGTTTGCTTTATCTGCAGGCGACTTCCGGCACACACATATACATATATGTAAATACATATGTATAACGTTACTTATATACTTGCTTGTGTGCCCCGCTCCGGTTAATGTTGCAGTTGCATGTGGCGCCTTTTCAATTTTCATTCAAGTTGCACAAGTAAATCTTGCGTTGTTGTGGTTATTGTTGCTGCTGCTGCTGCGCATAATTTGCATATGAATGTAGAGCGAGTTCATATTGTAGTTACTGCTGTCACTGGTAGCTGCTGGTTATGTGACATTGATGTTGCCACTCCACTGTTGCAACGCAAGTTTTACTTACAACAAATGCGCTTTTGTTGTTATTGTTATTTTTGTTGTTGTTGTTGTTACTCACATTTCGCTTTCTGATTATTATTATTATTGTTATCATTTTGCCTGTGTCTGTGTTGCATGCTGCATTTCTGCTCCATTTGTTGTTGTTGTGCTTGCACTACTGCCACTTCATGAGTTTGTTGCATCGGAAACCACTTATGTGGCAGACGCTTTGTATGGACTTCCGCTGCTGATGTCTTTACTTGCAACGCTACGCTGCATATACATATATAAATGTACGCATGTTGCATGCAACACAGTTGCCTTTTATATAGTGTGACATTTTGACGTTGCCAGTGTTGCATAGGTTGCACTTGTTGTTGGCGCTGCGCTTTTAATGCTGCCGAAACCCGGCACAAAGGCACGCACACAACCTCACACACAAACTCACTTACACATACAATGTACGCGGAATTTACAAAACATTTTGCATGCTTGATTTCTCGTTCCCAAGAAGTTATATGGCAACAGCGGCGCTTAAACGCTTATACAATGTGACACATGGAGAGCAGAGGAAAGAAGAAGAAGAAGACGAAGAGGAAGAACAAGAAGCTGCAGCAGCAGGCCAAAAAGCGCGACACAATAGAAAAAGGATGGGTTGTGCCGCACAGCCAAGCGTTGGCGTTAACGATTATTTGAAAGAATTGAAAGTTAATATTGTTGTTGTTGTTGTGTGTTGGTAGCTCATTGTTTGCCCGCACTTTTGTTGTTTGTACAACAATGCTGCGCCGATAAGTAAAGTATGTGTTTGAAAATAAATTGAAAAGCCAATGTGGCAACGCCCACGCTTGCTATGAATAACATTAAGCAACTGCTGCGTTGTTGCCACAAAGTGTTGCATATATACTTTACTATGTAATGAGTTGTAAAGGCGCGCTCAATGGTGTATTGAAAGTAAATGACAAACTGATAAGCAAATGATAGCGCGCTGAAAACGAGGTTAGGGTGAAGAAGGGCGACAGGGTTGCATGGAAATAGAACTTAAATTAAGAAAAGTTCAGAATTAAGGAAAGCAAGCAATTTTTCACTGAAAGTAGCAAGTTAAAAATCAAAATAAAAAAATATTTTGTATTTATGAAAGAGGTGTTAGAAGCATAGTTGCCATATTTTTGAAACTATAACAATTTTTTTACAACAACACCAAATTCTTGTATTTTGTACATATGAACGAATATTTAGAGGCCTAGTTGCCAATTTTTTTACAACAACAACTACATTTTTGTGAAAATTTCAGTATTTGAGAATTATTTGCTATGGAATTCTGGGAATAAAAGAATTCTAAGAACATTTTTACCTATTAACGCCCTAAATTAGAGTTAAATTTTCAGCTATTTTCATTGAAAATCCGTAAAAAAAATATAATTTTGTGTGCTTTAGAGGATTAAAATGTTCTTAAAACGATGCGCTATAAAGAATCACTACAGACGCTTTTAGCAAAAATCTCTCTAAAAATGACTGAAACTCTAAAGGTTGTAGAAACTATAATTTCGCCTGAGTGTATGCAACAAATCTCAAAAGTTTAGGTGAAAGCACAAAGAATAAAAGTTTAACTGTAAAAAAATTAATTTCGCGCTCTGTGAATATAAGTATATTCTAAACAAAACTAATTTCTAATACTTTTTATTGAATATCTGTAACAAATATATTATGTGCTCTTTAGAGGGTTAAAGTATTCAAGCGAATTATGGTCTACAAAAATTTGCTAGGAATTTATCTAGAAGGGATACCACTACACAATATCTGAGACGCTACAGACAGTATAAATTTAATTTTCGCCTAAACGTATGCAACAAATCGCAAAAAATTGATTAAAGCACATTCAGCATAAAATTTGTATTTATTAATAAAAGTTTAATAAATACCATAAATTGCTACTGCTACAAACTAAGCGAAACATTATAGACAGAAAACAAAAATTAATTCGCCTAAATGTATGCAACAAATCTCAACAAATCGTTGAAAGTACTACTAAAATTGACTTAATTTTTTCATAAGTAGCAATAACTCGCTCGAGTGTATATGGAGATATTCCCTTAACACATTTGTTCAATAATGTGCTCAATAAAATTTTAATTTTCAAACACTTTACAATGAAGGTCCGTTCAAAAAAAATGTCGGAGGTCGGTGGAGAGTTAATTTATTTTCAGTAAACGTGCATTATCAAATATGTTAGGAATATACTCAGAAAAAATTGTTTTTAAGAAACTCTACACAGAGTGAAGGCATATACAATGCCTAAATGTATGCAACAAACCTCAAAAACTTTGGCTTAAGGGCATTCGGAAACTCAGATTCCTTTCAAAAAACAAAATTTTAACAAGTAACTAACTTATTAATGCTCCAAATTAAATTGAATTTTCCAAACCTTTTCTTTGGAAGTTCGTAAAAAATACATTTCTGTGATCATTAGAGGGTTAACGTCTTCTAGTGAGCCATATGTGCCATAAACATACATAAGCTTTGTGCTAAGTAAACATTTTCCAAAAATCAATAAGAAACTTTATAGATAGAACGCCTAAATGTATGCAACAAACCTCAAAATCATCGATTTAAGCACATTGATCCACTCAGATTGCCTTCAAAAGTATTTCTTAACAAGTAGTTAACATATTAACGCTCCAAATTGAAGTTAATTTTTCAACCTTTTTCAAGGAATGTTTTTAATAAACACATTTCTGATATCACATTTCATTAGAGGGTTAACATCCTATGGAGAGTTTTGTGCCATAAAAAAATATATGGATTGTACTAGGTTAATATATTCCAGAAATCCATTGGAAACTCTATAGGTAGCAAAAAAAATTTTTCGCCTAAATGTATGCAGCAAACTTCAAAAGCATCGGTTTTGAGAACATTCAAAAATTGAACGAAAATATTGCTTTTAAAACAATTTTAACAAGTAATTAATCTATTAATGCGCTAAAGTAAAGTAAATTTTCCAACCCTTTTCGTTGAAAGTTTTTAAAAAATACATTTCTGGGATCATTAGAAGGCTAAGGTGTACTAGAAAACTACGTGCCATAAAAATACATAAGGATTGTACTAAGTAAACATTTTACAAAAATTAGATTGAAACTCAAGTAGACTGCTAAAAATAGGTTTTTCGCCTAAATGTATGCAACGTATTGAAAAAAAAAAGAATTATAAAAGCAATACAGCACCTCACATCTTCTTCAAAAACACCTTTTATAACAAGAAAATACAACTTCGAATTTATATATGTATGTAGGGCAGTTTTAAATTAATATTTATTTTCGAACACCTTGCATTAAAAGACTGTATAAAAACTGTTTTTGAAGTCTTTGTATAGTTAACATATTCTGAAAAATAGGTGTCAAAAAAATTCAATAGGAAGCCACTCAGAAAACATTTTGCTTAAAACCGTACGAAACTCTGATGGTAGGAAAATCAATTGTTTGCCTAGATGTGTGCTACAAATTATCAAAACTATGAATAAAACCGCATTCTTTCACTTCAAAATTAAAGATTTAAGAAAACTATTTTTTTGAGAGCATACTGAGTAGTCGCACCATATTTTAACACAATAATGCCTGAAAAAACTTAAATTGCAAACTCTTTTCATTAATAGTTTAAATAAAATAGGTTTTTGAAGTTTTTGGATGGGTTAGTATATTTTAAAAAATACAAAAAAAAAAAATTCTACTCAGAAAATATTTTGCTAAAAACTATGTTGAATTCTATGGACAGCAAGAACACATATAACGCGTAAATATGTGGTAAAATCGCATTCTGCAAATCAAATCTTTTTCAAAAAAATTGTTTCTCTACAAATCATGTGAAATATAGATAGTACACCAATGTTTTTTTGCTTGAAAGTGAGCTAAAAATATCAATCAAAGCGCATTACGCAACTCAATTTGGGTTCAAAAAAAAAAAAAAACAACAAAAACAAAATAGTTTCTAAGAGAATAAGCTTTGAATATATGTATATAGAGCAGCGCATAGGATATCTACCACTTTCTACTGTGATTCCGCACCCTAAATTGCAACACTGCACCATCATTAGCTTTACGAGTAAAAGTGCACTCAAGTAACTACAACAGCATGTCTAATTAACTGGCGGCCAAACAGGAGAAACTGCTAAAGTACACTGTGAGGGATTACACTACTAAAGGTAGTGCAAGCTAAGGAAGCGCTTAAAGGAAATACCAAAAGCAGAAGACAAGATTAAGAGATAAGAAAGTAAGAGAGGCAAATAAAAATGAAATTACTTGTAAAGGAAGTGCCCTACACACACATACATTTATATAGGTTTACACAAGCATATACCATTAACCTGCAAAAGCAAGCCCTTGCATGAAAACTTTTCGCCAGCCAACAACATTACATATATTTTTCACCTCATTATGATATGTTGGTGCACTCACCCACTAAATAATAAATAAACAAGTCCTATAGTACATTACAGCTTTTGGCTTTTTACTATGCATGTGTGTAGGGGTAAGGATATGTGTGGCAACGCCAATTCACAGCAGCTAAAGCAAAAATTAACTCTCAACCCTGCGTTCTCGGTTTGAATGGCTTTTGCTGCCACTATTTTGGCTACTTGACACAAGGGCTAGCACACTCTATATTATATATCTCTATATTACATATGCATATATATGTAAGTAAGTCAAATCTATAAACTTTTTATATTTTTTATGTAAGCTTACTTTCTCAGACAACACACAGAGCATTGGTGCTGAGGAGTAAAATGACGAAAAGCTAATATATGAGGTTTTTTGTGGTTGTTGTCAGTAGATTTAAAATATTTTTAGATATGAGATATTAAAAGATGTTTGTTTGGCTTTTCTTCGACGAAGAAAAGAAAAAATACAGCCGACTGACAGAAGGAAGTGCAAGGAGCTCTTCACTCAACACTCATATGTGTTTGGCAGTAGTAAGAATGTAGCAACGTCCTAATTTAGTTTAAAGAACTAGCTTTGGATCTATAAACCTTCCGGAAGTTTGTCAAAAACTAAAACTTGTACGGCTGCAAAGCGCAGAGCGGAATGTAAGAGGTCTTCTTCTATTGCAAAAAATCAATTTCATACTCCCGGCCTATGAGCCAAATTCGGTTTTCCATTCAACTTAGTTCCCTGCTAGGATTATTGCGACCCTCCAACTTTTCGATACCATTTTTGTAGTACGACTTGTGCTTTGCCTCAAAATAGGCTTCAGTTTGAGCGATCACCTCTTCATTCAACGAAAATTTCTCCCCAGTATTAATTTGGAGTCTGGGAACATAAAATAGTCGCTGGGGGCCATATCTGAAGATTCCGGAAGCAATTCGAAGGTCAATTCATGGACTTCGGCGTCGTTTTCACTGACTTGTGAGGCACGGTGTAATTTTTTGGTGAAACAGCCCTTTCATTTTTTTCAGAATGGGCTGTGTTTTGGCAATTTCGTTCTTCAAACGGCTCAATAACGCTATGAAATAGTCGCTGTTGATAGTTCTTCCTTTTTTAAGGTAATCAATAAAATTTTTTCCCTCTTTTGACAGACGGAGTTTTAAAAATCTCGAAAACATCTTAAGCAAATTTAGCGAAATGACGGGAACTGTTATTAGCTGTTTCACCACATTTTCGGTAGGCTGGGAACAGTTCATCGATCCTTAAGTGTCTGTTGAAGGAAATCTAGTTGATTTAAGAATCACAAACTACCACCGTTCAAAGCTTTCCCAGTGTGATCCTGCATTACCTTTGAGATGAGGCTTAGTTCTACGATCAAACCTAACGCAAACCTCAGTTCAGTTTGTACAATTTAACAGTTTTCGATTTCTTTTTGTAGTGCCAATGAACTCGTTTGTTGGTGTATGGGTGATATAGATCTAATCCAAACAAGGTTTACTGAAACTGCTGTCGTTGATATTGTACCGCTGAGATGCAGCTCGAGATAAGTAATATTTATATTGCAAAGAAACTCAGTTTTCATTCTGAGTTATCCATACAAGTTGCTACACGTTATTTTAACTGTTATTGTAACCGATAAAAAATTAGTTGGAGAGTATACTTAATGTCATTATTCTCGTTGAAAGTCTTCAATGAGTTCAAGCTCAAAACTACTAGATTATTTGTAGTAGTCATCATTTTCTTCTGTGTTGGAAAGGTGAAATTTGGATTATTCGTATTAATCTTCCCATATAATGGATATTTCATGGCATATGTATGTCTAGAGAAAATTACTCTGATCTTTCTGGGTTTTTTACTGCAAGTAACCTATATTCTCATCTACGAATCGCTAAGCGACATTCTTTGATATTTTCAGAAAAGAATACAGAGTAGATATTAATACCATAGGTTATGCCGTCACCATTTTTGTCAACAAACTAAGAAAATTCGAAGTACTATTTGAGAGTCCGGGCTTCCGAACTTCAACTGCTACAGCAATTGTGTACTAAAGTATAGAACTCGAACAACTCAGAACTCAATGTATGGATTTCGATATAACACTTTTTTTTATAAAGAAATTGCAAATAATAATTACAATTAAAAAGCAAACAAAATGAATTTCATTATCAATTCACGTTGTCATTAAAAGGAATAGCTTCAAACAAAAGGTTTTTTATTCTTTTCATTGGAAGCGGGTTTTTTACGTGGCGGGTCCCAAGCCCAGGGACGAGATGGTTGGCCTTCTCACTTTAGTACGCTTTCAAATGGATGTTCTGTGGATACCCTGACTATACTTGGTTTAAGCCCGGAAGTCGCGAGCTTCTGAAGTCATATGTAAAAGAATCGTTTCTGGCCACTGTTAAGTGAATGACACTCAGGGAACTTTCCTCATCCTCCAAACGAACGAAAGGTTAAGCAGTCCAAAAACACCAACATTTGCGCGTCTAAAAAATGCCATTTTAAAGTTGCATCAGCCAAGTACAAACAGTTGAACTTGTGAAACACTTCAAGCCGTAAGCATCAGCAACACTTAAGCGGCTCAACATGTCGCGCCTTCATTTGCACCTGGATTAGTGAAAGAGTGTGGAAAAGCGCAATGAAATGTACTTGAGAAAATTAAAAAATATTTCTATAAAGCAAAAATATGCAGACGTCAGCGAGTGAGACGTGAAAATATTGCCAGCAGCACCGCAAACATACATAATACTTTGCAGACTTCGCGTTAGTAAATACGACCAGACAAAAGCTCATTCATAAATTCATGAATAAAATAACTGAGTGAGGATAGTCATTGGCTTACTCATTGCACAAAAGGCACTGGAAGGCATTGCTTCCATACACTTATAGTATAACTATGAATGTGAGTAGCTTTATGCTTTTCTTCCTTGTGTCTCTATAATTCTTTTAAAATCGTACGCGAATTTGCGAATATTAAATAATGTGACAGCATTGGTTAAATAGCACGAATGCGCAGAATGAAGTGCAATTGCAATGAATTGGCGGTAAAAAAAGAAAGTCAGCAAAAGCCAGGCGACTTCACCGATTCTCTGCATCGAGAATGTGACATTCCGTTGCCGTTGGCTGTCGCAGTTCCTCAACCGTTTCCGTAGACGAGTACGTTTCCTGCGGCTGTCTGCTAGCGTGCTGTTGTAGTTTTGCACGTCACGGTACTCGCTGTTGATGCTCCGCTTTTGCTCTTATTTCACGCGACCTAGCCTGTTCACCCGGCTATTCAGGGGCGGCAGTTTCTATGACAAATACCGCCAGCTTCTGACAGAACTCAGCTGCGCGCTCAAAGCCTGACATCGCCGACATTAGTAGCTCCTTTTACCGTTATTTGTTGGTGAAAAATATGAAAGCAGCAAGAAATAGAGAAAATAAAAATTGCAGCGCTGGATAAAAGTGACGGACAAAGTGGGTGCCGCACACACACAATCCATTTAAAATATGCAGACGTCGGGTATATGCAATTTTGATGCCCCAACTAACGGTCTTTTATTGGCAATTTTTTTATGTTTAAGCTGGCAGCTGTCGGAAGAATTAAAAATAAATAAAAGTGGCAAATAAAAGCAATTGACAAAAAGTTGTAGTTTGCCAACTTTCTTTCCTGGTAGTTTTAGACGTGTTATTTTACTTGCTTTGGTGGGAAAAAACTTTGTTGGCGCAAAAGAGGGACCAGCACAGCGTCGATTAGGATTAGAGTTGGTGCAAACTCTTTTCAAAAAAGAGTTAAAGGATTACAAGCAGATGGCAGTTGAACAAAGTTTTAATTTTTGTATTGAAATTTATACGTATTTAAATTATTTATGGAAGACAGGGTGCTATGAGGGAGTATAATGAAATGAGAAAACGAATGTTGGAAGAGAGAAGGAGAAATATAGGGTTTGCAAATTAGAAGAATTTATTCAAAACTGGTGACCGGTGAAGAATTTTGTTAAAACCGCTTGGCAACTAATGGGTTAAGAAAAAGAAAGAGACAGACGGATGCAGCTATATATAGGAATGAATTTGTTGAGAGGAGCAGAGACAGATATATATGGATTTATTCTACATAAAGACAGAAAGGGAGATAGAAATATTGAAAAATAGACAGTTATTTACATATATCTAATTAGAATAATATTCAAAGAGTAAGAGAGCAACAGATAAAATACTATGGAAAGAGAGACAGATATACGATTATGTGTACATACATATAACTATGCAATAAGATCCTTGGATCACTATATACGATTATGTAGGGCACTGCCTCAATAGCGCCTAGCATAATCATAACTCACATTACAGGGAGATAGAGATATGTATAGATAGATATGTATTAAGAGAAAAAGTGAAAATTGCAAAAAAGAGAGAGATAGAAAGAGATGAACAAGAAAAGGTGCGAATTTGCGCAAGAGAGAGAGAGGAAGAGATGGATATATTGAGAGCAATGTTAAGAAAAAAGGAGCTTGGAAGTCACTAATGATTTTTGACGCCACTTTTACAGATCAACTATTATATGGTACAGTCAACATTTCGATAAGAGAAGTTACTACATTTTCCTTATAAAATCTGAAAATGCACAATACTATTACTCAAAGTAGTGCCCATTTGTGGCTATATAATTTGTTGTATCTTCTCCTCATCTCCGAACGTCTAAGAATGGATCAAGCCAATTTTTGATTCTCTAATTTGATGCGAATTTCATTTCAGTAAGTGCGTTCTGCATCGACCGGTACGAAATGGTAATGAGAAGAGAAGTGGTCTGTGATATGAGGCTGGTGAGGTAAAATTTTTTAGCCGCCGATTCTCAAATAGTTTTTAACCATTTTTGCTGCTTGAGGTCGAGCGTTGTTATAACGGAAAAATATTGCCTGGTGCATTCTCGTGAATTTCGGTAGTCTCTCGGCAAACACACGCTTCCATTTGATGAGTTCTTCTTAGTCATTAATGGTTTCATCCGGTTTTAGAAGCTCATAATACAACTCACCCTTTTGAATTCCACCAAATATAGAGCATTACTTTGGCGCATGGATTTTCGGGTTTGTTGTTAATTTGGCTGCTTGGTCAGTTTTCACATGTGACTTCTAGGGTTTTTGTGGTTGATAAATTTTTCATAATCAGTAACAATAGGTTACAGCAACGACCTTTTCGTAGCACTCAAGCATCATCTCTTCAGATCAATTCATATGAAAACTAATTTCCCTGCTTTTAAATATATGCAGTAGGATGCAGTGAAACGCAGACCAAGAAGTTACAGACATGCCAATTGTCATGATGTCTCTTATCGAACATTTGTACAGTGTGTCCTGCATGCTCCCAATTAAGCAGCATAGTGAACTCCTCTTCAAGCTGTTTCTGCTGGGGTGCTTTCATAGAAATCATCCCTGCAGTCACCTGCTTGAAGCGGAACCGCCTCTTAGAAGCAGCAAGAGGTCCCTCCTCAAAAATATCGACGACATAAGACAGAAGGCCGACCAGATTTCGTACGCTACTAACTTCAGATATATACTGACCACCATTTACATTGGAGCCATAAACACCTTCACTCCTACTCAGTGAATGAATTTGGAGTCAAACCATTACCCACTGCGGACGATAAGCGTGAGTTACCGCGAGAATCGAGGGAGACCCTTGCGCATCCTCGTTCTAGATTCTGTTGCAGCCTTATTAACCGACCGACCCCGACTTATCAAATATACAGTATGCCCCGCAGGCGACAAGTCTTCGCATGACTCTAACCACTTCCTTGTATGCCCAGCTAACCCAACACATCTGACGTCGACCTCCCTATGGAACGACTCCGTCGAAACAGCACGTTTCCTGGGCCTACCGTTGGATAACAACGATGACAACTTATGTGAAACTTTCCGCCTTAACGGGGGCTAGATAACCATTAGAATAACAACATCAACAGTAGACTTCCAACATATGTTTAGAATATAAGAAGAATGGTATAATAATCAAGTTGCGCAATCTTTTGGCAAACCACATAAATATTGTTGAAATTGAGAACCAGGATCGAAAACCACATGTATGATCAATGCAAAAAGATTTAATTGGAAGGCAATAAATTGGAAGACTTTTCTTCCAAGCTGGATGAGTTTCATACTGAGCAAAGTTCAGCAAGTTGGGAATCGGATTTGAAACCTCACGTAAGACCAACGAAAAAAGTTTTAATTGGAAGGCAAGCAGTTGGTGGACTTTTCGTTAAGGTGACTTTCGTTCCGAGCGAAATTCAACAAACCTGCCTATTGTGTCTCCTCACAGTGAAGAAAACCTTATGGACCGGTGATAACTATAACTAACATCACTATTTTCGGGAGGGAGACAGAATTTAAAGGTATTCTCATAGAACCCAAATATATTTTACTGATTTTTAGACCATTTATAAACTTTTTGAATATTCATATACATTACTTGTATTAATACATTTTGATTTTAATTACTGTAAAACAAAAATACCACTTCCTGCCACATATTACGGTATTACGGTACTACGGTGCAGCATCACTGCAATTTTTCCCCTAAAAGACTTAAATATATGTTTATACGTAAGTGTTGCAGCAATATATTGACAGCTATTTTGTTGTTGCAACGCCTTTTACTGCCACCGGCATTTTTGTTGTTGTTGTTGCCTGTGTTATCGCTCACAATTTACGCATGTTTTCATTTGCAACTTTTACAATTGTTGTTGTTTTATTATTTTTCGCAACTATATTGTTGTTGCGTTACTTTAGAAACTGCAGTGTCAATTGTAAATTGTGCAGTTGGCGTTTTATATGTTGCTGCTGTTGTTGTTGTTGTTATGCAATAAACTGCTAAACAGTGCTGTTTATTTATTGGCCTTTTTCCATGTGCAACACTTCAAGCGGCAACATTATATGCACGTAGTTGCAAACACACATAAACAAAGTTCACATATATGTGTATGCCACATTAACATGGCCAACAACAACAGCGACAACAAATTGTGTTTTTTCGCCTTTTGAATAGAACTTGCTTTATTACTTTTTCCATATCACTTACTTACTTGCGGATATGCTGTTGTTGTTGTTGCTTTTGTTGCAGTTGTTTTTGCTGCTGCTAACAAGTGTTTGGCGTTTTGTGTATTCGTGTTTTTACTGTTTCTTTTTGCTATGTTTTTTGTTGTTTGTTTGTGTGTTTTTGTGTGGCAAAGAGTTTGGTGTTGCAACATTATTGCACTTTGTTGTTATTACAGCGTACTTTGCAACTTAACATATGCCACTTACGCAAGCAGCTAGCAAGTGTGTTAGATTGCGTGTTTTTGCGTGTGTGTATGTGTGAGTATCATATAACAAGTAGTTACACAATTTCTTTATTCGTTTTGCGTTTTTCTCCTTTTCTTTTTCCTTTTCGGTTTTTGCTTTGTATTTACTTATTTATTTTTGCGAGTTGTAAATTTGCCTTCGCTTGCTGCCATTGACAGCTCTTCAGTGAGCTGGCGCGGTTTAGCGCCTTGGTGTATGCAAAGTTTTTCTCTATTTATTTTTTTTTTTAATTGGTTTCGCAATATCTTTTTCTCTGCTTTGTTGCATTACATAATTGCATATTAAATTTGAAAAATATTTTCCTTTCTGCAAGTAAATTTTATATGCTTAGTTATTGTTATGTAACATGGAAGTTGCTTGTGTGTTTTTATAAATTTTTATACATTGACTCAAGTCTAATATAAACTCGAATTGAAACTGTCGGTAATGAAAGAAAAACTTAATTTAGAAGATACTACTTACTACTACTCCGGTAAAGCATCAAAACCTTTTAAGGACATTGAAAAAATGATATTTGATCGTTCTTTCTGTAGCTGATTTAATACTTAACAATGTTCAGTGGACGAGGTAAAAAAATGAGGTCCTAGACCAAAGAGTACTGAAGCATGAGTCGATACTTGTATAGTTTGATCTCTAAGGGCAAAGGATTTGTCAACAGTAACTCAATGACCTCTTCCAGTTAGTTTGTTTTTAGTATGACAATCGCTTTCCAGTATAATTAAACATAGTTATTGCAAAATTACTACTCTACTCTACTTCTTTATGAAATTTTTCCCTGAGAGGATATTGCTTCAAAGCAGCCAAGCTTCCAGATTATTCAACATCTGCTTATATAGCTATTCTGTAAGTGACAGTCACAAAATCTATTACATTTCATTATTCAGAGATGTTTCTCAAAGAAAATAAAGATAACAAATAAAATTTCAAAGTCAAAAAACATAAACAATCTGATCAGATTTATTTTTAAGGTGAGTCCAGAAAGCTCACACGTTCTAGAGGAACATTCAGTGTGATTTTAATCTAGGTACCTGCCGTGTTAACAGCCTAATCCCACGATGCGGACCAAAACATGTTAACATAGGTATATTAATCAGCGCCCCAAAAATGTTAAGCATTATTTTATACCGATTGAGAGTGTGGAATGAACACACTTAGCACTTTGTTAAGGTGTCACAGCTGACTAAAATATCTGCTGTACCTTGTTGCTTGGATCAGCTTCTTCCCATATTGGAGTTTAAACCACAGAGATTACGATACTTCACAAAGGAGACCGCAATCAGCAGTTTGAAGTGAACTCCTAGAGCTCCTGCTTTATATGCTACCAGAATAAAGTACTCGGTCTTATAGCCGATGTTACTTCCAGTTCACTACTGATATTTGTATGTGCCTTGTTGTCAAAATGAACATTATGATATTCGATATACATATATATAATAAATGATGTTACTTCAGACTTTGTAAGCTGTCAAAGCTAAGCTTAATCGCATCTTTTCCCTTCCAAATAAATGCAATTAAAATAAAATGAAGGAGTAAAGCAAGGTAAGCAAGTAATTGCAGACATTAATTTTAGGCATTAATTTTAGCTAAAAGAACTAAATGTTTCTTGATACTTACTGCGTATATTGTCCAGCAAGTAGCTAAAAACCTATTCGTTCTTACCGTCAATGAACGATTTTCATTGTCTGTGTCTTGTAACTCGAGTATGCCTTAAAGACCTAAGAACAATGTTGTGCTCGTTAGAAAGAAATCTCGAACCGTGCTCTAAAAGAGATTTTTAGCGCACTAAAGCTCTCAAACCGCATAAAAGTAAAAAAAGTTTCAAACATTGAATGCGCTATTTCGGTGAATCAAATGACCAATAATTGTAATTTCTAACTAGAAAAGGAATGGTTGAAGGTTTATGAATCCTTCGGTGGAATAATTACAAGAGTAAATCGGATTTGATGAAGGTATAAGGTTATCTTAGGAGTTTTGGTAATTTTAAAATATTGATAAAAATTTAAGATTATCTAGACCGACAGTCCGCTTAATCAGAAGTTAAATGTTGCATAAAAGTCGCTTGGAACCTTTAATAATAGGCCAAGAGTTTATAAGTATGCATAGAAAAGAATTCTTGTTATGTGGGGTGCTCTCGATTTAACACCGAGAACTTTCATGAACCGAATTTCCATCTGCAGATCGCTGCCAAATCGCAACAAAATCGATCCATTTTTGAAGAGGACCACGGTGAGCCGACCAAAAATGTGGACAAGACAGGTTTGACCGTCAAGAACGGTTTGCTGTGTTTTCAACGGGATTGGCAGGGAACCATCTACTGTGAGCTAGTCCTCTATGGTCAATATTTGGATCATCAGAAGGAAGAAATTGCATAGATTCGGCCAGATTCCGGAAATAAGAAAGGAGTCAGGATAACGCATGGTCACACACATCGATAGTGACTTGCCAGAAACCCTGGGAGCTGGTTGGGAGATTCTTATAAAATTGTCTTTAAAATCGCAATAAGTTATCGAACAAAACGGATCTAAATTTCCAATATTACATTTAATACAAAAACAATGGTTTCACTTTTATTATAGAAGTCCCTATCAATATAGCAGTCAAACAGTCAATGATCGTCTCTATAGGAGGAAGGCTGGGCAATAAATCAATTATGAAAAATAAAGTAGTAACAGTTTCCAGAAAAGTATTTAAAGATATTGAAAACTTCAGCTAGATAAACAGTTTTAATATGTCCGCAGGTGAAAAATCAACAATCTCATTTGACCCCTACTCACTAAAGTTGTACAAACGTTATTTTTATTAAATAATAAATAATTTGATTAAATATTTATAATAATTTCTATGAAAGCTTCCAATACATTCAAACCTTATTAATAAGTTCGCTGGCTTGAAGGAGTTATAAGTACCTGCTTAAATCAGTCTTTCAACCATTCGAATTCAACTTCCTTTCCATTCAAGCGCAGACAATTGAGCTGCAGACGTCTACCACTCAACTATTATGTATGCACACTTACAAAAAATACATACATACATATATACACGCTTACAAACATAACTATCAAGCAGTACGTGCTTGTCTGAGCCGCCATATCAATCTCGTGCACATAAAAGCTGTCCGTTTTCAATTTCTTTTTTGCCACAATTACATGCAGCTTCACTTAATCCTTTCGCTCAATAGTTTTTCGTGCTTGCACTTGTAAGTGTAGCTAGCTATGTGGAGATGTGTGGGTGTATTTGCCTTTGAGCTTGGCATTTAATATGCAAAAGGTGTTGAGTAGCTTAGCAAAAGAGCGTGTAGCAGATAACTTCGGCTGCAGCCAGCTGTCTGAAATACTTTTCTACCGCTCTCACATGCATTTTTGTCAAGTTTGCAGCAGGTTTAATGCTGCAGGTGTATATGTGTGTGTGTGAGAAAGTGTTTGTGCGGCTTGTATGTATGAGTTTAAACCATTTGTTTCGGCTGTCTGTCGCTGTATGCTAGTCTGACTTGCCTGTATACGTCTGCTAACATGTCTGCTTTTGCCTTTCTTCTTCTCTTTCACATTTTACCGTTATGTGTTACCGCATTTGCGTTTTTATATTTCATTCAACGTCGCTCAATGCAAATACAAATACAAATATTGTTCTGATTTTGTTGTTGTTTTGCAACATTTCCATTTGTTGGAAAAAATTGTCGCCAAGTGTTTTTTGGCTTAAAAAATTTGTTTATACCACCAACACACCAACCGACTGTCTATCTCTCTGTCTGCCTCGCTGTTGGTCTATGTAACCACTAGAACGAAATAAAACCAACAACAACGCCAGCTTACTTGCTGCAGCTTCACAAATTGCATTGAACCTGAATCGCACACGAAATGAACCTGGTGGGCCAGCGATGCGCACTGAATGCTGGCAGCTATGTTGCCCGTGGCAGCACCGTGCTCGTATTTTCGGCAAAGCACTCGTATCTTACAGTTACCTGCACTCACATACATATACAAATATACTCGCACACATACAGCAACAATCGCGCTTTTGTAGCATTGCTGTTGAGCTTTTACTGCTGTCGCTTTGTTGCTTTTGGGGTCATAGCTTTGCGTTTGATTGAATTTCTAGTTGGTGGCGGGCTCTATTTGTCGCCACATGAAAGTCAAGCGGTAAGCATCCGCAGTCAGGAGTCAACTATCGTTGGCACTGCTTTCATTGCAAGTAGCATTTAATGTTTCCTGTCACCTGTGCTTGTGGTGGTGGCAGTGGCGGTTGACTGCACTGATTGCTGGCGCTGCTGGCAGTGGCAATCACTGTTTGCGAGTGGCTTTGCGCTTGTTAGGGGGTTATTTATTTGGAAAAAATGAAAAAATATTAATAAGAAATGAAAGTGTTGAAATAAAAATGAGTTGAAGAATTGATTGGAAGTGACGGATTTAACCAAAAATTGGGCTGTTTAAAGTTACTTAAAATAATGTTTTTGATTTGAATATGCTACGAAATTCAGAACGCTTTTTGTTAGTTAAAAAGTTCGTTTAGGTGTATGTATCTGAGATTTTTGTTTTATTCGAAAATTAGATCGTTTAAAAAATGAAAATCAACACAGAACTTGAACATACTTTAAAATGCATTCAATATGAAAAACATCTCACTTTAAGCACAAGTAGGTGAAGGAAAGCTTTTAATACATCATAAAAGCTCATATAATCAAACCAGATAAATTCATTTTATCACTTTGATCTTCATAGAAAGAATAAAGCTTTTAAAAACAGTAAAAATGCTCTGCAGAGGCTAGAAAAGTTCTTTAAAATTGTAAGTTTTCAGTTTCTTCAAAAAAAAAAAAATAAATAAATAACAAAGCTTTTAAAACTGCAAAAAAGCTTTTTCTCGCTCGAAAATTTTTTTGGAGTTTTAAGTTTTCGCTTTATTAAATTTGATCTTGAAAACTGTAAAAAAAACTCTTGAAAATCCTGTAAAGTTCCTTGAAATTTGAAGTTTGTGATTTGTCTAACATGATCTTCATGGAAAAAATAAAGTCTTTAAAAAGTGAGAAAACCTCTTAAAAAGCTCTTAAGTATTTCGAAACTTTATGTTTGTGCTTTGTCAAACTCGATCTCTATGGAAAAAAGAAATCTCTTAAAAACTGTATTAAAGCTTTTAAAAAGCTTGTAAGGTTTTCTGATGTTTAAAGTTTTGCTTTATTAAACTTGATCTACATGGAAGAAAGAAAACTATAAAAAAAGCTCTTAGAAACTGCTAAAGTTTCTTGAAATTTTAAGTTTGCGCTTTGTCAAACTCCATCTTCATGAAAAAAATAAAGCTTTCATAAACTGGAAGGAAGCTCCTAAAAAAAAGCTCTTAACGTATTTTGAAGCTTGAGGTTTTCCCTTGATCAAAATCGATCTTGATCGAAAAAAAGCTTTTAAAAAAACAAACAATTTCTAAACGAGCTCGCAAAAGCTAATAAATTCCTTTGAAATTTTAAGTTTTCACTTTCCTCCTAAGAATTTTAAAAAACAAAAATAAATAGAGTTTTTAAAAACCGTAAAAAATCTTTTAAAAAGCTCTTAAAGTATTTTGGAGTTTAAGGTTTTCGATTTACTAAATTCTGTTTTCATCGAAAAATAATCCAAAAATTATAGTTCCTTTTATTTAAAGAAAGGTGTTCTTTAAGAAAAGTTTTTTATCAAAAAAGCTCGGAGTCATACCAAAAAAGCTCAATAATATAAATAAAAAATTTTGTTTAACTTTTCCGTAGTTCTAGAAAAGCTTTAGCTAAGAGAACTCACTTTTTAAGAACTTAGTAGTCGAATAATTGCATTTATTTCCGCTTGTCGTAGCTTCAAGCCAAAAATAACCATACATTAAGCTTTTCCAGACTCTGAGCTTCCGTAGAGCTTTTCAAACAGAATTAAAGATTTTTCGATGTTCTTCTCTTCATGTTCCTTCTGTTAACTGTACATATGCTTATAGGTACTTCGCAGAATATAGATCCCAATAATTTGCAGTGTTCCCCTAGATCGTGTTTTTCTACTAACTAGAGAGGTGTGTGGAACAACATTTAGTTCCATAAAATCTCGTAGAACTAAAACTATCTTTCAATATAATCGGAGGACACATTCGACCAAAAATCTTTCATTAGATTTAATTTTCTGAATTACAACCTAATGGAACAAGGCGGGAACTGGCTCTACATATGAAAAATACAGAATATCTTCAAGAAACTTTCTTCCTAACTTTTCCGAAGTGATCTCAACAAAAATGTGTAGTCTTTGACGACTCTTTTCCAACATATTTTCATATTCATATATATCTATATTCATATTCATATTAGATATATCTATATTTCTTTATTGAGTGGTATTTCTCAAAAAAATTTCGTATTAAGAGAAGCTGGAAGTCATATCAAAAAGCTCTATATCCTCGAGCTCATTCACTCTGTAAGCAAATCTATGAAAATAACTTTATAAACACACAGTCGATTTCTTTCCTCTATATAATTTGCTAGCAGGCTGCGATTAGCTTGGTCAAGTGATTCTATCTTGCAGACTTGTTCTACAATAATTTCGCTTTACTTCCGTCTCGCAATATTCTAGTGAGATGCGATGCGCTGCAGAAGTGAAGCGCCGCATCGTAGCATATAAAATTTAGTATGAAAACTGCAAACCATTTCCGCTCATAATCAGCGTACGTGCAATTTGCCTATATACGCAAGTCAGCCCCTTAGACTTATGCACCCAGAGACCGTCGCACACACACCCAAGCGGCTGCTGCCGGCACTCAGTGCGCCATAATGCAGCTGCCGTTCGAAGATTCAATTATAAAGCAATAAAAATCAAATAAAGGCACCAACTAACAGTATGAAAGCCAATGTGGACGACAAAGTGGTGGTCGGGGTGCGGCAGCTGAAAGGAGTAAGCAAGCAAGGAGCGGCAATAGCAGCAGCAGTCAACCAGCCAATAGACCATTAAGAAAATGCCACCAACTCTAGCCAAGCAGCAACCGAAGACGGCAGATAAAATGACTATGCAACAGTGTAGTTAAAGTGAAGAAAAAAAAATTGTATATTAAACATAAAAGCACTGAGAGCCACTTGTGTGCATGCAACGCACGCAGCAGCTTCGTACAACAACAACGACAGCTGAAGTGCTAAAGTTGCTTTTAGAGCTTCAATAACTTTGGTTAAGTGCAGGAACTGCAACTTTTCTGCTCGTGAGGCGCTGTGTCTATTGCACTTAAAGACAAAGCAAAATGGTGGGTGGGGAGAGTGGTGGGTATGCGTTGTGTAAAAAGTGGTGTATGAAGTGGTTAAGGGTGGCAGCGAAGCCAACAAGTTGCAGCGTGGCACCACTATCTTCTTAGTGTGCATATTTAGATGGCTGCAGCTGTACACACACACACACACACACAGACACATGAAGGGCGCACTTGCCGCAGCTAAACTTCGATAAGATTTCTGCATTAATGCTTAGTGTTTTTGTTGTTGTAATTGTTGGTTTTTACACGCTTACGCTTGCTTTAGCCGCTGTTTCAGGCAGCTTATGCTTGCTTATGGTCATTGTTTCGGTTGTTGCTGCTGTTGTTGCGTTTGTGTTGTACTTCTTGCTGTTGCTGCAGTTGTTGTTTTTGTTGCAATTGCTATTTAATGCCTTTTAAGCGTTTTTAATTTAATTGTTATTATGTCTGTCTTAAGCGGCGAACGCGCAAATGCTTTGGATTTTCATTGTTTGCAACACGCTTCACTGGCTTCTTTGCTGTCGGACGCTTTTTAGCACTTTTTTACTTTACACTTTTTCCATTTACACACACACACACACAATATGCGGGTTATGTGGCGCTGAGGCACTGCGTTGACTTTGTAGATAAGCAACAGCTGAGAAAAAAGTAAATGCAGCAAGCGTTAATGAAGCATGGCATTGCAAAAGCACACAAAAAAATACAAAAAAAGAAATGCATGAAAGCTCAATGAAAGCTTGAGAAAATTGCGCAAAAAAGCGCTTAAGCGCTGCTGTCATGTTTTTATTTAGTGTTGGAAATTTTTTAAGTGCGCGCTTGTTATAGTTGTAATTTACTTAAAGAAGTGTGAAGTATTTTAATTGAGACACGATGAAGTTGCCGCACTCATTGCATTACTCGATGTAGAGTTGTTTTCAGCGCAAAGGAATGATAGGAATTGCGAAAGA
The DNA here is from genome assembly GCF_024586455.1 of Bactrocera neohumeralis. NCBI lineage: Eukaryota > Metazoa > Arthropoda > Insecta > Diptera > Tephritidae > Bactrocera > Bactrocera neohumeralis. The sequence goes on along the minus strand of NC_065920.1, from coordinate 69,649,193 downwards.
TTAAGGTAAATACTTAATACAATACAACTGGCTTTAGAATAGTCTAAAATGTTTAAGTCTACGATGGAACGAATATAAAAAGCTTCTAAGGAATTACACTACTTGGCGCGCAGGACAAAGCGAGAATCCTGGAAAAGTGTTGTAGTGGAAAGACCCAGTAGGTGGTGAGATTTAGAGGAATCTATTATCCAAAAGCTCCGCCTAGCCTGGTTCGCATAATTAGCGGAGAGTGGACGGATAACTGCCATGACTCATTGGAAAACCTAGTCAGTGTGCACTTTTCAGGCTGCAAGGACGCGGTAAGTCTTAGCTACGAAGATATTGGTGCAGTAAACATTCCAAACACATCTTTACGAAGGATAAAATAGAATCGGCAATCATTTGACCCATACAAATTCCCCGGTACGGACGGAATCATTCCAGCAATGCCACAGAATGCGCTCTATCTATCCATGCCATGGCTAACGGGTATTTTTAAGGGATGGTTGAAGCTCACCTATGTGCCATACCAATGGAGAGAGGCTAGGGTAGTTTTCATAGCAAAGGCAAGTACGGACAACCAACCTTCTCAAAAGATGCATATAAGCTTAACTTCCCTCCAGCAGACATTAGGGCCGCAGCGCCTCCTAGAATTTTGTCCAAGACGCAGAACGCATATACGAAGGCCAGATCAGTAGAGACTGCACTCCATACACTGGTATTTAATATCGAAAAGTCTCTCCAAAATAAGGAATACGATCTTGGAGCAGTCCTGGACATTTCTGGAGCGTTCAACAACGTCTATACGGAATCTATTCTGGATTGTATCTAGTCAATAGGCGTTGATCCTGCTGTACAATGCTTGATCAGAAGCCTTTTAACCTCTAGACGGATAAGAGCAGAATGAAACGACTCTAAAACGACCAAGGAAGATCAAGGTGAAGTGCTATCTCCGCTGCTATGTTGATCGTTTCAGAACTAGAAGCGAAAGTTGGAAACGAAGATGGGTTCTGCTATTAATTTTAATTAAGTTGGAACTTAATATGGTTGGTTACTTTGAGGTCCTCAAAAAATTTGAAGGAAAATTTATTAAAAAGATAAAAACAAGTAAAGAAGGCATAAGTTCGGGCGTAATCGAACTTTTATACTCTCGTAAACGAACAAACGCGGAGAAATACTTTCAGGTGTTTACAAAACTTTATTTTAGCTAGGGGAAGTATTGCTATGATTCCATTAGGCAAGAGGATAGATTGTTGTTAAAAAGATATTCTTTCCGTACTTTCTCAAGATTTTTTACATTACGACCAACCAATAGATGCGATATACTATAAAGTGAACCGGAGGTCGGAAAATAATTATGTTTGGTTATGGTGACTAAGGAAAGTGGTCACCAATTTCTCAATTTTTGGCATAAGGGAATGCTGATTTCATACAAATTTTCTTAACGACTTCGGGGTAGTTAAGAATGCTACCTTTTATCTTGTAGATTCGTGATTGTGAGCGACCTACTTATGGCAATAAGTTGTAGTTTAGTCGCGGCGATCATATAACAAACCCTAGGTAACGTGAGAGACTCCAGTATATGATACGGCACTCAGCTTTTAGTTACATTTTGAATATAGCGATTTGCTGGATTTTCGCTTAATGTTGACGTTGAAGATCCAAAGATGTGGCTGCCTACTGATGACGGTCTAAGGTCAAGTAGTTTAAGCTATAAGTAAAGGTGTATGAAACCACACAATGCGGCTGTTGTAAAAAGTCAGTGTCAAAAAATTATATATATTTTGTTATGCATAACTTCCTCGGTCGTAATTTTTGTACTATTGTCTCTTCTATGAATGAACCAAACGATTGAATATGAAATATTTTATATTTTCTTTTAGTTGAATGGCATTCATTACTATAGAACAAACAAAATTGTAGTCTGATGATTTCGTTGAATCACGAAGAAAACGCTGGCTCTTTGCTTATTGCTAGTTATAGCTTCTAAGGAGATCTGGCGATGTTGTCTATCGCTACAGGGTGTTTAGAAGGAGTTCTGTTTTGATGTAACAACTTGATAATTTCGAAGGTAATACTATGTCTCAATGATTAGGAGAGGGTTAGGCTAATATGTTATTTTTAGGTTTAGCAGCAGAATTTTGCCGAGTTGATAGTCCTTGGACGAAGAAAACTCCGGGTCCCTTCTGGTTACGTAGACCCGAGAAAAGTGCAAAGAAGTTTTTCCCTCAACTTCCTCCATATAAGACTTTACTTGAAATCTCGTCCGACACGGATTATTAGCTTTACAGAATGAACGCCTATTGGACAATATCTAGTAAGAACTCACATCTCTACGGCAAGAGACTATTCGGCCGTTCTCTACACTCCTTCATCAGTAGCGATTTGAGCTCATAGGCAGAGATTGCTTCAAGTGCCGCTTGACTATCGCTAAATATGGTTATACGTTCGTTGCGATAGTTGCGTTGGAGGTTTATCTCTATGCATTGAATATTTTGTTAATACTGTCCCTTGGAAGAAGGGTCAATGGTATTACAATACTCCGCTGGGACAAGATTACTTTACCTCTGCCACACCCTTTTGCTGTCATTTGTAGCAGTGTGTGTTTGAACTCAAGTATGACTTCAATTGGTGCCGTCAAACAAGTGCTCATTGCACCCAACATGCGGATACACGAGTCGTCGCAGCTTCGATAGTTGAAGCCCTACCGAAGTCTGCGCAGCTTTTGAGGCCCAAGCCACCACCCCATTCATGATTATCGGCCACACGATCATGATGAATAACCACCTAACGATGCAGGTGATTTGCAGCCCCAAGATTTACCATTGGCAGGTCAACATACTTCTTCCACCGCCAAAGGGGAATCCAGCGTGACCCCAAGATATTTGACCATGTTGGTCATCTCTACTTCTGTGCTCCCAAGGGTAAGGTTGCTGAGGTCGGTCAGGAACCTACGTCTCGTGAACGGAACGATGGTCGTCTTAGAGCGCATAGCATCACTTCTCCTCTTTACAGCGAACTCTCTGTTGAGTCGAATATTCTTCTAGCAATAGAATTTTAAGAAATCTAATAACCTGGTAGTGGAATAATTTGTCTCTTTTTGAGAAACGGATTTTCATATTTCTCATTGTGAGCTCATCAGAGGTCCTTAGATTATTTTAATATAAAAATCTAGAAATGAAGAATATATAGATACGTATTGAAAATATTATCATACTTTTCACGCATTTCACAAATTATAAATTTACACAGTTATGTGATAATATAGTCGAATATATGATTAGATTTTGCTGCTAAATATTGTGCTTGCGATTTCGCTGTGAAATCTTGTTCAACAAGTGCAAATCTGCATAAAATCACAGCTTTTCGGATACAAAAGCGCTTGAGTTGCGCACAAAATACCTAAAAATCCAATTTAATTTTCTTAGAAAAAAATTCGCATGAGATGATAACGGAAAATCCGCATTTGACATACAAAAACGTGGCCTCTCATGAAACGTACATGCATTTCGAGTGCCTCCTTAATGCGAGTTGAGTGTGTATTGGTAGGAGGATGTATACAATTTTGTATGTGTGCATATGTATTGGTGTTGTTGTTGTTGTTAGCGAGTATTAAGCATATTTTGCATGCAAATTGCCAACACGTAGCCGGCACACGCACACTTATAAATATTTAAGCGCACATTTTTGTACGCATAAAGAGATTTATGTGGCATCCACGGAGGCAAGTTGTATTTAGAAATTTTCAACAACATCAAATCAGCATAATCGCTTTATAAGCGGACGACACAAATCAAACGCCACACAAAATCACACGAAAATCGCTGAAAGATGAAGTAATGCTGCAAAGCTGAAGAGGTACACTTAAGCCGCGGCGCAGCGTGACACAACGCTAGGCCGAGAGAAGTCGAGATGCTGACGGTGGCGGCGTGAGCGTGTTCAGTGCTTCAGTGGCGCGTTGATAGCAGCGGCAGCGTCAACGGCACACGACTGATAGAGCAGCTCGCAGTTAGCTACACACGTCTGCCTGTTAGAATGCCCGTCAGTCCGCCAGTGCGCCCGCCTCCTGAACTCCCCTGACTGGCTCAGCTTGCACACTCGTTCAAATCAGCATTAAACATCAGTGCGAATTTCCTATTTATGCTCGGCGTGACGCACATAAAGGCGACATTCAAGTGGTGCCACGAACTCTAGGCGCTATGGTGTCGCACAGCAAACCGCAAGCAGACAGACACATCGACGCATACAGACATTGAGGTAGACACACCAACGCAGCAACACACGCAAATCAACCCGGAGACAGATACACCGCGGTAAAGGCAGACGTAACCGACTCCAGTCAGACAGACATGTGGATACCGCAAGCGCACAACAAAGCAGGCAAGGCGGCCCAAGGTGGGTAGGCGGCAAATGGTTGGACCGACTCGGCTTTGTTTGGTCGCCGGTGCCGTTGAGGGTGCGTTTTCCAACCGCCCGTTGATGTTGATACTCATCAGCCGCTTGCCAGTGCGCTGAGGCGTGAATTTCTAGCATAAACAAATTGAAAATTGCCAAAGGCAAATATCAAATTAAAGTTAATTTTCGTATTTTACACGGAGCGTGAGTGTATGCGAGCACAAACACACATGCAAAAGCAGATAAACACACATCTATAGGAGGAGCTATACAAAGTAGCCAACGCAGGGCTGCCTTTGTGGCATGAAAAATTCGAAAATCAAGCGTGAAGTGTGAGGAATGCATTAAAAATTTACAAAAACAACAAAAAATACCTGAAAATAAAACAACGTCGAACACCAAAAAGTAGCTTACAAAAGTGGATTCCACCTAAAGCACACCGAAAAGCAAAAACGAAATATAGAAAGGCAAAATCATACGAAAACAACAATAACAACAATAAAAAATAATAAAAGCAGCAACAAAAACACAATTTGCGCCAGCTAGAACGCGCCACAACGCTAAATTACTCATTGCATTTCGCATACAGAAAAGTAGCCTTGAGGGTCCAGCGCCTGAACACAAGGTATATGAAGAAGCAGAATTAAAGAAATGCGGAGAAAAGTCAATTTAAAAAAAAATAAATAAAAACAAAAAAATATATATTAACTTCGACTGCACCGAAACTATAATACCCTTCACAAATATTATACAAAATGTTCCTTACCAGACTTTAATGGGTCAGCTTGTATGTCAGCTATATGCTATAGTGATCCGATAATAACAATTTCTACGGAGATTGAACTACTCCGTAGGAAAACCAATCTGTCCCAATTTTCATGAAGATATCCTTTCAAAGAAAAGAGTTTTCCATACAAGAACTCCATTTTGTTTGGTCAGTTTGTATGGCCGCTATATGCTATAGTCATCCGATCAAAAAAATTTCTTCGGAAATTTGCAACATTTCTTAGAAAAATCATCTATGTCAAATTTCATGGCGATATCTCGTCAAATACGAAAGTTTTCCTTACAAGGACTTGATTTTAAACTATCGTTTTGTATGGCAGCTATATGCTATAGTGGTTCGATCAAAACAATTTCTTCGGGTATTGTACCATTGCCTAAATCAAAAATCTGTGTCAAATTTCATGGCAGGTATCTCGTCAACTACAAAAGTTTTCCTTACAAGGACTTGATTTGAAATTGTCGGTTTGTGTGACGGTTATACGCTATAGTCGTTCGATATCGGCGATTTCATTGCATGAGCAGCCCCTTGGTAAAAAAAGAACATTTAGGAAATTTCAAATCGATATCTCAAAAACTGAGAAATTATTTCGCGTATAAATAGATGGACAGGCATGGACAGTCATCCGTCAGGCGAAATCCACGCAGCTCGCGACGCTATTGATTTTTACCTGTGACGAACTTAGTATGCCCGTGTACAGGGTATAAACGTGTGGCACGTTTTAGTTATATCTGATGATGTTGTTGGCTTCTCATCTGCCAACGCTGCCGCCGTTTCGTTAAAGCGACACCCCGCCTCCCCTCTTACACACTCATTTGCGCACTTATTTGCTTACCCACATACTTCTGTTCTTAATAGAGCTGCCTAAGCTGTGTGCGGAGTCACTTATTATACGCTGCTTACATGCGCCTGTGTTGTGTTATGCCCCAAAGGTGAAAATATGCTAAGCAACAAAAGCAATGCGATCCATATCAGTTACAGCATTGTAAATAAGATGAAGGCGCGCAGCTTCTCTGAAGTACCAGCGTGCTGCAAATGTTGTGTATTGAAGTGATGAGGGGCGCGCAAGTGGCAGTCGGTGGTGATGTGGCGCGTAGCACAAGGTAAGGTATGCAAATGGTTGGGGCGCTGTGTGAATGCTTCGTGCATTAGTGTCTACAAATTGGCCTCTAGATCCAGGTATTAATGAGTAGCTATGGTGTTGATGCTCACGGTAGATGCTTTTTTAAGTTAACACGTGTATATTTATAAATTGATATACAGCTGTGGGTAGATAAATAGAGCATTAGCGTAGGTAAATATACATACATTTGTATATATGAAAAATATTTTTTTGTTAAGTAAACTCACATTTGTAATTGATATTTATAGCTCTGTATACAACTTCTGTGGGAAGTTTTTAGACGAGAGACTTCAGTTTATTGTATTAAAATGCTAAAATAGGAACTTAGTGCAATATAAAACTCAGTCGTGATTTGGTTTAATGTGGCTACACAATTGCTGAAGGTGATCAAAATATTGTGCTTTTGTTCGAAAGAGAGCAAAAGCGACATCTATCGGCCGAACAGCTATTTTTTATTCAATTTTTTATAACTACTTAGTCAGTTGAGTTGCCATAAGACCCAACCAATACACTTATTTATATTTTGAGCTGATCAAATATAGTCTCAAATTTATAGCAGACATTTGTAGTATTACCACCAGTCTATGCAGACCTTGGAGCAGTACTGACTATCTGTTATACATCCGAAGTCACTGTATATGGAGTCACTTCTCATATGGAGCTAAACTTAATTAATTCAACTTAACTTAACTTTAGTAACTCAACTTAACTTTAACTTAACTTAACTTAACTTAACTTAACTTACTTAACTTAACTTAACTTAACTTAACTAAACTTAACTTAACTTAACTTAACTTAACTTAACTTAACGTAACTTAACTTAACTTAACTTAACTAAACTAAACTAAACTTAACTTAACTTAACTTAACTTAACTTAACTTAACTTAACTTAACTAAACTAAACTTAACTTACCTTAACTTCACTTAACTTAACTTCACTTAACTTAACTTAACTTAACTTAACTTAACTTAACTTAACTTAACTTAACTTAACTTAACTTAACTTAACTTAACTTAACTTAACTTAACTTAACTTAACTTAACTGAACTTAACTTAACTTAACTTAACTTAAATTGACTTAACTTCACTAAACTTAACTTTACTTAACTTAACTAAACTTAACTTAACTCAACTTAACTTAACGTTAAAAAATTGTGTTATTTTAACAAAGGACTCCAGCTAAACTATCGTTGACTGTTTCTCACTGTAAATACTTATAACAACTTCTTATTCCAACTGAAGAAAAACCTCGAAAATTACCCTATATATCTAAAAATAATTGGCGAAAGTTCGGCACATTCTTTGACAAGAAATTAAGCATAACCTAACGATTTTTTTTATAACATGAAAAATTGCAGAACGGCTCTTAATACGTTGGATGCCACTGCATCATCTTTGACTAGGACAAAAATCTACTCCCAAGTGCCAATTACGTCATTACGTGATACGCTGGCAGCCAACGTGTTAAGCCAGATACCTTCTTGGCAATATTGAATGAATGATTTATTGTCATATTTGACATTCTTGGCCACTTTGCCAATTTGTTTGGAACATATATGAAAGAAAAAAGGAAATAAAACTTAAAGACAAAATTTTAAGGCTGGAACAAATATGAAAAATAATGTAGCCATCATTATACCAATCAATTCTGAAGATGCCATTTTTTTGACAAACATATATTTTTTGTCACGCAAAATGTAGTTTTTTGAAAATTTATTGCATTTTTTTTAATTTTTCGTCTGGACTTTCCCGCAATTTTGATATGGAATAAAGCTTTTTTTTGCATTTGAAATGATGATAGGTATCATAAGCTATCTGCGATATTCTATACTGAAACTATGTCGTTTTTGACAATTTAGTGCCATTTTTTGACAGTTTTATCTACTTTTTTTGAGAAATTGATTCGAGTAATTTGATTAACTAATAGAAAGAGAATCATGTGTGACGGACTACACTTCAGTTGTCGTTTTTGACATTTTCGTGTAATGTTTTTAACGTCTCTATTTCAGTACTTTCATAAGTTTGTCGAAAGTAGATTCAAAAATTGAATTTAATTTCTATTTTGACTTTATGATTTTTTGACAGTTAAGATTTGACAAAAAGTTTCAAAATGACAAAAATGTTAATAATATTAATGTATATGCTTTTCAATTGTTAATCTATTGTAAGCTCTTGAGTTACGGGTATAAACGCCCGAACTTCTAAGCTAATAACGTTTTGTCAAATTCACTGACGTTTTTTTCAGAAATCTAAACAGGTTGTGTTAGGCTTATTACGAAGTATGTAACACACAGAATGAAACATATAAGGAACACAAATAATATTTTTTGTAACTTATTAGTCTCTCAATTTTTAAAATATTGATCTCAAATTTTACAAACGCTCTTCTATCTCCAAAGAGCTGTTCATTTGACGGAATTGCCGATTTTTAACCACTATAGCATATAGCTGCCATACAAACTGAACGATCGGAATAAAGTGTTTGTATGGAACGCTTCTTCATTTGATGAGTTATCTGCAGAAAGTTTGTTACGTAAGCAATGGTACAATTTTAAATAAATTGTTCAGATTAGATCACTATAGGCTATGGTTGCCATACAAACGAAAAAAATCAACCTTGTATGGAAAAAAATCACGTCCTTGTATGGAAAACTAAACAAAATATTTTATTTGACCAGATAACTGCTTGTATATTCAGTAAACTGCTCTAGAGGTAAACTAACGCTATTAGAACACCCTGCACAAATATTCCATCTAAATATTGCCATTTGCTATTCATCTAGCTATCATGCTGTACTCATTTATAGCCTTTTTGTGGTCACACGAATCTGCAAAAACCACTTAAAGAGTCACAGCATCAGTGTAATGGGATAAGAGCAAAGCAGAGTCGACACAGCATAGGTGTATACACATGTATGGCTAAGTGAGTCGAAGGAGTCACAGATTAAAATTACCAGCAACGAGCTGCTGGCGCGCCGGAGGTAGGGTGCGGGCAAACCAAAAAATATTTGCGTCCTTTTGCTGCTGCAAAAATGCCAAAGCAATGTAATGTGATGTGATGTGAAGTGAAGCGGATAGCGGAAATGCCAGATAGATTATGTAGGTTGTCGGCAGAGCAAAGCAGCAAAAAATACGCAGCAGCAGCAGAGGCGGTGCAGGCAGAGGATGAGAAAGATGCTGGTAACAGAAAATCAAACAACACTTTGCATTTGCATTGGCTGTTTCTTTTGGAATGTGAGTGTGTGATTTGAGTTTTGTGTGTGTGTGTGTATTTGTGTGAAAAACTATTAAATGACGGCAGCAAGCAGCATAGTGAAAATTTGTCGTCGCAAATGGTATTTGCTTTATTTTTTCCCGCAGCAACACACTATCTCTCTGTATCTCTGTGTATCTGCGTTTATTTGCAATTTGTTTGCGTTGTTGTTGTTGTCGTCTTTTTTGCATCTACCGCAATTGATAAGAAATAATAAAAAGTAGCAAGAAAATAAAGCAGAAGTCAAATAGTGTTTAAGAGGGTAGCATGGCTAAATTGAAAAAGACTGCCACAACAGGAGCGTGTTGAGTGCTGGGGCTTTGCTTTTATGGATGCTGTTTTTGTTGTGCATGTTGTTGTTATTGTATTTTGTGGCTGATAAACCAATACAGGCGCACTAAACTACAGTTTTTATGTATGTCGTTGCATATGTGCGTATATGTTGCAGCGCCTCAAATGGTTCATATGTGTGCGTGTAGCAAGTAATTGCTGCAAAAAGTGTTGCTTTGCTTATTTTGTGCATCAACAACTCCTTCAACTGTGCTTGCAACACACGCCTGCATGAGTACTTCCTGCAAGTCTTGCTATATTTTTCAAGCTAGCAATGAAAAAATATACGTGAGTGTGTGTGTGTTTGACGTCGACAGAAAAGCGATTTTTCATATGTCAACGATATGTCAACTTTTGCTTGCAACAGACACAACTTAAGGCAAAGAAAACTGCATAACCGCATGCGCATGCATATTTGAAAGCACTAAATGTATGCAAGTGTCCACCTATGGTTGTATATGTGTGTGTTTATGTGATATGCAGCTTCTTTTGACACACCACTTCTATTCATGCAACAAATAATATGCGTCGTTTTTTTTTGCATTGAAAACGTCATAAAAATGTTGCTAGTGCCAGTGCAACATTTGTCGGTGTTGCATGCAGCATTAAAAAGGCAAATTTTTTTGCCGTTCTTTTTTGGCACTCAGCTTGCCAAGCAGCTCGTTGTTGAGTTTTTACTCAACAAGTTCTTTTTTATGACTTTCAAGTGTGTTGCTGCCACACTCTCTTGCATACAAGTTGCATATATGCATGAGTGTGGTTGTTGTTGCAGTTCAGAAAAAAGTAAATACGGTTGCGCATCTCAAGCTGCGCTGAGCTGCATAAGCAAATCGCAGCGCAAAAGCGACAGTGTGGCGCTTAAGCGTACATGTATGCATATGTATGTGTGTGTGTGTGTGTGTGGCAGCGTGCTATTGGAAAAAGTTTTGTGTCCCGAAAAAATCGTGCAACGCAATGCAGTTGAATTGCTGTCAAAATACACACGTTTATGACACATGCATTTTTTGTTGTTTTTGTTGTTGGCTTTTGTTGGTTTTTTGGCAAAAAATTGAGTCGTAAAATGAAAAAAGATATGTATCAAATGCTGCAGCTCGTCATTTTGACAAAAGTTGTCGCAAAGACGCATAAGCGGTAAAATTTCGTGTTTATGTGTGCGTATTTTTGTATATGTGTCTGTATTCCGTATATACATACATATGTGTCTATGTGTGGATTTGCTCGCTCAGGTTGGCAAGAAATTAATAAAAGTTTGTTTGACACTTCAGCAATGCAATTGTTGCTCACTTCACGCGCGTATATTTTATATGCCACATTTGGGCAACATTGTTGCAGCTGTCAGTCAGTTGCAACAAACATTTTAACATTTTTTTCACACAAAAAATAAATTTGCATAATAAAAGTCACTCATTTTGAGCGTGTTATAAAAGCGCGATTTAAATATTTTACTACGGTAATATTTGTAAAAGCGTTGGAAGTAACGGTATACAATAGAATGTTTTTTTAATCAAATAACAGAACATAAATACATATGTATTATTCTGGCATGGTTACTAGCTACCGATTTCTTATTAAAACGTCAGTTAAAATTGCACTTAGGAATTCTAGCAAAAAAATTCGGAAGTTACTAACCATGATATAAAGCTGGATTCTTAGCGGTGGGTTAAATTACGTTGCATCAAATTATTTTACAAAATTGTATATAAGCATAAATTTGGAAAATGGGTGGAATAGAAAAATAACTGGTATAAATTAGGTAGACTGGTATAATCGAATAGCAACATAAAATTAAGTGAATAATTAGAATTTTGAAAAGTAGTGGAACTGAACAAAAAACTGGTATAAAAGAACTAGACTGGTATAATAGAACAGCAACATAAAAGTGAATGAATCAACAAAAAATTTAAACTTAGTGGAATCGAACAAAACTGGTATAAAACTCAGACAGGTATAATCGCGTAAAGGTTAAACTGGCATAATCAAATCGAAAACGACTCATTTAAACTTTGAATGTTAGACGAAACGAAAAAATTGGCATTAGGTGGAATAGAAAAATAACTGGTATAAATTGGGTAGACTGGTATAATCGAATAGCAACATAAAATTAAGTGAATAATCTGAGTTTTGAAAAGTAGTGGAATTAAACAAAAAACTGGTATAAAATAACTAGACTGGTATAATTGAACAGCAAGATAAAAGTGAATGAATCAACAAAAAAATTAAACTTAGTGGAATCGAACCAAACTGGTATAAAACTCAGACTGGTATAATCGCGTATAAGTTAAATTGGCATAACCAAATCGAAAACGACTCATTTAAACTTAGAATATTAGTCGAATCGAAGAAATGGCATCAATAAGAATATATGGTATAATATAATAGGAAGCGATCCCCCAAAATTTCAAAAATTAGTCGAATCAACCAAAAACTGGTATAAACAAGTAAAACTGGTATTATAAATAGAAAGCCGTTCATTAAATTTTGAAAATTGGTAAAATCGAACAAAAATTGGAAAAATTGCTTGGACTAGTATAAAATAGCAACAGAAGAAAGGGATCTCCCAAAATTTGGGAAAATGGTATTATCGAACAAAAAAAAGGTATAATTTAGCTACACTAGTTTAGTTGATATTGATATTCGCAATATATTGGTAAGCGATTATACCACTTTTATAAGATAGTCTTTCTTACTTAATTTACCTCGTTAACTTGGTTATTACTTTCATCTGCGTACTTCTTTACAGGAGAACACAGCGCAACTTAATCGAGCACAGAAATGTTGAATCGAAGACAAATATGGTCTAATTGTCTCCTTTGTGTTGTTCTGTGATCAATAATACTAATTTTTGACTCATTTCGAACAATTTGATGACGTAGTCGGCCTCAAGAAAGAGCTTCGAAACACGGCGTCAAGCGATGAGAGAGATTTTTCTATTTAAAATTATCTCAAATCCAAAACCCAAAACAAAATCAATGAATGAATTCAGGAAAGGCTGAAGGAACTGTCACATTTTAATTTTTGGAAAAGTGGAGAGTTCCTATAAAACCGTTTTTGTGAAAAAATTTAGCCTTTAGAGAGTTTTAAGGGCACGCGAAAAATTCGAGTTGAGCGGTGCAACCGTTTGGGAGAAATTTTCTTCACCGACTCTGAAACCGCGTTTCGAGAACAACGCTTTTAAAGTTTCGAAGCCGATTATACTAAAGTAAAAAGTTCTCACAAATACCCTCATACATATCTCCAAAACTATTAATTTGCCAGAAAAACTTCAAATTTTGGGAAAAAGATTCTAATATGTAGATACTGAAGCAAAACAAATCGGTATTTTGAAATTCACAAGTGGATGCAAAAGCTTAAGTGGCCTCCCTTTTTGGTTCGACTGTCTACAAGTCATAGGTAATACTGCTATCAATTACAGAAGTTTTTTGAGGATATAATACCGTGATCAAATAGAAATTTTTAAGTTACACTTCGCGTGTTTTTCGAATCGGTATTTTTTTTCTGTAAATTGGTAGTACTGTTAGTGACATCAATGCTAAATTCCACGCCAAAATTTCATTAGTTATTGAGATACGCGTCGTTTTGGGAGGCTCTAAAAGTGAATTCTTCGCTTTTTATTATGTCTGAATCCACCACATTTTTAACTAAAATCGTGCCGCAACTACTGCATTCGCCGGATTTACCTTCGTGTAACTTCTGGTTATTCAGCAAATACACATGACCACTCCGAGGTTACCGTTTTGACTCAATTGATGATATAAAAGCTGAATCGAAGAAGGCTCTGATGGCCATCACGATGGAGGATTCTTCCAATTGCCAATTCATTGGCATAAGTGTATTGCAGCGGGAGGGGATTTCTTTGAAGGAGATGAAATGAACAAAATTCAGCTTTTCTTTGATGACTGTATAAAATCTTGCAACTAATTTTCTAGCTAAGTTGATATCTATAATCCAGTCATTATGATTGCAAATAAGACACCAAAATTTCTTCAAAATCTTATCTGATAGACTTGAATTAAAACTCAAAAATTGTAATCTTTCTTTTTGTGGCAGGAAATCCAAAGATTATTGTAGTAGAAATTTTAAATTTAAGTACAAATTATGCAAACTATAAATATTTCTAAAAAAAACTACAGCTTTTTACAGCTTTCTAGCAAGAACAATCAATTAAGTCTATATAGTTAGAATCACTTATTTCAGCTCAAAATGTCGATCGAAACAACCTAACCAAATCAATTACATCACATTTCATAATATTTACTATGCGCTTATGTAGATAAAGCGCTTATTTCATTTATTCTTGAAATCACACCTCATAAAGTTCTTATTATAACAATAAATATTATGGAATTTGATATTTACAACTTCTTCATACAAAAATACGCGAAAAAAATAAAATGAAGGTTACTGACACGGTTTGTATTACTAATTGTCAGCGTTCTATTGTTACAGTTAGCTTAATTTAGTAGCAGTGGCTTAATGCAAAATAGTTATTAACATAACCATCGATGCTGTTATGTTTTTCTATTTTTTAGAGTCTTTGTGATTTTTTTGTGTCAGAAGAAATTGTTTACTTTGCGTTACTAAGCGGTGGCTAACGCAAAGCTATGCTAACTATATGCTCTTTACGGCAATAAGTGATTATCTTTCGCTCTTTCGCTTCGCTTCTGTAAGAGGGAGCAAGTGATCTGTGTGAGTGCTCTCTTAGCAAATACATATGTGGCTAAGAGATTGCTGTGAGCTATAAGAGAATATTATAAGCGTGACTATGTGTTTAATTTATAGCTATTGTATTGAAGAGAAGAAAGGGAAATTAGAGAATTGTTTCATATAAAAGTATTTTTTAATATATTAAAAAAACTATAATCACTTTTAAGATTTGTTATTATTTCTTTGAATACTTGTACGTTTTTTAAGTTAACTTTGAACACTTCGAAACTTTATTATGATTACTTAATTTTGGAAAATAATATAATGAAATTTTATCGAGATTTGCACTGCGATCCAAGATCTATTGTGCTTTCACCGCTGTTATACACATACTCTCAGAGGCTCAGTACTTTGAAATTTTGAAATAACTTTGCTCAAAATTCAAAATTATTATCGAGTGACTAACCAAAAATATTTCGCCTATTTTTTCCTTCCCTTCTTCTTTGGACTCACTTTTTTTTTGGGGTCACTTTATTATTTGACTTTTGAGCACTACGCTGTACTTTATTGGTTGTAGGGCAGAAAAATAAAATGTTTGTTGCCGCGCCATAAAAAGGAAGCTTTAATGTTTATTTCACAATGGGTGTTCTGGTTTCAAAGTTCAATAATCTACCAGTGTTGATTATACACTCAAATATATAATTGAAATGGTTTTGAGGTAACGACAGTTTGAGAGAAAGATGAAAGTTTATCTTTTATTTTAAATTGAGTTTGATTTTAAGTCACTACTCAGGAATGATTATAGTTTTTAGAGGGATATTTTTTTGATAAAAGCAGGTCTAATCCCTTCTTTATTAAAATAAATGTTTACTTGTATAATTTAAAAAAAAAATTCCGAATTCTACTAGTATCAAATAACATTATCTATTTGCGTAGAGCCAGATAGCTCTGAAATGTCCAATCTGACCTGAACTGAATAATTTGCTTCGGACTGAAAGAAAAACATTTCATGAATACAAATTTTTATTATCACTTTCATGGTTGGCTTCTTAGTCATTACTAGTATGCCAACGCTTAATTCATTTCTTAATTTTTAATTTTTCATCTACTTCTTATAAGCCTGGGCCTTCTGAGCCTTCAACGAATTATGTTTTTTACGGTTTCTGCTCACTTTATTAGCAACATTAATGACATTTTTAGACAGTTTTGATATCATATTATTAAACCTACGAATCGTCAGCAGTAATGATGCGTGACAAACTTAGGTTCCTCAGCTACGATTTCAAGCATATCTTTTGCGACCTCTACATGAAGTCGTGTTTGTAGAAAATTCAGTTCTTTTAGTATGGGCCAAGCACCGACACGCTTTCCACCCAAAACATTAACCAGCTGCTACTTCTCTGATGCCAATATGACCACTGTTTCTTCAACTATCTGGATGTTATCATCATTAACAAAGGTGGTGCCTGAGGTAAGTTCCCGGTGATTTCACGCGATTTTTTGAATGAATTCTGATTTTTAAATAACTGTGCGGTACCTTACTTGCTCATGTGATATAGTAGACTCCGCTAAACACTTCTGCAATATTTCAACGTTTCAGTAGCCGCGATTCCAATGGTAATTGAAGTCTGACGCCAAAGTTACGGCCGATATTGTTTGAAAGAAAAAAGTTGTCAGACCATAAACCATCAGTAAACTTATTATGCTTTGCAGCATGTGACTTCTGGGTTAAGAGCCATAAGCAGAGTATTAAATACTTAGTGCACTTTCGAAAGTTAAGCAGACACTAGAACCTAACCTTAACTCGATAACTTTTAAATTCGTCTACTAGCCATTGACGAATCTCTGATATATGTACCTTTTTAATAATCTTATGAGCTCAGATGATCCTTACATTTCACAGTAGTTATGGACATGATAAGCTTTCGAAAAAAACTTTGAAAGCTTCTAAAATGTTATTATGTTGATTCGGTTAAAAAAATATTTGAGAAAATTATTGGTAGTTAATACTGGTGGTATAAGATGAGAGATGCCACTGAAATATCAGCGTTGCTACTCAAATTGTCAAAACTTCTGCAACTGTTAACATATTTTTGAGATTTTCATGAACATTTTGCCCAACATCTCACTCTGCTGCAATTGTTGTATCTTAAGAGATATGGAAATATTAAGTTCAACATACTTCCAATCTTATCTGTGTTGAACTAAAAATAAAATCAAAAGATTATACACGTAAACTGAGTTCATTAAAAACTATATGAACACAAATATGTTTGTGCATTTAGCCATTAACATACCCGTGTGCATTCTTGTTAAGCAAACATGTTGTCATATTGGACAGTATTTGAGGCACACAAACAGAGATCAACCACCATATCCTTTCTGCTGCACTCAGCCTAGGTAAACGTTTCATGCCGATTTCAAGTAAATATAAATATATTGAGTTGTAGCAATGCAGTTGTAAATATTATTAGAAAATGGAAATCAAAACACCTGCAACATGCTACACACCAAACGATATGGAAACAGAAACAAACAAAAATTAAGAGCAGAAAAGAACTACAAAACGACCGGTAAAGGCCCACAATTGTTGCCGCCGACAATAGAACGTGTAAACAAGCAGAAATACGAAAGAAAAAACGTTCAAGCAAACATCAATCGAAAAAAAGCGGAGTAAACGTGCAGCGGAGCGAGCGTTCTGACAACAAGCGGTTTGATGTTTCGTCAACAGCTGAGTATGAGGCGACATGAAAGTAATATCGGCAAACATTTGGAATAAAAAGTGTGAAAAACGCCGAATGGAAGGGAAATAAACATGGCAGCATGCCACAGAAGAACTCGCAACAAACGACCACTTGCATATAGGCATGTGTGTGTTGGGATTTGCGGCATTAGTGAAGCGTCTCGAAAAGAAAATCAAAGACCGGTATGCAAAAGATACGGAGAAGTAATATGAAAACGATGCAAAGCAAACAAAGATTAAGAACTATCGATATTTGCATGGCGCTGGCGTATGTTGAAGATACGTGGGTGACTGTCTTCAAAATAAAATTAAAATATAAAAAAAAATAATTTTTTTTTTGCAATAAATGAACCGGAGGGAATAAAAATCTCTGAAGAAAGATAACTTATTTTTATAGAGTTGCCATATTTTCTAAAATATTAAAACTATTCAAAATAAACTTAAATAAAAATAAAAAATGCAATGCGTGCACCGAAGTGAACTTAAGAATATTTGAAAATAAAAACTTATTTTTTTAGAGTTGCCAAATTTTCTAAAAAAAATTTAAATCTTTTCAAAATCATGACTGTTTGAAATATAAATCTAAATAATATTTCAATATATCCTGCTCAAAATTAAAATTAAAAATTCCTTACAAAATAACAATAATTTTAGTGTTGCCATCTGTTCCCAAAAAAAAAAGATTTAATTCCGTTTGCTATCGAAAAAGAAAATTGTTAAATAGACAAGTTTTCTGTTTTAAAAATTTAGAATTCTAGAAATGTGAGATAGAGTTGCCATATTTTCTAAAAAATTTAAATATCTTCAAAATAATGCATGTTTGGAATGTAAATAAAAAAACGTTTTTATAATTCCTGCTCAAAATTAAAATTTAAAACTCCTTAAAAAAACTTTTTTTAGCGTTGCCACCTGCTCCTAAAAAAAAATAATTATAATTCACTTTTCTTTTTAAGTTTTCTTTTTTAAAAATTCATAATTCCAGAAATGTGAAGGAGTAGGGTTGCCATATGTGAGCATAGTGAATAATAATTACATACATAATATGTACATACATATGTATGTACATATGCAAACACAGTCGGTAATATTGTATATATTAACATGTGTATTTACATAAGATACCTAAACTCAGCTGAGTCTTTATGGTTTTAAAGCAAACTTATTTCTAATAGGGTTGCCACTAATATAAATTTTCTTATTTTATTAAGTGCAATTAAAGATGTTTCGAAAGTATTTTATGTGACCTGGTCTACGAAAAGTTTTCACAAAATTCACGAGAAATTATATTTTTAAAGGTTAATTTTCGTAGACCATTTTTTAGTTTTGGAAAATAATATTTTATTTCGCGTTGCCAGACTGTTTGAAATTTCTAATAAGGTTGCCACCAATACAAATTTTCTTATTTTATTAAATGCAAGGAAGGATATTTTGGAAAGTATTATAAAAAGGTTAGTTTTTAACAAAATAATACTTAATTTAGCGTTGCCAGACTGTTTAAAATTTGTAATATAAAAAAGACTAAATGTAGAAAAAAACAGAACATTTGTTCTATGGGTATGCGGAAAATTATGGGTGATACGTTTTCAACATAGCACAATAAAATAGAAAAAAGCTTG
This sequence comes from Bactrocera neohumeralis, assembly GCF_024586455.1. Taxonomy (NCBI): domain Eukaryota; kingdom Metazoa; phylum Arthropoda; class Insecta; order Diptera; family Tephritidae; genus Bactrocera; species Bactrocera neohumeralis. The sequence goes on along the minus strand of NC_065920.1, from coordinate 69,630,324 downwards.
CCAACTGTCAATATAAAAAAACTAAATTATATAAAAAAGTGTAAAAAAGGAAAACGACCATGGATAAGATGAATAATAATGCAAAACAATTCGAAAAAGAGAGTTGCCAATTGTTGCCAATCTTTTACAAATAGGGTTGCCAGTTGTAAATATAAAAAATAAGCACTTAAAATAAAACCTTATAGAAAATTTAAGATCAAACTTTTCTTGAGTCATTGTCAAACAAATTTTAAAATCTTAAATTTTTATTAATTTTATTAGAGGTTGACATCAGTATATAATATATGCTCAAAATTAGGCATTCTTATAATATCATAGGAAGCTTACAAAATACTGTTCAGATATACAAACATGTGCGAATTTCCTATATTAACAAAATTTTGATAGGGTTGCCACTAAAAAAGCTTTTAGTTTTAGGCGAAAATTATAAATATTTGACAACGATTTTATAAGCCTGAAAAAGTGAGAAGAGAGTAAATAAACCAAATCTTTGAGCAGGGTTGCCATATTTAACAGTTTATTTTTTATTTGAAGCTAGACATGTTTGCAGTGGAATGATCAATTGCATGAAAAACAAATTTTTTTGGATAGGGTTGCCACTTAATTAAAAAAATTTACTTTAAGAATTTTTTTTTTGAAAAAGGTTGCCGCCGAATTAAATTTATTTATGAAGGTTTATATTATAAGGCAGTTATTTTTTTGCAGCAATAAAATTCATATCTTCGAAATTTTAATATTTGGAAACATTTCATTAAAATACATGGTAACCCTCGTATGACTCAAAAAGACCAGTGCTGCAAATATAGATGTTAACACTCACTCCCTTTAGGCAAACACACACACATACCAATGCGAATAATAACACACAAAGCAGGCAGTCTACTTGGACACTGGGAGCAAAAGAATTGATGGCTGCTTGAGTGATAAATCTGACAACTGACAGGCAGACGGCAAACAGTTCAATGAACTAAGGCAACAAAGAGCGAAAGCAACACCGGTCTGTGTGAAGTGTGGCTAAAAGAAGATTTCAGCTGCTTGAGAATGGTTTGAGCCACTTAGAAGCGGCGGGTAACCATAAGAGAGTGTGACTAAGAGCTAGAGCAGTAGATAAGCAGTGTGTGGCGCTGACTCATACTCTTGGTTTTAAGCAGATGATGTGATATGCGAAGGAAAAAATTGAAGAAAAGTTTTATAGCGCAAAGTAAACACTTTCGTTATAAGCGATGAATTGATATGTTTAGCAGAAAGTGCAGGTTGCAGTAGTGGCAAGCAATTGCTGTGCCTCAAAGGACATTTATGTGAAAAAAAATACATTTATTGAATGCGCATGAATTGAAGTTAAATATGCGCATTTATATATTTCCTGCTGTGAGTCGCGCGCGCTTTGTTGCAACAATGTGTGGTATGTACGCTTACAGTTGAAAGCAATTTAATTGAGTTGAGCTATGCAACTGATATCACGAGCTTATAAGTATGGCTGCAAATACTTTATGACAGCCTTGTGCGGGCAGCGGAACTCCACACACACACACACATGTATGAACACACAAACATATTTATAAGAGGCTAAAAGGAAGCTATTAACGGCGCTAACATGTTGGTGGCATTTAAACAGCGCTGATATAATTGTATGTAAACATGAAAAAAGTTGACTTTGGTTGCACGGCTACACTGAAACTGTAATACCCTTCACAGCTGCATTTCTTAAAACATAAAAGGGTATAAAAATATATTTTTGATGATTTTGACTGGTCAGTTTGCATGGCAGCTATGTGCTATAGTGATCCGATATAAATAATTTTTCATGGATATTATAGGATTGAAGTCGAAACTAATACACGCCAAATTTCGTGAAGAGATATCATCAAATAAAAAAGTTTCCCATACAAGAGCCTGATTTTGAACGGTCAGTTTGTATGGCAGCTATGCATATGCTATAGTAGTTCGATTCAAGCAATATATTAGGAGATTATAACTGTGCTTTGGGCAATGATCTATGCCAAATTTTATGAAAATATCTCATCAAGTAAAAAAGTTTCCCATACAAAAACTTGTTTTTGACCGGACAGTTTGTTTGGCAGCTCTATGCTATAGTAGACCGATCTGATCAATTTATCCAGAGATTATAGCGCTGTCTAGAAGAATAATCTGTGCCAAATTTAGTGTAGATAATTTGTCAAATAAATAAGTTTTTCATACAAAACCTTTGTCATAATCTGTCAGTTTGTATGGCAGCTATATGTTATAGTGATCCCATCTGAACAATTTATCCATAGATTATAACGCTGCTTGGGAAAGTTATCCGTGCCAAATTTATTGGAGATAACTGGTCAAATAAATAAGTTTTTCATACAAAACCTTTGTCATAATCTGTCAGTTTGTATGACAGCTATATGATTTAGTGGTCCGATTTGAACAATTTCTTCGGAAATTTTAGCGTTGCCTTGAAATGTCATCTGTGTCAAATTTCATGAAAATCTCTCATCAAATAAAAAGTTTTCTTTACAAGAACTTGATTTTGACAGGACAATTTGTATGATAGCTATATGCTACAGTGAACCGATCTGAACAATTTTTTCGGAGATTGCATTATTGCTTGAAACTATAACATATGCTAAAGCTTGTGAATATATCTCATCAAATGAAACAGTTTTCCATATAAAGACATTATTTTGATCGTTCAGTTTGTATGGCAGCTATATGATTTAGTGGTCTGATCTGTAGACGTGTGCAAAATTTCAGCTCGATATCTTAAAAAAGTAGCTACTAACTCGAGTAAATACAGGCGGTTGGACGTATTGGACTTGACTATACCGGCTCAGCTTGTCACGCTGATCATTTAACTATGTATAGAACACACATTTTAGGACCTCTGTGTTTTCTTCAGTCTGTTACAAATTTCGTGGCAACCTTAATACACCTTTTCAGGGTATAAAAATGCTGGGAAAAATGTTTGTGCCACTTCTATGGTATATACACGTATGTAGTTGTAGTTGTGCATGTATGCTCTACATACTTGAGGGCCCGCTCTAAAGTGCTGCTAAGTATTACAAAGTATTAAATTCCATTAAATGCAGGAAGCTGTTGCATTTGCTGCTTGCCACACAACAATATCTCTACAGTTATAAAAGCACACAGCTACATTTTGCATTAGTGTGTGTGTGGCTGTACGCCTAGCAACCATAGCATATAGTTAGAAGCGAGTAATTTATTTTAATGGCAACACCATTAACGACTGATGATTTTAATGTTACTTTTAGCTTTTTTTTTTGGTGTTTGCCAGCCTTTTGTTGCCTCCGGCCGGCGAGTTCAATGGAATCCTTTTAGCATGCGCTCATTTTAGCTGCAAAGCATATCCAATTCAACGTATAGTTTGGCTGTGGCATTGACTGCACTTGAAACAGTTTTGAAGGTCTCACTACAAAGTGGCACAAACAAACACATGAACATGTAGCTGTATGCCACATGTTGATACACAAATGCACACGGAGGGGTTTTAGGCAAATTTCTATAATTACAATGCTGCCAATTTAGTTGGTATGCAGTGTCTATCAAATAGCTAGTCAGTCGTGTAGTCGGCAGCAGCTAATCGAGATGAAGTTTTGTGCCTTTCATATATATGTATATCTATATCTGTCTATATATATACATATATTTACCTATACAGTGCCACCGACTCGAATAGTTATTTTTGCCGCCATTACCTCTCAACCCAGCATTATCTTGCGCTCATTTCGCTGTAATTGGGTGTGTGTGCCCGTGCTGTCCCCCGGGACATCATTGTCTGCCAGACGAAAACTGGTTAATTGTTAATCAGTTGACTAGCATTGGCATTGGCATGTGTCGGATTACAAATTGGCTGACTAACTGCAAGCACTAACAATATACACTATAAGCACTATTATATACATACACACACATATATGTGTGTAATCACATGCTGTCGCTGGCATCTGCAGTACCTGTCAGATATTAATTTTGTAGTTTGGGCGTTGGCGTCGGCGTCGGCGCTGCATGCTGTTCAAGCCCACTTGAAATTTTGCCGCTTGTAGAGCTTTAATTAACTAGGCGTTGCCACATAACTGGTATCTGATAATCGCTTGCTGTTAATTGTTGATGCAGAAAATCGCAGGCTATAACAGCGCTGCGTGCAAGGAGGGACTTTGGTTGGAATTTTCATTGTTGCTGATGCATCTTGATCACTTTCATTGCTTTTCGTGTCATGTAGTTGTATGAAGAGACAAAGTAAGATTGGACGCTTCTGATATTGCCTTGTATAAAAAGCTTTCGCGATCATGTAAGCTCGGAAAATAGCACTATCATCTTCGATGATTCTAAAAACCGGTAATTTTTTAGAGATTTATCATCCAGAGTAGTATCATCGGTATAATGCCCTTCAGTATACTTTGAGCCAAATAAAGCATACAAGAACGATCTTCAAGGCTTTTGAAGTACATGTAGGCACAGTATACAAATACGCCCCCGAATAAAGCTCACAAGTTTTATAACGCTTATTTTCAGAGGATGAATGACTTAAAAAGCTTCACACTAAAAACTACATTCTATGAAAGCTGCGGTTTAAGGCTGACAAAGTATATACATCTATAGAGAATACTTATATCTCTAATGGCTTAAATTTTATAAAAGCTGCGGTATAAAACTCCCAAAAGCTACAAAGCCCACGTTCAAAGCTTTTTAGAGCATAATTAGCTCCCGAAGATCATGAAAAGCTTAACGATAAAGCTTCAGAGTAAAGCTTAAAGTATAGAAAAGCTCCGTCATAAAACTTAGAAATCTCGTACTGCTTATCCTGCGGGAATTTATGATCACAAGTATTTTCTCATGTTGTTAAAAACTTTTATAACTTAAACAAGTTTATATGGTGTTATACAACTTAAAAAGCTTACTATCTGAGCAGCTCCGGCCATTGTTAACTTTTTAAAAGCTTCTTAGCAAAGCTGAATGTAAATAAACTGCTTCATTTTAAAGCTCACACATCTTGTATGTCTAAGCTTTTGAGGTTTTTCAAGAAATAAAAGATCAATCTGAAATAAAGCTCATAAATCAAAAGTTATATAAAATGTACTCTCCGATCAGTTCCGGCCATAGATGGAGCTTGTTTTCCCTAAAAAGTTGCACACCGATTATAAAGAAAAAGCTTCTGTTTTAAGCTCAATAATTTTATTTAACTCACTTTCTGAGTCTTTCCAAGCAATTTTAGATCAGGAAGACTTTAAAAGCTTCTAACTTAAGCTTAAAGGTTATAAAAATACCTCTATAGAGTACATAATTCTCAAAAAGTTAACATCTCGAACACCTTCGACCATAATGAGCTATTTTAGGCCTTAAAAAACACCTGTCAAAAGTTAAAGGTTTATAAAAATCTTTAGCTTGAAGCTTATAAATCTTCTTATAGCTCACCTTCTGAGCTTTTTCAAAAATGTTATGTTACGAAGACCTTAAAAAGCTCTCTCCTAAGAGTTAGAGTTTGTAAAGGAACTTCTTATTAAACTTTTTAAATCTTATAAAGCTTAATTAGCTTTTAACGTCCTACAAAATCTTCACACTAATGAACTACATGAAGCATACAAAAAGCTTCACTATCTTCAAAAGCTCACCTTTTGCGTTTCAGCTTGCCAATGAGACCCATAGTTCTTTGAAGATAGCAGGATTAAAGATGTTGGAAAGTATTTGGGAAGGTGAAAATAGGCTTAGTTTGAGAGCCTTAAAAGTGAGAACAAAATAAAATTTTAGAAAAGGGAAAAAACTTAAATTTTGAAGATTGTAGGTAAAACCATAAAAAGTTATAAGGTATTATTTAATTAGATGTTTCAAAGACTCTTATAACCCAGTTCTTTAATAAATATGATAACTATAACCCGTATAATAACTTCCTTTCTCTATTTACAGTCCAACGATTACACCTACCAAAACACATTGGGACGTCGCTCGACACTTGGGGCCTACTACCATATGAACAAACAACCTTCGTACACGAACGAACACAGTCTAAATAGTCAATACAGTTATAATGCGTGGGGCATATGGCGTGATGGACGCAATATAGCGCCCTCAACATTCTCCGCCAAAACGCATACACACTACCAGAAGCCGCGTTCATTCTCCATCATACTCACGACCGCAGTGTTTATTGTGCTACTCGCCGTGATCTCAATAGCCGGACTGGCGTTCTACTTTAGTTCGGTGAAAGCGAATATGGAGGATCGTAAGTAGTTTGGCCTTAATTAAAGCGAAAAGTTAACAAATGATATATTCTCAATCTTACAGCTGTGTTGGGTTTCGAGGGTTCGTTTCGCATAGCGAAGGGTGACCTCTTCTCGACGGGTTTAAAGTATAATCATACGACGACTTATAAGCAGAAAATCGAATTTTATAAACGTTTCATTGAACGTTCGCTGATGGATAACGGTTTGCAGCCGTTGCGTGTGGACACGTGGGGCTTTGGTGAGGGACCGCTGATAAAGGTGTCTTTTCGCACATTTTTGGATGTGAGAAAATTGCCACAGTGAGTAGAAAACTATTACCCATATACCGAATAAGACTAAAACTCAAAGTTTATTGTAGAAATATACATAGCGTTGAGGACTACATCAAGGAATCACTCTTTCTGGAAACCACCGCAGCTAAGTCGCTTTATCGCTCGCTGCGTATAGATGCCGAGTCGGTGGAAATCAAACGTATACTGGATGAGTCAGTTGTGCGTGCTGCGTCGCTCTTCAAGGATGCTGTAAGTATTATTTGATTTCTCAAACTGTACTTTATAATTCATGAGCTCATAATTACCAGGTGCAGCAGCCCACTAGTCAGTCACAGCTGGAGAAGCGTCTAATGAAGAAACCCAATGCGCCAACTCTACTCTCGAAGCCAGCTACCACCGTTAAACCACGTACTACACATCGTCCACACTCAGTCGATGATGAACCCGATGTCGATGTCGAGAATGCGCCAGTTATACAAGGTTCCTTCGAGGGTTCATTCGAAATTACTAAAACCGATGCCGATATCTCACGCAAGAAGGTGACGCCGACCAAGGCATACACCAGCTTACCACCGAAGGCGGTTACACCATTTGCATTGCGCGTCAAGCCGAAGAAACCATCGATAGAAAAACTTACGACCATCATACCACAGAATCAGCCTTCACCAACGACTTCTGCCGCAACATCGACAAGTACTACGCGTGGCACTAGCACTGTTAAAACTACACGCACCACTTCGACCACGACCACTAGTACGACTACCACAACAACAACTACGACACGAAAACCGACTACAACAAGCACCAGCAGCACCACGACTACCACAACTACAACTACACCACCACCAACTCCACCACCCACTACAACTACTACGTCTACCACAACAACAACAAGTACAACCGCAAAACCCGCAACCATTCTACCGCTAACATATCCACCTCCTACCGCTTTTTCGCCGAAACAACAATTCAGTTTGCCACCGATGACTACACCGTCCATTGCTTTGAGTGTGCCGAAGTTGGATGCTAACCTCTTTGCTTCCGTGCCTGTGCTCGATACACAACCTTGGCGTCCGATACATCGTGAAGTGCCTGAACTGTTGCCTGGACCCCCGCCGGCCTTTCCCACGAAAACACTTGCTAATGTAGACAAGCCAATGCCCGTGGCACCACTCGCACCGGCCTACAGACCTGATCTACCAATGCGACGAAATGATGAAATGGAGTTGCCGTTTATACCGGACAACCCCTCACCGCCGACACCGTCCGCCTTCAATCCATACGCTTCCGGTTACTTTGGTACCGCTGTGCGAAAACCGGAAATCAGCGCAGAAGCTACGAATCCACAAGATATGTTATTCTATCACAGTTTCGGTAATCCGGTGTTCATGCCTGGCACTGAAGATATAGAACGTTTAGGTGCAGGCGCACATGTGAAGCCACATCCATTGCCGGTGCCACTAATCGACGATGTCCTCATACCGCCATTTAAACCGCTCATACCGGGCATGGATAAAGTGCCGATTGAGAGCAATGAGAAGTTTGAGCATCTCGGCGGCGGTGTGATCGTTAAGAAGCACGAGTTGGAGTTGGCGACTGGTCAAGAGAAGTCGAAACCTAACACCGAGGTCGTGGCTAGTGATGCCGATAATGAGAGTGAGACCGAAATTCCAACGTTGCTGCAGCAATTCGCCTTGGAGGGTGTCACAACCTCGACATTTAGACCGAAAGTCAGCACACCGAACATTAATCGCATCGAGTCGAGTGCTAATTCCGAGTTGGCCGACACAATTGGTGAATTCTTTATGGGTTTGTTGAACTTACCAAAAGAAAGTGCACGCAACACGACGAAACCGGCAGTAGAGCCAATCGAGTCGCGTATTGAACCAGAGGAAAATGTGGAAGAGATGGAGACCGAGCCTGAATCTAAAGTGGTGCCGAATGAGGAGGTGCAGGAGGAGGAAGTACAAGAAACCACCATACCAGTTACGGCAGTGGCGAGTGAACCAGCCTCGGTTGAAACTGATAGTGTTGAAAAACCAGGGGTGGACGTTATTGAGGAAATTGCAACAACAGCAAAACCCACTTTCTTAAATATTAAAGAACTCATACTGAAGCGCAATCAGGCAAAAAATCAAACGCGTAATATCGACAGCATAACTGGGCGTCCTACACCCACAACAACACCAACAACTACAACGCCAACCACACCGCCAACACTCTTTAGCCCCACACTCAAGCCGCCAGTGACAAATTGGAATCGCCCTAGACCCACATACAACCAGAAACCACCGACCATACTTGATGACTCCAATCTCTTTCCTTCACAATCGAAATGGGAATTCGTGAATAGTTCAGCGACCAATAGCTTCGGCCATACGGGCAACATGCGTAAAGTATTCAATAAGACGCTGCAGGCGTGGATTTCCGAGGATGTGGGCGGTAATACGGAGGATAACTTCACGCTTAATGACATCAAGACACGCATAAATAATGCGACCAACATACAAGATATTTCGCTTATCTTCGATACGCTCGCATCCAAGTTGGGCATTACGCCCATGGTACAAACAAAAGTGCCGCCATTCTCACAGAATAAGCTCAAACACACGCAGGTCACGAGCAACAACAGAAGCAAATTGGCAAACACAACGGCAGTAACAACCGCAACCACCACCACCTCCACAGCACGTCCATTAGCGTTTAGAGACAAACCGGCAACAATGACCACAGTGTATTGGATGCCCACAACTAGAAGAGGCACAATAACGGCAGTACCAGCGACCGCAACCAAAATGCCTTGGACATCAACAGCAACAACAACGAGACGAATGACAACTACGACAACAACAGCAAGCACAGCAACGACAATGCCAACATTGCGCACGAGGCCAGCCATAACTACAACAACAACAATTGCGACGCCGACAACAACAAAAGCACCAACAGTTATGCCAACAGCAACAACCGACGAACATTTCATTGAACTTCCGCTACGACGACAAGAGCCATTCATCAAGCCCATGTCCAGTTTCATGGAAGACACATCCTCTGAGGGCATCGGTGCGGCCATACCAGTTGTGGGTGAGGCCGAGGTGGAGGTCATCGACCCAAATAAATACGAGGAAATGTTGAAGTCATCACAGTTTGCGGCGGATACCACAACGGAAACGGCACCACAATTGGTCACATTGCTGCCCGTACGTTCCAACTCGGGCATACGCACATACCGTCCGGCCGTGGATGAGGAAGCTGAAGCGCGTAGTAGCAGCGGCAATGATCAATTGCCGTTGGCTGAGGGCACCGGTCAGGTGGAAGTTGTGCCAGAAGTGCTGCATGGTACGGCTGGTGTGGCCGGCCTAGCAGAGGTTGTGGAGGATGCCGTAAGCGACCCGGTGGTGCCGACAACATCCATGCGTCCGAGTGTTGTTACGGCGCCACGACGTGGTGGCGGCTTTTTCGCTGGCATACGTAGAAAGAGCGACATTAGTCAGGCGCGAAGGTTTCCGCCAGCCGAAGCGGTCGTCAAGGGTGGACTACATGTGAAAGTCAAGTGAGTGGATTGGTGAGGTGACCAAGAGAAAGAAGCTTCGAATGGCATAACTCAATTAGTGCGAGATTTCTGCGTTTGCCTTTGCGCTTTGTGCAAAGCTTGAGGTAAAGGAAAAGAGACAAAGTAAAAGAAAAGGAAGACAAAGAAATGAAAAGCAGAAAAACGAAACTAGGAAGGGAAGGAGAAAAAAATTTGCCTCGGAACAGTTTTAGTTAGGAAATTTAGACAAAAGTATTTAGTCATCTTAATTGCGTGAGTTTTAATAACCGGGCTACCAGGTATCTTCACCTCGTTGGCGTTTAAAACCTAAGTTTATGTTTCTATTTTATTCCACAAACCAGTTCTTGTTCATTGGTTGTTAGCTGTCATTACTGAGTAATTGCCTGACAGTTTAAGCAATTTCTGAATGACAACAATTAATGTAGGACGAAAATTAGGTTACGCAATTAATAGGAGCTGCTTTCACATTAAGGGAGAAGCAGTGACATTACTTCCGCAAATCTTTATATACATATTTGAAGTTAAATAGTAGAAATAATTTTTAATAAAAAAAATATAAAACTAAAGAAAATATTTTATATTAAAACTAAATATAATTTAAATATTAAAAAAAAGTAAATTTAAATATTAAAAAAAAAATTATTTTAAATTTCAATTTTATATAAATATACACATATAAAATCAGTGAGGAATAACATCGGTTTAAGTTATTTCTAATTTAATTTTAGCTTAAGTTTATTCATAGCAATAATATGAAAAGTTTATAAGCACTAAATGTACTACTAAAAATTTGTTTTAGGCAGAAAAAGCATAAATAATTTGTACAATTTATAAAAAATTTAAATAATTTTTAATTTTAAATTAATTTGAAATATTTTTAAAACTAAAAAAAAGTTAGAAATTAAACTAGAAATACTTTTTAAAAATTTTAGCTCGCTTAGTGTGAAATAAAACGAATTACAATTATAAAAAATTTTTATATTGATAAATTTAAATACTTTATGGATTATGTTTATAATAACTGAAGTAATGTGAACCATTTAAGCGAAAAAATATTTAATTTTTTGTATGTATTATAATTAATATTGAAGATTTAAGTCGTATTGTATTTTTTGTATTTTTTTTTATATTTGATAGTTTCGAATAATGTACTTACGAATTTTGTAAAAAGAAATTAGTTTATTTTTTATTTTGTATTGAAATAAAATTAATAAATAAAAGTACTTTTAAAATTTAAAGTTGTGAGTGTTTTCGATATTTTTTAAAAGACTAAAAACGTAAGAGAGGCACAATTTTTTGTCTAAAATGTGAGATCCTCCATACGCGCGTAATCCGGTTTTATATAAATGAATACCTCAAATAAATTTAATTACGTAAAGAAGGCAGCGAAACACTTCCTGTAGTTCAACAGCTCCATAAGTTGACTTGTATGCATTGGTTCTGACCGCTCAATGATAACACTACTCAACAAACCTTAAGTAAAAGCTTTGAGATAGATGTGCTAAAAGCTCTGTGCGGTATTTGTGGTGTCCTGATTACAATTTTGAGTTCAAAAACTTCCCATTACCTACAGCTACTTTTTTAATTTTAGTAAATGGTGGTGATTGGACCCGTACACCTCTTGGCTACTACAATTTATTATGAATATTAACAATGTATTATGAAATTTTTACTATTGTATTCGCTATAGCAACCCAAAATTATCAAGAAACAACCTCCAATATCATAAATTCCAAATTATTGTAAACTAGTGTAACATAATAGTATAAAATTATTTTTCTGTGGGCAAAAAATAGTAAGACTTTTCAATTTAAATTTCGCTCGGAAACCCATATGTCGAAATATTTTTTTTTTCTGGGTTAGTATGACTCTCAGCGATATCTGTGCAAAAGCTGACAACGAAATAATCATTAGTGTTTAGTAAAGGCTTGTCTTTCTGATGTACATAAAGTGCATTCCGCGATTTTTTTAATTTTATTGATGAGTTAAATTATTCAAGAAAGAAGTTCCACTTAATATTGTGTGCGGAATCAAATTGCTGGCGCCAATGCGTTCAGAATGTTGGAAAAGGGTTTCAGTGATAATTATTTGTGGCGAGTAAGTGTGTTGTTTGGAAGAGTGAAAATAGAGTTGGTTCCAAAATCACTAAATTTTATTGAAAAATAGCGTCGCGTTAACTTCTGTGAAACAATGCTTTCTACTAGGATGTCATGAAACGTATTATTAGTGGCGATGAGTCTTGAATCCATGCTAACGACCCGGAAACAGACGATCAATCAGCCGAGTATCGTGTGAAAGGTGATCCGAAGCCAAAAAAACCACGCCAAATCAGGTAGAAATAAAAAAAAATCAGTTTTCTTCGATTATCGAGGTGTAGTACTCTCTGAACACCTTCCAACCGACCATACTGTAAACAAGGAATACTATTTGAGTGTATGCGTCGTTTGCACGAAGCTATTCATAACAAGTAAGGAAATTCGAAGTTCGTGTACAACCGAACATTTTATACTCTCGCAACTTGCAAAAGCCAAAGCCAGGGAAGATGTAGAAGAATTTAAGTAATTTTATATATACAGACAGACACATGCGGCTTGTTAGAAAAACTAAAATCATTATATGTATTATATGGGAGTTGGGGTAGAATCGACCCGATTTTATCTATTTTCCCTAATACCACATACTATTAACATAACAAATACTAAAAAACTAATCATATACAGTAAAGTCAGCCGGATGTTCGACAATTCTGATATTGATATTTAGGGGCTAGGTCACGTTTTCGCTCAAATTTGTTTATTTTAGGCACAGAGATACACTGAGTAAAATACGCTCTCTCATTTTCATTGAGATAACTCACATATTGGCCGGTTTGTGAGGCACAAAGTCACCTGGAAGTTCGAAAATTATATATAAGTATTTGGTATATCGGGGCTAATTAAGTATAGACCCGATTCAACCCATTTTTGATACACAGACATACTTTTGACAGAGAAGGAATTTCAGTTATGTGCTAGTATCTCGCGCATTGACCGATATTTTCGATCAAAAGTCAACCATACATACTGGGGTCCACATATTCGGTACCTAAAGACATTATTCGTGCAAAGTTTCATTCCGTTATAATAATTGGTTCTTGATTTGTGTGCTAGAAAGTCAAAGAATCAAATGGAATTTAAAATTGTGCTATATGGAAAGTAGCGTGGTTGTTGACCGATTTCGTCCATTTTCACATTGTGGCATAGGAATATAAGAAGAATATATCATACTAAATCGGTTTGTCGGGTCCCGAGATATGTCATTTTACCTTCAAAGTAGGCTGTGCCACACCCATCGTCCAATTTTCACGCCGGCTTCCATGTAGCCCTCTCAAGCCATCTCGGAGATACAATTTAATGTCTTCGCAAGCTCGTCACGTTAAAATTTCAAAGCTCAGACGAACGCGCTTTTCTTGCTTTAAAGCCTTTTCTTTTACCCATTCACTTCCACAACTTTCCACGAAATTACAGTGAATATTTAATTAGAGAATTTGTTTGAACAACGCAATAAATTCTTGAACTAATTAAAAGTGCAGTTTGCAGGCAATAAAAAGAAAAATATTAAAAATATGTCGCTAGCTGTATGAATATGTTGGAAAAAGTTGAAGCGGAGGAGGAGGAATGAAAACTAAAAGCGAATAACATAAAGGGAAATTAGCTTAAAAGCATTGTGCTAACGAAATGACCAGAGCAATGAAGAACAAAAGCAAACACGCCGCGTCACAGCGGACAACGCAGGCGACAAACTAGCGCGGCAGCAACAACAACAACAGCAACAGTGCGCACATCATTGGAAAATCTTGCCATTTCCGACTTCATTTCCATTGCAATTACATTTGCATTTTGCATTCGCAAATTTTATGCCGCGCGACGGACTTTTGCATTTGCATTGCAACGCGCGGCCAAGTTGCAACGCTAATTAAGTGTAAACTCTGAACAAAAGTTCAGGCAAACGAAGTGAGGGTTGCGCGACTGCCAGGAAGAGTTGAGATGAATGACGCAGCTAAACGCAGCGACACGAGAGCGGAAATCACTAAGATGAACTTCATGCAACGGCGCACACACCGCAAGGCGGCTAATAACGCAAAGCGTAAACTAAAGAAAAATTAAGGAAACACGGTGTGTCGTTAAGCGGCTGAGACAAGCGCGCGCCGCGGAGATTGCAGCTTACTGAGGTGAGCTGCAACAAGAAAAGTTTAGACGCTTGTGGCAACATGCGGTTGTCTTCCGATTTGGGGCGGTAATGTGCGCTCGCACGCAACCACATTCAAACACACAACTGTATGCAGGTGCATACGCGCAACAAATGCTTTGAAACCGCAGACATTCTGGGCGCGCCGCTAACCTTGTGGCGCAAGACAAAGCCGTCTGTCGCAAGGATGTGGCGCTGGAGTGCGCGCTGACTTTAAAATACTTGCCGCAAAGTTTATTTGCGTGCGCGCTTGTATTTGTATGTGTGGCAGGAAATACGCAGACGGTGGCCGCTGGAGTACGCGTTTGAGACAACGCTCAGTTGGTTGCGGTAAGATTTGCATTTAAATGCGTGGTTTGCCATAAATAATGTGACATCGCGGTGCGCCGAGTGCAAGAGGTGAAATATTTCACCGGCAAATGGGCGTTGCACATATTTGTGTGAAACTCAGCTGCCACAACGGCTGTGTCGCCTTGTGCGCCGGTTTCTTAGTAAACTACTTTCTTATTCTTCATTAGCTGCTTGCCACCATTTCAGTTTCTGCTATGCTAATAAGCCATGCAAATCGGTCTTTCATAATTCAAGTTCTCCTTAAGAGGTTCTTGCAACGCATTTCCACTTTATCATTATATATATAAAATATACAGATAACTTTGTATATACACAAGCTGGTGTGCGTTCATTTGCACCTTAATGAATTTTTAATTTTGTCATTTACCGCAAATTTTATTCCACTGCCACAGTGC
This sequence comes from Bactrocera neohumeralis, assembly GCF_024586455.1. Classification (NCBI taxonomy): domain Eukaryota; kingdom Metazoa; phylum Arthropoda; class Insecta; order Diptera; family Tephritidae; genus Bactrocera; species Bactrocera neohumeralis. Next base: position 69,615,299 of record NC_065920.1, on the reverse strand, counting down.
AAGCATCTTCTGGTACTGAAACTTGCTGCCAAAATGTTGCAAGTTCAAATAGACATTATTTAAGAGTAGCTAGAAATTCATTAAAGCGATTAAATGTCTGCCACTGCAACTTTGAGCTAACCACAGGGATAATAGATAACACTTTGTCATGGGGAAAATAAATACAACAAATTTGAGGAGCTCAGAGGACAGCATAAGCTGTGCGTCACGCAAGTGCGCTAAATTTACGCAAATGGAAATTATTTTTTAATTTTAATAAATTGTTAGCATTCAGCATACTTTTTTATTTTGATGACATAAAACCTTGGAACATACTCGTATATTACATACAACCGTGTACAATAATTTTTAAAATCAGCAGACATGAATATAATCGAAAATGTTATGTTCCACATACACTTTTCTTGAAGATTAGTGATTATTTTTCGCCAAATTTGTCAAAACCGATATACCTGTGCGCGATTTTGACAATTTTGAAATTTTATACTTAAGTTCCACATACGTTCCACACAATTTTGCAAAATATTTGCTGTTTGTGCGTAGAGAACATGCATTGTTAAGCGGGATTAAAGTTTGAAAGGTATTTTGGTAAGAAATTACTCTTCGCATAATGATATTTACATATGTACATACATACGTACGAGTATAAGTGAGAGTCCATACACTATAATTAAATGAAATAGTATAAGGTTTCACTTAATGTTGCAACATTATTATAATATATTCAAAGCCATTTAAAAAATTAAAAAGTGCGAAGAATTTAAAATTTGTACTTAAGTTCCACATACATTCCACACCCTTTTCTTTAAAATTTTCGAAAATATTTCGTAATTCTTTAATTATATAAATATTTTTCTAGCTTCAAAAGACTTTGAACCCGAGCAAACGGTACGTAATTGCAATAAAAATGCCTAAACGTAAATGTATTGTTTTGAAGAATAAGCATATAAAGTTGGATTATAGTATATTGAAATCGGTTATTGGCTAAAACTGGTGGAACGAGCATTTCTGTCCAGTTAACGGATTATCTTTAATAAATATTAAAAGACATTGGGACCGGCCGGATGATGTCCCCTTAAGAGAGCGGACGTTAAACAGAGCCTTCACTGAATAATGATGTGATAAACATACATACATATGTACATACATATGTACATATAACTATCAGAGGTATCAGAAGATCAAATAATTCTAAATATCATATGGTATATCAAATATTATTGCCATCCCCCTGTATGAGTTTACAAATATATTTAAAAATTTATTAAACTTCAAAAAGTCGAAATTAGATTCCACATACACTTTCTTGCTTAATACACAAACATTTTGTGAACATTATTTAAAATGTTACTCATATATGTATGTGATTTAAACAAATTTAATATTTTATACTTAAGTTCCACATATGTTCCACAACTTTTTTTTTAGTTTTTCGCAAATAACTTTATTTTCATTATAATTTTTCTTACTACTCTTTATATCAACTTTCATTACATTTTGAAAATACATTCCACACTTAAATACTCACTGGACCGCTAGAGTTTTCATATGAAAATCAATTTTTCTCAATTAGTGGTGAATTTTTAAATTATAATATTGTACAAACATTAGAATTTATTATCCCAGCAGTCGAGTATTATACTTTATTTTGAAATTTTTGAGATTTTCTGAAGAATAAATATCGTATAAGTAAATACTATATATTCTTATAGCCACATTATTCAACATTACTCCTTAATTGAACTAGTTTTGGTTTAGTACCATAAGTATCCACATAACCATAAAGTTTAGTGTATAAAATCGGGGTTATCCTGGTATAGTAAATATATAATATAATAAATTCCCTTCACTATAGCAATATACATTTTTTTTTTTTGATTTTGACGCTTTAAGTTTGCTTAATGTCCAATAACGTAATTTCACATCAAAAATGAATAGTATAGTGTCTTAATAACAGCATTGTGCATTACTTATTTTGTCATGCCCTATATTCTGTTAAAAAATATTAATACATTTAGGTTTCAAAAAATAGTAATATCCTCAACTAATTCTTTAATATAACTGTTTTTCTTTTAAGAATTAATAAAAGCAGCTTACTTTCCACAATAACATTATATAGTAAAATTTCAACTACATATTAAGGCTTAATCTACATTTTAATTTATCACTTAATAAGTAAATTAATTACATTCCACATATTTGCCACATCTACTTTATACAGTAAAGTATCATAAAGTCTTCAAAAAAGTAGTTCTCTGTTTCTCATGCTGTATCTCTATATAGTTATAGAGGATATTATTTTCACGCCACATACATATGGTCCACATTTTTTAAATAATATAATGCCTTACTTTAGTTAATAAACCTAAGAAAAGCATAAAAATCAATACTTTCTTTTGCTATGCGTAACTTTTTAAATACGTTCCACAATTTTTAATAGTGTGCAACTTGAATATTTTATAAAAAACATTCTCAATAGTATTCAATTATATTTCCCGTACTATCCCCCTTTCACCACGCGCCCTAACACACTAAATACTCTCCGAGCATTCCTTACTTACATGGAGGTCGCCTCGTTGTCAAGACATTTGATACCCCAATTAAGTGAGCAAGAAATGCCGCAAAGAACTCGAAATAATTATTATTAAGTACTACATGTGCCACAAGTTGGAATGAAATAAAAACTACCAACACTTGTAGTTGAAAATGTTGTGGTAAGTAAGAGTGGACAAAAAAAGTACATTAACAAACTTATGCCACAAACTTGGCAAAACACTTAAGACCCACATATACATACTTACATAGCAAATATATATGTATATGTGAGGCAGGGAGTGCACATATATGCTTTCAGAGGGGGTTCGGCAGTATATGTAGAGCATGTGTGCTCGGGTGTGTCTAATTGCGAAAGCTCTAAGCAAAGTGAACAGAGTTGTGGAAGGAAAGCAGTAATAGTAACAACAACGAGAAAAAAGGTTGAATAAAAAAAGGCATGTAATGTTGCAAATACTTGCTAACAAATGCACTTACATACGTGTAGTACGATTGCAATTGTGTTGGTGAAGCATACCACCACAAGCTCATACACCGTGTCGCACATACTTACATACATATGTATGTGTAAATTTGCGCGTAGCTACAAGTAAATATTATTAACGATGAAATGGCATTAGAGTGCCAACGAAAAAGCACTAAATTGGTGACTGCTTGCAATGCACACCCACCCACAAATGTACTTGTGTAATTGTGCCCAAGAAAGTGGAAAAGTTCTTACGTTCCACTGCCAATAAATTGCGCTGGTGGCAGCTAGTTTGTGGTGTGTATGCCATTTTTTTGTTTTTGTTTAACGCATTTCTTATTCGCTACGCAAATTCCACTGGCATACACTTAATTAGAAAAGTTTGTGTGTGGGATGGTGAAAGGTTGATGTAAGCAGTAAGCGATGTGCATCTTTGGGATCTTTGCACACCATAATGAATGGTACTCGTAGTAGATAAGAAAACGGAAAAAGCAATTTCATATATTTGTTATTAAGTGATTACTATAGCAACACTTTTGAGTTAGTGGTAGAGAGAAATCAGTGGTGAAGTTCTTTGTAGAACGTATGTAAAAAATTGTTCGACAAAAGTACACACAACCCACTAATATTTATAATTGTAAGAGAAATCACTAATTTTTAACAACTGGGGCGAAAAAAAAATGTGGGACGTATCTCACCTTCGTATTATTCCGTATTTATTAAAAACTCAACCGATTTATTAGCATGCTATTAAATAACATATTTAGATTTACTACACCAAAATGAAATAAAATAAATATTAAATAAATAAAGTAAATATTTATTTGTGGAACCTGACTTAAATGTTTAATAAAAATTTTGATTAAGTTAGATTTTATCATTGCTCTTCTATATTCTGTATTAAATATATGTACACTTTTTAAGTCTTAGAAGTCTGGTTTGTGGAACGTAAGTGGTAACGGATTTTTATGATGTTACAAAGTGAAATTAGCGCACTTGAATGATAGTTTGAGCATTTAACATCCAATGGCAATAAAATTTTCAAATTTCTAAACTTGGATCCTGTGTGGAACGTAAGCTTTGAATTTTTATTTTCATTAGTAAAGAGTTTTTATCATATTTGGCACTTAAAGTAAATACTATTTCCAACATAATTATTTGTAGTTTTTTCCTCCAGAACCTCAGTCTTAAGAATCAAATTGCCAGTTCTATAAATATACAAGTATTATATAATTTCTTACTTCCAAACGCAAGTATATACATAAATACATATGTTAAATAACTATTTTTATTCCTTCAAACCACTTTTCGTTAAGTACGGTCTCGTAAGCTAGCAATAAAGTTAATTAGACGACACGACCCATGTGCTACTTGTCCCACGCGTTCATTTCATTGTCGGATATCAACTTGGCGTCGTTTTGCCAGCGCTTGGTTGCACTGATTGCACAACAAGAAAAAGAGGAAAAATGCAAGGCGTCGCAAGTAGTTACTGCTTTTGCATTGCATCACGCACCATAAGGACTCATCGCTAACGGTTACTGTGGCTGGTTGCTTCTGGTAGCTGCTATTCCTCTGCCAAGCGTTGGCGCTCCATTCTCTGTAGCAGCGTGCAGTGTCAACATTTCTTTTTCTTTTCTTCCAACAATATGTTGCCACCTTTTCTTGCATGGTTGTGCACTACTAGTTTGTTTTTTGGTTTCTGTTACACTGCTGCAATTGCCGCTTCGTTGCGCAAGATGTGTGGAATGCAATTTTCTGCATGCACACGCAATGAGATTGCATGAGCAGCAAATTGGATGAAAATGGAACGTGTCAACCTATTGTTGACTGACTAGTGAGTAGTGGAAAGAGTCGTGGAATACATATACATATATATATATTTGTATTACATTTTTTTTCAAAAACTTCTAGAACAAATTTATGCAGTCATTTATATTTGTGAAATTTATGTGGAACGCATTTTGGGCCACCTTATAGAAATGAGACCTATAGTTTAATATATAGTACCAAATGAACATATAAAAGCAAATACTATTAGAACAACAATGTGAAATCACTTACATATACATATTTGTGGAATTTATGTGGAACTTAATTTTTTCACCTAATTATAATTCTCGCAGTATATAAACATTGTAATTGAATATTTTATGTGGAAAGTATGTGGAACGTGTGTGGATCTTAACTTAAAATTTTATATTTATAATAGGTACAAATTGGTAACTCAATTAATATGTTTTAAATTTAATCCTTTGCCGTAATTCTTAATTTTTATTTGTCGAAATTTGCCATATTTTAAAAGCAAAATTTAATTGAAATACAAATTCTTGCCATGTCAAAAATAATAAATATAATAATGAAATATAAAGTTCTGAGCTAAGCTGAAAATTTTCAATAAGTTCCACTTAATATAACAACTTCTTCGCGGTGATGGGTATTAATAAGTAAATAGTTAATATCAATGTACATTTGTACAATATTTTTGTGCATTTAAATTTATATTATTGAGACTTTTACTTTTCTTCTAAAGAATGTACATATGTATGGACTTATGTATAAAGAATTGCGGCGGAACATGCGAACTGTACTATAATTCTTAAATAAAAAGAAAACTTTTCCGATATTGTAAAAACTTTAAATTAGTAAAACTACATATATATTTTGTATATAATATTTTGTGAATTATGTGAAACATAAATAATAAACATACAACGTGTGACTGAAAATGTGTTATATAGTTAAATTTTTGATATTTTCATCACTTTCTTTACTTAATCCACACATTTTAAATTGTGGATCGTATGTGGATCGTAATGTTTAATAATATATTTTACTTTACTGAACAGTTTTACTAAATTCCAGTGAATGCTAAGTATTATTTGTGGAATGAATGTGGATTCAAAAAAAATAATTCTAGTTTTATGCAATATTTCCATGTTTTGAAAAAAATAATCATGAAAGTATTCACAATGCATGTCATAAGCAATGAACTGAAATTAATCTTTGTGGAACGTATCTGGATTTTAAAAAATTTAACGATATTTTTTGAAATTTATGCTAAATATTGTTCTCAAAAAAATTATATTTGAAACTATTCACAATGCTTTTAATAAGCATATAATTACAACAAATACAAGTAGACACAAAAATACCACAAAGAGTCCATTAAGAGAGTCATTACTGATATTTCTAATAGCTCGCTTGTAAAAATAAATTACATAGCAATATGCTTCCTTTTAACGAACTTGTCTACCTTCCTTTTACCTTTAGAGCATCAATTAAGTGCTTCCTTATGCGCATAATTGAATCATGCCAAGTCTCTGGTGCCCCATTTACGCTCAAACAATCTGTGGCAAGAATATCAATACTTGCAAAAGCATTGCCAAAAACTAAGAACACTACACGAACAAACTAAGTTGTGTGAATGTACGGCTGTAACTATGCGAAAGTACACTCAACAGCAATAAACACTTGAACTCTCGCAAATAAATTATCCATTCCGAACATACGAAATAGTGGTGATAATATGAAATGGGACTTTGCGCAGACAACCGGATGGGCCAGATGGGCAGCAATAGCGTCATCTAGAGTCCTAAGAGACCTGTCGTGGTTACTTTCAATTTACTGGCACGCTTGCCACACCTGCTGTTGACACTTGGCGACCTCGTACCAAATCACGGAAGTGATACACAGGCATACACAGAGACACACTGTATATATGTATGTATGTATATATATATTTATATAGATGTGGAAGTGCACAGTTCATTTTATTTCTGTGGAGAATTGTACATTTGCCAATTATCAGGTAGTAAGTAGCTTCCGCACAATTGTATGGACATTTAGTCGGTTCGTTGGTTACGTATACGACATGGCAGCCAACAAACTAACAAGCAGTGAAAAAATTTTGCTTATAACTGACAACTAGCAAGTATATATATCGTTTTGGTTTTTTATATACATATATATATATATATATATATATATATATATGTATATACATATGTATATATGCATGTATACTCTCCGTTCAACTTAGTTACGCCATCAAAGCGCTTTCGCTTGCGCAATTGGTTAGTTAAAGTTAGTTGTAACGGTACTAGCCGCATCGTAGAAGTAAATTTATATGAATGAATGACTGTGCAAACAATGTTGCCAACACTATTAAATGTGGCAACACATTGAGCATGATAAAATGTACTTTTAGTCAGGAAGACACACACACACACACTGCCGCTCTCTTTGCGAAAATTGCGCTCCATTTAGCTTGGTTCACTTGAAAAGCATATACTTACTGCCACTTACAATAAATGTGAACTGATTGGTGCGGGAGGTGAAAGGTATGTGACAGCGCAAATGACAGTTGAAATGTTATGAAATCTGTTTCAATGTCCGGTGAAGTAGAGTGTGCGTGCACTTTTGGGGTCGAAAAGATGCTTAAGTATTTAATTGAATGTAATGTTGGATGAAATCAAAGTATTGCAAAAGAATATGCAATTAGTGTTGCATGAAGCAATGATGTGAATGGAAATATTAGTACGTTTGTGAAATTTTTAATGGATCATTAAGATGTGCAACCTAATTTCTCATGCCCAAAGCAGCAATTTTGGTAAAATTTGATATTTATATCTAGATATAAAGATACTTTAGATAATAAATTAATAATAATAAAACAGAGAAAAAAGTCAATTATCAGATTTCGGGATGCTGATATAAAATTTAAAATTTTGGGCTAAACAGTTTGAATTTAAAATAAGAAAATTTCTTTTTGCTATGTTGGGCTTAATTTAAATTAGCTACTTGTGCATAAAAACTTTGATAGAAAAATATTTTTTGGAAACTAAAACTAAAAAAGTCAGTTCCCGAGTTACAGAATTCCGGAAAAAATTTCAAATTTTAGGGATTACATATTTTTGATCTTGAGAACATATTTTAGAAACTAAATTATAAAAAAAATTCAATCCGAGTTTCAGAATTCCGAAAAAAATTACAAATTTTCGGGACTACACATTTTTGATCTTGAGAACAGAAATGTGAAATTTGTATTTGAAATAAATATCAGTTTTAAAATTAAAACATAAGAAAAGCAGGTATTCTTAAATTTATCTTTCGGGATTCTAACCTACACACATACATACATATGTACATACTAACACATAACATAAGTACTTGTATAATGAATTATGAAATAAAAGCGATTTGTATAAGAGTTAAAATTATAAGGCGAAACACAACAATTTTTATTTACCAAAGTTAAGAAAAACTATTTTATTTAAAAAAAATATTTAAAAAAAGTTTTCAATTTTTTCGGGATCCAGAAAATAAGCGACATATAGTTGGTGAAGAAGTTTCAGTGTTTTAACACTTACATGTATGTATAAGTGCTATAAAATGGCTTCAACAAATTTCAACATTTTGTTTAAAAGTATTTATTTCGGGATCCCGAAACATTTGTTTCTCAAAATATAAAAATAATTATATAATTATAGCGATTTTGAATTACGTAATTTGAAATATGACAATTTTTAAATTTTTTGACGGGATCCCGAAAGTGGAAACTTAACTAAATATGTTTAAATATTGAATATTAAAAACTTGAAGGCTCAAATTAATAATTTTTTGTTTATGAAGTTATGAAAATCTTTAAGATTACAAAAAGAAAAACAAAAATTTAATATTTCTTTTCGGGATCCTGATATGTAAGGTCGCTTATTTTTCGAATATTGAAACATTTAACTGCTCAAATTAATAATTTTTAGTCTAGAAAGATATAAGTATCTTTAAAATTGCAAAAACAAATAAAAATTTGACATTTGTTTTCGGGATTCCGATATGTAATGTCGTTTGTTTGTCGAAAATTCAAACAGTTAAGGACTCAAAGTAATAATTTCTAATCTAGAAAGATATGAGCATACTTTAATTTGTAAAACAAACAAAATTTTAACATTTCTTTTCGGGATTCCGATATGTAATGTCGCTTATTTGTCGAATATTCAAACAATTAATGGTTCAAATTCATAATGTTTAGTCTAGAAAGATATGAGTATCTTTAAAATTGCAAAAACAAACAAAAATTTAACATTTCTTTTCGGGATTCCGATATGTAATGTCGCTTATTTGTCGAATTTTCAAACACTTAAAGGCTCAAATTATTAATTTTTGGGCTATGAAGCTTTGAGCACCTTTAAAATTATAAAAAAAATATTAATATATTTTCGGATCCCGATATGTAATGTAGCTTATTTGTCGCATATTCAAACACTTAATTGTTCAAATTCATAATTTTTAGTCTAGAAAGATATGAGTTTATTTAAAATTGCAAAAACATACAAACTTTTAAAATTTCTTTTCGGGATCCCGATATGTAATGTCGCTTATTTGTCGAATATTCAAACAATTAAAGGTTCAAATTAATAATTTTTAGTTTATGAAGATATGAGCATTTTTAAAATTATAAAAACAAAAAAATTTAACATTTATTTTCGGGATCCCGAGATGTAGTGTCGCTGATTTGTCGAAGTTTTATTGTTAAAAACTCGTATACAATATGTAAACGCCTAAAGTAAATTTGAAAATTTAGAAATATGTACTAGTATGTACTTCGGGATCCCGAAAAATTTAGTTCTTAAAATAAAAAAATAATGATTAAACATTTAAAGTAATTTTAATTTTTCATTAAAATTACAAAAACAAACAAAATTTTAATATTTTTTCGGGATCCCGATATGTAATTTCACTTATTTGTTGAAATTTCATTGTTGAAAACATTGTATTTTGTAAAACCAAATTTGAAAATTTAGAAATATTTGCTCGTATGTATTTCGGGATCCCGAAAAATTTAGTCCCTAAAATAAGTAGCTAAACACTAATTATTATTTGGAAGTAAAAGATATGTACATATACATATGTATATACTAAAGGAAAACATTGCTTCGGTATTTTCATATATACATACATATTATTAACGATTATTTTTGGAGAATTTTGAACGCAAGAAGGCCACATAAAAATTATACAATGAAGTGACAGACAGTAGATTTGTGAAGCATGCTTGAGGGTTTCAGAGAAAACTTACACTGGCAAATTTCATATTACTTGAGATTAAAAAGCCGATGATAACGCAATGAGTCTCAAAATGGTTCCAAAAACTTTTTTGTCCAGTTAAAATGTAAAAACCATGAGCTAGACGTGATCTTCTTGTAATTTATACGCTACTCCCTCGCACTTGGCCTACATATTTTGAAGTTCTCCGCCACTTCTAAAATTACTTTTCATTTCGTTGCTTCGGCGGTGTGCAAAAAATAGTATACTTTCGTGCGCATATATCTTTGCTATTTTCACAAACTCATAAAAACATAAAAATTCTACGCAAACCAAACTTTTGCGCTGTCGCAAATTTTAATTCATTATTTTAGACTACAAACTTTAACTGAAACTATGCGAAGGGAACGCAGACAACCTAAAGCAAAGTGAAAATATGCTACGCCATTGTTTGAGTGTAGAACACAGGCATATACACACACACAAATACATACAAGTAGATGCTGGTAAAGGTGTGCGAAAGAAAGCCGCACTTTAATTATGCTACCTCGACGGCTAAGAGCTGCAGCCTCTAACCATATATGCTGCGCATATATAATGCATGTGCATATATTTGGATGTGTGTGTGTGTGCGGGAGTACACTCACACTTCTGATCGCCTGCGTGCCGTTGCATAAGCACTGTCAGACGTTCCAGCAAAGGTACTCCGCTTTTGAGAAAATTAAAAAGCCGGTGTTACGCTGTTTGGCAAAATGTGGCAAGTGTACTTTGCATTGCATATTTGCAGGCGCACTATGCTGTGAGTCATCAACACAGCGACAGTCAGCATGCATATGAGTGTGTGTGTGTGTGCGCATAGTAAATTTCACAATAAATTCTTAATGCAAATACCGCTTGCTTGTTAGCGTTGCACAAACGTAAGCATGTGTGTGTGTGTGAGTTAGGTGATGCATAATGCAAGGCGAGTTTGCATACATGCATATTATTGTTGCACAGCGCTTCGCTATTGTATGCGCGACTGCCACGTTACAGGTCGCCAGTGCCTTGTTGTTGTTGTTGCTGCATTTCATTCTTGTTGCAAGCTGCTTGGCAACGGTTCACCGTCGATGACGCTGTCACTCACATAATTCACAATAAATTTTTCAAAAACCATACCGGTGCCGGTGCGACATTATTGCCGGTGTATGTGGCATGCAACGCCAACATGCAATATATGTATGTGGCATTAAGTACGTGCGGTAAGTAAGTGAAGTTGGTGCGCAAGACACCGAGCGCACCACTGACGAAGTGACAAAGTTTGATGCTTGGCAACAGTGGCAGCCTGCCTCATGCAAACACACAGCCATATACAAATACATATGTACATATACATATATTCTATCCACAGCATAGAATTACAAGTATGCTGCCTCTCTCTGTGTGTCTGTCTGCCATTTGGAGGCCCTCGTGGCATTGTGAACTGCACTGATTATGTGTGCAACGCTGCCCAGATTATGTGTGGCATTTCCTGTTGCTGCCACAGCAACTTGCATCATTATTGCTATATATGTACATATGTGTTTTAACTGTTGTTTGTTAGTAGTTGTGGTTTTGCACTTCACATTGCTGCTGCAACGTTATTTGTTTCGCTTGGTCGGTTTAGTGTTGCATGCTACATGACAATAAGTATGTTATCTCCCAAAGTGCTAGTGCTATTGTCAATGATGCAATCAGTTGCTATTGTTGTTGTTTGGTTGTTATTTGTTGTTGTTGTTTTTGTTGTTACTATTGTTGCTATTTGTTGTTGTTGTTTGCTGGTTTTGTCAGTGTATGCTCTGCAATTATTGTTGTTGTTTTTGTGTTGTCTCGCGCTGCGGTTCTCCGCAGATTTTTCACGTATTCACGACGTGTCGTTGGCGGTGTTTGTTGTTTCTGATAACGAAACAATACAGCATGTTGTTGTTGGGTGGAAAGTTCTAAAGCTTGCTTTAATTATTATTTTGTTGCGAAGCATGCGGTTGCTCATTTCTATTTATTTATTTTTTGTTGTATGACCGAGTTGTTGTTGTTGTAAGAAAATTTAAGAAAATTTGTTGTAATTAAATTTTTTTGTTTTCCATATGGTTACATTTTCCAAACAATGTTCGTTGCTGTGGTTGTTGTAGTTCTTGGTTTTGTTGTTGTTGTTGTTGTATTGAAATTATGTACAATGGTTGATATTTTTGTTTTTCATACACTTGTTCATCAGAAATAGAATTGTTGTTGTAATTACAGTTGTTGGCTTGTTGTTGTAGTTGTTGATATATTAAATTCCTGTAAAGTTGTTGTAATTTATTATTTTTTCTTTCCCTTGTGAATGTGCTTCGAAGCTGTTTCTGTAGTTTTTGTTGTTGTTACAGTTGCTTGTAGTTGTTGTTATTGTTGTTGTATTAGAAGTATGTACTAATTGTTGTATTTTATATTTTTTCATAAAAAAACTTCAGAAATAGTTATTGTTGTTGTTGTCAAAATTTTTGGTATTGTAGTTTTTGTTGTATAAAATTTTTGTTGTAGTAATGTAATTATTTTTTTTATGACGGTACTCCCTAAGCAGGTTAGTTTTGGTTGTTGTTGTTGTGGTCGTTGTTTGGCTCATAATGTTGTTGTTGTTGGTATTATTGCAATTGTTGTCATATTAAATTTATGTTTTTGTAATTTAATAATTTTTTCCCTGTAACTGTTTATCCCAACCAGTTGTTGTTGTAGTGATTGTTAACTCGTAATGTTGTTGTTGTTGTAGAGTTGACAGCTTTCTCAACACAATTGAATTTGCAATTAGTGCAGATTTTTCGCATTTCCCTATGTTCTTCCTCTTCTTCCTTTGCGGCAGCGGAGCTTCGCTGCGTCGACTGACTGCTGGACCTTCTTTAACGTGTTTAATTATTTTGGACTCTCAATTTTTCTCTTATGGTATATATTTTCTTTTTCTTATTTATGTTATATTTTAAATTATTTTTGGTTTTCTTCTATTTTCTTCATTCCCACTCACCACTCTTCGCTCTTACAAAAAAAACTTTTTTATTTTATCTCCGTCTCACTTTCACCAGTCAAGCAGTCTTAAAGTATGCTGCGAATTCTTTTATCTAATTTACACATTAATTAGGGAAACAAATGTAAAAAGAAAAGTGAATAAAAAATAGTTAAGCTTAAATTTGTGCGTGCACAGCTTTGGTCAAGGACATAGCGACAAGGAGGAAGTTCACGAAAAAGAAACATAAAAGCGTCGCATAAAATATCAAAAACATTTTACGCTGAAGTCTTGTATAATTAAAGACGTTCTGAGCTCCTCGCAAACGAAGCGCATATTTATGGCTTGTGTACAAACTCTACGTTTATTTTATATAAAATATCATATATGCATATATAGAGCTGAGCGTATATACTTGTATATATGTATGTATGCCGGTATGTATTATCTTTTAAAGCTTCGAGTACAGATATTATTGATGTGTTATTTTAGGAGGGTTGAAATAATTTTCGTAAATTATTAGCAAAGCTTTTTTTCAAGCCATAATGACAGAGCTTGAAGTAATCAAAACATTGAAAATTTAAAGAAACTCTAAAAAACATTTATTTTTGAATCTGTATTTCAAAGCCATCATTATTTGATTTCATTTACCTTAGATTCCAAGTAGCAGATACATGAATCTCGGAATCATAAATATTTGAGGGTATCCCAATTAGGCACATAATATAAACGGTGATATATTTATAGTATCTCTACTTTTTTTTTAAAGAATAAACAGAGAAAATTCATATTTAATGGTAAATTTTGGTGTTTATTTTGTGAAGATTATCTCTTTCAAATGTTGGTCGCGGCTACGTCTCAGATGGTCCATCCTGTAACTGGCAAATGAAAAGCGTGATTTTTTGCTCCAAGGCCTGAATAGAAGCGACATACATAGACTTAAGACTTTTCATATTCCCATAGGAAAAAGTCTAACGGTAGTAAATCGAATGGCAAAATCGTTATCTGCTCACCGAAGTGTCCTTCAAAATTAAGACTGAAACTTGTCTCATCGCTGCACAAAATTTGGCTCGAAAGTTTCGGATTTTCTTGGAACATTTCAAAAGCCCAAAGCGAGTTTCGTTTTTTACTTCGCGCGGCTTAGTTTTTTACTAATATATTTAAGAATTTATTAAATAATAAGATTATAGATAGTTAAATGCGTCAAATTGTTCCATATGTTCGTCCGAGTTGCTGCGAAAATTGACTCTCCCGGTTTTCGTAAGGTCACTCTGATGCTTTTTGCTTTTTTTTTACAGCGACACATGGTCTAATCGTTTGGTAATTTTATCAAATAATATATGCTGGGTCTCAAAATGGGTGATGGTATTGCGAATGGTATGCTCAATAGGTCGATTATATTGACCGTAAGTTGAGCGAAGCGCTCGAAACACATTCTTTATAGAACGTGAATTTTCGAAATAAAGTTCAACGATTTGCAAACGTTGTCTTTTCATAATGAAATGCCAAACAAAACTGAACGAAAATAGCATAACAGCTAGACACAATTTTGATTTTGTTATTGTCTATTTCTATTTGATTTTTGAGCTGGACGACATCTTCTGGTCTCTGTTCAGATGGCAAATCTGCGATCCAAACGAAAAGTTATTTTTGCTACAAAATGTAGTGTCTATAAAGGTTACACTGGTAGTGACGTGATTCATACGCCTGTTCAATGGAGAATGCCAAAATGTCTATTACATATTACGTATTGAACCCTAGAAAACCATGCAGTAAGATAAGTTTATGACCGAATTTCGCTCATAAGTTTAATTTAAGTTTTCTGTTTAAGAAAATATCTATATATATTATATAAAAGAAAGTTGTTGTTAGTTACACCATTTATAGCTCAAGAACGGCTGAACCGGTTTGGCTGAAAATTGGTGGGGAAGTAGCTTAGAACCAGGGTAAGGACATATGATACCTTTTGTCTCTTTATGTCAAAATTTAATACAACTCATAAATACAAAAATTGTATTTTAAATCATAAGTTTTGGTATTCTGATATTAGGAGATCGTTTGAATATAGGTACAATTTAAACAGAGTTGTTCAAAAATAATATAAAAAAGAAAAGAACTGCAACCAAATACATGAATATAGATTATAGGTGCTCAGTATTCAGTCGTATATATGAAATTCCACGTGCATTCCAAAAGACTGATGTCATAACCTTTCCAGCCGCCTTTTTCGTTTTTTCACGCCTGAGAACCGGTTTATCATGGGCACTCCACTAGAATGACTGTCGATTGGACTCCAGTGATAAATGATGGAGCTATATTTCTATCACTGACGAACAATTTCGGCTTTATTCCGAATAGAGAGCACTTAAACACTTCTCAGAATCAGTTATTCGTTGTTTTTGTTGGATTATGAACTTGCGAGGCACCTACTTTGCTCATTTCGGCTGTTTCCAGCTTAGCAAATATCTTTTCAACGGTGGATTTCCCTGAGCCCAAATTCAACAGTATTTTCCCCAAATAGGCAATGCTTTATTAACACACGAAATGTTTTATGATCCACTTTTTTTGTAAACAAACACAAGTTGCTTCACAAAAATGCTATATCTCATTAACTAATAGTTATAATCCAACCAATAGAAATCATATACATAGACGGTAAGTAATTATCTATGTATCAGCCACAAAGCTACGGGTCCTCTAGTATTTCTATAAATATATTTGAGAATTTATGGAATAACATTTTATATATAGTTAAATCGACATTTTTCCATAAACTCCATATGTTTAATGTTCATAACCGAATGACCAATAAACTCGAGTTTTTAGTACAAGAAGACTTCATTTGCCTCATTATATGGAAATAAGTACCGGTCGATAGTTTACTTTTATTAGCTGAAGACGTTTTAAATGTCAATTTTAGTTTAGGTTATGGTCAGCTGATTGGCTATAGAATAAATTCTTCCGTTTGCAGGCCCCTGGAATTAAACTCAATTAAACTCCATCTGAGTTGAAACTCTTTACTATGTAAAGTGAATTTATACTTTAGCACACTCACTGAATAGCTGTAAAACTAAATGAGATTGATGCAAATACGTTTTAGCCACCCCTAGTAAAATACAGGCACTGTTAATTTTGAAGAAGCACACATATTCTTACACATTTTGTAAGCTTTGTGTAAGCTTTCAATACGCACTTCTTATTTTGCTTAATTAAAAAAAAAAATTAAATGAGCACTAAATATAATGAAGTTTACTATTTAATGAACACGATACAGACAGACTGTAAGAACATGCTAGGGCAAGTCTCGCAACAAAAAATCTTTAAATTTTATTAAATCTAAAAAGTGGCTTTATATTCATGCATGATCTGAGTATGTAGTAGGCAGAAGTAGAAGTCAATGCGTCCATTAAGCTAGTTTGTGGATCTCAATATATCAGCCCACATAAAGAAAAATAAATTGACATAGTGATTATTTGAGTTAAAATAGAATCTCATAGATTAATTAATTATTAAGAGTAATATTTTTTTACTAGGATATTCCTCTCCTCTAATTGGAAGGCTCTATTTTCCAAACTGATGGACATGTTGAAGCACTTGGATTAATTCTTGATTGGAAGATATCATGGAAGCCAAACATTGAAGAGATAGTAAGGAAGGAAGCCTTATGCTAGGGACCAATTGGGAATAGGTGGTATCTCTCATCAAAATTGACCTGACGTTATGAAACCGTAGTGCACTTTCCTAATTTTATCGGATTGTAAGTGAGTCGGTTTTTCGATTTTCCGGCGTTGGAGCTACATACATATATATCTGTCCAAGTGAGGTCGGCCCATTTTGGATCAAATATACGACCTACCCCAATCTATATAATTATTGAGGTATTATGATTTCCCAACCGCATATGTGTTGGCTGATAACCAATGCTTGCTAAGCTCGAGCGAGATCCCCAGATCCAGCGCTAGAACGCAGCTTATAGACGGTATATAGTACATTTTTTTTTAACTATGAGAGCAAAGTCATCCATATTGGCTATTACTGGACATTCTTCGAATTATTTTTCATTTACCATCTAGATACAGAGTAAGAGAGACAGAACTCCATTTTGTGAGTTGCCCATATTGACTAATTGTAGTGCAATTCCAACGACAGCCGGTTCTACGCACCGGAATTGATTCGGGTTTCATCCGACCAAGGGCTGTTTTTTCGGCGATCTAATCCCATTTGGTTTGGTAAGTGTTAATCTGTGTTAACCAATTGTAGTGCAGGCGCACTACTTCAATCATTCTGTTACTGTTTTGTCACAAAAAAAGATCACAAATTTCTTAGGAGTTCTAATAATTGCCTCCAACCGCACATTGTTTCGTTCAATATCGATAAACTTCCAAACTGCCTTTGCTGTGGACATGCTGAACCTTTAATATCTTGTACCATGGTATTCCGTGATTTAAGGATCCAGCGTTTTCAACATAAGCAACGAGAGGTTAATAGCACTGTAATCCTTGTCAATAACGTGCGAGCTGTTGATGACCTCTGGGACGAACGCCACTCTGACCTGTTTCTCACACAGTTCACGGCCATAGCGGTCAGCCGACTTTATGTCATCTTCACTGACCGCTGAAGATGCGCATGCACGATATCTTCAGGTTATCAGATCAAGTCGTTAATTCCAACCGAACGTAAGCTCAAACTACTGAATTCAAAACCTAACTAGAGAGAAGCTATGAAAGGACTGTAAAAAACTGTAAATTAAATTGAAATGAACTCAATAACTTTGTAATCAAAACGGAAGATAAAAATCAGGAAATTCTAGTAAATAACAGAGATTTAAGGCAATAAAGAAAGATACAAATGAAACTAAATTAAGAGTTCGAACCACTTTAAGCTAAAATTTAAAAAAGGAGGTAACAAAATCTTCCCTTACTCTGAAGTCAAGTATAATTCCAACTCTCTCACGCCTCTTTTGTGGCATTTGCGCTATTTACATTTTTTTCTGCCTCCCTGCTGTGCTCATAGGCTGTTCATGTCGAAATAATAATAAAGATAAACTTTTCGCATTTCTTTTTTCACCCGTCCCCCTCTCACATTTTATTTGAGCGCGCGCGTCCCTTACACGATTACCGGAAATTAGGGCAAAACGTTGACAGCTAAATATTTGATGTGGGCTAGGAGCGCAGTTAAGTTGAGCAGAATGCTGTTGACTTCTACCACAACACTTATTTCCGTTGCTTGGGCAGACAAAGAAGAATGTGAGGTGGATTACACCTTCAGTATGGTTTTTGTGTTTAACGATCTGGTCTAGACTCACAACAACAACAAGGAAAAGTGCAAAAAATTTTGTGGGGAGAAACCGTTTTTTCGTGTTTGCGTAGTCTTCGGTGGTATGTTAATTTCTTTATTTCCCCTTGGGGGGGACACGCGTCTTTGTCGTTGTTTGCGTGAATATTTTTTTGCTGTTGTTGTACTCTAATGACACTAATGGCATAAGTTTTATGGCAAAGTTTTAATTTTGGCTTCTGTTTGGTATTTTGTTGTGTTTGCTGTTGTTGTTTTCGTTTTTTAATGTATTAAATTTCACTTCCGGCCATTTTTGTTGTGGCAACAAGTAATTATAAAGCGATGAAGGCGCATATTTAAACAGTTTGACGACATGAGACGGAAAGTTAGAAACAAATTGTGAAAAATAAATTAAAATAAAAAATATATATATTATATTTTAAAATCATTTACATTAAATTGTGTTTACTTTTTTGAAAGAAAAATTATAATAATTATGTAACAGAAATACTAACTCAAATAAAAGTTGGCTTATATAATATATTTTTCGATATCATTTCATAGCATAAATTCTTTAGAGCAGACCTTTCAATGCCTTAAAGTCGAGGACTTCCAAATAGTATCAGTTTTTGAAAAAAAAAAAACTGTGCTCATTAGTTAGGGGTTAAAAACCTCTATCTCACAACTTTAAAATAGCATAGAAATCAGGAATGATTTTTCATATGTTCTGACATAACTTCCAACAAAAAATATCAATATATATTAGTTTGATGACCTAATGTAAGCACGTTTTGTTCGATGATTTGTTGTCCTTTTGAAAGTAGTTTTATAACGCCACTTTCACAGAAATCATCGTTCATATTAGCAAAAGACGGAGACTGTCAATTTTCACAAGCTCCTCTTGAAAATTTTTTACCAAAATTATTTATCACATCCAAGAACAGGTGCTATATATGGAGTGCGAACTAGAAGATGGATGCATAGGAACCTTCCTGCCAAGCTCATGGAGCTTCTGGTGAATCACTAACGATGCGTGTGTGCGTGGCTTTGTTATGATGGAAAAAAATTTTCTCCTATTGGCCAAAGATGACAGCTTCTGAGCCATTGCTTTCTTCAGACGCCCGCACTTGGTCGTAGCGTGTAGACGAGCTACCTTTCCCACTAAATATGCACATAGCAAAACTTTCGTGACAGTCAGCAGTTAAGCGCGATTCGATTATCATCGTTTACGTTTGACCTACCGCTCTAGAAATTAAGTGAATTCGTTGCAACTTCGCAGCGATTCGCAGACACATTTCTGGGTAATAAAATTTTGTATTTGATTTTTGAAATGTGTAGCTGTAGACTATATTTTTATTTTTGATACATATTTTAACATTTATTTTACAGCATATTGGTTCGGTGTTTGCTCATTTTACTAAATCTTTCTATTACTTCTTCTGGTTCCACGGCAATGTCGTAGTTTATGTTGAGGAGTGCTAAGCCATCCAATCTTTTCTGGAGCGTCGTTGTTCAGAGCAAAGAGCCAAGTGATTCGGCGCAAAGAAGAAAATAATCGTTCTAGCGCTGAACGTTTTTGAGGATGGCAAAGTGAAAAGTACGTGAAGAAGGGTATGAACCGTCGTGTATATATCGTTGAGGGTTTCTAAAGCAGAAAGCACTTGCATTCTCGTAGTCATTTGCATCTTCCATTGTTGTTGCCAAAGCGCTTTTGCTTTGAGCTTCCGTTTTTGCAGTTCTTTGGTTCTTGGCAAGATTTTGCCAAAACGTCTTCTAAGTTTAGGTTAAATTGTGGTAACAGCTGACTCAAATTGAAACGTTTTTGCATGACCGTGTCAATGAGCGGAGTGTATCCAGAAAATGTGTAGAAGTCCCCACGGCTTTGAGATGGAAGATTGTTTCGATGACTCTAACGACCACAAGTTTTGGGTTTTTACACTTCAAAATCTTATTTTTCAGCCATATTCCTTCGTTGATCATGCTAACAAAACTGTAATTCTACAGATTCCTTTCTGTTAAAACCAAAACAATGTTGATATTTCACGGGATTAATTCCATCATTGTGAGGTAAGTTTCCTGGTTGAAATTTTACAAATGTTCGCTTCGAACCAGCACCATGTCATATAATTGTTTTATGTTCTCTGGCTCAGTGCTGTAGCTTCAACGCGGTGAGAGAGAGAGACAAAGAGATTTGCCCCTATCTCTTTTCTTGAGAACGCGCACCCGCGGAAATAGGCTTATTTTGAATTGAGTCATCATGGGGTAAATAAAATATATTCTTCTTCTTCTTAATTGGCGTAGACACCGCTTACGCGATTATAGCCGAGTTAACAACAGCGCGCCAGTCGTTTCTTCTTTTCGCTACGTGGTGCCAATTGGATATTCCAAGCGAAGCCAGGTCCTTCTCCACTTGGTCCTTCCCACTGAGTGGAGGTCTTCCTCTTCCTCTGCTTCCCCCGGCGGGTACTGCGTCGAATACTTTCAGAGCTGGAGTGTTTTCATCCATCCGGACAACATGACCTAGCCAGCGTAGCCGCTGTCTTTTAATTCGCTGAACTATGTCAATGTCGTCGTATATCTCGTACACCTCATCGTTCCATCGAATGCGATTCGCCGTGTGCCAATGCGCAAAGGACCATAAATCTTTCGCAGAATTTTTCTCTCGAAAACTCGTAACGTCGACTCATCGGTTGCTGTCATCGCCCAAGCCTCTGCACCATATAGCAGGACGGGAATTATGAGCGACTTATACTTTTCAATTGCCTACTCAGTCCGAAGTAGCACCTGTTGGCAAGAGCAATCCTGCGTTGGATTTCCAGGCTGACATTGTTCGTGGTGTTAATACTGGTTCCTAAGTAGACGAAATTATCTACAACTTCAAAGTTATGACTGTCAACAGTGACGTGAGAGCCAAGTCGCGAGTGCTGTTTGTTTGATGACAGGAGATATTTCGTTTTGCCCTCGTTCACTGCCAGACCCATTTTCTGTGCTTCCTTGTCCAGCCTGGAGAAAGCAGAACTAACGGCGCGGGTGTTGAGGCCGATGATATCAATATCGTCGGCATACGCCAGCAGCTGTATACTCTTATAGAAGATGGTACCTTCTCTGTTTAGTTCTGCAGCTCGAACTATTTTCTCCAGAAGCAGTCTGAAACCTCGTTTGGTATCGAGAGGTCCTTCCCGATCCTGACGGAGCTTTTGTGTTGCTCAGCGTCATATTTACACAGCCGTATTAGTTTTGCGGGGATACCAAATTTCGCGGCATAAAGGCATTTTCGTGCTGTCGAAAGCAGCTTTGAAATCGACAAAGAGGTGGTGTGTGTCGATTTTTTTTTCGCATGGTGAATATCTGGTCGGTTGTTGATTTTCCAGACGGTGTTTGTTGACGGTGGGCTTTAATCTTTCACACGATACGCTCGATAGAACCTTATATGCGATATTCAGGAGGCTAATCCCACGGTAGTTGGCGCAGATTGTGGGGTCTCCTTTTTTATGGATTGGGCATAGCACACTTAAATTCCAATCGTTGGGCATGCTTTCGTCCGACCATATTTTACAAAGAAGCTGATGCAACCCTATTAGTTCTTCGCCGCCGTGTTTGAATAGCTCGGCCGGTAGTCCATCGGCCCCTGCCGCTTTGTTGTTTTTGAGGCGGGCAATTGCTATTCGAACTTCTTCATGGTCGGGTAATGGAACGTCTGCTCCATCGTCATCGATTGGGGAATCGGGTTCTCCTTCTCCTAGTGTTGTGCGTTCACTGCCATTCAGCAGGCTGGAGAAGTGTTCCCTCCATAATTTAAGTATGCTCTGGGCATCAGTGACTAGATCACCTTTGGGGGTTCTACAAGAGTATGCTCCGGTCTTGAAACCTTCTGTAAGCCGCCGCATTTTTTCGTAGAATTTTCGAGCATTACCCCTGTCGGCCAGCTTATCAAGCTCTTCGTACTCACGCATTTCAGCCTCTTTCTTCTTCTGTCTATAAATGCGTCTCGCTTCCCTCTTCAACTCTCGGTATCTATCCCATCCCGCACGTGTAGTGGTCGATCGTAACGTTGCGAGGTAGGCAGCCTGTTTTCTCTCCGCTGCGACACGGCACTCCTCGTCGTACCAGCTGTTCTTTTGCACTTTCCGAAAACCAATGGTTTCGGTTGCAGCTGTACGTAAGGGATTTGAAATGCCGTCCCACAGTTCCCTTATACCGAGTTGTTGACGAGTGCTCTCAGAGAAAGTGCAAGCCGAGTAGAAAATCGTTCGGCTGTCTGTTGTGATTGCAGCTTCTCGACGTCGAACCTTCCTTGTGTTTGTTGACGTGCGTTTTTTGCTGCACAGAGGCGGGTGCGTATCTTGGCTGCAACAAGATAGTGATCCGAGTCGATGTTAGGACCTCGGAGCGTACGCACGTCTAGAACACTGGAGACGTGTCTTCCGTCTATCACAACATGATCGATCTGGTTGGTGGCTTTTCGATCCGGAGACTGCCAGGTAGCTTGATGTATCTTCTTGTGCTGGAATCTAGTACCACAGATAACCATATTTCGGGCCCCGGCGAAGTCGATCAGCCTCAACCCATTTGGGGATGTTTCGTCGTGGAGGCTGAATTTACCGACCGTAGTGCCAAATATACCTTCTTTGCCCACCCTGGCGTTAAAGTCGCCAAGCACGATTTTGACATCGTGGCGGGGGCAGCTCTCATAAGCGCGCTCCAAGCGCTCAAAGACATCTTTGGTCACATCGTCCTTCTCTTCCATCGGGGATCAGCGATATGTTGAAGAATCTCGCTTTGATGCGGATTGTGGCTAGACGTTCATTCACCGGAGTGAATGATAGTACTCGGCGACGGAGTCTCTCTCCCATCACGAATCCAACACCAAACTTGCGCTCCTTTATATGGCCACTGTAGTAAATGTCACAAGGACCTACTCTTCTCTGTTCTTGTCCCGTCCATCGCATTTCTTGGACGGCGGTGATGTCAGCCTTTATTTTGACATCAACCATATCATTCCCAATTAAGGGTCCGGACATTCCATGCATGCCCTTATCTCGTAGTCCTTATTTCGTTTGCCATGGTCGTCATCAAAAGGGGGTTTCTCTTCCGAGGCTGTCGCTTTCTTTTCATTGGGGGTGTTTTTTACGTGGCGGGTCCCAAACCCAGCGCACAACCCTAAGCAGGGGATGTTTCGCCTTCTCACATTAGCTCGCCTTCGAACGGATGTTCTTAGGCTACCCAGAGGATACTTGGTCAAAGACCGGAAGTTGTGAGCTGCTTGAGCCATATGTAAAAGAATCGTTTCTGGCCACTCCCAAGGGAACTTCTACACATGACTCCAAATATATTAGCAACTCAAAATCCTCTTCTTTGCGGAGTGTCACTTATGATAGATAAGCGATAACTTGTATAATATACTACTTTCAGTAATATTATTATCGAACGTGTAATTTTTTTCTTTTTATGATTTTTGTAGCTCACTGGAAATAATGTATAACTCGAGCGAAATCCACGACGAAGTGCCAATCAAATGGCTAAAGAACTGAAAATATCCGACTGCAGCATCCGACGCATGTGGAAAAATGAGCTCAAGGTCAAGCCTTACAAGTTCCAAAAAGCCCTTGATCTCACATCGAAGCAGCAACAAGTAAGACTTGAGAGAGCGAAGCAGTTGCTTCGCTTGCCCGAAAGCAGTCAAATTCCAAACATTGTGTTTTCTGACGAAAAAGTTTTTCCAATTGAGCAATTCGTAAACTCTCAAAACGATAGGGTTTACTTGACCGACCGTTCATACGAGAATCTAAGTCATCGGTTGGCCACCAGGAGGCAGCACCCGCCACAAATAATGGTTTGGGCCGCTGTCACCGCAGATAGGCGCTCTCCAATTGTTTTCATCGAGCCTGGCGCCAAAGTATATGCCACATATTATTGGGAAAGTGATCTGGAAGCTGATTTGAAGCCGTGGGCAAACAAACATTTCGGTCGCAAACCATGGACGTTTCAACGTCTCACAAAGCGCGAGTGAACCAAGAGTTGCTGAAGAGCAACGTTCCGAACTTCATTACGACCACATAAAGGCTCTCGAATTCACCAGATGCGAATCCAATGGATTATTCTCTCTGGGCCATTTTGGAGAGCAAGGTCCGAAGTAAAAAATACACCAGTCTCCAGATGCTGAAGAAAGCCATTGTCCGTGAGTGGGCCAAAATACCGGCAAGTCACATTCGTGCAGCTTGCGATTCGTTTTTTGACCGTCTCAAGGCCATAGTTAAGGCAAAAGGTGGTCATATCGAACAAAAGTGAATTGGTCCAGAATTTGTGATTATTTTCACACATTTTGCACTTTAAAATAAATAAAAATAATTTTCCAAACCGAATATATTTTTTTTTTAATAATTAAAATTACACTTCGAGTGCCGGACCCTGTAATATAATGCTTACAGAAAATGCTATAATTTTAGTTCTACATAAAATTTTGTTTGAAAAACTAAGGAATAAAAAAATTGCCAGGCTGGCTACCTTCAAATTGAAAACCATAAAGCTTAAATTCTGCTCACTCCAATAACAAACTAAGCATTGCTTCCAATTTAGCACATAATTGGTATCGCTTGCAACAAGTGCGCACAAAATAATAACTGAACTAAATATCTAAATCAACATTTCATGCAACGGGACTTTAGCAAGCAGCGCCCCATCAGCGAATACGCCAAAACTTCGACGTTTCCGAAAGCGAAAGCTAAAAATTCATAACAAATCTCGCCACTACAAATCGGTTATGCAGTAATTGAACGAAACAACAGCGCACACACACATATACACACATATATCCTTTGCTTTTTTGTCTACTTGCAACCAACGGACTATAAAACCACAATCAAGCCGTAGCGCCTAAAAGTGCGCTACACCACACCCACGCTTACAAATAGTTTTGCGCAGATAAATTCCACATGTCTGCCGTCCCGCATGCAGCACGGGTGCAACCACTTTAACGGTCAGCGCCTCCACTGCGAAATAACACAACAAAACCGCAAAGGCGCTTTGGCACGCGTTACGCTGCAGCGGCAGGTGGCAGCGCCTGGAAATATGCAATACGCAGCGACGACCTCGGTTACCAAAAACGGTTGGTTGGCTGGTTGACTCGCTCTACGGCTGACTGACAAATGGACGCTTCAGTGAATGAAAAAATTATAACAACAACAAATATAACAAAAAGCGCTACTGCGGTGGGTAGAAAAAATGCAGTCAGCATTTTTAGGCAGCGAATGTGGTGTTTTAGAAAACAGCAACGAATGCAATACTGCGCGCTGGCCCACGCGAAATGGTTATAAATGAAGAGCAAGCTGAAATGCGCGCACAAAAAAAGGAATGCGCACAAAATGGAAAAGCAATACAGCAGCTCAGCGATTGCTCATCCAAATTGCAGGCGTGCGGCAGAGCGGCGGGCGCTGGCCACACTGCTGATGGCACGGCGCATATAAACACAAAATCGACGATTGCATTTGGGATTGGGACTTACGTTAAACGAGTGTGGGTATGTGTGTGTGTGGATATGCGCGCCGCAGTTCAATCTGCCATCTGCACCAGGCGCTGCTGCCGCACGCCAAATAACAAGCGCGTCCCTCGTCCGATAACCCATTCAGCGAGGCAGCCGCCCTATTAAATGGGCGAAAAGAATTCTAGGGCCGAGCGCACACCAGTTGGCTGGCGGTGTGTAGCGACCAGATGCGATCATAAAATTTCCAATTTGTATTGAAATTGCCGCAAAATCCATGCCAGTTGCGCACCTGAATGCGCACATAAATGTCGACGGCGGTGGGGCTTGAGAGACCATGTGTGTGTTCGTTTTCATATGTGAATGTTTGAGAGTGTATGCATGAGAGCGTCTGTGTGTGACTGAGAGCAGGCGCTGATGTATGTGTGCGTGTAATATGAGTAGTTTGCTGTGGCGCGTCAAATCCGTGGGGCAACTGTTAGCGGCTAACAAATTGAAAGTGGAGCAAAATATGTGTGCAACAAAAAATAAATGCACGAAGAGTTGAAAACATAAAAAAATTAAGGAAAAAGTAAATAAGAGCAAAAAAAAACGTTAACTTTGGCTGCACCGAAGCTAATATACCCTTCACAGGTGCATTTCTTTTAGTAACTATGTGTTCAGTTTGTATGGCAGCTATATACTATAGTTAACCGATCTCAACAATTTCTTCGGAGATTACATAGTTGCCTTAGAAAATAATCTATACCAAATTTCGTGAAGATACATTGTCAAATGTGAAAATTTTCCACACAAGAACTTGATTCTCGTTCAGTTTATATGTCAACTATATGTTATAGTGGTCCGATATCGGTAGTTCCGATAAATGAGCGGCTTCTTGAAGAGAAAATGACGTTTGCAAAATTTTAAAACGATATCTTAAAAACTGAGGGACTAGTTCGTATATATACAGACGGACAGACAGACAGACGGACATGGCTAAATCGACTCAGGTCAACATACTCATCATTTACATATATACTTTATAGGGTCTCCGACGCTTACTTCTGGGTGTTACAAACTTCGTTACAAACTTAATATACCCTGTTCAGTGTATAATAAAATTAATGCACTCACCCACTAGCGTCCATATTATACATTCACATGTAGTCAAAAACATGTGCTTTCGAAAGGTATGGAAGAAAAAAGGGTGTGCATCGCCGCATAGATCAACGAAGCGTTTTGTCCGAACCAAAATCTTTTAAAGATATTGATCATATTAATCTTTTACTTTTCTCAAGTGACTTCGCCCTACCCAAAAAATCCCGGCAGGTGTCTGAGCAGAGAAGGAATCGTCAAGAGATGTTTCCGTAGGGCAATAATCTAAACTACAATCGAAAGAGTGGAAAATTTCAGTGTGTCGCTGTTCCGAGACTTTCATAAGCCCTAAAGCTAATAGCAGCCTTCCCACAAGAGCTTTCGAGGTCAGAACGACACACACAATTGAAAACTTCAGCGCACTCAACAATAGCGCTGGCAGATAGTGTTGAGCATCGAACTGGCGTCACTGGAAGAGCTGATTGAAGCTTCTTGCGTTAAAGGTCCCTGTTTGTATTCCTAAAGTTCCTATAGAGTTCACTAATCGGATCTGCTCAGTCTAAATTGAAGCTAATAAATCTGTGATCAGGGAAGGCATTATCGTTAGAAATCCTCCATATAGGGCTAAGGGAGATATTTATCCTCTTACTAATAAACAGATCTGCACTGTGAATGAATTCAAAAAGGGCCTCACTTCTAGCTTTGATGTCCGAGCATACCTAGATAGTGTGCCTTGAGTTTGGGTGCTAACCAAGAATGACGCTGGTTTTTTTTTGCCGGTCATCTTCTTCAGCATCACTGGATGTGGCTCATCCTCGTCATCGTGCGACATATAGACCGAGAAAAGCCAGTGTTCTCCGACGTCACCCTCGAGTCTAATGGTCGCAACGTAATCTTTGCTGAAATGAGGTAGACGAAAACATTTACTTTACATCGATCCAGCAAACAAGCTCTGATTCTACCTATACGGATGGTCGCCAGGAACTTTTGGATCATCGTCCTTGAATTAGGCTTCTGTATTGGGTCGACATTGGCTCTGTCCCCTCAGAAACGGAGCAAAACTTGGCGGGTGCTGCCTGCACGTCCCCATGCAAAAAAAGTGGTTTACAAATTTTTCAATAGGATGCCACATGTTATCAATTAATAAAAAATAAAAGGTGATCCATTTCGAGGTTTGCTCTCTTTTAAAGAAAAAAACACAGAAACTTCACATTTAAAGGGTAATGTTTATTATCATTCGAAAGAACATTCTTTGACATTTTTTTAAAGATTATCTCTTTCAAATGTTGGCTGCGGCTAGGTCTCAGATGGTCCATCCGTTGATTGTGATTTTCGATTACTCGTTTGAGCAGTTCGACTGGTAACTTCCAAGGTCTGAATCGAAGCGGGATTGGCCGCATCGACTTATAACTTTACATAACCCCAAAGGAAAAAGTCCAACGGTTTGATACTATACGATCTTGGTGGCCAATCGACCGGACCAAAATGTGATGTTTTCTACTCACGGAAGTATTCTCTCAATAAATCCATTGATTGATGTGATGTGTTCGAATTGGCGACGTCTTGCTGAAACCAAATGTCACGGAGATCACGAGCTTCAATTCCAGGCATCAAATAGTCGGTTATCACGATGCCATAACGGTCGTCATTTACGATCCCACCGTCATCATTTATGAAGAAATATGGACCAATGATTCTACCGGCTCACAAACCACACCAAACCGTAGTTTTTGCTGGATGAAATGGCAGCTCCTTTTCAGGTTGCTCTCTGTCTTTGCGGAAATTGAGCCAGAAATGGTCCTCATCGCTGAACAAAATTTGCTCGGATCTTCTTGAAACTTTTCAAGAGCGCATTAAGTGAAGCGATGTCGCTTGGGAAGGTCGAGGGGCTTCAGATATTGCATAAGCTGTACTTTGTAAGCTTTTAATGCGTGCTGGACGTAGTCTATTCGAACGAATATTATTCAATAATGAGTGCTGGGTATCAATTTGGGTGCTGGTGTTGCAAATAATATGCTACGCAGTAGGCCGATTATATTGATAAAGTTGAACAAACATAAAAAGACTTCGCAGAACCTTTGGGAGTCATTCAGGCAGCCATTTCAAAATCTTTAAAAACAGTTGGATAACTAAAGATATTGGTTGCCATATAAATAAAGATATATCTACACGGATTATCTATAGTCACTATCGAATTGAAGAGATAACGGCAACATTTGACAAAGAAGATCCACATCCATTTTGGTTGGACTACGCTACGAGCTTCCATTCATCGTTTCCTCCAAATTTAGCTTCATGCGACTTGTTTTAGTCATTCGGCGGTCAGAAATTTGAGTCAAAAGAGTGGTTATGGCCGCCTACTTTGCAGACCAACAGAAAACAAGTTTTTCAAACGGTTTCAGCGGAAGTTGGGCCATCGCAACGAGCTCAAAACAAGTTGAGTTAAAGAATAAATGGGAATTTTTTCACAGATTTCGTCTTCATTTTGTAGGCTAAGTACTTTTCGCACCACTCGTGTAGTATCTGGATCCTGTTGAGGATATTAAACTTAATTTCGACTGTGTTTGAAGCGCGTTGGACCTTTAAAATCTCAGAAGCGGTGTGATTAAGCCTCACACTGCGTAGTTAATAGTCAAGCTCTCTAGCCCATTGAAATCGTTTGCATAACATTCATTCAATTAAACTGTGCTTGCAAGAATTTTAATTTCAACGAAGCGCTCAGCCAAGAGTTTAATTTAATTTTAAAGTACACTACATGGGAAAACTTCAACGAAGTGGAGTTGAAACTTAATTTGTATAAAACTGGTAGTGAACTCATTCGACTGCCGCAAGGACCACGACTGAGAGAGCTTGCAATTTAAAAGCAAGTATTACCAAATCGAGTAGCAATATACTTTTGCCCTTTATCCTTGCACTCCAACAATTTGCCACAATCAAAGAATATATGCATATATGCGAACAGCGTTGCAGGGTGTCACAATATGGCGCATGCCAGATCAAGCGACCTGTGCGCCCAATCGGCCGTCCGTCACTTCGGCAACCCATCCGACAATGCTCCTCGGGGAAATTGTTAAAACACTCTCGCACGAGAAACCGAAGCGATGCGGCAGCTGCAGGCCAACAACTTTGGCAGTCACTTCGGTACTTTCTTTCCGCTTTGCTGTTGGGCAGCACTTCCCCAGCTCAAATGTGTGGAGCACATTTATTTTTTTTGTTGCCTTTTTTGTTGCCAATTGACACTTTATTACGGCAACATCGAAATCAATGAAAATTTGCAAGCGGTGAGTGGAGGACGGCAGTGTGAAATCAAGGCTGGGGCTGCGAAGCTCTTCCGCTGCAAGGGATCGAAGCCAGTCAGGCAGTTAAATGCAAGACACACACGTAGAGACAGTGTAATATTGAGCACTGTGCCGCTGCCAATGGAAATTTGAATATTGCACGTTGAACGGCGACAATGTAAAATTCGATTGCCACTCGGTGCAGTCTCCAGCTGCTGTCTGTCTGGCTGTGGCACATCTGTGCAGTTCAATTTATATTTGAGTTCGTCGAAGTCTGCATGCAGATTCTTAGCAGTTTGGGTCCTGAGTTTGGCACTCAAGTTGAAGTTGAAACGAATGAATATTTCCTTGCCACTTCATTTGCAACATACACTCGTGTTTATGTATGTGCATGTGTTTGTGGTGTTGGCAATTAAAAGTGGCACCACAAAAGTACTTGCAACACTCAAAGTGTCCCATCCAATATGTGAGAATGAGTCTGTAAGCGTCATCTAAGCAGTGATTGATAAAGTTCTTGGGGCAATAAACACTTAGTCATTATACATGCATTTCAATGGTGGGGCAAGGGTGTGCATATCTGATTGCTGTATTGCAGGAATTGAATATTTGGTAGAAATGTGTCGGCAGTGCTCACTTAAGCAGTTAATTGCATTTTATGTAAATTTTTCCAGGATTATTTTAAGTTTGTTTAAGAAAATAACTCAAGGTAAAAAATATACTTTGAAAGCTAGTACATTAAAAAGAAATCTTAGAAAAATAAGCAAAATAAGCCTGCATCAGAGATCAAATTTTGAAGTCTTGTGATTTTTTAATGCATTTAAGCTTGTTTGAAAGCTTTTAAGCTTTTTGTTTCCACATATTTTTGCACAGAATTGTAAAGAAACTTGAACTAACAGGAGCTTTTTAGACATGTGGCTAGGTCATGTCGTCCGAATGGACGAATATACTCCAGCTCTGAAAGTATTCAACGCAGTACCCGCCGGGGGAAGCAGGGGAAGAGGAAGACTTCCACTCTGTTGAAAATACTAGGCGGAGAAGGAAGAAGCTTCGCTTGGAATCTCCTATGAGCGCCATCTTGCGAAAAGAAGAAACGACTGGCGACTGTTGTTAACTCGGCTATAACTGCGTAAGCGGTTTCTACGCCAGTAAAGAAGAAATACTTGAAAATGGAATCTATAAATAAGATATTCGAAGATATATAGCAATTTCTCGTTTCTCCTCAATACCAAATTTTCAAAATCCTGATTTTCAAAATCCGTTTGAGGGGGTGAGTGTTTAGTTCTACACCCACTAAAATTACAATTCACGGTACCACTTTATTAAAAACCAATATTTTAAAATGGTTTTTCCAAATATGGGATTAAAGAGAAGAGGCGATGGAAATTGGGTGAGGCGGACAGAGATATAGGTATATCAGGCAAGTGTGTAAGCGAAGATCTACACGGATATGTTTGACGAATTGTGTAAAGAAAATCGAGTGGAAGGTAGTGTATTTCCAACAATATTAGATAGCATCATAACCTTCTGTCTGCTAGACGTTTACAGTGTCTTCGAAAATGATATCAACGCAATTAAAGAAATAGTTCTTGTTCTGACAAAAGATTGTACTTACAACAAGAAATACATCTCTAATATTTTATAAGAGACAGTGAAATAATGCTTTGATTTCTTTGCGGATTTAACATCCTACTTCACGATAAACCTGTAATGGGTTTCAGGACCTAGTAATATTGCAAGTAACTGTTAAGCATAGGAACTAGCTAGAGTTTGTACCACTCTACAATTATACGCCGGTAAGGGGTGAATATGTATGCCTCTGGATATTTGTAGATATTTAATCGATGAACGTATTATAGCTGATTCTCGAAGGAGTCAATTCCAAATTTGCTCAAAAAGCAGACAAACTTGGCATACTTAGAAAATATGCCGCCCTTGCCTATTGTTAAAATTCAACGAAGAAGTATATTATGAGTGCTACATGTCATTATCTAACTGGCATACATGCCAGCCGATGGGAATACCATTGACTATTGACTATTGTAGAAATTGACAAGAGGTAGAAGAAGAAGCATAGAATGTCTTCTATATAAATGCACGACTTTGTATAGAAAAATAATTGCTACTGTCTGTGAAGAAAATAAATCAGTCGAATTTGAGAGTGTACACGAAGACCGTGGAGAGTCGATTCGGCACCGTTTGCAGCAACTCGGACTGACGTATGGAAGATCCGACATTTTCGAGACAAATTTCTTTCAGCGTCGACCCTTATTTCAGCTCAAAAGGCATGTAAACACGCAAAATTGTCGCATTTGGAGCGTAGAGCAAATTGAAGAGATTTAAGAGCTGCCATTTTATCAAAAAAAAAAAAAACGTTTGATGTGATTTGGGGCCAGTGTAGTTATCGGTCCATACTGTCGTAATCGTAAATTTTCCACGATAACCGACTATTTGATATCCGGAATTGAAGCTGCTGATCTCCACGACATTCGGTTTCAACAAAACGGCACCACTTCCCACACATCGCATAAATCAATGGTTTTCTTGTATCTGTTTTTAAGCAAGCACGCACTTTAGCTACAAGTCGTCTCACATCCAATCCTCTCCCTCCATTAAGCACCTCAATCTGTGGCTGTCAACTTAATTACTGTTTATTGTCCGTCAATTTCGCCTGCGTCACTTTCCTAAGCAATGCCCATTTGATGGAAATTGTAAAATAAACAAATTTCTAATATCGCTTATTTGCTTGGCTATTTGAAGTGCTGCGTTCCGTGTTTGTTTGCCAGTTTATTTGCTTATTTGTGCACTACAATTTGGCTTGTGGTTCGAGCCGGTTCCGTGCGGAAGGAAATCCTTCGTAGATAACATGAAATCCTTTTTAATAATTGTTGACTACTTCGGTATTTACTTGCAATGTTTGTATTGTTTGTGGTATCGAGCTGTTGTTGTAGCTACTGCGATGCCCTGTTGTACTTATTGTTGTTGTGCGAGTATATGTGTAGCTGTTTTGAGTAGTTGCCTGTTGGGATTTAGTTGACTACTTGGGTGCGTGTGTGTGTGAGTAAAATGAGCAAACAAACACACACACACAAACGCGTGCCTAAAACTAGTTCTAAGTGTATAGGTGTATGTGTGCGCTAGTAAATTCCACAATTCATCTACATGAACCGCACAGCTTGACAAACTGCAAAACAACAGTGAGTGCAGCAATGCAAACGCAAACACACACACACACACAGCCATACATAAGTACTTAGGCTTACACTGATAAGCAAATATGTGCTTGCATTTACGTTATGCGGTTGCATGCAACGTGCAACATGACCACAAAAACCAAACCGCAAAATTGGTTGTCATATATGGCAATGAAATGGCAATGTTTTTGCATTGTGTTTGTCCTTAGCCACCACTACCACTACACTTACGCATGCCTAAAAAGCAAATACAGTTATATTCTGCTCATTTTTATTTCAGTGTGTGTGTGGATTGCATTAACATTTGGAATTCATTAAAATTCGTTCTAAAATGACTACCCAAATCGAATTGTAATTAGCAGTCTATTTTGGATTTTTTTTCTAAAATTTTGGTTTTTTTCTTTTGCTGGAGAAAAGAGAAAAACTGGACATGCTAATTGGTCACTGATGTCCATAAATTGTGTGAGGTAAAAAATTTCAATCAGAGCTACTTTAAAGTGCTTGGGCAGAAGCAGACATAGCACTTGCTGGGTGCTATTCTTAGTACAAAACGAATGGAGCGACAAACTACAGGCGATATTGCTTGGTCGCCTTAATCGCTTCAATTGCTGGAAGCTGTAACTAGTTGTGTCATGTGTTCAAATCTTGTTTGAAGCGATATAATTACAGAAATAGAAAATTTGTTTGAGTGTGGGGCACTCAAGTGATTTAAGATCAGGTGTGATAAAAGAGGAGGAACTAATGCAGATAATGTCCGAGAAAGGTCAGCTTGATGAGACAAATTGGATGTTAGGTATTTTAAATAAAGGAAAGTTATGGTGAACTTTTTATGGTGTGGTGAATTTCAGTGAGGTGTGGTGAGTTTCAATAAAATGTGAGTTTTAGTCAAGTATGGTCAGTTTTAGTAAGATGTGGTGAGATTTAGTAAAGTGTGGTGAGTTTCAATGAGGTTTGCTATGTTGAAATATGTAAAAGTAAATAGTTCAAATATATGAATCTTAAATATTTTAGCTTTCCTTTCATATCCTTTCCATATCTATAGTATGTTTGGAAGTTGGGAGTGATCTGCTAGAAAAAAGAATGTGTGATGGTGTTTTCAATTTGTTAAAAAAAATCCCTACTTTCAATGAAGTTGGCTGTCTCAGTAAAGGAGTCAAATACTTTTAACAAGAAAAAAATCCAATATTCGACTGCAGCCTAATATTTTTCGGCAAAGATAATCTATGGATTCCATAATCAATAAATAATAATACTTCCATAATAAAGTATTTTAATTCCGATAAAATTTCTGCTGTTATTTTAAGGCCGTTACTTAGACTTGTGGAAAGACGAAGCTTACAAAGCGCCCTTTTTTTATTTTTGGAATTTCTTCTAATCTAAGACCGATGTTCCTTGACTTCTAATCCAAAAATTTAAATACTTAATTCTGACCGAATAGATTATTTTAAAAAACGTTTATCGATAGATGTCGCCGTTACTTAAAAATTTCTTATTAACCGTTTTTCTATTTTTAATTAATGAAGCCACGAAACTGCGCGAGCCGCGTTTGAAATTAAGTCTAGTAAGAGGAGCAATACTTTTATATTTATTTGAAATATTTAGCTAATTATTTCGTTTGAAGATTTTGTTCATAGATAATTTTGGTAAGAGGACATGGACAGTCGATATTCAAAATCACTCGCCGTAGCCAAGAGTAGACATTAATTACTTGGTGCCAGTCTCGGATGATAAATTAGATGTATAAGAATCTCCCTACCAAGCTCTTGGAGTTTCTAGTGGGTCTCTGTCGATATGTATGACCTGGCATCGATCTGAAGGAAGGCAGACAATTCTTCTCCTATTTTATTGCCCAATTCAATTGTTCGCAGTTCAGTTCCGAATTATATGTTCGACCATAAGGAGGCAACTTATAGTAGAAGATTCCTTGCCGATCCCATCAAACACATTATATAGTAAATCCACCTGACTGTCAATACTGCTTTGGTCGCGTTTTCGCGGTATTCGACCACGATCAATTTCACTTGACGTTGTCATAAGTGAACCACTTCATCATCAGTCATCATCCGCTTCACAAAAGGATCGATTTTGTCGCTATTCAGCAGCGATTTGAAGACGGAAATTCGAATGTGCTTGTTAACTTTCATACACTTTCATGCAAGTTTTCTTAGATAAATGTGACATAACTCTCTTTCAAGGACCGCACCAAATACCTTGTGGTGGTATTTTGACAGCAAACTTCTGTTAGAGCACAATTTGGGAACAAGAATGGGAAAGGCGCGTGGTTCGGCGGAACTTGGGGATTTCCTCTTCTCACATGTTCTGGTGCAACACAGTGATTGTTTCAGAACCACTGCAACGGCGGCTCTTGAACTAGTGCTAGTCCTGCCATCTATAGACCTCTTCGCTGAAAAATGCGCGCAAAAATCGTCTGAACGACTACTGGCTACAGCAGAATTTACATCTATATATACATGTATTATCTGGGTAATGACCGACCATATGTTCACACTTTTAATCTGGGGAAGAAGGTTCAAAGTAAACATAGACAAAGATAGTTGGTGAAAAGTTATGTTAGCCGCGCAAAATACATTAAACATTTATATGGTTGGCTCGAAAATGAAGGACAGTGTTGCGGCAGAAATATGCTGTCCGGAGTTAGGCGTGAGATAGCCTTTAAATCTGCCGAACCAATTCAGTATATTTCAAGCATGAACGTCAAAAATTTGGCGTAAAACGATATACGGGATATATATTTCTTGCTGGCACTCTATATAAGGGACTGAAGGAACTTTATTTGAAAACTCACTGGAAACACTGGAACATTTATTGTCAACCTATTTGGTAAGGTAACGCATTAAGCATTTGGGGGACCCACGGTATGAGACACTGGAAGAGGTATGTTAGTGAAACCACATAGTCTTTTAAAATTCGTGTCAAGCGCAGGTATCCTAAACAGTAACTGCTGCACATGGACTTCGTAATGGCACTCAATCTGGCAACGCAAAAAGATCCAAACTCGTTTATGCTCATTAGCCTACCAAACTAACTTAACCTAACCTATTACCGTATAGCTTTAGTCGATCGCGATTATACAATACAAGATAAAACTTATTAAAGCCATCTCTTGGAACAATAATGGATTTGTTTTTACCAGTAATGTCAGACGAAGTGACAGAAGAGAAAGAGACCAACGTCATGAATGTGTGGTTCAGAACCTTAAAACGGTTGACATTGGTTCAATGAATATATCAACACCAAATAAATCAACTCTTCAACGGCAAAGTCTGTAAAGTCTATGAAAGTGTTAAAATAACACAGCTCAGCTTGCAATCTCAGGCATTTAGAGCTAACTGGCTTCGCATGAATACTTAATGAAACAATGAATTATTCATGCCGGTAGGAAACCACTCCCAACACGAAGGAAATTATCTTCAAATTAAGTAAAACACATGCAAAAATCTTCGTGACATTGCGAACAGGTGTGAGCATATGCATAGATACATACTTGAAGCAACAACAACTGTTAAGCGACATACCCAAATTTTAACATCTCGGCATATGCCCGCCGCCACGTCCACAGACACACCCACTAGATGCGCCGAACCAGCAACTCCAGGCCACCAAGGTGTGCGCCACTTTACTACGCAACAACAAATTATGATGGCCACATCGCGCGTGTGTTGTTGTTGCTTTTGCAGTTAAGACTGCGGCTGGCGCTGTGACACCTGACACTAATGTAATGTTGGTGGTGTCGGTGTGATGGTGTGTACCACCGCAGCGGCATGAGCGTGTTTGCTTTGGGGAGTTGGGCACTCGTGTGGCACACACAAAGGCTGCGGTGGACTGGTGGTGTCGTGAAGAACTGTATGCGCGGCATGCAGCTCGAGTCGGTGGAGGCCACTGAAACCGCTGGCGCTGTGTGTAAACAAAGTGAATTATGTTATTACAAACGCGGTGCTGCTGGTGTGGACATTAACGCGCTTGTGTGGCGGCTAACGCATACAACGAAGCGTGTGAGTGTGTGCGTGTGCGCTTGTGAGTGGCAAGGAAGTACTGCGGGTGAGAAGAGCGGCGCACAGGTTGTGTTAATTTCGTTGTAAACGCTTGTTAGCGCAAGCATAGTCGAGCAAAGGTATGCATGTGTGTGTGTGTGTGTGTGTGTTTACCACCGCTGCTGCGCTTGTATGCGTCTGTTAGGCCATTGTGGTCGCTGCTGTTTGGCCGTGTGTTGGTTTGGCATTCTCATTATGTGGCAATTTACTAAATTAACAGCCAGTCGTTAGCTTCCCCACGGAGATGCGCTGCAAGATAAACAATATGGCGCCTAAAATTATACAACAAGCCGGCAAGGTGATTGCAGGTGTGTGGGCAGAGTGCCGCAGCTTCGTAGCTGCAGGCGTTTGCGTGCCATTAAAGTTGTCCGAAAGTCAGGCATGCGACCATCTGTCTGCCTCGCCTCAACTGCCACTGTGATTGACTACAAGCTTGTCAAGCAACACGCACACAGTCCTTACTCTCTGTGCGCTTTGTGCCACTCACTCTGCATCACTTTTCTTCTTCTTCTTCTAGTATACTGACTTGCCGCTGTCTAATCTCTGCTTGTCCAACTGTCTACTCAACATTTTGCATATATGCTACCGCATGCTTTCGATATTAAAGCCTACTTGTAGGCGCGTATGGCATTAAGTAGCACTTGCTGTCGAAATTGCAATTGCAATGATGAGTTTGCGTTAAGTGCATAATGTATCGTGTGTTTAAAGTGTACTATGTTACGTAGGGGGGTGTGTAGCGTGTTGTAAATTGTTAACCGTAGTCTACTTGTAGGCGTCTAAACTACAAATGCACTCCGTTCATCTTTTGCTGGCAGTCAAAGTGTTTGCATAGTCAATAGCGTTGCACGGTGAACTACTTCACTAACAGCTTCCAATGGTCGGCCTCAAATCTATTGCCTAATTGCAGTAGGGGTAAGCCTGACTGACTGGCCGAAGTAATTTGCATATGCTTCACTGGCAGAGTAAGCCTTTGAATTGATATGGATGTGCTTAGATATCGGTGATTCCTGAGGGAAGTGGTGATAAAAGAATGATTCTGTTACTAAATGTCTATAATGCCGTACTTCACAGAAAGAAGTGGTTTGAACATATTACTGAGAGTTTAAGAATTACAGAAATAAATAAGCATAAGAATTGCTAGTAATGATCAACGAAGTATTTTGAGGTATACATATTTCATAAAATTTGGTCGCTGCAGTAAAACTTTTTCTCCATCTCAGATTTCTGTATTCTTCCTAGACAAAATTTGTGTCACTTATTACAACTATAAAATCTTTGTACATTTGCGAGGATAACTTGATTCACGTATGACACTCTCAGCAGTTTCTGAATAGTATTTGTATGGAGTAACGAGAGTAACTTGACAAATAGTTGCTTCGACAGATTCACAGCTCAATCAAAAAAATAGATATTTCATAGGAACTCCTGGAATAAAAAGTTTCGATTTCTTTCAAAAACGATTTACTAAACACATGTGTATCGGGTTGTGAGATTGATCTAACGGATAACACTCTCGGTTGGTTCGGAAGTCATTGAAAAAAGTACGAGTTTTTATAGAAGAAACTGACGAATTCGATACACGAAAACTGCACTAATGATTAAATGGCCGGCTCGTATTCGAAGAGAAATGACTTGAGCATCATAGAAATGATATAAAAGATTATAAAAGGTAACAAAATCGGATGACAGTGTTATATCTGTATATTATATACATCAGCAGATTTGTCTTTCGGAAATGATTGTTTAAAAATTACAATGTCCGATTTTGGCAACGTTTAACTGACTGAAGTAGCAAATTCGAACATTTGAAGCAGGTATCAGAGGATAGAATTCATCTCTCCTTCTCTTTTGGAATTCTTTTGTATATATTCTGACGTTTATCTTTGAATATTCTTCCCTAATAATCTAACCACACATATTATTAAGACAAAAGTTTTCCAATATATTTTCCATACTAAAGGGTAATAGTGCGTAAAAGTCCTACCATGATCTTCACAGCCTTACTGTGGATAATTTCTACTCCTACCTTCCCTTTGGATATCATCACAGAACTTCTTAAATTATCTTAAAGCAATTTCTGTATAGTATCAATTCAAAAACTTCAAATATATACACTTTGTTTGAGTAGGTGCCCACTTCACTGACACTTACCATTTTCTCTCACTTTTTTTTAATACAAACGCCCGGCTTCGGTTCTGCACAATTTTAGTATAGGTTTTTATATTCCTATTTTATTATGATTCAAATTCACAAATTCGGTTTATTAAATATGGTCAACGACAAGCAAACTGATGGTAAATATTAAATATGGTAGGCAGACGATCGAATAGGCGAGGATCGAAGTCAGCGACGTGCAGACTTCGAGTGCAGACGAAAAAAAAATTACTGATGACCCTTTTTGTTGGGTGGTACCCAGTGTGGTGTGTGTTTGCGTGTATGAATGTGGGGTGCTCTCGCGTGTGGGTTGTATTGATGTGTGGGTTCTGTTGGTATGTGTGTTCTGTATGTGTGGTGTATTCGAGTGTGGCAGTGATGTGACTTCGGGTTCAGCTGTGTTGCTTTAGTATCTTCAGGGGGAGGCTTATCTCATATGACCACACTTTAAGTCGCTTTTACAAGCTTCTAGACCCTTATGCCATGTATAGAAGTTCATGCAAGTATGAAAATTTACTTAAAGCCATTCTTCCATTCAGAAATGATTCCCTTACATATGGCTCCAGCTGCCTCTGGGTAGCCAAAAAACATCCGTTTGAAGGCGAGTTAAAGTGAGAAAACGAAACATCCCTCCCCAGGGTTGTCAGCTGGGTTTGGAAACCGCCACGTAAAAAGCACCCCAATGAAAAGAAGAAAACTGCATTCTGCGCTGGTGTAAACTCGGCTGTAACCGCCTCAGCGGTGTCTACGCCAATAAAGAAGAAAACGACATTTAACCTTTACCTTTTGTAGTCGAACTCGCTTCTTTGTGATCACGTTGGTAAAATGGACAAAAATAAAATATAGTTAGTCGCTAATTAACTTCAAAAAATCAATTTTTTTGAGGAATTTTTTGGGAGGGAGAGAAATAAATATTACAATTAAAACGAAATATCTAAAGATTATAGTTATATAACCAAACATCAACCGCAAATTTTTTGGATACGAAATCTTTTATACTCTGCCTTTGGGAAGCAATTGCCTGACGCATCTCGCATGTGCATTTGCCGGACGGCGGGCAGGATGCAGGTCGCAATTTCTATCTGAAACAAAAACTCAAAGAGATTCATATTTGTTAATAACTTATTGTCTAGTTAAGCTAAGAAAATTTCAAAACTAT
This sequence comes from Bactrocera neohumeralis, assembly GCF_024586455.1. Classification (NCBI taxonomy): domain Eukaryota; kingdom Metazoa; phylum Arthropoda; class Insecta; order Diptera; family Tephritidae; genus Bactrocera; species Bactrocera neohumeralis. Next base: position 69,574,591 of record NC_065920.1, on the reverse strand, counting down.
TTAATAATTCTAAAATTCTTTAAAAATTGAAAGAGTGGTTTTTTATTAAACATTTTTTTTTATGGTGTTTAAAAATATGTTCAAACTTGACTTTTCTAGTTTTTTTAATGCAAATATAAGATAATTTAATGCCAAAAAGAATATACTTTGCCCCAATGCCATATGACGTTTAGTTTTTTGCCTTTCCTGTCCGCCAATTAAAAAATCGTAAAATGAAAAACCGAGAAATCGCGCGTCAAAGTTGTTCTAGTCTGCCCAAGCGCTCATATACCTGCTATATGCTCGGCCACTATTTCCCCTCTAGCTTCGACAATATTTCAAATTCCCATCTATAACTTTGGGGACATATTCTTAGATAATTTTTAAAGAGATTTAAGAAAAATTGAAATCCATATGTAAAAATTTCTAAACAAAAAGTTTGGCTTCATTCAACGCAAGCAGAAGATGCGCCACGCTCCGGAAGGCCTGTCGTCGAAAATTGCGATAAAATCCCTGAATTGGTCGAAAGTGACCGGCATAGTAGCAGCCGTAGCATCGGTCAAGAGCTGGGCATGAATCATCAAAAATTCATTTATATTTCAATAAAAAAAATCAATAAAAATACCGCAAGACTTTTTTGACAAACCATTATATATTAGTGAACAGCATTCCGAGCTGAGTTTATTTAGCCATGTTCCTTCGTCTGTGTTTTTAGCTTTTAAAAACTCAAAAATGTGGATCACCAGATGTTTATAAATCGACGAAATTTTTGAGCCTACCACCAATTTTCTCTGGCGGCCTATGGGATTATCAGCCACATCATCATGTTTACCGAAGGTGTGTCTACCGAGATTTTTCAACTTCAGTCTTTCTAAATCTGAACAATTGAGAAGAAGAGGTTTAATTGCTTTCACCTCTACACAGCTTTCAGCCTAACTTTCAGAGACTTCGAGTTTCAATGAGTACTAAACATAGCTTTTCGAGAAGTTTTAGCAGTGTTTAAGTGGAAGACAGAACCCACACGGCTATGAAACAATGCCTTAATCTACTGCGATCAGCTTTGTAATCTTCTATGTAGTGCTAGGCAACCACCCAAGCTTTCCGAAACCTTCATATCATTTACCCCTGCTGAATATCCAAGATATACAGCAGCTGATAACTGCTTGCATTCAGCAGGACTACACTTTCTACTAAGTATGCGCATAAGCAACTTTCCACTGAATTTAATTACTTTCTGTGCTGCAGCAGCTTGAGTAGCACCTTCCTTCGCATATAATCCGCAGCAGTCCATTGAGCGCAAGCAACTTGATTTGCTAATTGCAATTGTATCTGAATTTATTTTCAATTAATTTGCTCAAGGATATGTTAAATATTCCGGCTAACTGACGGAAAATGCAACAAAGGCTTGAGAAGCTGCGGCAGGGCGATGCGCAGAGGCTGCTTATTTGGTCAGGCAAATACTTGAATGAATATGTAAGTGTGCGTGGGGCTATGTGTAAGTATGGGTATTGATTTCAGAGCATTAAAGCAGTCACTAAAACAGCAGTACGTCACAACACCAACAACAGCAGCAACAGCAACTGGAATAGCAATCGCAGCAACAGTCATAGCTCATTGCAGTGGCCAGCATAAATCAAATACAGTTCAATGTGGCTTTATGCCGCATTTGATGGATGCGTGTGGGCGCACAAGGGTATTGCATGCATGTGGCGTCCGCAAGCAGCGTTATATATACTATGTGTGTGTGTGCGTGCATAAGCACTGCGGCGTTGGCGAGCAAACAAAGATGCTGGCAACACGAGAGCGCACGCATACTAGCAAGCGCTTATCGCAGTCTAACAGCATGCTTTATGCAGCTTTATAGCACTACAAGCATATCCGTATGCGCATGTGTGTGAGTATATGTTTGTGTGTGTGTGTGTGTTTCGTTGCGCACTTAAGTAATTATGTACGCTCGTTTTGTGTAAATAATTTTCCCTTTCTCGCATTAAATATCAAGACTAACGTGTCAACTTTGAATTGTTGATGCGGCTGGTGCGCCTTGAATTATGCTATGGTTATGTAGAAAAGGCAAATTAAATTTGCGACAATATCTTTGCTGGTAATCAATACGAGCAGGCTAACATGTTGGTAGCAACTTAGTTGCAGTATGTTGTGTAAGTGTCAATTTGCATTGCATACTTTTAGGCAACCGATACTGAGAAATTACATTAGCATAGAAATTTTGCACAAATGTCTAGTTAAAAGTCAACACGTCTGTATTAACATTTAATTATATGCTAAAACATGTTTATATAAGTGTGTGTTTCTATGCATATGTATGTGTTCGTATGCATATGCATACATTTAGGCGCACAAATATTGTTTGCATTGCTATTATTTACTCGCTTTTGCACTTTCCTGCCTTGACATAGGGAAATTGAGCAGAAAATGTGACAAGTCAATTTTAGACGTTGTTGTTTTTGTGCATTTAATCATCAAGCAGTATTTATCGCAGACAATTGAGCATTGAAAGTTAGGCATAGTTGTAGTTGTAGTGAAGATGAGTTAAGTATTTCGTGCGGAAAATTTTAAGGCAAGCTTGTTAAAGTTATACTTGGTCACATTATTGGTTTTATGGAAACTCTAAATGTACCCTGGTGAGTTAAATTGAAGGATCCCTAACGAAACAAGCAACTCTTTCATAATTGTAGAAAATACAATGACTTCTATAGTTTGAAAATCTACCAATCACGACTCAGACTGCAGTTTGCGGGACCTTTGGTTACATAACTATTACCTAGTGGTTTGCTTTCGAAAATTATCCAGATCTCGCATTTTGCAGTTAAAATTATGAATTTTATAAAAATGTGAGAAAAATTTCAAACTAAAAATACTAAAAGCAGAAAGGTACAATAGAATAGCTCTCAATCCCTAAGAAAAAAATAATGGGCTCAAAGATTAAATTTAATACATGCCTATTGATTGAGAAATAGGTACATTTGTGCATTTTTATGCCATCTAACTTAATTTTTCGGTTTCTCTCAGGATCCCTAAAAGTCATTATATTAACAGTAGGACTCAAGTTCAGCGTCTCTCTAATTTAGTTAGGAAATTTTGTTTTTTTCTGTAGGCAAACGAATGCTACATGAATGTTGAAGTAATCGTTTATTTAATGGGGTAGAGGTGTGAAGGCGCTTTGGGTTAAAAGGTCCATCCTGATGGAAAGACCCATACGAGTTCTACTTGAACATTGGTCTGTTGTAGTACCTCAATCTTCTACGTGTTCATCATAAAGATCGGCTATCACTCTTGGCTCGCCGAAAGGATGGCTACCTAGTCAGTCTTTTAAAACAAGGAAAAAAGTAGAAGAAAGTGCTTGCATATTCCACCTTCATCTTCTTCCACATAATTTTGACAATTCGCATCCAGATTTTTAGCATTTCTGCATGAATACTTATTGGAAAATGTCTCAAGATTGCGGCAAGATCTCCTGCGCTCTAATAGAAGGATCTCACAGCCACAAAGGAGCAGGTCGTTGATCAATGGCTGTTTAGATATGAATTGCCAACAATAAAAAGTAAGAGAACAACGGAAACCAAACTCGTAACCAATTTGCCGTATATGGAACCATGTTGCCTTTTCTTGCGAGTTCTTCAGTCTTGCAGTTGCCAGTAATTCTGTGATTGATAGCCAGCATAGATTAGATCATTAGATGGCTCAAAGATTGCTACAGTTTTATTTTACAATTCTCGAAAAAGTAAGTAGAGGCGTGATTGATCTGATACATATTAGGTCGTCCACTAAGTAATTCGTTTTTAATTAAAACACGATTTTTATTTTGAAATTATATAATCTGCATTTTGAATGCCTTTTGCCATCTATCGGACAAGCTATTTATTCCACACTCATAAAATTGCTTAACCTTGCTGGTAAAAAACGGGTTCAAGTGGTTTTTGAAGTCCTGATTTGAGTTGAAGGTCTCCCATTTAAAAAAGGGACCGGAACTAGTAGTACTATAAGGGTGTCAAGTCTGGAAAATATGATGGATGTGATCACATTCAATTCAAACAGCAAGAACTGTTAGCGAATCATAATGCTTTTATGAGGTCACGCAACACTCTGGTGGAACATTTTCTGTTGAGCAATTCTGGCTTCTTCTGTTTGAGTGCACTTGTCAATATATCAGAAAACACTTCAGAATTAATCGTGGTATTCTCGGGTAAGAACTTAAAATATACGATCTCTTTGAATTTGCACCAAACAGACAACATGCCCCTATGTTTGGAGACTATTGGCATTTGTAGAGGTTTGAGCTGATTTATCCTTTGTATACCATGACTTACGCTATATATTCCAGTAAACAATCCACTTTTCTTCGCCAGTAATAGGGCGCTTTATAAATGTATCATTCCATTGAAATTTGATAAGAAAATTACAGTCTTTAATGCGACGAAGCAAATTTGGTTCTATAAGAACATGAGGAACCCATATGTAAAGCTTCGAAATTAATCCTAGACGTTCCATGTAATTGTGAACGGTAGCATAAGATAAATTTATTCTTAATATCTATCGAGTTGTTATTCAACGAGTTGCATAGATCAATGACTTGATTTTATCCATAACGACTTCAGGAGTCCTTTCAGATCGCAGTGCATCCTCAACATCGAAATTGCCGGAACGAAATCTTGCAAACCAATTTTGACATTGGCCTTCGGTCAGCACATCTTCTCCGTACACAACACATAATCTTCGTCTTGCTTGAGCAACACTTTCACTTTTTTGATGGTAAAAGAGTTAAATATTGTGAAGTTGGCGGCAAAAAAATTCAATAAGATCAGCTGTTGTCATCAAACGAAATTATTAGAATTAGGCATATATATACCTATTTGTTAAAAGATTGTTAAAAACGGCTTCCGGTTTGCACCCAATATTAATTTTGTAGAAAAGAACCTGGTAGAAGTTATTGAAATGAGCGACTTCAATTTAGAAAACTGAACCTCCAAAACTATTTGTAATTTCAGTATGGTATTTTCAAAGTACATATGGGTTCATTTCTAAACATAACAGCAGATTATTATTAATTATTTGCTATATGATGATCGGAGCCTTTTCAAAATCCAAAGATTTTTTCCATAGAAAAGTTTCTTCAAATAAATTACTTTTTGCAAGAATTGGAAACCGAATTTCACAATAACAAATAATGATTTTCGTAACAAATACATTTTAGTTTCTTTATCCATTTTGCTGTTCATTTATTTTGTGGTCACAATCATGGTTTATTGCTCGTTTGGCAAATTTCAAATTATCTGCATTTCACTCCTAATGAACATTTACCACATTTTGTCGGCGTTGTTGTTGTGCTTTGCAACGAAAATTTAAGATTATCAAACAAAGTAGCTAATGTTTGTGGCTGTATATCTTTGTTATTGCTGTTGTATTAACAACTAAGTGCCACAACAGATGAGGTTATAAAACAAATAAGAAAATTTCGCATTTAGATTTGTGTGAGCAACAAAGTGAATGCGAAAATGCTGACGAGGGAGCGATTGATAAATGTAGATGTATGTGTGCGTGAATAAAAAAGAAAACAAGGAGAAACTGTTAACGAAACTATAATACCTTTCACAGATGCATTTCTTATACTGTAAAGGGGTATACAATGGTATTTATTTTGATTTTGATTGGTCAGTTTGTATGGAAACTATATGCTATAGTGGTTTGATCTGAACAATATTCTTGGGAACCATAGGGTTGCCCTGAAAAATATCTGTATCAAATTTCGTGAAGATATCTTGTAAAATAAAAAGCTTGCCATTACAAGGACTTGAGTTTGATTGGTCAGTTTGTATGACAGCTATATGTTATGGTGGTCCGATCTAACAATTTATCAAGAGATTATAGCAATTTCTTTGGTTATTACTCTTGCTAAATTTCATTATGATATCTTATCAAAGAAAGAAGTTTTTCATACAAAAACTTGATTTAGTTCTATCAGCTGCCATGAATAATAATAGCAGTTATGTATTATGAGAAATTTCATGATTAGTCTGATATGAAGATGCCTTGTAAACTAAAAACATTTTTTCATACAACAAATTGATTTTGATCGGTCAATTTGTATGACAGCTATAGGCTATAGTGATTCGATCTAAGAAATTTTTTCGAAAACTGTACGGTTGTCTCGAAAATTGATCTGTACCAAATTTCGTGAAGATATCTCAAAAAATAAAAAGCTTTCCTTACAAGGACTTGAGTTTGATAAGTGATTTTATAGGACAGCTATACGCTATAGTTCCGATTCGAAGAATATTTTCGGAGAATGCTGCGCCGTTTTAGGCAATAATCTTTGCCGAATTTCGTGCGGTTATCTTCTCAAATAAAAAAAGTTTCCTTACAAGGACTTGATTTTGATCGGTCAGTTCGTATGACATACATACCGGAGCAGCTTCGACTGTTTCGACAAATGAGCAGCTTTTCGAGCTTCCCTGTTTCGGGTATAAAAAAAGATTTCTAAACAGAAATAAAGTATGCAATGCTACTAAAATTAATATTGCAACACTTGAAAAAGCTTTTGGGGTAAGGCAAGCGGATTTGAAGAGTTAGAGAGAGCAAGCGAGCGATGTGAATGTGGGGTAAGAGAAAAGTTGCGAAATTTCGGTTGACCAGCGCGCATTTATCACATTTGCTGCCCCAAAGCAGTGGCACATACCGAAATATAAACTACATTAGGGTGGTTCAAAAAAAAAGTATGAAGAGATTTTAAACAAAAAATTTTAAATTTTTTAAAAATCGTTAATAAACCCTAAGGAAAAGTTAACTCTTCAAGAAAATCTTCAAATTTAATTTTTTTGTTTTTGAAATGACTTTAATTCAAGCTAAGAATCACCCTAATATACATATATTATGTACATTTGCACATTTTATTAACGGTAAACAACGTTGCAGCAGAAATTCGCTTCCTGCGGGACATTTGAAAAATAACTTTCGCAAAATATCCAGTTATTTGCTGTGCGCTTTAAATATTACGCGCATTTTGCAGCTTTTTTTTTGTTTGCTTTGGACTTTGTTGTTGTCATGTTGCATGCGTGTTTTTTTTATAAAATTCGTTATGCACGCGTTTAAAGGATTACAAAATTTGTTGTGAACATGTTCTTTATTTGCTATTTGCGATTTAGAATTTTATTGTGTGTTGTTCGATCGGTCCCTAAATATTTCATTTGCAATATTTTATTATATTCGTTGCGATATTCCGCATTTTACGCTTTATATATTGTTGCATGCCATTTGCATTTAATGCATTTTTGCAATTAAAATGTGGCTTTGCGCCAAAAAGTGCGCTTTTAGGCGGAATTTTTAAAATGGTTTATGAAAAATGGCATTTATGTGAAGAGAGGTTTGCAAATTTCCATTTTTTTTTATTAATTGTAACAAAATTGTAGTTACGAGAAAATGAAAAAGGAAGATAAAAATGTTTGAGTGAAAAATGTGGAAAATTTCGCGAAATACTTGGCAGTATGGATAATTTAATGTTATTGTAAAACAAAAATTTATTGCGCATTTTAGGGAAATATTAAACAGAAAACTATTTAATTTTTTTTTTCATATTGCAAGAAGTAATTTTTGTCATAAAATTTTCTTATATTCGAATGAAAAAAATGAAAGCAAATGAAATATTTTGAGAATTTTTCTAAGCAAGTGTTTGTGTTAAAACTAATGATATAAATCTCTAAAATATATGTGAAGACAAAAACAAGAAAAAAACATTAGCTTAGAGCGGGTGTCGGTCTTGAAGCAAGCGGCTCGCTATATACAAGAATATGTGCACAAATCTTCGTACTACTCGACTAGTGAGGGGCTGTTATGTGTGACTACTCCAAGTGACTTGAGGCTGATTGACTTCGCCGGGGCCCGAAATATGGTTGTCTGTAGTACTAGATTCCAGCACATAAAAATCCATCATGATACTTGGCTGTCTTCGGATTGAAAAGTTCATAACCAGATCATGTTATGGTAGAAGAATGAATGATGTTTTCAGTGTTCTTGATATGCGTATGCTTCAAAGATCCAATATGAACTCAGACAAATTTTTCTTTTAACTATCAATTTCGAGAAGCTGCAATCACAAGCGGCAATAGTTTTCTACTTTACTAGTACAACTGTTCTCTGAGAGCACTTATCAGCATCTCCGTATAAGGGAACTGAGGGACGCTAATTAAAGCAAAATGCAGTTCCTTGAAGTCGAATGAATGTCTGAATTTAGTATCCCTCCAAAACTAATATGGCTGTGCAAACTGACGTTGAGCAATATAAAAAGCTTCTTCAGGTTCAGGAAGGATCTCTCCGAGCCATTCGATATCAAATGAGGTTTCAGACAAGGCGACTCCCTATCATGAGACTTCTTCAATCTGCTGCTGGAGAATCCTCCCAAAACTAAAAATTCGAGCTGCAGAATTAAATAGAGAAGGTAACATCTTCTATAAGAATAAATAGCTGCAGGCGTATGCCGATGATATTGATATCATTGCCCACGCCGTTAGCTCTGCTTTCTTCAGACTGGATATGGAAGCAAAGCAAATGGGTCTAGCAGTGAACGAGGGCAAGACAAAATATCTCCAGTCATCAAACAAATAGTCGTCGCACTAGTGAATAGGCTCCCACGTCACTGTTGACGGTCATAACTCGTAGATAATTTCGTCTATCTTGGAACCAACGTTAACACAAGCAACAATGTCAGCCTTGAAACCCAACGCAGAATAACTCTTGCCAACTGGTGCTACTCCGGACTAAGTAGGCAATTGAGAAGTAAAGAATGTGAACACTTTATTTTCAGAGTTACCACGCCAAATGAATTCATTGTGAGTAAAAATAAGTTCACACATTCACTTTATTTGGGAAAGCACCACAGGAAACCGAAAAATGATTAGTATACTAAATATTATTAAAAGGCAAGTTAAATGGAAACTTCTCATATAGTAAACTCGGTGTTTAAGTAAAAGTTTTCTGATCTCCAAGTACTTCCAAATTAAATTGCATTACAAAAGCATCAGCTGATGTATTTGTAATACTCTAAAATCTGCCATTAGTTGGAATGAAGTTTCACTGAATTAACTCATGCGATTCGTTAGGTAATTATTTTTATATTTCTAGGCACTATAACTTAATACAGTTTTTAAGAAGATGTACTCCAAAGTGATATATGAGCTCGCTTTAAATATTTTTTATTACTCGTATAATCTGAAGCCTTGAAGCAATTTTTTTTTACAAATAAAAGTATGTAAAGTACTTAAATAAAATCTCACATTAAGCGTTGAAGTGGCGTGTATCATTATCGTAATTATTTATATATAAACACCATTTATAATAAAGCTCAACAGTTGCCTGTGCAATCATGCGATATCCGCAGATTTTTCATATGTACTTACATACTTTAACATATTTTGTTAATTGCAGCATTTTAATAACCGTTATTTACCGAAGTAACAATTTGCATGGCATTGCGTGAGTTATTGACACTTTGAAGTGACCGCAATAAAAATGCCGCAAACAATTACAGTGTCGTATTAAAATATGGAAGCAAAGCTTTATATATACATTTGTTTAAATGAAAATTATTACGCTTGAAAATTAAATATCCCTTAACATTTAATTATTAAAACTTAAATAAATGCTACTTGCAGGAGAGTCAATGTAAAAATGAGAATAAATGATGAATAAATAAATATTTTGACCGCATAAGATATATGTACATCCGACTGTAAAGTGCAAAACTACAGTCCGCAATACCTCTGTACTTGTTTTCTGGTTGGAAATAGATCGACCACTTCAATTGATGAAAATATTTAAAAAGTGAAGGATATGGTGCTTGAAAATCGACAAGCCAGTGTTGGAGAGATGGCAAGTAAGCTCGACATCTCTCGCGTGTCCGTTCGAATGATTTCGATGGATATCGATTCGTTCGTTAATGTTGAATTTTTTCCAAAAAGAGTACGATTGTGACAGAATTTAAAGCCAGAAACGCAATGAATATCATTGAACAACCACCGTATTCACCAGACTTGCTTCCATGTGATATTTTCTTGTTCCCAAACTGAAATTGCTGCTCCCTGGAACCCGTTTTTAATCGATCGACGAGATAAAAAAACTTCGCAGACGAAGCTGAAGACCATTCCAAAAAGTTTCAAGTACTGGAAGAATCTTTGGCATATGTGTATTACACCTGGTGGGCCTCACCTTGTAGGCGACGAAATAAATTTTGATGAAAATTTTAATATCTTGCGTTTTATTAAATATTTTCGGGGTATTTTGCATTTTCATATTAATTGAGCCTTTAGCTGTAATTCTGAATATTTTAAGTAAAACTAATTGGTTAGATTTATCGCTCGAATGGCATCCATGAATCCATGAAGAAAACAGAGAGACAACGACATTCATGTTTCTAGCTTAATTGCATTAAGACTTTTAACAAATCCTGAAATTTTAATTTTTTTAATGCTTTTAAATATTAAACCCCAAACATTTCATTATTTTATGAAAAAACAACGATTTAATATTTTTCAAAAATCCTTGGCGAAAGCAAGATATGTGGTGAATCTATCATTAAGATTTTAAAGCAATCGATTGAAACAAGAAATCAGGGACGCCAATTTAAAAAATGTAGTTTTGAGAGAAATGCGTTCCAATTTGTGTGTAGGCCACGCCCTCTAAAGACCTTACCTTCTTACTTCCAACTATTTATGTAGTAAGAAGTAAAAAATTCTGAGTGAAAATGTATAATTTTCGAAAACTCGTTGTTAGAGTTTTATTATACTCTTATAATATGAACCACTGCCTCGCGCACATAATGCCGTTAAACTTAAATCATTTAAGTGGCATAATTAAGCACTAAATTAATATACAAAACTGTAATTTTATATAGGCGATCTCAGTAGTGACATATAAGGAAGAAGCAAATGGGTCTAGTAGTGAACGAGGGCGAGACAAAATATTTCTTGTCATCAAACAAACAGTTGTCGCTCTCATTTCTAGGTTTCCACAACAGTGTCAGCCTGGAAATCCGACGCAGAATAACTTTTGCCAACAGGTGCTACTTCGGACTTAGTAAGCAGACGAAGATCTCTGTAGTGAGATGGGGATAAACACTTCTCAGCTCACCTCCTAAATGTAATATTTATATAACTAAATGTACATATATATATTACACATCACTCATGCTAACTCAAAAAAACTTGCTGAGTAGTAGCTTTTCTAACGTTTCTCTTACACCGCTAAAATAGGTAGAATCAGATGCTAACCACGATTAATCCACTGTTAAGTTGAAACTTACTAAAAGTGCCATAACTCACTGAATGAATGAGCCAAAAGCAGAGAATCTCATGACAGGGATAGCAAAGGAGGGCTTTATGGGAGTTGGTGTAAAAACTTTTCACTGGGCGTAGTACCGCTCACTTTTATGTCAAAACCTCTATCTCAAAAACGGCTGGACTTTTTTCAAATTTGGTGTGAGAGGTTATGCCATCATTTCTACCAGACTACCTACTTCCTATGTAACAAACTTTTAAATTTCATTAGATTTCAGTAAAAGTAAAAGCTTAGAAAAATTTTGCAGGTTAAAATTTCTTATATATTCGCTTTTCTAACGCATTAAGTTAAAAATAAATTTGGTGAAAATCTTTTTGAATAATTCTTTTTTATTGTTTTACAACTGTTAGAAACTTTTTAAACAGATAAATTGGCTTTTTGTGACTTTTCGAAATACAAAATTTTGAGGACATATTTGAGAAATATTTTGTTTTTATAAATAAGACACATTTTGGGTACAGTTTTAGTCGAGAAAATTACATTATTCTTGCCATACGAATTTATTTCGCATATTTCCATTAAAAAGTGCCAGTGTAACCCAGCACTTTCATGTTAAGTCACTTATTTAGCTTAAGCCAGCCTCAAGCGTTTTATTTACCTCAGGTACATATTATTGTTGAAGCGTAAAATAAAATATTTTAAATCAACCGTTTGCCATGTCAATTCTTACATAACACAATAGCGCACGGCCATCAAATGAAAGTTCCGTAATTGGTTAACAGCCGGCGGATAATCCAGCGCTCAGTTGAGTATTAAGGGATTTTGTTAAACACCTCTCACGCATGCCGCAATTTACAGTTGTATATAGATATATGGACATATATACATACATATGTTTATATAATGTACATATATGTGTGTATTTACCATATATGCAGAGCAACTCTGCAGCTGGTACCAATTGCTTGCCTATTTAAAGTGGAATTAAGAGAATGTGGCATACAGATAAAAATGACATAAGTAAAGTAAAATAAAAACAAAACAAAAATAAATTCAAATTATTTATTTGTTTGACGATTACCAAAAGTTGCTTGCAACGGCTAAAGGAGATTACTCATACGCCATGTCACACGCTAGTGGGTGCACCAGCTGGGCTATGCGGTTAGTGCGGACAGTTGTAAGCGAAGTTATTGGTATTTTCACACACACATATGACTGCTTAAACGCTCGCGAATGCATATTAATGAACTTAATATGCGCTTGTATGTATGTGTGTGTGGGTATTTGTGTATGAGCGAGCGTCGGTTAGCGCATTGCGCGTATATGCGTTGTTCTTGTGTTGGCAAGCGTGAGTAAATAATAATAAATAAATAAGCATTTAAATATGCTGCAAATTGTGTGCATATATATATGTATGTGTATATGACAGCATATGAGTAGATATGTAAATTATAATTATATGTAAATTGTAATTATACCCTGAACTCTCTGACCGTCTCTATATATGGCAACTGGTCCCTCAGCTTTAGAGATAACGGGCTGAAATCTTACATACGATCCTTTTTTCTAAAATAACTTCTTATTTGTAGGTATTGCTGATATTGGAAAACTATAGCGTATAGCCGTCGTACAAAGTGATCCACCAAAATTAAGCTCTTGTATGGAAAACTTTTTTATTTGACAAAATATCTTCATGAAATTTGGCAAGAAAAATTACTAAAAATATTGCTATAATTTCCGGAAAAATTTTTCAGATCAGACGACTGTAACATATAGCTGTCATACAAACTCAGCGATAAAATTACATTCTTTGTATAGAAAACTTTTTTGTTTCAGAAGATATTTTCTCTAAATTTGGCACAATTGACTGCTCAAGCTAGTACTATAATTACTGAAGAAACGGTTCCTATCAGACCACTACAACCCATAGCTGCCATACAAACCGAACGATTAAAATCCAATCCTTGTATGGAAAGTTTTTTTATTTTAGGAGATTTCCAAACGAAATTTGGCACGGATCATTACCAAAGACAATTATGTAATCTGAGAAGGAATTATTCGGATCGGATTACTATAAGATATAGCTGCCATACAAACTGAACGATTAAAATCCAGTCCTTCTATGGAAATTTTTTTCATTTGAGGAGATTTCCAAACGAAATTCGGCATAGATTATTGCCTAATACGATTATGTAATTTGAGAAGATATTATTCGGATCGTATTACTATAGGATATAACTGCCATACAAACTGAATGATCAAAATCAAGTTCTGTTGTTTGCGAATTTCTTTGTCTGTGAAAGGTATTAGAGCTGCGGCGCAATATTTTTTGTTATTTTATTGTTGTTGTTGTTTTTATTATTTTTTTCTTTTGTTTCTTATTTTTTGGTCGCAATTATGTAACTTCGGTAAAGAGCTGCGGCGCAATATTTTTTGTTATTTTATTGTTGTTGTTGTTTTTTATTGTTTCTTTTCTTCTGTTTTTTTTATTTTTTTGGTCCCAATTATGTAACTTTGGTAAAGACAGGCCACAGCTTTATGCACCGCGCCGACACTGTGGCAATTTGTGTGCGCCTATAAATATGCAGCAATAATTATTTGCCTTTACTGACCTGTGTGTAAAGTGCACGCACGTACACATATGCAAATGCATGCGTATGTGTTTGCTTTGCGGTAGTCGGCGCTAGGCTGACAGCTGCCATACTCATATGCGAGTACACATATTTGCATAACATAACACAACATTGCTTGGCATGGCATGGCATAGCATAAGTGTCATACACGTGACCGCTGTGCGCTGGCCTCTCGCATGCTTGCCACTTGCATTTAAATAATATGCACACTAATTTGCGTATTTTAATATAAATTTAATGAAAAATATATTATTCCGCCGGAGAGGAAGTGAGAATGCGTGAGTGAGCGTGCGTTGATGGGAGCGCGCTGTGTGTGTGCGACGCAGCTGCCTGCCTTGTTGTGGGTGACATTTGCGTAGTTGTGTATAAATAAAAAATGCATTTAATTACTTTTATGTGTTTGCTGAAAAGCGGCACGCACATGTGCCCACAACACTGGACAACAAGCGCATGCACGCATGCACACATGCATACTTAAGCATATAAGTGTGTGTGTGTTTATAAATAAATGCGTATTTTTGTGCCTCGCCAATAGAGCGTTGTGAATTTATGCAGAAATTTGCGCGTAAATGGATATAACGGTTTTTTGTTTAAACAAATTTTGCCTTTACACAGGCATACCCATACACACGCATGTCACAAGTGCATGCATAAGTGCCCTCTACATGCTCTTAAGCTTTATTATTCCTATATTTACATGCGTGTTTGCGCGTCCAAGGCAAATTTGATTTTGTTTTTCGTTGAAATTATTTGCACACAAACACATGCATATGCATTTGCGCACACACATATACTTATATTCATATGCAATATACGCTCATCTGAATTTCTGTGTAATACTTTGCGGCTGTCATTAAATACACATTATGATTTGTTATGAAATCGCTGGTGAAAAGCGTAAAATTTTCTATTTCAATTAATTAAAATTTGGCGTATTTACGTGCGCTTCAAGTATTTCCCGTGAATGCTTATGCAAACATTAACCACATTCATATTAGCTAAATTAAATTTTGAAATAATTTCAAGTGCCCTTGGGTGGGTAATGCAAAAGCAGAGTGGGTAGCGCATAATTACGCTGAAAAATATCAACAATAATTTATCAAAGCAGTTTCGACAGAAGTATTTAACCTTGTTAAACAACTAAGAGCAAATATGAGCCTAGAGGGTCTACGAACAAGATGTTACTCAAATAATTTTATGGCATTTATGATTTGACTAAATGTCTACCAATGGCCTGTTTGCTTATCTCCATCCATTTACAACAATATTCGACGACCCAGTGCAGCATTTCGGCTGTAGTGCGTTGAATCTTGCTTTTGAGTTGCTCGAGCGTTGCTGGGTGATTAGCATAAACCTTAGATTTAACATACCCCTAGAAAAAATACTCTTAAATCGTTAAGTTGTGTGATCTGGGCGACCATTTGACAGCACAATTTCTTGAAATTAACGAGTCGCCAAACTTTGAAAGATGAACTTTGTCCATTTTATCTCCTTCAAAGTAATCCCCTCCCGCTGCAATACACTTATGCCAATGAATTTTCCAGTCATCGTAGCACTTGGAAAAATCCTTCGTTGCGATGGCCATCAGAGCCTTCATCGATTCAACTTCTATATATACTCAATTGAGTCAAAACGATGTCCTCAGAGTGGTCATGTAAATTTGCTGAATAGCCAGAAGTTACACTTTCATTGCCCTCTTACAAGTTATGTTCCAAAGTAAACAGGAGTTTTTAAAAAATATTTCTTCGGAATGTGAAAGAAAATTATTGATGGTTAAATATGCAATACTGGTGAATAAAATATACTAAGATTTTGTTGGTAGGCATCTACTTAGAGTGGCTGACTGACGATATTCGGTTTCCCCCCGAACAAAGGGGGTCCCCTATTCGCAGGAGGAAGATGTCACTAACAGTACTAGCAACTTAGAGAAAAAAAAAAAATTTACCGATCCGAAAAACACGCGAAGTAAAATTAAAATTTGGTTACAGTAGTAATATCCGCTACTATTGATAACGATATTTTCTACCTTGTTTCGAAAGAAACAAGCAGTCAGCAAATTTTTGAAAGTTGCTTCTCACATAGAAATTCTGATTGCTGACATAGATGCTTTAGAAGTGCAGGAGGAGATCAGATGTTAATGTGTTGAGGTTGTTTTAATTCTTAAACCCGGAAAACTTGAACATCTGGTTATATCTTATCGGTCATCTTAATCTACTAATAAGCATCTTGAAAGTATTTTAAAGAATATTTTTACACAGAAATTTGTCGGTATTGGAAAACAAACAGCTTATTCCATATCATCAGTTTGATTTCAGAAAATTTCATGGCACCATCGAAAAATGTAATTGGGTAGAACACTAATATAAGTAAATATAACTGTTACTTTAGAATAATAAATGCTGCTCTGCTGTGGTTCTTGATGTCCGAGAAGCATTTGACGAAGTTCGGCATCTATGCCTACTACAAGGTATGTTCCAAAGTAAGCAGGATTTTTTGAAAAATATCCCTTCGGAAAGTAAAGGAAAATTATTGATGGTTAAATATGCAACACTGGTGAATAAAATATACGAAGATTTTGTTGGTAGGCATCTACCTAGAGTGGCTGTCTGACGACGCACCTCGACCTTTAGGAGACCCATTGTGATACCACCGGGACTAATGATCCCCAATTTATTGCTCCTCTCTGAGCCATTATTATTATATTATTTTCCTATATAAAGCTTTACATTCGCATAGAAGATGTTTAATAGTCTTCTCCTCTTCTACCTCCTGACAGTTTACACAATAATCATTGTATGGTGCACCAGAAGACTAGGACATATCTGTCCACTAGACAGCGACCTTCTAGCACTAATATCATAGTTTTTATGTCATTCCTTTTGAACTTTAATAGTTAACTAGTGCGGCCCATGTTGCATTCATACCACGTTTGCCCACTTGTTGAATAAGCCAGGAATTATATCACCAAGACTCAGCTAAATGTATTACCCGTTCATCGATTAAATATCTACAAGTGGCCAGAAACATATAAATACCGTCTCTTTCGAAGTCTATTTGTAAGGTGGTGCCTGCTTTGGCTTTGGAACTCAGTGCGGCTTTATCGTGAAATCAGATGTTAGATCCACTGAACGATCAAGACATATTTTCACTTTCATTGACGAAACCCTAGGAGACTTCAGTGATTTCAAAGCCGCTTGGTCAACTGTATATATGTATAAGTAAATATATTCTTTGTTGCGAGCACACTACTTGTCAGCACGACAAGACTTTCTTTGATGGCTGTGAAGTTTATTCCTGCGCCCTGTTCTCGTCGCCCCTTACCCACTCTTTGCTTCAAGGAAGGCGTTCTTGGGAATGGAATTTAAATTCAATTCCATAAGATTTCGAAAATCCGAGGAAATGGGTGCTTTCTCAGTATCATAGAAAGCCACTTTGTTATTATCTCTCTATAAAGCATCTTTGGCATTGTAAGATTTAGTTGGTGGTTTAAAAAGTGGATATATGCGATCTATGCAAGTCACATTGCAAGCAAGGGGCAACAATCGTTCTTGGGCGAAATTCGCAATGGGACCGAGAAAAGAGGATACATGTCGATTTAAACACAGTGCTTTCAATCTCAAGTAAAATAGAATGGCCCATAGTTCACTGATAGATTAACGAGAGAAATAAGAACAGAAGCGGGCTTGTTCTGTATGTTAGGATACGCTATAAGTAACTTTAAACTAAATTCAGTCTTTCAAGTCAAAATTGGTGGTTTAGCAGAATACGCCAAGTAAGCTTCTGCTCCAACCAGCAAATTTATTATTTTATAATCGTTAACCAGGAGACTATTAAGACTATTAGTAGCGTCTATAGTAAGTTTCACTGCTTTAGGAAATGCTAAGAGGCAAAACTACACTATGAGTGTACAACTAATTACCCTAAGCTGCCGTAGACCTTTCAGGCCCTTTAAGCAAAGGACACTCGAGGAACACTTCAGGTCTTGGAGCACTTGTAAAGCAGGGCATAGGTAATTTGAAGTAGAGCTGAGATCGGACAGGCCAAAAAGCTTTTAGTTTAAGATCAAATCGAAAAATAAGAACCTTTCTATAGCTCGAAAGATTCTGTGATCAAATAGTAAACTGAAACGTAAATTCTGTATTTATTCTTCCAAATCAATTTCATCCCAATTTATGCCAACGCCGGTCCTCTAAAACATTTAGAACAGTATTTTTAAGGTATAGCCATCAAGACCTTCTCCTATTCGGTTTTTATCTCCTTAATCCTGTCACAGTGGCCTTCGTCTTTTGAGTTTGCTGAATAGCCAGAAGTTGCGCGGAGCCAAAACACGAATACGACAATTGCGGAATTATATGAGTCGAGTTTTTGTCCCGAAAAACCAATGCAGTATGATATGGCAGGTTTTTTGTGTACCTTAGCACAATTTATCACTGAGCTGCATTTGACACACGAAGAATAGCTGAACGTTTAATGGACAATAATAAGAGGCTACAGTGCTGATATTGACACCAACAGCTCTCCTCACCGTATACATAAAAAATGCAACAGCAGCGTGTAACGTGAATCTCCATCAGAGATCCGTGGATGCCACTCAATTACAGTGTGGCAGTCACAGTCTAAAATAAAGATAAATGCGTATGCCAGTCAGCACCACTCTACGTGATTTTTAAAACCCAACGACTGGAAATGATTTAACTTGGCAGCACTGGAATTTAATACTTGTGATCAGTGATTTTAATAGGATCACATTATGATATGATTTTCTTCAGATCGGCTTGACATTTTTTCATGTTAGTTGGAGCTAAGTGGATTTCTTTTAATACCCACATTGTCAGTGTTTGGGTCTACAAAATTCACCGGAATATTCAATATGCGTGTGAATATTTTCTCCTATTTCTGAAATCTTATTATCTTCTGACGAACAAGAAACTACCATTATATATCAGGGAGAAGCCTGCGTTCCAAAGTAAACAGGACTTAAAAAAACAGAACAAATGGTTTTTTTCGGCAAAAATTAATTTATTTTATTCAAAATAGTCTCCTTCTGCTTCAATACAGCTTTTTGCACGGTCCAAAAGCATGTCGAAAGAGTGTTTTAGCTTGTTGGCCGGTATGGCCCCTAGTATGCCGGTACAAGCATTTTGAATGGTCTCTACGCCTGCATAATTCTTTCTTTTCATGGGCAAACGCATTTCTCCGAAAAGGAAGAAGTGGTACGGTACCATATCAGGTGAATACGGTGAGTGGATAATGGTTAAAATGTGATTTATGGTCAAATAATCGTCCTTCAATTTGTGTGGAACAAACCATGCACACACCTTTTTTAAGCCCAAATGTTCGTTCAAAATGCGATAAACCGATGTTTTGGAGATGTTCAAATCCAATTCCATGAATTTCAATGATGATTTTGGCTGATTTTTGATGAATTCATGCACAGTTTAGATGGAATTTCCGGTGGTCACGACCTCACGACCACTTTGAAACGTTGAAACCACTCGTGCACTCTGCTACGGGATAGGCAATCAACGCCATAAACTTGTTTCATCAATTGAAACGTTTTGGTAAAAGTTTAACAAATTTTAAAACAAAATTTAATGTTGGCTTCTTGTTCGAAGCTCATTTTGCACCGATAACACAAACACACTGACATTTAAAACGCAATAACTTCACTTCCAATTTATGAAATGTCATGAAATTCTCACTGGACAATCGATAAAGATAGCAGATTCTAACGCATCAGTCGACATATAGATGTCGTCACCAGAGGGCGCTAGATTCAAAAAGTCCTGCTTACTTTGGAACACACCTTGTATGTTAAGATCTCACGTGTAAGATATGACTTTTCGGACTTGGATGAAATCAACTTAAATATATTAGCACAATCCGATCGAATGGCTTAATTCTACAGAAAAACAGAGAAAGTAAAAATAACTTGTTGAATACAATCTGATATAAAATCAATGCTAAAGACATCAGAAGGAAAGGGTATTATAAAGTTAGGTGAGATAAGGATAGGATAATATAGATCCAGAGAGGAAATTATAATATGGCATAAGATTAAGTCAATTAAGATTGATTTGGATATAAGATCATAGTTAAAAGAGGAGAGAATGGTATTAGAAAGTTTGGAGAGAAAAAATAGCATAAAATATAAAAGTAAATATTTGGAAAGAATAAGATGTGAAAGAATTGGGATTGGCTCAAAAAATGATTGGTGTGATTTATATAAAGTCTTCGCGAATTCGATAAGTTAAGGTTAATAGGATGGAATTTAATTAGGATAAAAAAATGAGAATAGGAGAATATAAAATCGATTATGGTACGGTAGGAGAGAGTACAATAGAATAAGATTGGAGAGAATAATATATGTACAATATATTAGAATTGTTTGGATTGCATTGGATTAAATTTATAGACCCCGTGGTTATCTATGCAAGCAGGGAGGCCACGCAAGGGTTGACACAAGTCCTTATGGGAGCTTTTGTTCAGAGCCAGGTTCGGGCACGAATCAGGACTTCGTCTCAACTGAACCTGTACGGCGAAAGAAATTATGGTGACGTGCATTGAACGTACTTGAAGACCTACCATGGTTTTAACGAGACGGAGGTGAGAGCAGTATTAGCCTACCAGCCATTTCGGTAAGATGTCACTCTTATCTACTGAGGTGGCAGAATACTGCCCTCCCCAGCCCTTTGTCGATCTGATCCGTTTCGGTTTTCCAGTACGCCATAATCAGAATCTTACTGGCCTCAATTCTGATGGGCTCTTGCCCAGGGTTTTTCGTCGTCTTCTGTGCACATTTGGTGCTGGTCGCTATATCCCTCGTCGCTTTGTTGCCTCCCTCTCGTGGGTAGGTTCTCCCTCGGTACAGCCCTGGTGGGGGTTGTGGACGCTTCTTTAAAGGCGGTATCTTTTCGCCTCTTTGCGGTAGGTTCATTGGGCGCGTGAGGCGTTTTGAGCCAAGCCCTCCTCTCCTGCAGCTCTTGGTCGGGGGCTGCGTATTACTATTCGCAGCTGACCTACTTTGGGGTAGGCCGTTTACTATCCGCCAGATGTGACCCCGGTAGTAGCCTGAGCTCAGCCTTGGATTGGATTGGATTGGATTGGATTGGATTGGATTGGATTGGATTGGATTGGATTGGATTGGATTGGGTTGGGTTGGGCTGGTCTAGAGTGCATTGAATTGAATTAGATTGGATTGAACAAGATAAAATAAGGATTAGATCAGACTGAATTGGAGTAGATTGGAAGATATTGAATTGAATCGGATTTTATTGTATGGGATTGGATTGAATTGGAGAGATAAAGGTTCAAGTCTTGAACGGAGACCAGAGACTATGTAAACTAGAAGTAAACCTTGTAATAATGCCATACCAAAACTAATTTGGCTTTACTAGAAACATTACCCTCAGAGCAAGGGTCCTCTGCCCTGTGGTTAAATGCTAGAGGCTGGCATTATTCGTTTTGTTTATGGGGTTTATCTGAGACTCAGTTGAAATTTAAGGCTGTAAAAATAAATAGAAATATTCATACACGTAAACTGATAACGGTTTCGTTAAAAAATGCAAAAAAATACACACACACGTACATGTGCAATCACGTTGAAATCAAAGTGGCAGTACATGGCGTTGCAAGGGTAACTGCAACAATGTATAGTTATGCCACTTGCTCGCCAAGCCAGCACATGCGTATACATGTATATGTGCATATATGTGTATGAATGTATGTATGCGTGACCAACGCCGCAGCTGCGTTTGTATTGTTTGTTGATATTTTTTCGGTTTTTTGTAACTTTTTTTTTTTTTTAATTTTTGGGTTCTCGTGCGCAGTATGTGCGTATATGCTGTTAGCAGGCAGCTTGCTGCGATTGCATGTTGCATGTGCTTAACTACTTTGCAACACCACTTCACATATGCGAAGGCGCGTACTATCACACACACACAGAGATACGCAAAATAACTAAAATATACACACACACACACACACACTTGGTCACATGTAGCAAGTGCAGTAAGTAAGTGGCAGCTAACGCCATTGCTGTTGCATGTTGCAAGTGCATTGCCAAGTTGAGTGTCAGAGCGAATGTGTGCCATGGTGTTGCTGTTGTGGCATGCCACACCATTGACGTTTTATTTTATACACAACGTGTCGTTGTTATTGTTGTAATTATTGTTATTGTTGTAGTTTTGTTGTGCCCTGCATATTTTGGCAGACACAAAAAGCAGTCAAAAGGGTTACAACGTCAGCCCCGGCACGGCTGGCAGCCCAGTGGAGCGTGTGAGGGTAGCTTGCACTTTGTTGTTATTGTTGTCAGTGCTATTGCTTTTTTGTGTGCTTTTGGCATTGTTATGCTTTATTGTTATTTTTGTCGGTCATCACAGTGCAGTTACTGTTATGTGGAGTGTTGCACACATTTCGCTTACTTGCTGCATGCATATATGTATGTGTGTGTGGCTGTGTGCGCAACTGTAGTTGTTGCTGGTTGAATTGCTGGTGTGGAACTTTGCCAGCGGTAAATTGAATTTGCGGTGCAAGCATATGTTGGCATGCAACAACAACAATAAAACAGTAGCAAATGCTCGCTCACCTCACTCTGCCACATATACTATATCTACTGGTGTTTGTGGGTCTCAGTGTGTGTGTGGTTGGTTGCAATCATCCTTGTTGATTGAGTACCTGTGTTAAAAAAGTTGAAGCATATTTTTAGGTACTTATGCGTGCGTGGCAAAAATGAATTGTGTTGCCTCAGTCGGTGCTTGATTGCATGATAAATTAATTATGCAACAAAATGGGTGTAATCACCACCTCTGCAAGTGTGTTTGTGTGTACTTTATGGTATTGGTTCAAAAGTAATTTAATAAATTAGATAAACGCGTAAAAGGGAGCGTTGCGTTTTATAAGTTATCTATGTTTTTAGTAATTTTTGCCGCTGGTTATTCGCGTCCTCCTGCAAAGGAAACTAAAGTATCACAGAGTTGTATATTACAGAAATACTCGGAAATCCTCATTCCCTTTGACTTCATACCGGATCAAACTGAACTCTGGCGGCTTCTTTTCAATCCATATACCGGCAGGTAAGTTGTGGGTGAGAAGAAGCCGTTAGAGGAGAAGAGCAGTCAGCTTCTTTACAGATGGGTCAAAGCTTGGGGGAAGGTTGGTGGAGGGGTTTACTGTCAGGAGCTCTCTATCAACTCCAGCTTCAGATTTTCTGACTATTGCAGTGTCTTCCAGGCCCAGTCAATGAGGGATCTGCTGCTCAGGAGTGCAGCAAGTGACTATCCACTCAGATAGCAGAGCGGCGATAGTAGCCTTGAACTCATTAACAGTACTTTCGGGGCTAGTCAAAAAGTGCCTAACCTCGCTATATATAGCATCGATTGTCTTTGTGATAAGATTGGTATGGGTGCCAGGCCACAGCGGAATCACACGAAATTGTAAAGCTGATGAGCGTAGCGCGTTTGTGAGGTCAAGACTTAAACACTTGGGAACGATTTGTATTGGCTATTAAGTATGTTTGTCAATTTATATGTTTGAACACAGGAATTCTTCTTTACTATGGCTTCACGGATGACTACAAATAGCAGTCCAAGTGCAATCTTTGATCAGCCATCTTACTTAACTTAAATACAGAGCATTACCATGCTATCATAGATTTTCAGCTAGGCTTCACTTATAATTTTTGCATTTCCTGTCTCAACTCGATTTAAAATCGACTTCTTTTTGTAGCGTTCAAGCAGCATTGCTGACATTTAAAATCATCTATCAGCATCTCTTGGCTTCCATTCAACAATTTATTTACTTACAAATGTATCCGTCTGTTTTGTAAACTTCTAAATGGCTGCTTGTGTGACTCTCACATAATCTACGAGCTTTTCTAGTATTTGTGAATATTCTACATTGAGTAATGCTTCAAGACGACCAAAAATTGGTAAGAATCCAACATTCGAAGGACAATTATTTGACCAAAAATCACATTTTAACGATTAACCACTCCTCGTATTCACCTGATATGGCATCGTGCGACTTCTTCCTTTTCGGAAAAATGCATTTGTCAATGAAAGGAAAACGTTATGCAGACGTAGGGGGCATTCAAAAAGCTTGCACCGGCATACTGGCGGCCATACCGGCCAACGAGCTGAAATACTCGTTTGACATACAAAAATCTGTATTGAAGCAGAGGAGACTATTTTCAATAAAATAAATTGAATTTGCCGAAAAAACCTTTTGTTCTGCTTTTTTTTTAAGTCCTGTTTACTTTGGAACGCACCTTGTATAGTGACGTCAACAAATATAAGCTTTTTTTTCAGAAATAAGGCAAACTTTCTTTTTGAAAATTTCTATTTAATATGGATCTTTTTAACTCAATGTAACACGGCAGACGTCTCTTGACAGTCGCAGCTCTCGATTAGCAGAAACTTTCAGCTCTAGACTAATTATTAATTTTATATAAAGACCATCCTCAATCAAAATCTTATAACATGAAAATATGAACCGAAAGGTTAATTTAAAATTTAGTAGAATTTATTAATTTAAAATTTAATAGAATTTTAAATTATACATTATAACTGCTATCGTTAGGCTGTTGGATACTTCAGTATAAGGGTCCATCAGCCAAGGAAAAAGAAACTTCTAAAGCGATGCTAGTGGAAATAATTATGAGCCACTGGGCGGTTCATATTTCTATTGTCGCAGCTGTTTGGTAGCTAACTCACACCGCTCCACTTGATAATTAATCAAACACCAAAACATACCTAGCTTCACAAAACATTAGAAGGATTAGGAAGAGAGAAAAATAATCTCGTTTCAACAAATGAAAGCTTTAAGTAAAGAGACAGCAGCGGCTCTTCTTCTAAGGGACGTCATTACATAAAGGATGAACTTCACAAAGCAGTGACGTAATTCTATACTTGTCCTACTAGTGAAAAATAGCACCATTAATAGTACACCAAACCGTTAGAAGACATTGATGCAGATAGAAGCAGCACTGCGCACCAAATTTTTGTTACCAAAGCGAGTTTTTCGAACATTTCCAAGCAGAAGCTTTTGCGACAAGTCGGTTTGTGGAAATAAACCTCCAATGCAACTAGCGCAATGAACGTATTTCCATACTCAGCGATGGTCATATGGAACTTAAAGCGATCTCAGCTTACGAGCCGTACATTCTGAAACCGAGTGTATCTCATCTATGTGACGGATCTTAATGGGGTAGTCCGGAACGAACTGGAGCAGAACCCTGACATTCAGCAATACCAAAAGCTCCGTTAGGATCGGGAAGAACCCGTCCGAGCCACTTGATAGCAAACGAGGTTTCAGACAAAGCGAATCCCGGTCATGCAACTTGTTTAATCTACTGCTGGAGAAAATAAATAATTCGAGCTGAAGAGCTGAATCGAGAAGGTTCAATCTCCTACAAGAGTGTACAAATGCTGGAGCTCGCGATGACATCGAAATCATTGGCTATAACATCCGCGCCGTTAGTTCTGCTCTCTTCCGACTGGATAAGGAAGCGAAGCAAATGGTAGTGAATGGGGACAAGACGAAATATCACCTGCTATCAAACAAGCAGTCGTCGTACTTGCGACTTGGCTCTCACGTTATAGTTAACAGTCATAAGACGAACGAGTGGACGAAAGCACTCCAGCTCTGAAAGTATTCAGCGCAGTTCCCAGAGGGAGGGAAAGACCTCCACTCCGCTGGAAAAACCAGATGAAGATGGACATGGCTATACTTGGAATCTCCAATTGGCGCCAAACCGTGGAAAGAAGAACGACTTGGTTATGGAAACAGATCAATGGTATCACTTTTAATACTAGTTTTTGTTTTGAGCAAGGCTGCCAATCGAGGTGTATACTACAATACAAGTATATACGAGAGATAAAGTCCTTATGAATGTTTTGAAGATCAAGACAATAATTGCATTCACTGAGATATTCGCAAGAAGAGTATTCGAGTTTGTATTCGATAAGGTTCTTCGATGAGCTTTTTGCTAAAAGTTGTTCAAATTCGTAGAAGCTTTCTCGACCAGATTTACATTTTTAAAATAATAAAGAAATCTACTTGTTGTCCAATAAGCAAAAAATACCAAAAGTAATTTGAAACAAGTAGAAGCTAACTCATCACATTTTAACGATGAAAGGTTTCGGGTATACGGAGCAGATGCCAACCGACTGTAACTACCTCAATTTGGTATTGGTAGGAAACTCTAACTTCCTGACCTAAATCTAGCAGCTGAAGCTCTAGAATTTATTTGAGTGAGCTTTTAAACAAGGTGCACTTGCTATAACTTTAATTAAACTGAATTAGACTAAGTCCACAAAACACCAGCACAGGTGGCAACAATATGTGTGTCCACCAACAACTCGAACGCATAAGCTGCAACAATAACACTGACAAAGTAGAGCAAATCAATAGCAAAGTTAGAAGCGAACGAAAAATTATCTCGCAGAACTAAAAGCAATCGGGTCGAGTGGGAGGCGCAGGCGAGTTGTGTGCCGATGGACGGCTCTGGCCTACGTTGGATGCGGGGGAGCAGGGCTAGTAGTAGGACAGCTGTGAAAATAAACGCAAATCCTTTTGTAAGCAAATTTTATTGTGTTGAAAGTTGTGAATGTGCAGAAACAAAAAGCGAGAGCGAATGAGAGTAATAGAGTAATAGATAGAGTAATGGATACACAACTACAAGTGCGAATTGGCGCAATGAATGAATGAATGAATATATGACGCAGGCAAGCTACAATGCAACTCTTTATGCGACTGTGTGAAATTCGTAGAATAAGTCTATGAAAGCTTTTGTCATTTACAGCGTCCACTCTGCCGTTATGTGCACTAATACTAGCATCACATTCACACACATACACATATCTGAGTAAAGGAAAGTATAAACTATAAAAGCCGTGTGTCATTGTATACTTTAGCGCTTTGTTTTGTTTTGGTGGAGAAAAGTAAGTGTTTGAGTGTGTGTGTGGGTGAGTACAAGCAATTACCGTTACAGTTGCAGTAGCTGTATTTCTAGTACAAATATAAGTACCCAGCTAGATTTGCATTAGTTGCTAAACACCTGACATATGCTGCTGCCAGCTGCTATACTCACTACTGCTAACCAAAGAAAGCAGGCATGACAATTGTGCCACACGCTTTTTAACTGCAAAAATCCATTAGGGTGGTCCGAATAACATTATTAATTTATATTTTCCCTTAGTAACTGTTAAAATAGCGACCGGGACGACCGAAAAAAAAAAAAACATTTGATAAAGTTTGAGCTCTTAATATTGGATAGTCGAAAAAGTCTTTTCGTATTTTTAATAAAATTTCAACTAATTTTTTATATTTATGATGAACCTTAGTAAACGAAATATGTACCATTTTAATCCATCATTTTTTGCCATTTTTCCGCTAGAGACATTATTCCATCAGTGTAAAACTTTTATGGTTTCTCGGCGAAAAACTGCGACAAGTAATTTTCACAGTCTTCTCTTGAAGCCAACTTTACTCCATTAAGGGAGTTCTGCATTGACCGAAATAAATGGTAGTCCGATGGTGCAAGATCAGGTCTATATGATGGATGCATCAAAACTTCCCAGCCAAGCTCTCCCAGTTTTTGCCGAGTCATCAAAAATGTTTGTAGTCTAGCGTTGTCCTAATGAAGACGAAGCCCTTTCTGTTGATCAGTTCTGGCCGTTTTTTTCGATTGCTTGCTTCAATCTCATTTGTTGTTGACAGTAAAATGTAGAATCTATCGTTCGACCAGGCTGGAGCAGCTCATAGTGGATGATTCCTTTCCAATCCCACCAAACACTCAACATAACCTTTCGAGGCGTCAATCCTAGCTTTGCGACCATTTGTTGAACTTCACCACGCTTGGACCATAATTTTTTCGCACATTATTGTCGTTTTTGATATATCTTTCGTCTTCTGTTACCATTTGCTTCAGAAATGGTTCGATTACATTTCGTTTCAGCAAAGAAAGACAATTCAGATGGTCACCAAACATTGAGATTCTTTTTGTAGCCAGCCTTTTTTAAATGGCTCAAAACCGTTTGATGATGAATGTTAAGTTTCTTAGAGATCAACAGGTCCATAGCAGAGTGGAATCCAGCATGAGTCCAAGATATTTGACCATAATAGTCATCTCTATCTTTCTGCTCACGAGCGTTAAGTTCTTGAGACCAGGCAGAGAGACTTGCGTCTCGTAAACGGAACGATGTTTTCTTCAAGGGGTTGATGCTTAGTCCTAC
This sequence comes from Bactrocera neohumeralis, assembly GCF_024586455.1. NCBI lineage: Eukaryota > Metazoa > Arthropoda > Insecta > Diptera > Tephritidae > Bactrocera > Bactrocera neohumeralis. The sequence goes on along the minus strand of NC_065920.1, from coordinate 69,546,465 downwards.
ACCTCTACACCATCCCTTGTCTGAGCTCGGTTCCCTTTGTCGATATCGCAGAGAGTGCCCTCAAATTTTCCTATGGCTATGATAACAATGTCATCCGCATATCCTTGACAGCGTATTCCATTGTTAGTTAGCAACACAAGTAGTTTGTCCACGACAAGGCTTCATAATAAGGGGATAGCATGGATCTCTTCTTGTGGTTTCAGCTGTCTTCACAAAATTCGGCACTTATTATAATAAAAGGCAAGGGTACAAATCTCAGCCAAATTGTTCAGATGGGATCACTATAGCGTACAGCTGTCATACAAACTGAACGACCGGCATCAAGTTTTTGTATGGGAGATATATTCACGAAATTTCACAGACACTATTGTCTAAGGTAGTGATGTCATCTCCATAGATATTGTTCAGATCGGATTACTATAGCATAAAGCTGTCATATGAACTGATCAATCAAAATGCAGTGCTATATAGAAAAGTTATACATATGACTGGATACATTCACCAAATTTGGCATGGATTATTGTCTATAGCAACGGTATAATCTCTGCAGATATTGTTGAGATCGGACCACTATAGCATATAGCTGCCATACAAATGTGCCGTTCAAAGTCAAGTTCTAATATGGAATATTTGGTATTTGTGAAGGGTATCATAGCTTTTTGGTCCTCCCTACTTTGTATTTATACCGTGATTCCACCTTCTTACTCCTCCTCTTTAAACTACTCTAAGCTCTCCTCTTATAATACTTGCAACAATGCACTCTCCCACTCCCGCTTGGGCGCCATGTTGCCACTTTAAGTACCAAAGTTTAACTTAATCTTGTTTACATTTTATAACAAGTTATGAAAATGCCAGGATTAACATGCAGTAATACAATGTATGTCGAACAACAACGACAACAATGCAGTGACTGTTATTTGCTGAAAAAGGAGCATAATAAGCGTTGCATAGACTAAGCATTTGTGTAAGCATTTGTTTAAGTATTATTTACATCCACATGTAAATGCAAGTGTATATGTATGTGTGCATATCTACAACTTTATAAATATTTATGCTAGCAAATATGCTGGAACACCCACACATTTATACATGCATGCAGCGTTGCATTTCTGCAACCTTGGCGCGGGCGTGTGTGTGTGCCTGTGTGCTGATACAAATGCTAGGCTAAGTATGCTGAAATACCTTTAATAAAGTTGCCATAGAAGCAAATAAGAGCAAAATTTGCCAGTTAACAACAAACAAAACAACAATAAGCGCCAGCAAAAGCGCCTAAGGCGATCACTTTACTTCGCTCAACGGACACTTAAACTTTGGCCTAGACATGCCGATGCATACCAGTGCAGGTGCATTAGCTTTCTATGCGTTAGTGCACATATACATAAACCATGCTTGCTTGTACTGTTGTAAGTGTAATGTAATTAAAATAATAAATACTCAAGTGTCATTCTCAGCTGCTGCTGAGGATGCAATTTTCTCTTTTCATTTATTAAAGTCAGTTGTTGTTGTTGTATTCTTGCTTAGTTGACAGCCGCAGGTGAGGAGTGGGAATGTAAGTGGTTGCTAAAGTCATTACTTTGTAAATAGTGTTGTATATGATTGAGCGCAGATTAGTTTAAAAGTTTAATATGGATTCTAAAGGTGCTGCGTTCAACTGAGATTCGCAAAAATTCGGATTATTTGTGCTAATTTAGCGCATGTGCATATATTTTTGAGATTATTCTCGGAAAATTTTAAAATTATTCGGCAAATAGCTCCGGAGATATGAGGATCTTTAGAAATATATCTTTCTCGAAATACGTTTTTCAGAGTTGACTGGCATAATTCCTTTGAAAAATCTGGACTAATCGAATTGAAACTTTCACACAAAATATATTTGTGCAGTAATGATTGAAGACCACAATCTGCATCAAAACCAAGTTCTTCAACATAAAACTGATTCATCAGTTCAAAGATGCCTTTTATGAGAGCCTGGAACGAGCTTATGAGATTTGCACCTTGATGATATCGGTTCGCTTGACAACTTTAATGCCACGGTGCGTGTAGAATTTATTTTCAGGCGAAGTTGATCCTTACGCCAACGTAAGACGTAATGATCGACATCGCCGTGTACCGACAGACATTCTGACTAAAAAGCACTCGGAAATTGCAATTAAATTCACCGGATAAGTGATATTTAAGAAAATATTTCGAATGATTTTGGTGGAGATTTGGGTACGAAATGCGTTCTTAGTCGACTCGTCGCGATAAAGCTGATTTTTTTTCAAAAAAAGTATCGTAGACAGGTCTATTTAGGCATCATTCGAATTCCGATCCCAGATTCATGAAGAGCATTATAACACCCAATAAGACATGGGTTTATGAGTTTGTCATGCAAACAAGTCCACAATCATCGGCATGGAAGCCGTTTTCAGTCGACGAAGAGTTAAAACAAAGTTCGTTGGAGGAGTTGAAGGCCATCCGAAGAATCACTTATGAAAAGTGTTTTGAGCACTGGAAAAATCATTGTCATAAGTGTATCGCACCTGGTGAGCATTGCTTTCAATGTGACAAAGTAAATATTTATGATTAATTTAATATTTTTGTTTTATTAACAATTTCAGGGAACTGAACCCACTGTGCCCAAAAAATAAGGTGACATTGTATTTATTTTGAAAATTCTTTATTTATTCTTCCAAATCAATTTCATCCCCTTCAAAGTAATCCCCTCCCGATGCAATGCACTTATGCCAATGGATTTTCCAATCTTCGAAACACTGGTTGTAGTCACTTTCCGGGATGGCCTTCAGTTCCGTCTTCGCTGCGGCTTGAATCTCCTCTATCGTATAAAAACGGTGTCCCCGGAGCGGTCTTTTGAGCTTGGTGAATAGCCAGAAGTCGCACGGCGCCAGATCAGGTGAATACGGTGGTTGCGGAACGATATGGGTTGAGTTTTTGGCGAAATGATCACGAATTACGAGGACAGTATGGGATGGTGCATTATCGTGATGTAAAAACCAAGAATTGTCTTTCCACAATTCCGGCCTTTTTAGGCGGATAGCGTTACGCAAACAACGAATAACGTTCAAATAATATTCCTTGTTGACTGTTTGACCGGTTGGAAGGAAATCATAATGCACAACACCACGATAATCGAAGAAAACAGTCAACATGACCTTGATTTTTGAGCGACTTTGGCGCGATTTTTTCGGTCTCGGCTCTCTTTTGGCACGATATTCGCTCGATTGATCGGTTGTTTCGGGATCGTAAACATAGATCCAAGTCTCATCGCCAGTTATAATGCGTTTCATGACACCCTGGTAGTCGGAAAGCATCGTTTCACACACTTCAACGCGACGCCTTTTTTCCGAAAAATTCAATGCTTTCGGTACCAGTCGAGATTTGACGCGCTTGAGGCCCGAAACATCCTTCAAAATGATATTGGCTGAGCCTTTCGATATACCAACTCTATCAGCACGGTCTCTAATTGTTAATCGACAGTTTTCAACACCAAATCTTTGATTTGTTGAACGTGAGCTTCGTGGGTTGAGGTTGATGGTCGCCCTGGACGCTCTTCGTCTTCGACACGTTCACGGCCGGCTTGGAACTCACTATACCACTTGTAAACATTTTTCTTAGACATAGCCTCATCACCAAAGGCTTTCTGCACCATCCTCAACGTATCCGCAGCAGAAAATTGATTCCGTAAACAAAATTTAATGCAAATTCTTTGCTCAACAAATTTCGACATCGCAAAAAACGAAAAACTCACTTTTAGCAGCTCACAAAACGACACGTATCTCAAACACTAATGAATATTTTGACATGAAATTTGACATAAGTGTGACTGACAGTACTACCAACCTAAAAAATAATAATTATCCAAATCCTTCGACGCGCGCAGTTTAACTTCAAATGTCTTATTTTTTGGGTACAGTAGTACAAAAGTTGTGTTGTATGTATATTAGAAAACAAATTCCAAGTGAACAGAAACATTTAGATGTTGTTCATAAACGTAGCTCTTGTTTATAATTCAATATGTTATGAATATATACATTTTATTTTTATACCCTGAATAGGGTATATTAAGTTTGCAACGAAGTTTTTAACACCTAGCAGGAAGCGTCGGAGACCCGATAAAGTATATGTATATACAAATGATTAGTATGTTAAGCTGAGTCGATTTGGCCATGTCCGTCTGTCTGTATGTCTGTATATATACGAACTAGTCCCCAGTTTTTAAGATACCGTTGCAAACGTCATTTTCTCTTCAAAAAGCTGCTCATTTGTCGGAACTGCCATACAAACTGAACGATCGGAATCAAGTTCTTGTATGGAAAACTTCCGCATTTGACAATGTATTTTCACAAAAATTGGCACAGGTTATTTTCTAAGATAATAATGAAATATACGAAGAAATCGTTCAGATCGGCTTACTATAGCCTATAGCCATATAAACTGAGCGATCGGAACCAAGTTCTTGTATGGAAAACTTTTGCATTTGACAAGATATATGCACGAAATTTGGTATAGATTTTTTTCTAAGACAACAATGTAATCTCCGCAGAAATTGTTCAGATCGGTTAACTATAGCATATAGCTGTCATACAAACTGAATGATCGGAATCAAATGCTTGCATGGGAAACTTCCTCATTTGACGATACATCTTGACGAAATTTGGTATGAGTTATTGTTCGTAGAAATAATGTAATATCGGAAGAAATTGTTCAAATCGGCTTACTATAGCATATAGCTGCCATACAAGCTGAACACATAGTTACCAAAAGAAATGCACCTGTGAAGGGTATATTAGCTTTGGTGCAGCCAAAGTTAACGGTTTTTTGTTGGTCTTATCTCCCAATCGGAATTAAAGGAATTACAACTTGTATTAGACACTCTTACAAAAAATAATCAAAATCTAACTTTTCCTTCTGCTTTTCATAAACTTCGCTGATTATGAACTCTAACACTGCACTCTATTTATCATGCAACATGTTATAAAGAAATTTTTTTCAAAAAGAGTAAAAGCTATTTTTAAACTCAAAGTCAAACTTAAACTCGAAAGGAAATTAATATGTTAACTTAAGATGCTAAACTCAAGTTTACAAACTCGAGTTAAAGTGTTTATGTATTTGTTAGAATTCGGTGTTCACTAAGTCAGATAAAATTCATGATCACTACGCTTTCAACTGCAGTTTATAGCATTACTCCCAAAAAATTTTAAGAAAGTTAACACAGGTGTTAATTCCAGCGCCATTGTGAAAGTATAACTAAATTTTAATAATAATTTATTATATTCATCTATTAACATCAAAAAAAGTTTCCGCATAAATCTCTTTGATGGACGAAATTCAATTTAAAGCTTTTGGCATTAATTCGTTGCAGCTGTGCGAAACGAACTGAATTCGTTGGTATTGCTGCTCTGCTTCTTATACCGCACCGCACATTAATGTTGGCAAACTAATTTTCTTTGGAATTGCTTATAAATGTTTACCTTGCTTTTGGACAGAAAAACCACAACTTATAATCAAGAGTTTTAGTCCGGCAACCGACAATTCAAATTGCGATTTACCGCAACACATCAATTCACACATTCAATGCGCATATATGAGCAGCTTTAGCATACCTGCAGGCGCGCTGTGCTTGTGTGCATGTTTGTGGAGAAGTATTTATCAAGCTATTGCACTTTTCTGTTTATTTGTATTTTAGCGCAGGCAATGAATACCTTGGTTAACCGATAAACGGAAGAAAACCTGTGTTGAGTTTATACAAACGTACAGAAAAACAGAGTTAAGCCCACTAACACAATTTCTTTTGTTTGCCTACTTTTTATAGACTTTTCATAGAATTTTTTCGAGGTTTCAAAGGTTGAGGTTTATATGTTTCCGGAGCACCTTGGACTATAGTTGCTTCGTAAACACGACTTTTAGGTTGTGATTTCACAGTGGTGTTTGAGAAACCCGTTCAACCGCTTTGCTGTTTTCGCACATTTTATACATTTTTTGTTTGAGCTATTGTAGTAGTCTGATGCATTTTTCTGCACATGTCTCACATAAACACGAGTTTAAAATTAAGAGTTTATGCGAGTGTTTGAGAAACTCGCAAGTAACATGTTGTTGTTTTTCCACTTTTTTTATATAAGTTTAGTCATAATTTTATAATACATATTAATCCGTAAACACGAGTTTGTGAAACTCGAAATCCAATGATAATTTTTTTTCTACTTTGCATCGATATTTCATCGAGATATTAAATTATCTATATTTTTTTTTGTATTTTCCAAATTGCATTATAAACACGACTTTTCTAGACTTCAAAGTGGTGTTTACTCGAAAATCAACTTCCTGCAGTTTTTCCCCACTTTTTTCACATAAGTATATTCATATTGTAAGATGCTCTAAAAATACGAGTTTATGGTGGTGTTTAAAAAACTCTAAGTCCAAATATTATTATCCAACTTTTCATATATTTCTCTCTGAGATCTTAAATCTATGTACTTTTGTTGTCCATGTATGGTAGTCTAAACGAAATATAGACTAAAAAGTGGTGTTTAAGACACTGGAAAATCAACTGACTGCACTTTTTCTCTTTTTTCTCTTTTTATGCATAACTTGTCATATGTGTATTTAAATTGCATGTTGCTTCCGAACTTTTGTATGTTAGAGTTCAAAGTGGTGTTTAAGAAACTCGAAACCTGCTTCCTTTAGTCTCACTCGTTTTGGGTACTTTGGCATATATTTATGTACTATATTGTTCCGTAAACACGACTTCAATTTGGTGTTTAAGAAACGCAAAAGTAAATTTCTTGCATATTTTCCACTTTTTATAGGTATTTTGTTAAATATATATACATATGTATGTTGCTCCCTAGACACAAGTTTATGGTAGAGTTTAAGAATTTTGAAATCAACTTCTTATTGCTTTTCTACATTTCACTGATATTTTTTCCACACACCAAACTCAAAGTGGTTTATACTTTGTTGCTGCGTGAACTAGACATTAAGTTTTAAGATAATGATCCAGAAACTTGGCAAATTATAGGAGTTTGTATTATAGCCTTTTATGTAGTGTATCGAACATGTCAAATGCACCAAATTTGGTATTAATAAATGCTGAAAACATATGGTGTTTAAGGCGAGTTTAAAAGACCTATTTTTAGTTATTTTTAAAAGTAGTGTTAACGCATAAATCAACAATGAACTCGTAGTTGCAACTTTTTATTTTCAGTGCCTTCAGCACTGCTTTTGCTTACTATACACTCCCATAATTATTTATGTGGTCGTGTACGGATTTCCTGTAATTGATCTTGCGGCTGTAAAATGCCACTCGGCGCAAACGATTGAGAAGGTTAGTTAAAAGAATGGGCAGTGAGATGGGTTATTTATGGAGAATATTGAGTAGTGGGCAGCACACTTTAAGGCGCTAAAGCATATGTATGTGATTGGTGGAGTTTAAACTTTTACTTGGCCTGTCCAGCTGTAATGATAAATTATAATTTTATGTGTATATATATATATATACATATGTAAATATAGAATAAAATTTCGCTCTATAAGTATGTATGTATGTATGTGTGAAAATGGGCAAAATGTATTTATGCGCCTAAAAGCACACAAGCAATTGTGTATACCGCCTCTTGTAGAGCGAGCAATCGCTTATGTTTGACCACAATGTTGATACTTCTGCAACGAGAGCTTAGTTATAAACAAGCTCAAACAAGCACACACACATACATACACGCACAATTGAAATCGACTTAATATACTAGGTATATATCTATATGTATATACATACATATGTAATTGTAAACATATAACATATGTATATATTTGTCGGCATTCCACAGAAATATGTCTTGCCTGCAACATTATGAGTTTCTGTATGCCATATTTATTCACACGCACACACACAAACAGGCCCTGGCACTCGCCAATTGCATTTTCCACATTTCACGCACTCATACAGACATACATACATACGAACTTTAATGTAGCATTTCACCTCACTCACAGCACCACACACACACACTCACACAGTGTGCCGGAAATGACTATGTTCAGCGCCGCCTTTGTAGACAAATTGTTGCAAGACTTGTGCGCTGCTGGTGGCCGCCACATTTGCTATAATTATTCTTGTTGTTTCCCCTCTATTTCCCAACCCCGCACGCACCCATCCGTCCATAAGTCCGAAATGGGCTTTAAGCACATTTACGTCGCAAAATTATTGCAATCAGTCAGCCAAGTAGTCGGCCAGCATGTGGGGCATGTCGCTCGAGCGAGCAGGCGGTCGGTTGGTCGATCGGTCACTCGGTCGCCTGTTTGTTGCAAATGTGTGTATAATTGTAACCAAGCGGTGAAGCTTTACCTGCCACACATTAATTTGCATTGCCCCATTACCGGCTTGCGTTGCAATACAGTTGCTAGTATACATGCATATACATTATACACACACAAACCTTCATCTTTATATACACAAATAAACACATACATGCATATGTCTAACGTATAATGCTTCTTTGTTCATAATATTTATGCACACATGTGTGTGTGTGTGTGTGTTTGTGTGTGAATTTTAGTGGCAATATTCTTGCTATGCAATTTTCACTAACACCAACTTTTGTAGGTGCACATATGTTGGTGTGTGCTTAAGTGCTGGGAAATGACTAAAATGTCAGTTTGCTGACATTTATACGTCCTGAATTGTTGACCTGCCATAAATGCAAAATTTCAGCCAAAATGTTTCACAACGAAACAGCAAAGTGCTTATTTTCTCTGAAGTTGTTGCACAAACGAATATTTTGTAAGCCGTTTTGTTAAGCACATCGACAATTTTTTTAATGATAAGAAATTTTCCTTGCACCCAGATATATAAGCAGTTTGAATGACAATTTTGACATTTATTTTTCTATATTTAATCATTAATTTATTATATACATACATATCTTTGGGGTAAACCAAAAACCTACCTATATACTTTACACTTGTTGGTAGCACATTTTGGGTGATATTAAACCATTTTGTCAGTTTTTGAGTTTGATTCGAATTTTTATACTCGCAAAAACTTTTGCAGAGTTTAAGAGTCTCTTAACGGTTGTTTGTATTAACTCAAAGTACTCGAGATAAATAAAGGTTTATAAATATAAATGATCAATATGACGAGATGAGTTGAAATCCGCATGTTAGTCTATTCGTCCGTCTGCCTGTGCAATCTGTATCTTGGGTTAAAATTGAGATATCGTAATTAAAATTCTTCTTCTTTCTACTGGCGCCTATATCTTCTTTTCGCTATTCGCCAATTCGAGATACCATGTACACCCAGGTCTTTCTCCACCTTCTCTCCAAAAGAAATGGTCTTCCTCTACTCCTCCCGGCTGAAGTTTTTTCATCCATTCGGATAACATGACCTAGCCAGCGTAGATTTCGCTATTAGTGAAATGTAGAAAAGCAATAAGAAGTAGATTTCAAAATTCTTAAACTCTACCATAAGCTCGTGTCTATGGAGCAACATATCTTTATATATTTGACAAAATACCTAAAAAAGTGGAAAATCTGCAAGAAATTGGCTTTTGGGTTTCTTAAGCATCATTTTAAAGTCGTGTTAACGGAACAATATAGTACATAAATATATGCCAAAGTACCCGAAACGAGTGAGACTAGAGGAAGCTGGTTTCGAGTTTCTTAAACACCTTTTTGAGCTTTAAAATACAAAAGTCAAGTTTAAGGTGAAACATGGACTATAAAATTGTATAAACTTAAAATCTCGTCAAAATTCTATTAATAGTAAGAAATTAATAGCAAATGGAACAGGAGTTTCTTAAACACCATTTTTGGCTCGTGTTTCTGAAGCAACATGGAATTTAAATATACATATGACAAATTATGCATAAAATGAGAAAAAAAAGAGAAAAATGCAGTCAGTTGATTATTCAGTTTCTTAAACACCACTTTTTACTCTATATTTCGTTTAGACTACTACAAATGGACTACAAAAGTACATAGATTTAAGATCTCAGCGAGAAATATACAAGGTGCTTTCCAAAGTAAAGAGGACTTTTGAATCTAGCGCCCCCGGGTGGCGCCATCTATATGTCGACTGGTGCGTTAGAATCTGCTATCTTTATCGATTGTCCAGTGAGAATTTCATGACATTTCATTAATTGGAAGTGAAGTTATTGCGTTTTAAGAGTCAGTATGTTTGTGTTATCGGTGCGAAAATGAGCTTCAAACAAAGAGCCAACATTAAATTTTGTTTTAAGCTGGTAAAACTTTTATCGAAACGATTCAATTGATGAAACAAGTTTATGGCGATGATTCCCTATTCCGTAGCAGAGTGCACCAGTGGTTTCAACGTTTTGAGGTCGTGATCACCGGAAATTCCATCGAAACTGTGCGTCAATTCATAATTCAAAAACTCAGCCGAAAGCATTATTGAAATTCATAGAAATGGAATTGAACATCTCCAAAACATCGATTTATCGTATTGTGATTGAACATTTGGGCTAACGAAAGGTGTGCGCACGGTTTGTTACGCACAAATTGACTGACGACCAAAAATTGCTCAGAGTCCAACATTCGAAGGACATTATTGTGACCGATTATTTGAACAAAAATCACATTTTAACCATTAACCACTCCTCGTATTCACCTGATATGGCACGGTGCGACTTCTTCCTTTTCGGAAAAATGCATTTGCCAATGAAAGAAAAACGTTATGCAGACGTAGAGGGCATTCAAAAGGCTTGCACCGGCATACTGGCGGCCATACCGGCCAACGAGCTGAAATACTCGTTTGACCATGCAAAAAGCTGTATTGAAGTAGAAGAAGACTATTTTGAATTAAATAAATTGATTGAAACTATTTGTTCTGTTTTGTTTTTTAAAGTCCTCTTTACTTTGGAAAGCACCTTGTAATATTATCTATTATTCCATCGTACTTAAAAATGAAAATCTATATTATCTTTAAGAAGAAGCCATGACGGTTACGAAAAACGAATAAACCGTTTTCTGATTTATAAAGCAGAGGAGAACCTATATTTCCAAGCTTATAAACGAAAACTTATTTGCAAAAATCAAAAGATCTTTGGTTTCGGTTACACATTTTAGGACGCATATTGAAATATTTTGACTAGATAGGTAAAATGCTACGTCCCTTCGCATATGAGATTTGAGACTACTTACCAAAATTCAAAGAAAGCTGTGATTTCAGATGTTATTCAATTATTCTGAATATGTTTAAGTCATCTGCAGGGTGACAACAGGAAATGCCATTGATAAGCAGCACAAAGAGAAGAGGAAATAAAACACTTCCTTGTGGGATTCCCGATGGCGCAATGGAAGAATGGAATAATACCCCATAACAACACATCATCTAATGTGCAAATATGGCTTAACCCCAGGTTCCTCTAAAAACGTAATTTTTTTAAATACATTTTATTACATATTACAAAACATGTTGAGTAATCAATTTTTTTTACATATGAAAGTATGTACATACATACATATATTAAGTTACTTGAAACATTTTATTTCTTTTTTTTTTTTCAAAATGTCATCCGATTCGTAGATGGATGACATCATTTCTTGGAAAAGAATTATCTGAAAGCAAAAACAAAACGGTTTCATGTTCTGTATCGAATTAGCTATGGCCTCAAGCAGAATGAAACATTTTCAAAAAAAAAAAAAAAAAAAATATGGCGGACTTTTGAATTTTTTTAACCCTTTTTTTCACTTTTAATTGTTTATAACTTCTTTAAATAATAATGAATATTTCTGGTTCTGCTTGTGGCCATAGCCAGATATCTAAAGAGTAAAATGCCGTCATATCGATAAGTGCAATAGTTTTGAAATGAGAGTGTCATCCATGCGAAAAAACGTGGTTCGGAGAAAAATCAGTTTAAACCATAGGCAGTTGCACTAGCTGCCGATACCGAAGGCGTTCGAGCGACCGGATTTCCCGCAGCGCTCCTCACTCTTTTATACCTTCTTCTCGGTCTTGCTTACCTTCGGGACTAATTCTATACTATTTCTACGAGTATATAGTAGTAATTTATGAAAAAAAAAAATTTCGATTTTTTCAAAATTGTTCAGAGGAACCTGGCCTTAATCCACTGGAAGAAGACAGAGTGAAAACCTAAAGAGAATAACTTTTCAATTAGAATATTTTGTGAAATTTATCAAACGCTTGAATTCCAGTGGAGAAGGCAGACATGCAGTAATCACTAGGAAACAACTAAATTTGCTGATTGACGTTTTTGATTGATTTACAAAAAGTAACTTGTTTTTAAGAGAGCATTCAAACATTTTGGAAATGGTAGAAAGTTTAGAAATAGGCCTGTAATTGGAGACTGCATACTTTCTACCACTATTAAAGATAGAGGCAATGGAAGGCAATTTCCAGTCTGACATAAAGTTACTAGATGACATATACTTATTGAAGTGAAGCTTGAGAGCTTAGATAATGGCAGGAAAATTTTTTATAAGTGCAGTATTATTTTTGAAAGAAGGCTACTTGTGATATAGTCTTGGCAAAGTCAGCGTGCGAAAGACACAATGTGCTAAAATTTATAGATGAAAAATTACTTACAGAAAAAGTATACCTCTTTTTAGCATACCCCTTTCTAGATTTTACAGATGTCCAAAAAAACTTAGGGTTCCATTTAATGTTCGACTCCATACTGTTAATAAACCTCTAATAGAGTAATGTATCCAGATTGTTAAATATTTTTGTGAAGTGTTGATATTGAAAAAAGAGGCATGAACTTTTGTTAAAGAACATTTTTTGGAATATCTATTTATAAGGTTTTTCAACCATTTGAGGCCCTTAGTATACCAAGGCAACTTATATGATTATACATTTTACAAACTACTAGCAGTATCTAATCAAAAGAATAAATCATCCTATTTAAACTCAAAGAGAGAGTTTTGTAAAATCACAACATGCCAAATTAAAACCTAATATGTGAATAGGTTTGACAGAAGCGAAAATAAGTATCAAGTTCAAACGATAAAGGAGAGGTGAAGATAAGAAATCGTTGAAGACTATTTGAATCAGATTGAGACTAAGCAAGATATCAGTGAGATATTATTCGTGAAGGGACGAGGCATTGGAGGGAATAAGGGTAGGGCTATAATAAACGTTATTTACTTGAAAGTACTTCCCTGGCCTTAATGCTTGCAAATTGCAAGAGTATAAAATATACTGATATATCCGAATTTAGCGCTGCCTTACTTGTTTCTTTATATGTTTAGAATAAAATCATATGTCATATGTGGGTATTGGTACCATGCCACATACAAAATTTACATTACATTAGCGTCCACTTATGCAACAAAGTGTCAATTAATACAAACACTTAAGCAAATTAATGTCAAATGCCAGTGAAATGAATTGAATTGGGCACGGAACAAGAGAGGCTTGTGACACACACACACACATACATATACGCATACCACTGAATATGATTACTACATACATGTGGGCATTAATTTGTGGGAAGGTGTTTATGACGCAATGCTTAGAGGGTTAACATTGACAACAACAATTACAACTAATGCAATTACTTGAACATGAACACTTTGAATGTTGCTGTAATGTGTTGTTGTATACTTGTATTTGTCTAAGATACCGCAAGCGCAAACAAGCGTATAAACGTGTGGATTATTAAGTGCTTATATACAACCATACATATACATATACAAGTATATACATGTAAAAGTGATCATGTACTAATTATTTACTAAGTGAACACTATATGTGATGTTGTTGTTAGGCGGCCTGCAGTCAGTCTGAAAAAATTTGTTTTTAAGACTTAAGATCTTAGTGTTGAATTTCAGAAATTATAAACTATCTTAACAATAAAACAAGAGAAAACGTTAACTTCGGCTGCACCGAAGCTAATGTAACCTTCACAGGTTCATTTTTTAGTAACTATGTGTGCAGTTTGTATATAAGCTATAGTAATCCGATCTGAACAATTTTTTCGGAGCTTATATTATTACCTCAAGCAGTAATCCGTATCAAATTTCGTGAAGATACCACGTAACATGCGAAAGTTTTCCATACAAGCATTTGATTCCGTTTGTTGAGTTTGTATGGCAGCTATATGCTATAGTAAGCCGATCTAAACAATCTCTTCGTATATTAATCGGTTGTCAAAAAAGTCTTGCGGTATTTTTATTGAATTTTTTCTTTTTTGAAATTGAAATGAATTTTTGATGACTCATGCCCAGCTCTTGACCGATGCTACGGCTGCTACTATGCCGGTCTCTTTCGATCAATTCAGCGATTTTATCGCAATTTTCGACGACAGGCCTTCCGGAGCGTGGCGCATCTTCGACCACCTCTACACCAGAATGAAAACGTTGAAACCATCGTTGTGTGGTGGAAATGGAAACTGTATCGGGTCCATAAACTGCACAAATTTTATTGGCGGCTTGAGATGCATTTTTGCCTTTATCGTAGTAGTACTGTAAAATATGCCGTATTTTCTCTTTATTTTGCTCCATGTTTGCAACGCTATAACTCACGAACGACTTAAAAGAAACGACAATCAATCAAACACGTGTTAGCGCGTGAAATGAGCTTTCCAAAAAGGTATAGCATGACCCGATGCGACGAATAAAACTAGAACTACGCGCTTTCAGCGCCAACTAGCGAAAATACCGCAAGACTTTTTGACAAACTAATATGTTATTATCTTAGAAAATAACCTGTGTCAACTTTTGTGAAGATACCACGTCAAATGTGAAAGTTTTCCATACAAGAACTTGATTCCGATCATTGTATGGTTTGTATGGCAGCTATATGTTATAGCGATCCGATATCAGCAGTTCCGATAAATGAGTAGCTTCTTGAAGAGAAAATGACGTTTGCAAAATTTCAAAACGATATATTAAAAACTGAGGGACTAGTTCGTATATAGACAGATAGACAGACAGACAGGCGGACATGGCTAAATCGACTCAGCTCAACACAGTATATTCATTTATATACATATGTATATACTTTATAGGGTATCCGACGCTCCTTTCTGGGTGTTACAAGCTTCGTGGTAAACTTAACATACCCTGTTCAGGGTATAAAAATGAAAAGCATCAAAGAAGAGTAAGCACCGCTCTCTAATATACACCTTACCTCCAACGCAACTATCGCAACGAACGCAGTATAACCGTACTTAGCGATAGTCAAGCGACACTTAAAGCATTTACCTCCTATGAGATCAAATTCCTACTGGTACAGGAGTGTAGAGAACGGCTGAATAGCCTAGCGGAACATACCTATGTTCACCTCATCTGGGTGCCCGGTCAAAAACGAACTAGTTGATGAGCTTGCCCGCTTCGCAGCAGCCACTAACATGGTAAGACCTGAACCCTTCACTCCAGTGGGTCCCACACCATAAAGAAGCTGATACGTAAGGTAAAAAGAGTAGGCAGAGAGAGGAATTGGCAATAACTACACTACATGGCATGCGGCATGCCATGTTGCAAATGGAGATATATATGTAATCAATCTCTCTAGGGATGAACTGGTCGCATTTTACACTGGCCACTGCAAGATGAAGAAGTATTTGCACAACATGGGCCAAGCTTCTTGCGCAAGTTGCCGATTCTGCGACCGGGAGTCTGAAATAACAGAATACCTGCTAAATGACTGCTGCTGTCTGCAGACGCGGGTTTAAGGTCCTTGCATCCATGTTTCCAAATAGGGATAACATTGATTCGCTACCACCCAGCAGAATATTGAACTTTAGCGATATGCTGCGGCTAGGTGAGTCTTTGTGATTTAGGAGAGGCCACAATAGATCTAAGGTCGCTCGTTTAATTATTCATTCACTCAGAGTCGAAAGTGCATTTACTCCGTGAGAAGTAAATGTAGTTGCAGACGATATCGGAATATGGAGCAGAAAATATGAATAGCGCTGGAAATAATTTATAGAGCCACGTCACCATAGCCGTGCGTTCTGAATTTTCTGTGGCTCAGGTCTTCCGGAATTGAACTTTTAACTTCCGTTCCAGAGATGGCAGCTATTTAATCACATTCTGTGATCTTGGTATAGATTAAAAAATTTGTGTTGAAAAATTTGCAAAGCCTCTCTTGAGGCGAACTTTTTACCAAAAAAATACAAATTGTCTTAAATAATCATTTGAAATTAAGTCCAAACTATAAGACGGATGCATAACAAATACCAAATCAAGCGCCCGGAGATTCTGACTAGACGCTATCGATGTGTGTGGCCTGGTGTTAGTCTTATGGAACACAATTATTCTTCTATTGGTCAGAACTGGACGCTTCTCTAAGATTTTTCCATTCAGATGGTGCAATATTTAACAGTATAGGACCAAATTGAGAGTTTGCTTGCAGCGGATAGGCTCATAGTAGATGATTTCCTGCCAATCGGCCTAAACACATAGCAAAACCTTTCTGACCGTCAAACCCGGATTGGCCATTGTGTGCGCCGTTTCAACGCGATTCAAACATAATTCGTTTGACATTGTCGTAAGTGGTCCACTTTTCATAACTTGTAGCCATGCGCTCCAGAAGTGGCTCGATTTTGTTGCGTTTCAGCAGGGTAAACCATAATGTTTTTTGCGTTAACTCGAAATCATCGAAATTTTCGATAATTTTCCTTCCAGAACGGAATGTAAACGATGTTTCCAAAATTTCTCGTTATTGACTGCTGCAGTATAATGATCATAAACATTATTAACATGTTCAGTTGTCTGGCTAAAGTTTTCGACTTTTTCTAAGAATACCTCTAAACTGTGGCGTACTCTCTCTTTGATGATGTCCACTGGATCTTTCACATATGAAGCTGGTGGACAAGATGACCAATAAAGTAGGAGCTACTACGTTCTTAAGAAGTGAGCCTTTTTGAGTATTGTTGAAACGATTATCAAGTCTTTGTTAGGGTGGTAACGTTCAGATAAGTTGTCATCGAGATCATCCAACGCTAGGTCCAGGAAACGTGCGTTTCGACGGGGTCGGACCATAGGGAGAGGAGTGTCAGATGTGTAGAGTTAGCTGAGCGTCGATTGCTCCACCGAGAATCCAAGTTTCTCATCAATCAAGTACTCTGTTCCGAAGAAAGCTGATCTAAAATGTTTTTGATAAAAGAAAGAAATTCAAAACACTCATGTCAATTTTGAGCTTTCTACATCACATATAAAAATTAGCAAAATGAAAATTATACTGAACAATTTGAAAGTAATTTTGAGGTTACGAAACTAACTTCTTATACCCTAAACATATAATATTCAACCTGCATTTTATATTTATAATGAACTTTAAATGAACCAAATATGTACCATTTTAGTCGACCACTTTTTGCCATTTTTCCGCTAGAGACATTATTCCATCAGTGTACGCATTTTCAGGTTTTTCGGCGAAATACTGCGATAAGTGTTTTAGAGAGGCTTCTCTTGAAGCCAAATTTACTCCATTAAGGGATTTCTGCATTGACCGAAACAAATGATAGTCCGATGCGTAGCGTTGTCCTGATGGTAAGCGAAGCTCTTTCTGTTGATCAGTAAATGTAGAATCAATCGTTCGATCAGGTTGGAGCAGCTCATAGTGGATGATTCCTTTCCAATCCCACCAAACACTCAGCATAACCTTTCTAGGCTTCATTCCTGGCTTAGTGACCATTTGTTGAGCTGCACCACGCTAGGGCCATGATTTTTTTCGCACATTATAGTCGTATTTGATCCAGTTTTCGTCTGTTTTTTGTCCTGTTGCCATTCGCTTCAAAAATGGCTCGATTTCATTTCGTTTCAGCAAAGAATCGCAGATGTTAATTCGGTCCGTTAAATTTTTCACAAACAATTCATGTGGTACCCAAACATCGAGCTTTTTTTTGCAGCCAGCCTTTTTTGAATGGTTCAAAACCGTTTTATGATGAATGCTAAGTTCTTCAGCGATGTCATGGCTGCTTATGTGACTGTCCTGGCCAATCTTTTCCATAATTTCATCGACTTTTTTAACGATAGGTAGACGAGAGCGAGGTACACCTCTCACATCTAAATATCCAAATCGCAAGCGAGCAAACCATCGTTGTGCTACAAGAAGTGACACAGCATAGTCTCCGTAAACTTCACAAATTATATTGGTAGTTTGCATGGCATACTTCACTCATTATGTTGAGAAAGGCTTTACTGTCTTCATTTCTTCAACAAATTATGTAACTAGCTGCAACAAGAAAGAAAGTCCAACAAATTGTGCCACCGAAAGTACCAGAGCATTCAAATGATCGATATTTCATTATATTAGTTAAGTCGCTTAAGTCAACCGAAATCGCTGGTAAATTGTAATAAATCTTATTACCAAAAAACATGCTATGAAGCGCACAAATACGCACACGCATGAAATGTGTGTGAAAGTGCTAGTTAAGCGTCTAAAGACACATACGTATATGCCCATGTTTGCACTTCGCTTTTTGTATGCTTAATCCTCTGCATCCGTTTCGAACACCCAAAGCGCATAGGAATCCACGAAGTGGCCTTCAATCACGCAAAACGCCGCAAATTTAATGTGGCACGTTGCACTTTGGCTCGATAAGTTTTTGTGTGTGAAATGCGCTCCCCAAACGCAAACTTGCCACGCTGCCTACATTAGTATATACTTTTGCATGGAGCACACTATTCAAAGATAGTTGCATGTTGCATGTTAGTTGCGGCACATGTGCGCTAACAATCCAACGCAGTGTTTTCGCGTGCGTGTGCGTGTACGCTTCTTGTACTTCGTCTTGTTTTCGTCTTGCAACATATTTTAGTATTTGTTTTCCTCATTGCAATGTGACATGCCACGCCATTTGTTGCAACAAATACTTATGATCATACAACTTGGCTCGTTCTGCGCTGCCAATCTGTAATATGCAACATTTTTTATACATAAATGCAACGCTGCATGTGTGTTTCTGTATGCTGCTGTGACATATGTGTGTTTTTGAGTGCAACTGTGCCACGTATGGTGCATGTTTTTCTCCAACAAACACAACAAATACACAGTATGCGGTAGTTTTGCTAAGTACATATAACCGTTAGATATGTGTTTGCTCTAAGTGAATGTTGCAAGTACACGCATGCCACCGCTGTTTTGCTGTTTTGTGGTTACAACTCAGTTTCATGTTGTGTGTGCGTGAGTGTTCAAATCTTTTATGCATATTCACTAATACGCGTATCAGTGTTTGTGCAACATTTCGAAGTGACAGTTATGTTGCACTGTTTGTGTCAAGCACATTTTGGAAAGATGTATTTACTTCTAGAATAAAAGTTTGATGTGTTCTTAGAGGGTATTCTTGGAGAGAGAGAGAGAGAGAGTGATGTACATTCTCACATTTATTAGCTATACTGAGAGTATCCCCAGCAGTTATAAAGCTCCAATGCTGCGACTCAAGTTTAATTTATAGCCTTTTATGTGACACTTTTATCATTTAAAGAGGATCAGGTATGACCCGGATTCTCATATTTTCCTACAAATCATTATTATTGTCTTCAAAATAGTTTTCTGAGCAAATGAAAGCATACCAACGCCTAACTGAGTTCTCCAAACTTTTTTCATAAGCTTTAGCTGGAATCGGTCCATCTTTGTGGCGCCATTCGGTAGATAGTTGGAGAGTTTCGACGTCATTTTCATAAAACCACGTCTCTTCATCTGTAATGATGCATTTGATGAATGTAGGGTCCTCAATTGTCTACTCAGTCCAAAATAGCACCAGTTGGCAAGAGTGGTTTTGCGTCAACAATCAGTTTGTTGAAGGTGGACATAAGTTCTCACCCAATACACTCGATAAGACCTAATATGCTTTATTAAGTGGCATCCGCTTATTGTGGATTGGTTAGATTACAGTTAGCTTCCAAATATCGAACATGCTTCCCCTCCCCATTTCTTCGGCACCGTATTTGAATAGCTCGACTGGCAATGCATCGCCCTTCGCCGTTTTATCGAAAATCTGGCGGGTAATTGATATTCGAACTTCTTCATAGTCGAACAATTGTACATTTATTCCATCGTCATCGTTTGGGGAATCGTGTTCATCATCTTATGGTGCTATACTTTCATCGCAGTTCAGCAAACTGGAAATTTTTCTTTCTATAAATTCAGTATACTCTGGACGTGGCTGACCTCTATGGGTCCTACAAGAGCATGCTACGGTCTTCATTTCGAAGAATTTTCGAGCATTATCCCTGTAGGGCCCGTTTCTCAAGCTCTTCATACACACGTATTTCGGCTTCTTTCTTTTTTGTCGGTACATGCGTTCGCTTTTGTCCTCAGCACTCGGTATATATCCCACCCGCTCATCCTGTGATAGATCACAACGTTGTGAGGTAATAGTTTCGTTCACAGCTGTACGTAAGTGGTTTGAAATTCCATCTAATAGTTTCTTTATAATGAGTTGTTGATGAGTGTTCTCAAAGATCGGGTGTGTAAGTCTTGTAGAAAACTGTTTGGCGTCGAACCTTTCTTTTGTTTTTTGACGGACGTACATGGCTGTACATAAATATCTTTGCTGCTGCTAGATAATGGTCCAATGCGAAGTCATGTCGTGATTTATCATAATATGATCGACCTGGGCTTGAGCCTTTCGATCCTAGGAAAACCTACTAAATTATTATATCAAAATTTATTTTGTTGCCCACAATACACTGATGCCAACGATTTTTCCAGTCCTCGAAACACTTTTCATATGCACTTTCTGGGATGGCCTTCAGCTCCTTTAGTGTATTTTGTTTTATCTCTTCGATCAACCGAAAAGGGGTTCCATTCTGATGATTGTTAACTTTAAATAACATGCAACCTCCATGGTCTTTCGCCTCCTTCTGACTTTTTGACCTTTTTCTCGATATGGACCGTGGTTAGGACTTTTAGATGGATTGGTTAAACCCTGGTATTTGTGAACTCTGCCACCTGAGTATGTAGGGAAGATATCTTGAAGAAATGGCTGGTCGTAAATGCCAAGTCTGCCCCCGTCCCGTTAAACTTTGACAGGACTTGGAGTACGTTACCCTCCCGACATAATTATGTTAAGTTAAGTGCTGAAGTGGTACTAAAATAGGAAGAGGTAGAGGTAGAGGAAGAGCCGAAACCAACGTCAATAGATTGTCACTGGGGTAAGACGCCCCAGGGTAATGTAAGTTAGAAGGAGTCCGTAGGTATTTTCGGAAAAAAAACAATCATCAGCACTTGTACAGAAATCTCTGCTAAATTCATGGGGTGCACGGGGTCACTATTGAGCACTAAACGTGTTGTGAGGAAGCATGTGACGGCAGCTAAAAATCTGAAGTTAGATCGCCAGTTGAAGGACAAGATTTTGGAGTGCTATGGTGGTAAGAGGGAGCCATCTTCCTCGTGGAATGAAAAAAGTAGCGGTGGCTTTATCCTGGTTTCTATCAAAGTGATTGGTTAGCCTAAATATTTAAGTTTAGGTTATAATTTAGGATTAATTTATCGTTGAAAAGCAAATCTTATAACAGGTTAGTGCTTAAGATTAGAGTTCGAATTTGCTTTTTGATTTTCGTGAGATTACAGAATAGTTTAAGTTTGTCTTTGATCTCTGCGTGTCATTTGCAACCCTTTGTTGCTCACTCGTTGACAGTGTACTTTATATAAAATAGTTTTTATATAAAATATTTAGTTTCGTTCGCATGAAAGTATCAGCTCTTGCATACCATGCACCACAGGCAACATAGTAAACTAAGCAGGCACAAACAAGTGCAAACATATTTTTCTGTCTCGCAAAATTTATGTTTTCGCTTACATCGTAATTTCCAACCGCCCATAAAATTGGTGAACTTTTCATCTTAATTGCAACATTAAACAAAGTTAATTACAAATTCTCCTTACAATAATTTTTCCCCCACTTATACACGTACATACCTTAGAAGGTTAATTTACCTAAATAAATAAGTCAAGCACCTTTCACAACTGCTCACCCCTACTACCTCGCTCACCTGTAAAGAAATGCACACACACATAAACCCAATAACTCGCATTTCACTTCACACTCGCCACCCACTCACTCGCTGGAGTCACAGTTCAACTGTCGAACAGTTAATTACGATTTATGACCAACAAATTTGGCCATTGCAAAGCAATAAAATAAATTTTCGCGCTTTAAAATGGGCCAACGGCAAAGCAAATCAAGTGGGTTCTTAGTGAATCGGCTGCATTGGCTCAACTTTGAACTCGGTAAATACTTAAACACTTCTATCGTTTGCCATTCATTTGTAGGCGTTTTACTTCGCAGTTCATTCGAGTTTAACCTCTGCTGATATAAATCAGCTACTGCAATTACGTAATGAGAAAAAATTGTTTGTCATTGTTGTGGAAAATTTGTTGCCCGTCATTGGCTGTTTGCGGTGTGTGGAATATAAATTTGTGTGCTGCTTGCGAGGAGCGATGGAGCTGCTTTAATAAAATATGGCGATATAATTACTTGAAATAAGCGTGAGAGAAAACACATATACAAGCAAATATTTATTATACGGTTAATGTAGGTCAGCAAGATGGTAAGTATAAGAATTTTAAAGGAAAATATTTATTATTTCACTTATTCGTCGAAGGCCTTCTTAAATTATTATTAAGTTACTGATTCGGTATTCTTATAAATACAACTAAAATCATTTTGAGCAATATGAGTTTTTTATCACAAATTCAGTTATCCACAACTTTGTTAAGGCCTTTTTTCTTTATTAGTAGAACTCGATGTATACGATTTAGTTTCTCATTGCACGTAAAAAAATGTTATTATTATTTTATTCTCGGTAAAATAAATTTATTCATTCTCCATTTTTATTGCTCAAAAATTTTATCCGACGTTATCCGTACCTTAAAATATGCCATATTCACTGATATTTCAGTACCCTTTTAAGCAGTGCTTTGAATTAAGTTTTCATAGTTTAAATTTCTTATCCGGAATTATGCGATCCGTAACAAATATTTATGTAAAATTTAAAGACTAATACAATACTTAGTTTCCTATTTCGTATAAAAAACGTTTTTATTATTAAATTCAGTACTCTTTAAATTAAATTTAACGATCTTTTCTTGTTTGGTTGTAGGGTTTTATGCGCTGTCATCCAACGGTAAATTTTCTATTGTTCCAGTACTTTTTCAAAGTAGTGTTAACAAATTAAGTTTTTGTCATTCCAAAATGTTATCCAGAAATATCCGTTCGTTAAAAATTATGTAAAATCGTTAAAAATTCAAAAAAATTATTTTTTTTTTTGTACACGATGTACTTCAACTGAGTTATTTTCAAAGTCAAATCTTTTAATTTTAATTTTTATAGTTACAAAATTTTTTCCGGTGTTATGCGACTGTAAATATATCATCCGTAGTATAAAATTTCAGTTCTTATTTATTGTAGTATTATTATTGTATGTTTTTATAGTGCTAAAATTTTATCCGCTGTTATCCGACTATAATAATATTACATATTCGCTATTATTTCAGTCCATGTTTGAAGTAGTGCTGTTAACTTATAATTTCAAAGTTCCAAATTTTTATCCGGAGTTATCCAGTCCGCAAAATAAAGTATGCAAAATCATTGAAATTATTATTGTACTTATAGCTTACAAATTCACTGTACTTATAGTGAAAAATGTTTTCCGTAATTATCCTGAGGCTTGAATGGCACGCTAAATTTTATCTGCTTGTATTTCCAATAAAATTGGACATTTTATGTAATTTTTATTTATTTAATTCAAGTAATCAACAGATTTATGTTTGGAAAAACATGAAAATTGCCGACGTTCAAATGCTAAAAGAAAAAGATCAACTTACATACATACATACATTATCAGTTAAAAAGCCATTATATATTAGTTACTAATAATATTACTTGCAATTTTCTAATATTGTAAAATGCTTATTCTTCTATACCAAATATGAATTGTACTTCTCTTTAAAAACTTTATTTTTTTTAATCTTTTAATGTTTAAATAAATATCCATACATTCATACGTACATATGTATGTGTATATGTACTTATGTGTGCATATGTGTTTAAATTATTATTAACTTATGAAGGTTTGTATTAAATTTTCTGAAATTAGTTTTGATTTAAGTAAATACCAATGGAACTTCCGATTTTTGAATTAGATTTCGATTTTATACTATACAACTAACTTTTTTTTTTAACAAATTAACGTTAATATAACATTTTTAAAAGTTTATACTTGTTTAAAGTACGCAATATTCATTTAAAACGTGGTTTCACTATTATCCGACGTTATCCATTTTTATCCGCTGTTATCCGAAAAACGAAAACTATGCGAGCACACCTCAAAAAATATACCTACATTAAAAAATTTGTGCAAACATGTTTCGGGCGCTTATCTGTTATGTTCAAATGTGTACCAGATGACTTAGCTCCCGTTTTTACACGATTTACGATTTACAATTGAAAAATATTGCTTGTGCTAAATGAAATAATACATTACACTGTGATTTCAATCTAAAAGCGATTTATCATTGAAAATAGCAATTTAGGCAAAATTACTTTCACGGTTCATGCATTTACATGACCCCAACAAGCACACACGCATACAACAATACATACTTATACATACAGCATATATGAATAAATGTAAATATTTATTATATCTTTATTGCTGCTATGCATATTTGTAACAACTCGTTTTTTCCACTTTTTCACTGTTTTTGTTAGTATTGTTGTTGTTACTTTGTGTTCTTTTGTGTGCTGCTTTCGGTTGTTGTCGTCCCCTACGCCGCGCTAGTGGCAATGCGATTTTAATGCACAGCGCAGAATGAATGAATGACGACAACAATACCGTTATACGCGGAGGAGCAACAGGAAAATAGGCGGGCAGTGAACAACAAAATACATGGCAACAACCGAAAATCGTTGCCTATTTTGAGGCTTAACATTTTATTGTGTTAAAATAATAAAATACCCGTCCGGCAGCCAACGCAGCGTGGCATGGGGTGGCGGGGGCAAATTGAAGGCGATTGGTTCGTGGTCGCTCGACAAAAGCGAAACGGAGCAATCAACAACAACCACTACAACAACCGGCAGTGGCGCACTGAGAGCCCAAAGTGTTGACATTAGTAGGGTTTGGCGCTGGTGTCAGTTGTGGTGGTGTGGGTGCCACTGTCGACAGGGTTTGAGGCAACGACAGCCATGCTGGCGAGAATGCTAAATGTTTTTGTTGTTTTTTGGTATGTAGCGTTGCTTTTTGGTATTTGTCCTTTACTGTGGCTTTGTTTTTGTTTTGTTTATGTTGGTGTTTTTCGGTGGTTCCGCAGTTGTTTATTTGATATTTTGATGCTGCCGCCACCAAGCGTGAATGCTGCGCTTTGCTAGTAGATTGCTGTATTGGTGCTGCGGCTGCTGATGGTGGCGGTGGCAATGCAAAAATTTATTACACTGTGAAATGTCAATGAACATAAATTCCGCAATTGCCTTTGTCATTTGTATTGTTGTAAATATTATTGCTTTGCTGTCCGTTCCGTCGTTTCGTATTTTGTGGCAATAAAACAAAGCAACTGCGGCAACACAAACAAAAAAAAAGTGCCACAAACACGCTGTGGACGACAGCAGCCGACTGTATAACTAGGCTGCGGAACAATACGCCAAAACAAAAGACAAAAAGTACCAAAGCAAGACGATGCAAAACAACAGGGCGCACTGTGGCACACACAAAACGAACGGATGCGCGCCTATAAGCATGCATTGGAATTAATGACCGTCGAAAAGCGACAAAGAGCAGCACAAAATATCGACAAAAATATCGAAATATATGTATGAGGGTATGTGGGAAGATAGAAATTAGCATGGCGCAAATTGTAAGTGTGTGTGTGTGTAAGTAGTACACAAAACAATGTGAGAATGAAATAAATTTCGGCTTTGGTTTTGTAAACATTTGGAGTGGTCTGAGTAAAGTTTACAAATGTACTACTTTTGGCGTTCCTCCCTTTCAACTGAAAATTTAAATTAATTCGCAATAAAAATACACTTTATGTGTATTATTGTACAATTAATTTCTTAATCAAGTTCAATATGTCTCTGTAGTAATGAAAATTAGCTGTTTATATTATAATACATTGTTAAGTCTTTATCCGAGTTTATCCGGGGTTATCCAAAATTATCCGAAATTTTTCGAAGTTATGTGGATTTCATTAAAACGTAAAAAATTTTGTTTCAAATGTATTACAACTTATATTAAGACTATGTTATAAAATTCAATGCAGAAATCATAATTTCCTATTCGATATTATGTATTAGTATATAACGCACCCCTTTGAAGTTGTGAACTATTTAATACTTCAGCAAGCTATGCATTTTAGACACGTTTTTGAATTGAAGGGCGTTACTAATTGAGTGTACATAATTTCGAAGTTATAAAGGAAAACTTTGGTTAATTTAGATTTCGAGTACGTTGAATTAGTCAAAGTTTCTAGAAGTTCTAAAGAGGGAGAAATTAAATGTGCTATATTTTTAAATGGAGGTCTCCTTCGACTCTAAACTTTGGATACGTGTTTTCGATAAGACAATTTGAGAAAATAATTTTTACATGTATTTATCAAATTTTTATCCGAGACTCTTAAAAAATAACATGAATTGTAAAAACACTTTACTATGATTATACTTCTTCTTTATTGCTGTAGACATCGCTTACGCAGTTATAGCCGAGACCGCAGGCCAGTCGTTTTTCCTTTATACTGTTTGGCTTGAATTGGAGATTCCAAGTGTAGCCAGGTCCTTCTCCACCTGGTCTTTCCAATGGAGTGGATGTCTTCCTTTTACTCTGCTTCCTCCGTGTTTTTACGGGGTGGGTCCTATACCAAGAATCCTCCTTGGGGAGGGATGATTCACCTTTTCACTTCAGCTTGCCTTCAATTGCATATTTTTTAGCTACCCAGAGGATAATTGGTCTAAGACAGAAGGTAGTGGGCTACATCAACCATATGTAAAATAATCGTTTTTGAACTCTCCCAAGTGAATGGCGCTTTCCTCACTAGCCTGAACTGTAAACATGGCTTCATCTTGACCGCACACATGAATGTGTTAGCTTCACAAAAATATTACTCTGTGTCATATTTTTTGCACGTTTTCTTTATAATTATTAATTTCTTGTAGTGTTTAAATTTAATTTCGATTACGGAGTATATACAATTTTTAGGTAAAGTTAACCGATTAATCCAAGGTTTGAAAAGGTTTAAACCAAACGTAAATATTCGCTGTTGTTGAAGTAACGTGTCTATTGAATACAAACTTTTTTAACAAGTCCTTGTACTAGCAACCATATAAAAAGAGAATTTTTGCACATATTTGTCATTATCGTTAAAAAAATTGCAATTTTTTATTAAATTAAGGAAATTCAAATAAAACGAACCATTTTAAATGATTATCTGACGTTATCCGGGTTATCCGGTTTTATCCAAAATTTATCCGTAATACAAAAACCTATTCAAATATGATGTTATGAATATATAAAGTACCATGATACAAAAAAAGTATTATCCATAGATTTTTGGAGCGCTAGACTAATATTTAATAAATCTTTATCTAATTATGACAACTTAAATAAAGCTGAGATTTATCCAGGCTTCTTCGATGTTATGCGTGCTGACCGTTTTTATGCAAATTTCATACATACTACGTTCGTATGCATGCACTTCAGTGATAATACAAATAAATACCATGTATACATTTTTAGAGCTGTTTATTAATTTTAAATAAATCTTTAATAAACAAAAAACTTATTGCTGATTATCCGACATTATCCGTGTTATTCGTTTATCCGAATTTTTCGAAATCTTTTTTTAAATAAGGCATATGTACTACTAACATATGTATATACTACTATAGTATTAAACATAAGTACTACCTATAGACATTGAGAGCGCTAGACCAATATTTTACAAAATACGAATATATTTACTATATTCTTTCCTCCATCCACCGTATTTTAAATTAATTCAGTACAAGCGAAAGAAGAAAATTATTTCAAGCAAGTTATGCATTAAAGCTTTTAAACTATTACCGATTTAGGCAAACCACAAATCATACATTCAATGTGGTTACATCAACTAACCAAGCCCATTTAATATATTCATATAAATTTAAATCAATCAGTGTCATTGAAATTAATCTTAATTAAATTACAAGTACGTACAATTGATTTTCGTAATCTCCTAGGCGTCCAATGTGAAAGCGATCGCTGGCAGCATTGTTTCGGCATGTTCAATGCATTGCAACTAATCTCTGCTCTGTTGAGTCATTACAGCCACAACAGCCGACGGACAGGCTTGCCCATTTGTAGATGCCTAACATCAATCAATATGTGTATGCCAGTGTGTTTGTGTAAGCCAAATACAACCACAGGGGCATAGAACAAAAGCAAGTCAATGGATTATTGTTTCAATGATTAAAGGGGAGCAACAAAGGACCTTTTGATTATAATGAATTAAGTTTTTAGTTGTGGTAAGCTGTTGTAGGTGTTAAGTGAAAAATTAGTAGCACCATTGACACTTGTATTATTACTTATTGTAAGGGTTTATAGAATTGTTTGTGTTTGAAAAATTATGTCATAATTAAAGAAGAGATTAATATTAAATAGAAATTTCTAGTGATGAAAATGTAGATATATTTTATGGTTGCCATTTATGTTTTAGTTTATGTAAAACATTTTTAGAGTAAAGTTCAAATAATATTTGCCTTCTTAATTATTTTCTTATAGAAATAAACTATCAGGGAACCCGTCTTAACATGAATTTAATTTTTTAATTTAAGTGTGTAAACTAATAAATTAATTTTAGAGTTGACATGTAAATTTCTATAAAAAAATATTTTAGAAGAAAATTAAAGTCTTAATGTATTTGTTTTTTGGATAAGGTTAGCAATAGCCTTGAGATATATAAGTATATAAAGACATTGTAATAAAATGTCGAGCTAATAATATCATAAATAAATTTGAGGGTTGCCATCTAAAATTAAATGGCTTTTTTAAGATTTATTGTCAGTATCTTAATACACATTATATTGTAATTTTTATTGTCTTTTACTGAGACCTTGTCTGTCTGTGCCTATGACGAGGACTGTGACTATGATTATCTAAGCATGACTATGACTACGACTCCTAAATTGACTGAGACTAAAAATAAGAATAGCCTGCATGATTATGACCATAATTAAAACTATAACTATGATTCTGACTAAGGCTTTTGCTATGACTAGGATTTTGTCTGCCACTAAAGGTATGACTATGAGTACAAAGACTATGATCATAATTATACCAGTGACTATCGCTGTCCGTAGGCCTACTAGTATTCGTGTGACTATTATTGTGACTGAGACTATGAATAAGATTTTGACTTCGATTACGATTTTGATTTTGACTACGACTATAAATATGACTATGACTTTTCTTACGAATTTGACTGCGACTGAGGTTACGACAATAAATAGGAATATGCCAGTGACTGCGATTAAGAAAATCACTATGATTATGACTACGACTATGACTTCGAGTAGGATTACAACTGAGGTTACGACAATAAGTAAGACTAAGAATGTGACTACGACTACCATTAAGAGCGTTATTAGGACTTCGATTAAAAGTATAAATAGGATTATTACTGTGACGAGGACTTCGAATAAAACTATAAGTAAGACCATAACTATGGCTACGATTACGACGATAAGGGTGAATATCAGTTCATATAAGTACGACGATGACAATGACTTCGGTACGAATAAGATTGTAAGTATGACTAAGACTGCCACTATACCCATGGCTATGACTACGAATAAGACTATATGATTAAGACTATAACTATGAACTACGACAATGATTATGATTATGACTAAGAATACGACAGTAACTATGACTATGACTATGACTACGACTATAACTACGACTAAGACTATAATTAAAACTATGACTGTGACTACGACTATGAGTATTAACACAACGATTTCGACTATAAGTATTACTATAGCTAAAACTTGGATTGTCACTTTGACTAATGGAAGACCCGGAACAATGAATGATGACAATGACTATGAATAAAAACCGCAACATGACATTTTTGATTCGCCTTTGAAAATACAATACAAAAAAGGCCATCTAATTGCATTGTCACTTTCTTAAATTTTTTATTTTTTTCAAAGCATAAAGAAGTTAAACGGACTGACAGCATGTTATGAGTTCTGGGTTTGAATAGACGTGCTACAAAATTGAAATTTCTTACAAGTAAGGGTTCTATACACATATTTGAATGTGTATTGGTGTACAACATCTTCATATTAAACAGTTAAGGCTCAAAAATTCAGTGAAAGAATACAGAAGACACATGCAGCGGCAAGTAATCAAGAGCACAAAAACGAGAAAAAGCTAAAAGCGAAGCACTCGCACAACAACTCGGTGAATTTACAAGCATCATAAAAAGGATCAAGAGTCAAGTATGCCTCGAAAGTAGTGCAGAAGAATGAAAGCAGAACAGAACATAAATCTGTGTAAAAGAACTTTGAAAATTAACGCAATTGTTTGGTTGGCACATGCTTTTGAATCGCATTTCATAGCTCACCACTGTTGTGCTGACGGTGAAACAAAAGAATGACACACAAATCCAAACGAAACACAAAAAAACAACAACACATGCACACACACACGCACATAAATACATATATGGTACAGCGTTGCAACCGCAAAATGCTGCAGTGAAATTGACATGCAAAGAACGACATTAAAGAGAATGACACGAAATGAATGCAATGAAAAGCCTCTGCTGTGCCACTAACACAAATACATATATGCATATATGCGCATACATACACACACACATGCAGATTTTTTCTTCTTTTCCGTCTAGTAGCGCAGGCAAGTAAGCTGTTGGCTAACAAGCAGAAGCTATTGCCTAGAAAACGTGGTGAAAAAAGGAGCAAACAATACATAACACAACATAGCGGGACATAGAAATGAATATTGAGTAGTGCGTGCTTCGCTGGCAAAGCCGTGTCATTGGCAATGCATACACACACACATCCAGGCATACACACATGTATGCTGTTAGCATATGGTAATGTGTGTGCGTGTGATT
Source organism: Bactrocera neohumeralis (assembly GCF_024586455.1). Taxonomy (NCBI): domain Eukaryota; kingdom Metazoa; phylum Arthropoda; class Insecta; order Diptera; family Tephritidae; genus Bactrocera; species Bactrocera neohumeralis. The sequence goes on along the minus strand of NC_065920.1, from coordinate 69,515,426 downwards.
GTTATTGGTTATGTAAAACAGCAGTTGGGGGTCAAAATCGTATAAATTAGTTGTAGCAGAGAGGTGTGTGTGTGGGTTTCATGATGTTTGCTTGCTCAGCGCCAAACTAAACACTTGAACTTAATTTATTGCTTTGAATGACACGAATCGGAGTGATGTGGTCAATGCCTCGTTTCTTAACATATTAACATAGAAATGGAAGTAGGATGCTTAGATACGTACTTATGCCAGAAAGGCAAGAGTGAAACTTTAAATATTTAACAGTGTCAAAGTACTCAATGCGAAGCGTTTCAATATTGTTTTGAAGGCGTTGTTATCTAAATAAGATTGGAAAGCTTTTTCACAAATCCTGTTTGTCTGCTGAGTTGATAAGTAAGTCTCCGTCTACGTCTTAAAACTTGGCTTAAAATATTAGCATTGTATTAAACTCTAAGCTTAAAGATCCATTCGAGTTAGTTCTACCTGGACAATAATCGAAATATATTTGTAGAAATCGTTCTGCAGATTCTTAAGTTTATATTTAGTTTCAAAGAAAGTAGCAACAAGATCTTCTATAAGGATGCAGGAATTAGAAGATTGAAATAATATATGAAGTATGTATTATGGACTTAGCGCCAAACCGTACGAGCTAAACATAAGTAAATTAAACTATATTCTCCCAACGTTAGATTTCAATAACTATTTCCAAGTGAGGATATCCTCTGGACGTGTATGAAGAAGAGGCTTAGTAGGAGAGGATGCTGCAGCCTCTAACTTTACCGAGTCTGAAATGGACTGCGGCGTAGAAGCGGATGTATATTCTGAAGATCTCGAAATCTCTGCCTCAATGCGACTACCCAAATCAGAGAGGATCTTCCGAGCTATAAAAGTAAATACTATCTAAAGAAAGCATCAGTGGTGCTCTATTGAATAACTAAGGAAGATACAGAAAGCAATCATATACACGGCTAGCCAGGCAGCACTGCTGGCCTTATCATTTCATTTCAGCGAAGTTAAGAATGGCAGAAAGCTCACTGGCGGGTTAACTCGACTTGTCTTTAGTTTGATCTCCCAAAGTTAAGAATGGCAGAAAGGCTTTAAGCTCATTGGCGGATTAACTCCACTTGTCTTTAATTTGAGCTCCCGGCCACGGGAAAAGCATAGTGCATCAAAATGACGCATTCTGCGTTAATTGAGCACGACTACCTCTCTACCTACTTGTTTGATATAACGGCTCATTTTGCGCGTTGCGTTCATTATTTGGTCGACATAATCGCCCAGCAGTTTAGTAATTCGAATTATGATGAATGTGTTTCACACCATATGTACTTCAGTAGATATGGCTCATCCTCAGAGATGCTGTACTGATGGCCGAAGACGCTATTGTTGCCGTGGAACATAGCATCGAAGAAGATCCGAATGAGACCATTCGGCATAGCCCACAACAATTGAAGCAGTACCCTTCCATTTATTTATGAAAGATGTAAGAATTCAAGCCCCACGATCATTACGTTTAGTCAATGGATCTAAAATGGCATGGCCGCCAATTCGCAGCGAAATTTTATTCAGCACGTATGTTAATAAACAAAGTTGTCACATTTTGAAGTGATAATAATCTACAAGCCATTGTTGAGACGCCATTACAACCTTAAAAAGCCCCTGTTTGGTGTGCTCTATTGGCAAAGGGTATCATTGGTCCATATCTAATCAAAAATTAAGCCAACCATAATATTACAGTTAATGAAAAACGCTATAGAGCTACTATTAACAGCCAATTTAACAAATAATTTATTAGGGACACTTTTGGTGAGAATATTACATCGCGTCGTGAGCCTGTGACGTGACTTCCAAGATCGTGTGATTTAACAGCGCTGGGTTATTTTTTGTGGAGTTATGTGAATTCGTTTATCCATGTAGGTAAGCCCAGGACGATTGACACCTCATCAATATTATGACTGTCAACAGTGAGGTGGGAGCCTAGTCGCGAGTGCGATGACTATTTATTTGATAACAGGAGATATATCGTCTTGCCCTCGACCACTGCCAGACCCATTTGCTTCGCTTTCTTATCCATTCTGAAAAAATCAAAACTAATGGCACCGTTGTTGAGGCCAATGATATCAATATCATCGGCGTACGTGATCTTATAGAAGATTCTCTATTTAGTTCTGCAGCTAAACATTTTTTTCTCCAAGAGTAGATTGTAGAAGTCGCACAGAAGGAAGACGCCTCGTCTGAAACCTCGTTTGGTATCGAACAGCTCAGAGAGATCCTCACCGATTCTGACGGAGCTTTTGGTGTTGCTCAACGTCAATTTACACAGCCGTATTAGTTTTGCGGTAATACCAAATTTAGATGTAGCGGCATAAAGGCAGAACCTTTGCGTGCTGTCGAAAGCAGCTTTGAAATCGACGAAGAGGTGGTGTGTGTCGATTTTTTTTTCACGGTTGGTCAGTTGTTGATTTTCAATCAGTTTGTTGACGGCTTTCACACAATACGCTCGATAGAGCCTTATACGCGACGTTGAGGAGGTTTATCCCACGGTAGTTGGCGCAGATTGTGGTGTCTCTCTTTTTGTGGATTTGGTAGAACACACATAAATTCTAATCGTCGGACATGCTTTCGTCCGAACATATACTACATATAAAGAAGCTGATGCATGCTCAATATGTGTTCTTCGCGGCCGTGTTTGAATAGCTCGGCCGGCAATCCATCAGCCCCCGCCGCTTTGTTGTTCTTCAGGCGGGTAATTGCTATTCGAACTTCTTCATGGTCGGGCAATGGAACGTCTGCTCCATCGCGATCGATTGGGGAATCGCCGCAATCAGCGATATGTTGAAGGACCTCGCTTTGATGCGGATTGTGGCTAGACGTTCATTCACCGGAGTGAATGATAGTACTCGGCGACGGAGTCTCTCTCTCACCACGAATCCCACACCAAACTTGCGCTTCTTTATATGGCCACTGTAGTAAATGCCACAAGGACCTACTCGTCTCAGTCCTTGTCCCGTCCACCGCATTTCTTGGACGGCTAAGGGACCGAACATTCCATCTGTATGGCCTCAAATCGTAATCCTTAATTCGTTTGTCATGGTCGTCATCAAAAGAGGGGTCTCTCATCCGAGGGTGGTGGTTATTTTTCATTGGAAGCGTTTTTTACACGGCGGTTCCCAAACCCAGCGCACAACCCTGCGGAGGGCATATTTCGCCTTCTCACTTCAGCTTGCCTTCAAACGGAAATATAAAAAAATGTTCTTAGGCTATCTAAAGATACTTGGTCAAAAACCGGTAGTCATGAGCTACTTGAGCCATATGTAAAAGAATCGTTTCTGGCCACTCCCAAGTGAATGACGATCAGAGAACTTTCCTCACTTGCGTGAACTTTTACACATGCCTTCATCCTCCAAGGTGCACATAGAAGACGAAATTTAAAAAAAAAATCGAAAGTTTGGCAGATCAAAAACGCAAACCAAACGACGCAATTTTGTCAATTTTTAATATTTGCGATTTTAGATCATTATACAGATATTTATACAATATCTTTTGGAAATAATATTTTTTAGGTCTCCTCTAAGAAAGAATTTGATATTTGCATATCGTTCACGATGGGTAAATATTCAATCTTACATTCAATAACATTCATAGCCTTGATATTGTATCTCACTAAATTCAAGCAATTTACTCCATGCCTGCAACATTTACTAACATATGTATAACGGAAACCTACACCACGAGTCATCAAAGCATGCAACATATGAACATGAATATGAAATATTAATTAACGCTACAGTTGCATGAAAGGATCATTGATGAGTGCCAGCGTCCATAGCTATGTCGGAGTATCCTTGAATGCAGTAGCGAATGCATAAGCAGTAGCTTTCAGAAGCCAAGCAGGCAACTTAGACGCTAAATCAACTGTTATTGAAGATACTCGTAGCAAGGCTGCATACTTAGAAGACTCTGAAGTGCATGTGTGTGTGTGTAGGTGAACGCATTGAGCTTGAGCATGTTGCGTAATATCCATTGCGCTCTAATCAATTACACCGTTATTATGTGCACAAAAGCTGTGAGCAGTAAATAGCACGGTGAGAAGGGAAATTAAGGGAAATTTAAGGGAGTTGAGTTGAAATTGAGTTTTGTATGTTTGGTGGGTTGAAGACATAAGTTTACCATTTTTTTGGGTTCACTAAAATTTTTGGTAAAAATCTTTCGGAAAGTACTTACTTGCTACTGTTAGATACTTGAATATGTATTAATTTACTTTAAATCGTTAACCGAAGACAATTCTTAGTTATGTCTTACTGCAGAGCAATTCTCATATATTTTCTTGCTTTTAAATGTGTCTTTTGTTCACCTTACTGACTTTTTACGCATCATCAGTGATGCAATAAAAATTACATAAACTTCCACATATTCATATAAATGCAACAACATGCCCTTTCCGCTTGATTGCATCAAATATTTTCCGTTTATTTAACACTTGATTGAATTTTAATTTATTTTGATTATAATTTACAAAAATAAATACATACTTCTGCACTAACACATAGATAAATATTTACTTGAAGAGATATAATGCATGTAGCATAGCAAGCTTCTTCACTCACACATTGCAATACATTCATTAGAAAGATGCATGCCTATGAAGCCATATGTACATAGTTGAATACAAATACAGAGTTATGAAAAACACAGAAATATGAGAATTTATTTTTAGAAAGTTGCCGAAGCATAATTGCTTTGTGGTTAGTTTTAATTATAACTGTATGCACGCACACAAATAAATATAATATATTGACTCTAGTACATAACTTTTGCCTGTTCATAAAAGTCTGCAAGTGCAGAAATAAATTTTCAAAGATTATTCCAAAAAATAAATAAGAAGTCCAAAATATTAACTCATTCAGTGCTGGCGCAGTGTTTTTGGGTAAATTGTTAAGGAGTGCAGCAAAAGATGCCACCGAGAATTTGTTGTAGTATGTGTGGTATGGTGAATTAGTTAGTATTAAAATGATCGGAAAAACAGGCGGTTTGCCTCTGAATGCCACTAAGAGAATAAGAGTCTATGTACTATGAGAGCAGCTTGGTCTAAATAAGAACGATAATATATGAAGATGTTAGAAAAATGTTAAAAATATATAAAAATATGTTAGAAAAACGCTTAGAGGGTAGGAAATAAGATGGTGCAATTAGCTGGAGAAGCTGAGTGAAAACCATGAAATAACAAGTAAGGAAGGGCTAAGTTCGCATAACCGAACATTTCATATTCTTGCAACTTGGAAGAATAAAAGCCACGGAAATACCTTAAAGTGCAAACCGTCAACCAGAAGATCGAAATCCAAGAAATTATATAAACAGTTGAAATTCTCTAACTCGAATCACCATAATCCACCAAAAAACTTTGAGTTGAGAGACTTCGAGTTATGGAAGGAAATTTCTATGAAATTTGACTTCTATTGTCAATTTAAGAGTTTGAGTTATTGAAATTCGATACATATTTATAAAAATAACACAGACACTAAACGACATAATCGAAAAAAAGCGAAAATCATCACACATATGTGTAATATATGAGAATTGAGGGTAGTGTGGACCGATTTTATCTATTCTTGATCTATTCTTGCCAATATTACCTTCTTTTAATATGCCATTTACTAATAAAATGTGGTTTACTAAGGTACCATCACCAATCAAGTGAACTAAAGTCACCGGCATGTTATGTTTTTGTTATCTGGAGGCTTTTAGGCACAAGTATACACTGTTATCAGTAAAAGAAGCTCGCTCATTTCCATTGGAATGACTTACATATTGGCCGATATATGCGGTATAAAGTCACTCAGAAGGTCGGTTTCATCTTCACATTAGGTGTATGGGGGCCCAGGGCAATATTGATCCGATTCAAACCATTTTTGATACACAGAGTTACTACTACTACACATTTTCACACTGTAAGAAAGGAATGTTAAGGGAATGTCATGTACCGAATTTTGTTAAAATCGGTCGGGCGAGCAACCTGAAGAGATTTAAGAGCTGCCATTTCATCCAGAGAAAACAACGGTTTTATGTGAATTGCGAGCTCGTGGAATCATCGGTCCATATATCTTCGAAAATGATACCGGTGAGAGCGTAACCGTCAATGGCTGCCGTTATCACGCCTTGATAATCGACTATTTTTAAGTTTCTGTGTGTTTTCTTAAAAAAAAATAGGGAAAAGCGAAATGGATCACCTTATATGTCCCGATATCTATTTTGCTTAGTTTTAGGTGATACATGCAACCATTAGATGAACAAAACTGTAATACTCTGTAGCAACTGGTTGCAAGAGTGTAAAAATTTGACTACAAAATTCACCATAAAATGGAATAAAAAAGGTCTCCCTTTTCTTTTCAGTAAAAATGTGGTCGAAAGTATTGACCACTGCATCCGTAAATAATCGTTGGTTTCATAATTTTTGTAAAACAATAAATTAAAAAAATTTCTTGCTGGACCAGTTACTTGAACCCTGTTTTTGGCTGCCTGAAGTCTGAATAAAATAAATTGTTTTACTTTCGGGAAGAAGAAGCTATTTTTGACAATTATTTTCTATAGCATTATGCTTTATGATCAAACTTTCCCGAGACAAATTCCGTCTTCTTGTCGCGCTCTATACTCGACATTGCAGGCTTATGAAACACTTGCCCAACATGGATATAGTCTCTTTCGAACACTGCCGGCTTTGCGACGTGGAATAGGAAACTCCAGAACACCTGATTCTAGGTTGCCCAGCAATTTCAAGGCCCTAGGATCCATCTACTTGGACAGGGATCACATCACCTCCAGCGCCCTCAGCAATTATATAGATTGCTGCACCTCTGTGACCATATGTGATATAGGAGAAGGCACAATAGACCATATGCCGCAGTGAAAAATTTAAATTTTTTAGACTTCTTAATCAAAATATTTCAATCCTGTGGAGAAAATTAATGGTGAATTGTTCGCCTTTATAAACATACAAAGTTTTACGTGCCATTCGTTTTGTTCCCAATTTCCTTGAAGGCTTTTGCATGAATTTAAATGTGTGGAAATGGAATTTTCCTAGGTCCTTTGAAACAATATTCTTACATCTTTATATATTCCGTGTCACGTTGTTTGTCCGGAATGGACCGGTTTTAGCAAAATTTAGCACACTTTGTCTAGTTTAAGCAACTTAGAAGATAGGATAGTCAAAACGTAAGACGTTACGAATACCGTAAGCTGTATGAAATGTACGCTCTATTAAGCGGACAACGGCAATAACTGCACGGAAAGGCTGTATCGTTAGTGTCTGCTTATGGAAGATTTCGCTGCCTATATTTCTAAACATACGCATGTCACAATCCCCAAAAAAATATAATGCAGTTGAACTTCCATAACTCAAACTTCTATAACTCGAAGTTCTCCATAACTTGAAATCTTGAATTAGCAATAGAAGTCAAATTGCATACAAATTTCCTGGCATCACTAAAAGTTTTTTGGTGGATTATGGTGATTCGAGTTCGGAAAGTTCAGCTGTAATTATAATTTTCAGTAAAATGCCAAGCTTTAAGAACCATTTTCTAAATCTTTGGTTAGCAGCCATTTGTCAGTTAAGTTCTGGTAAACTTAACCAAGATTCCTTCTGTCGCTAAAGAATCGTTTTTAACTGAAACTGACAGATTCTCCTAACAAAACAGAGAAAGCAGCCTTAAATTCTTTACTTGTTCCATTGACATTTATTTGTATGAACAGTATACCACAGCAACGCGTTCCCGGATCCACTAGTTGCTTCATATTTTGCGAAATAATGAAGTTGCCTTTCCTTGCCTGCCTGTACTTATCCTGTATAAAATATTTGTAAAGGATTATTATACATGTAATACTTATGAATATGAATATGTTTTTTGTATGGACAATATATTTGGCCGGTTAAGCTTAGCTGGTTCACATTGAGTTCCATTCGTTGATGATATGAATATTTGGGCCACTTACCAAGAGCATGACAACGTGGCTGATCATTTTGTTGATTGAATTTAAACAAGTAACGGCTAATGAATATTGGGAGCATACATTAGAACAAAAAAGCAGACATTCCGGAAATTTTAACTAAATTCCCCAAGTTTAAGTCGGTACACCTCAGTAATGCATTGCGGTTTTTAAAGTTGATAAAAATAAGGAACAAGGAATTTTTTAAAATTTTGTATTTCTATCCATATTTCGCATATGGAATCGTATAATCGAATAAACCTCCCAGTTGTATGAAGCCTTCAAAGATGGTCGGCAGATGGCTGAAAACATGGTTCGTTCTGGACGACATTCGACTTCTTCAAATGATGGTAAAAAAGTGAAGCGTTAGAGAGATCGACATCTCTCGTGAGTCCATTCGAATGACTTTGGTGGACATTTTGGGGTAAGAAAAGCGGTCTTGCTAGAGTCGGTTCGATAAAGCTTATTATTTTCACAAAAAGTACCAGGCCTCTTTGGACATGCTTCATCATGTTCACTGAAGGAGCTGAAGGTCATTCCAAAAAGTGCTTATGAAAAGTGTTTCGAGGACAGAAAAAATTGTTGCCATTAGTGTATTACATCTGGTAGGGACTACTTTGAAGGCAACAAAATAAATATTGATGAATAGTTAAATATTTTGCGTTTTATTTTATATTTTTCGGGTACTTTTGACACAATGTATATCCAATTTTGTGATTTTCTTCAATTTTGTATATTTCTGGGAGTAATACGAATTATTGATCTAGCAAATACCATGTACTGATATCAACTATTTTTTTTTATCTTTATCTTATAATATTTGCACATAGTACCAACCTCTATCGTTGCATATGTTTCTGCGCCACCAAAATAATCATATTCTCCTAAATGTGTGATATCTTCCCCCACACTTACATTGCGTCGTCTTATTCTAAGTGGTTTAGCTCTCCCAAAATATGATAATAACATTTGTGCATTTGGCCACAAGTGTATTTTTTAAATGTAGATTGGTATGTGACAGAAATTTTTACCCGACACATTGCTCAAATTCCTACAAGCGGGCGCACGCACGCACGCACCCCAGAATTTATAAATGAATAAGTGTGTAGGAGAAATAGCGAATATTATTGTGATGGCAAATATGCTACTTACGCCAATTTATCATGCAATATTTTATTTATTTAGTAACAGCTGAAATGTGCTTAGTTAAGAAAGCAAACACTGGCGCACACACACACGCACACCTACATATATAAGACAGCTCAGGCTTTAATATGCAGCCAAGTGTGTGGCAGCATGCCGTACGTCGGTGAAGACGTGACACAAAGTATGGCAAATATGTGACGACTGGTCAGTTATTTATGCAGGCTACCCAACACACACACACACGTACTCATAGATAGCAAAAAGGCATGCTTTTTGGCATATTTGGCACAAACTCAAGTTTTGTTTTGGCAAATTTGCCGAAAGAGAGCAAAATGTGGCACGACTTTTTGGCTTTGACCACCAAACATGACCATGAAATTTGTTGGCAGTTATACATACACACACAGACAAATACCCACACATATCTTATTTATTTGCATGTGTTTATGTCCATAATTCAATATACCTTTTCACTTATCTACTGTTAAAATGCTCGCTTTACCATTAATACAAACAAATACCTCGACTTTGTTAGTGGCAAATATGTGTGTGTTTGTTGGTGTGCTTGGTGGCATGCCACTAGCATGTATCTTGATTTGATTTGTATGTGACAATTTGACTTGGCAGCACATTTCATGCATAAATTACGGCGTCAAGTAGCACTGCAGAACATTTGAACGTTGGCAACCGGCCCAAGGCCACACAGGCATTCACACATGCACACAAACATATGTTCCCATATGGTGGTTCGTGGTGAAAGTGAGTAGTCGAGTAGTAGAAAATTCTATGCTAATCTATGACGGCATAAATTTTGTTGATACTGAGCTTGTATTAGGCAAATTTCGGACTTTAAGCGCATTGTATAAGTGTAGTTGATGGATTTGTGTGGAGGAGAGTAAAGAATAATTACGTGAAGTACTGCTGTGAATCCTAACTTTCATTTCCGCAATTTAAGTTCCAGAATCGCTGTAGTATTGGATAGTTTATTCATACATTTTTTTATCAAAGACAAGAAAAAAACGTAACTTAGGCTGCACCGAAGCTATAATACTCTTCGCAAATACAAATATTCCTTTCTAGAACTTGATTTTGATTGATTAGTTTCTATAGCAGCTATAGGCGTTAGTGACTCGATTTGAACAATGTCTTCGGAGCTCGCACCATTGCCTAAGACAAAAGTTAAGATATTGAATATATTCTGTGAAATAATAAAGTTTTCTTTACATAGACTAGCTTTTGATAAGTCAGCTAAATATATGCTTAAGTAATTGTTGTTATTGTAACGGGTATTTAATCTCTTTTAGGATGGTTAGGTTTAGATAAGTGGTCATCGTGGTTATCCAAGGGTACACCCAAAAAACGCGCTGTTTCGACGAGTTCGGACCATAGGAAGAGGGGTGTGAGATTAGCTGGGCATGCAAAGAGGTGGTTAGTGTCATGCGGGGACTCATTGCACGCTGGACATACATTTGATATGTCAAGGATGATTTTTGATAAGTAGGAGTTTAACCTGCTAGAGTATCCAGAAGGCAGCTGCGCAAGCATTACTCTCGATTTTCACGGCTACTCAAGCTCGTCGTCTGAAATCTGTAGTGGTTTGACTCCAAGTTCGCCATTCATTAAAAGGTAGTTGGTGAAGGTGTTAATGGCTCCACTGTGAATGGCAGTCTATACATGTCTTAAGTTTGTTGCGTCCGAAGTCTGGTCGGCATATTGTTTTACGTCGTCGATGTAGTTGAGGAAATACTTCTTATGCTCTAAGGAGGCGGTTCAAGCAGGTGACTGCAGATATAATTTCTACGAAAGCATCCCAGCAGAAACTGCTTGAAGAAGAGTTCATTATGCTCCTTAACTGGAAGCATGCGAGCCGCACTGCGTAGATGTTTGATGGGAGACTTCAAGAGGCATCCCGTTGTGGTCCGGAGTGTAGTGTTCTGACATGTCTGTAGCTTCCTCGTCTGAATTTCACTGCGACCAAGCGACCATATTGGTGCGGCGTAGTTAAGGACCGGCCGACCGATTGCCTTGTATGATGCCAACAACGTTCCTGTTTCTTTACCCCATATGCTGCCGGCTAGCTACTTGATGATTTGGTTGCGGCTCTGTACTTTGGTAATAATCGCGTTCGTGTGAGAATAGAAGGAGCACAGATTTCTGAATGTCATACCTAAAATCTTTGGGTTATTATAGACAGTCGGAATTTTAACGCCATCGACTGCAATATTAAGGTCAAGTCTGTACTCTTCCATCCAGTTAATTAATATGGTCACTGTGGATTAAGTCAGGAACAGTCTTAGGTTCCGTGCAGCGAGGAAGTGAGAAAGGTCAAAGATCTAATCTTGTTCGAAACGGTAAGTTTTTGCTATAATTTCGATTTCGCCGGTTTCGCAAATGAACAGCTTCTTGGAAAAAAAGTACGCCTCTTAGGTAAATTTCTGAAAAGCTTAGGGACTTGTTTACGTTTATGGCTAAAACGGATCATTTTCTCAGGCTGATAAGTTATATGTCTATTTAATAAGGATTTCTACAGGAATTTTCGTGCATAACTCGATAGGCAGGGGGTCGATAAATAAAATAGACAACATATCCTTACGTATTATTTTATAGAGAACGTTATAAGTCACGCTAAGAGAGGGTGGATGGCGCAAAAGTACGCGATTCAACGCTTCCAACATCTACACGGATGGATCAATAAACGCTGATGGTGTGGGCGACGGATCTATATATTACGTGGAGCTAAACCTCAATCGTTTCTTCCAGCTGCCAGAATCCTGCAGTATATTTTAGGCAGATGTCTTTGTGGCCATGAAAGCTATTATATCTAACAATGCAGTAAACAATCTTAAGAAGATCAATGCATATATAGATAGCCCAGCGCCAATTATGGCGCTAATCTCGCATCGCATTTCGGTGGAGAATGTGCTTAGAAGCGGTTAAGCAGTGTATATATATATATATAAAAGTTTCCAGGCTACAAGCTCGTTCAAGGAAACGAAATAGCTGATGAGATTGCTAAGAGTGCCATTCGTTTGACTACCAAACCAGCTCATGAAATACATAAGTCTCTATAAACGGTACACAATGAAATTTCTGAAAGGACTGATATACAGACAGATCAGAATGAGATGGAATGCTAAAGACGCTGTAGTATCGCCAATATCTTGTGCATTATAGCGGGCTGAATGTCAATCATATAACCGGTTTATTATGGTACGGTTACTTATGTTCTTAAAAAATTAATTTTGAGTAGCATCGCTGTAGTTTGTAATTCTCACTTATGTCCGGTGTTTGAAAGGAAAATGCTTTTCTGTGCCGCGGTCGGAAATAAACACTACTCAAAAATCTCAAGTTTATGACAGACGAGTACATAATTTTGTCCAGAATTTCTGTTAAGCACAAAATGTATTTAATTTTTTCCACTGACTCTTCACAGTCTCGAGTTCATTAACTCCTTTAGTATTTAGCAATGATCACGACTCATAAACTTTATAAAATTTTATTTTTAAATTGTCGTAAGTACAGAATTTAAGTAATCTGATTGATCTTAAACACGAAATTTATTAAATTTGCCTCGACCTGGTCTCGAACTCGAGTTTATTGCCTCCTCTCATAAACTCGAGTTTACTGAATATAAAATTTTATTTCTCATTTGTCTTAAAAAAAATGTTATACTTTGTTTGAATCAATTATCGAACTCGAGTTTATTGGTTCCCTTGGTCTTTTGCAATAAACACCACTTATAAACTTAGAGTCTAAAATTTGTTTTATTAATAGTTCATTAAATTTATGTTATGTTATTATTTCCAATACTATAAGGTGCGTTCCAAGGTAAAGTAAGGACTTTTTGGATCTAGCGCCCTGGTGGCGCCATCTATATTTCGACTGGTGCGTTAGAATCTGCTATCTTTATCGATTGTCCAGTGAGAATATCATGACATTTCATTCTTTGGAAGTGAAGTTATTGCGTTTTAAGTGTCCGTCTGTTTGTGTTATCGATGCGAAAATGAGCTTCGAACAAAGAGCCAACAATAAATTTTGTTTCCAAACTGGTAAAACTTTTATCGAAACGATTCAATTCATGAAACAAGTTTATGGCGATGATTCCCTATTCCGTAGCAGAGTGGTTTCAACGTTTTCAAAGTGGTTGAGGACATCAATGACGATTTTGAGGTCGTGATCACCGGAAATTCCATCGAAACTGTGCGTCAATTCATCAAAAATCAGCCGAAATTATAACTGAAATTCATGAAAATGGAATTGAGTTGAACACTAAACATTTGGGTTTACGAAAGGTGTGTGCACGGTTTGTTCCGCACAAATTGACTGACGACCAAAAATCTCATCTTCAACGCTTGTGACCGATTATTTGACAAAATGTCACATTTGAACCATTAACCACTCCCCGTATTCACCTGATATGGCACCGTGCGACTTCTTCCTTTTCGGGAAAATGCATTTGCTCATGAAAAGAAAGCGTTATGCAGACGTAGAGACCATTCAAATTGCTTGTACCGGGATACTAGGGGCCATACCGGCCAACGAGCTAAAACACTCTTTCGACATGCTTTTGGACCGTGCAAAAGCTGAGTTGAAGCGGAAGGAGACTATTTTGAAAAAAATAAATGGACTTTGCCGAAAAAACCATTTTTTATATTTTTGAAAGTCGTGTTTACTTTGGAACGACCTTTGTATAGACAGGTATGTGAGGATAGGCTAAACTCGGAATTCATTAAAACTCCATTGCTGATAGGTTAGATTAAGAGAGGTTTCATAAAACCTTAAACTCGAGTCTGTGATGTAACCCCTGTACTGTGATGACTCTTGCTTGGCTTCTCTTGATTATAAAAATACCTCAAAACTTGCTTCCCGCTTTAAATTGCGAATCTGTACTGCTTATGTAATACTCACTTAAATTAAATATTTGGCGTTAAATTCATTAGTTAATGCGATCGTGAAATCAATTACAAAATGTAAATTAGAAGATGCGATAAATTAAAAATTTCCCTAAAATCTCATGCAACTTCCGCCAAACTTGGCATTTTATCGCTCCGCAAAATCCGGATATTACATAATAGTGTTATATAGCTAACGGTATGCGTTTGTTTCTCAGCCATAGAAGTGCTTTGGCCAGCGCTGCGTAAAGATTTATGGCCGGCACGTGATTAACGTAATTTTGCCACTTGAACGAATTTGAAACGTTCTTTAACACTTCAACTGCGCTGACACAGACACCCACACCCTGACACCTCTCACACACACTAACTGGCTGTGCGAATTACTGCCACAGATAGAGAGGGAATGGGAGAGCGGGAGGCAAGCAAGCGGGTCTGCTGCAGAAGTCACAATTAAATTTTGTTTAAAGTTGTTAACACAAAAAGGGATAAGACAAGGAGCAAAGTTTTCCAGAGATTTCGCACTCGATAAAGTTGAACCACACAGCAAGTGTCTGTGTGTGTGTGTGTGACTGTGTGCATATTTCCACAATAGCTGTGAAACAGTTGAGTTAAATGGAGTTCGCTTCAATGGGAATGCCGAAGAATGACTGTGAAGCTTCAGCGAATGGCGTGATAATAAATCGCACTCGGTTGGTCAAGTGTCTGCGCATGAGAGGGTTGCCGCCTTGTGTTGAGTGTGGGTATGTGTGTATTGCAGATTTTCATATTTGTGCGCTTCTGGTTGGCTTCAGCTACAAATGAGCTAACTTTAATTGCATTTGGTTTGCTTTAAGCCAGCTGAGTTGAGTTGGAATTCGGATTGAGAAATGGGATTTAAAAATGCATAGATTATAGAAATTAGTTATCTCAAAGTTGTAGACAAAGGGAGGGAGGCACATAGCAAGTAAGGGTTATTTGTTTTTCTGCTCACTACTTCAAGACATGCTGGAACTCAATGGTCGCTTCAAGTGAAATGTGTGGGCGTGAGCATGCATCAATTAATTTTTGGAAAATTCACATTAATAAGAGAGCTGAACGAAGCTTGAAGTGCAGCTCATTATAGGAACCAGTTTCGTGAAGATTTTACGCAATTAAGTTCTCTAGCTCGGAAAGAGAGATCATTTTAATATCCTGGTATTGTCTCTTTTTATTGAAACAAAAAAAAGTAAGATCTTAAAATCGCTTTCTAAGAGGGTTTCTAGGCATTTCAAGTTAAAGTATGTGGTATGGGTTTCCATAAACTAATACTCGATATCTTAGATCATGAAGAAACTCTAACGGTATTTTTTTTTCCTCCACATACCTGCATGGGAAATGGCACTAAGCTTATAGGCAAAGTTGTGTGAGGAGTATACAGCCCATCTATAAATAAACAACGGTTTCAGCTCTTTTATCTATTGCAGCGTTTGCTAAGTCGAGGGTGCTATCATTTAGGTCAGTCTACTACTTCGGAGGGCGGGCAGCCTCCTTCAGAGACGTGACTTTATTTGTCTTGAGACCACTAACTGTGCGCTCGCGGCTATTTAAGGAATCCCTAACTTTGAAATAGATTGTTATTTGTAATAAGACTAGTATGGATGCCAGGCTACTGCCGAACTAGCAAGAAAAGACACCAATATGATGCTTTCAATTGAATGATATGGAACTCTACTCACTTCGTAGGTTCTTCTATTGGATAGTCGAGTTTGGCGGGAGCTTGACCAGCGCTGAATTAGCCTTAGTTCTTATGCTGTCGCTATGTTCTTTTGGTCTTCACCCTCCGTAAAGCTGGCATTTCTCCAGTTTTAAATGTTCTAACTGCTCAATGAGCTGCCAGCGTCCACGCGGTGAGGTTGAGAATCATGAATCTGTTGAAAAAATTGTTTGGAAAAAGATGAGGTAGAAACATATTAGTTTATAGAAGTACTTACTGATTTTCGTGTTTTTGCGTGATCAAGTCTTAAACTCCTGCAAGAGTATTCGATGTAGTACCCGCCTGAAATAAAGCACGGAAAAGGAAGATTTCATTCCGTTCAAGGAGAACGTTCTGATTGGACAATTGGAATTTCAAATGGCGGTAAATCAGTGATATGGAGGAACGACGGCGCGCTATTGTAAACTCTGCTAAAACAGCGGAAGCGGTGTCTACGCGAATAAAAAGGAAAAAAGTTTTCGAAAAATATATAGAAATTTATACCTATACATATTGGGTAGTTGAAAAATTTTTTGAAGAAATTCGCTATATTTTGAGGTATTTGGAAAGGGAAAAATGTCACGCAAGCCACCAATGAAATTTTTGAAGTTTAAGGAAACTATGCCGTATCAATTCGCGTCCTACAACAATGGTTCGCTCGCTTCCGTTCTGGAAATTTCGATGTAACAGATGCACCTCGCTCTGGTCGACCTATCGTTGAAAAAGTCGATGAAATTATGGAAAGTATTGACCAGGACCGTCACATAATCAGCTATGACATTGACAAGGAACTTAACATTCATCATCAAGCGGTTTTGAACCATTTAAAAAAGTTGGCTACAAAAAGAAGCTCGATGTTTGGGTACCACATGAATTGTCTGTGAAAATTTAATGGACCGAATGAACATCTGCGATTCTTTGCTGAGACGAAATTAAATCGAACCATTTCTGAAACGAATGGTAACAGGAGATGAAAAGTGGATAAAATACGACAATAATGTGCGAAAAAGATCATGGTGGTTCATGCGTGGTGAAAGGTTATGTTGAGTGTTTGGTGGAATTGGAAAGAAATCATCCACTATGAGATGCTCCAGCCTGATATAACGATTTATTCTACATTTTACTGTGAACAACTGATGAGATTGAAGCAAGCAATCGAAAAACACGGCCAGAACTGATCAACAGAAAGAGCTTCGTCTTCCATCAGGACAGCTCTTGATCACACACAGCTTTGATGACTCGGCAGAGAGGGTGGGAAGTTTTGATGCATCCACCATACAGCCCTGACCTTGCACCATCGGACTACCATTTTTTTTGGTCAATGCAGAACTCCCTTAATGGAGTATAGTTGGCTTTAAGAGAATCCTGTGAAAATTACTTGTCGCAGTTTTTCGCCGGAAAAACCATAAAAGTTTTACACTGATGAAATGATGTCTCTAGCGGAAAAATGGCAAAAAGTGCTCAATCCAAATGGTACATATTTAGTTCATTATAAATATAAAAAATAAATAAGTTGTAATTTGATTAGAAATATTAAAATACTTTCTCGACTACCCAATATTAAAAGATAGTTGAGTGGAAACTTGGTGGTAGGAACTTTTTTGAAAACTCGGCATCATAAATTCAGAACGGAAATTCCTAAGTGTTCTGTGGTATCATCAAGTAATCGGGGAATTGCAAACGATTACCTTTGAAAACATCCTACATAATCTGATAATAATATCGTGATTGTCTTTTTTGGATATTTTCTTAGCATTGAAATAAAAATCCCTTAGAACTTAAATATTTTAATTCAAACATTTGCTTTGTGATGAGATTTGTTGGTAGATAGAATGGACCAAATATCATTGATTATGCTCCCGAAAGTTTAAATCACCGACAACGAGCCGTATGTAGATTCTTTATTCTAAAAAAATATTAATAAATTTAAGATTTAAATCCGAATCACTGACTTTCCACTGATTTCCTCATACTCTATCAGAAAATTTTTACAATTAGAACAAATCCCCATATTTTAATCCAAAAGCCATAGACAATCGGATTATTATGGTATTTGTGTATATCAATTACATCCACCGTTACAAACGTAACGAATTTCTGCTCATCTTGTTACCATTAAATGTATTATTTTATTGCGGAACTGTGTTTAAAGCCATGCAACATAAGCGTTTTCATGTAAATATCGCATACTTACACACACATACAATTACCATATATATAAGTGTGTGTAACATACACGAAATTGTCTGTTATTCGCAAGTGATTTTGTATTTTCCATTGTTGTCGTTATGCGATGTTGTTGTATTTGATTTTCCTTACACTCGTACCTGCAATTGTTGCTTGTTGTTGTGCGTTATGTTACTTTTATTATTGTTTGGTATTTTTATTGTGTATTTGTAATTGTAACGGCAACAAGCTGACATTAAGCCCATTGTGATTTGCTGTAGCCATATTTGTTTATATATATTTGAGTATATTCCTGTATGTTTGTATGTATGTACAACAGTCAGTTGATTGTAAAGCAAAAGCCGCTTCTGCGCCTAATTCATCTCTTCCCGCGCCTCCCCCCCTTAAAAGTGAGTTGTTTACTTGCAAACGCTTATACAAACGTAACATAGATATGTAATACAAACAGGTATACTTGCATTGAGTATACGTTTTCCGGTGGGTATAATTTTGTGGTCGTTCAATTCGCTTTTGCGGTTGTTTGACCTCAATTGGAAAATGTTGAGTGCACAGCGAAAAAGAAATTGAAACAAAAATTATTAGTAAAAAAGTAAAATTGCATTTTATGCTACTAAAAACAATTTTTTATATAAAAGGTAGTTGTGAGTATGAGTATGAATATGAGTACAAATATGAGTATGCAAAAGAATATATCAAGAAACCACCAGCAAAGCTGTAATTGAATAATTTTTGAATGAAATATAAATATGTTTTTTTTATTTCGAAAGCCGAAGTGCGGGACTTTAATTCGCTAAACCAAACTTACTCCCATCTCATGTTTCATCTACGGAACCACTGCAATAAGTATTAGTTCATGGGAGAGAAGAAGACATTTAAGTCCCCTCAATTATTCGGACTGACTGACGCTTAATCTGTCGTAGACGTTTCAATATTAAGAGCTGCCGCTTCGCTGATAGCCTTACAATTTACAGAGGACTCGCATATATGTACGTGCAGTCAAATTTTCCACCGTGAGACTGCCTTTAAGTATGGTTTCCAGCTTTTCCGTTATACATAAGAATATAAGGCATTGATAGAGTACATGTTCAGAGTCTTCTGTACATTCTGTACACGTCTGACAATGTGGACTAAAGCCATGACGATAATTGTAAAGGCACCTTCTAAAGCTTCTTTGAGCACTTAGTATTTGGGTCAGGTGGAAATGTTGTCTGTCTATCTACAAATGTATGTCCGGAATCTGTTTGTGTGTCCATCGTCCTTTGCATGAAGATTGCCATCATTGTTGCCACATTGCGATGCTTTTGATTCTCTCTTCTCTTTTTGCTGTTGTAGATGTCTCTGATAAGTTTTATATTCGCGCGAATTCGTAGCCCTGGATATCAATCGGCACCTTACCTCATTTTATATTTAGGGCCTGTGCCCATATTGGAGCCCTACAGTACAATCATAATCTCATTACCAAAAGCTATTAAAAGTCGTGTATTGGTGGGAACATTGGGTGCCCCTATTGTTTTAAACTCACTCCTCAGAAAAGTAATAAATGATCTCATCAAAATAACTGCAATTAAAAGTGATGATATCAAACTTTTAAAATTTGTGATTCTTCAAATGCACAATTTTCACATAAAGTACTTTTTAAAAAATTTTCTGGAAGTTAAGAAATTGTACTTTGAAATAACGGCGGAGTATTTCGAGAATCTGGAACATTGTAAAGCGAGATTACAAGAAGGAGAATCCGTAATTACTTAATTCGAATTTATCATAGATAAAAACCAAAAATTTTTTACCACTTTCACACGGATTACCTTCCCATTTATCTCTTCCTGCAGGTTCACATTTTGGAGAAATGTGGAAAAGCCAAGTCCGAGTTAAAGCGTTTGAAGATGAGGACGAAACTGAAGTAATCGACCACATTTTAGAAGATGATGCTGAAACATATGAGAAGAAAGAGGAAGTTCAAGTTTTGTACAAACCAACACCATTGTCGAAAAAGCGCAATGATCTCTTAGTTGAGCCAAATCCTAATCACGTAGAAAAATAAGCGTAAAATCAAAGACACCCGACTATGACACGAATATGAATAAATAGTTACGAGCAAACTATCACTGATATAACACAGGAAGGAGCATAGTCGTCACTTAGTTGAAGACCATGACCGCAGTCACTTTTGCCGCTCGGGAGAATGTTCAAAATTGAACATGTACCAAAGGGTAGCAAGGGATTACAATAATATATTTAGTTTTTTTTTATATATTCTACATATAAGATATTAAATAAGAACAAAGTATCAACGAACATGTTGTGGTTGTTAAGTAATCTCACATTACTCTATGGTGAGCGATATCTTTTCTTCAATTTTCCTGTAGCTTATGAGCAAGATTTCTGTTTTTCTCCCAGCCAGCTCTAGACTCATGGTAGCAAATCATTTATGCAGTCATTGCTTTTGATCCAGAGGTCATCCAGATGTTTAGCCACAGCCATTACTATGAGGTCATCCGCATATGCGATTGTTTACAAATTTTTTGGCTCATGTATTCTTAGCACCCCATCGTACATCAGGTTCTATAGTAGTGGGTCTGAAACCCTCTATATGTAGTCCTTTGTGAAACCATAGGAAAGAAAAACTCCTGTGTTCAAACTCATAAATTTGCAAAACGCTTAGAATTCCACTACCGCTAGTTCGGTGGGATATCTAAAATTATGCGCTCCCAAGTGTTTAAGTCTTGACCTCCTAAATCTAAATCGGGACAGTCGAGAAAGAAGTGTTGAGTTGTTTCCACCTTATCTTCTTCCATACAGATTTCAAACCTTACAGCATGGACGCCAATAGGGCAATGGTCCCAAAAGTATGGAGAGGCTAGCCTTACTGAGGACTCAGAGATCATTACATCTCTTGTGATCGATCTTGGGCCAAAAGGCTTTTGCGACAACGCATCTACTAATGGTGGCCCAGCCAAGCTTCCGCGAAGCCCACCTACCTAGTAGTAGAACACAAGAGAATAAGGGAGCACTGGCCCGCTCTCATTCTACCGACAGCGGTTCTAGCGTGCCTTTCCTTGCTTGCTCATTACCTTTACAATTTCCGGCGATTCCGCTTTTGCCTGGCACCCATACCAGTCTTATCGATGCTGTTGATAGTTAGGTGAGGAGCTTAAGAAACCGCAAATCTTATTCCTTCACTTTTGACTGAAAAAATACAGCTCAGATTTCAAGTCGATGGATCCAGCCGGAGAAAGTTTCCTCACAGACTCTAAAAACAATGTAAAGTATAGGTATCAGTATAAGTATAAGTATAAGTATAAGTATAAGTATAAGTATAAGTATAAGTATAAGTATAAGTATAAGTATAAGTATAAGTATAAGTATAAGTATAAGTATAAGTATAAGTATAAGTATAAGTATAAGTATAAGTATAAGTATAAGTATAAGTATAAGTATAAGTATAAGTATAAGTATAAGTATAAGTATAAGTATAAGTATAAGTATAAGTATAAGTATAAGTATAAGTATAAGTATAAGTATAAGTATAAGTATAAGTATAAGTATAAGTATAAGTATAAGTATAAGTATAAGTATAAGTATAAGTATAAGTATAAGTATAAGTATAAGTATAAGTATAAGTATAAGTAT
The DNA here is from genome assembly GCF_024586455.1 of Bactrocera neohumeralis. Classification (NCBI taxonomy): domain Eukaryota; kingdom Metazoa; phylum Arthropoda; class Insecta; order Diptera; family Tephritidae; genus Bactrocera; species Bactrocera neohumeralis. The sequence continues at coordinate 69,493,898 of NC_065920.1, read as the reverse complement.
AAGTATAAGTATAAGTATAAGTATAAGTATAAGTATAAGTATAAGTATAAGTACAAGTATAAGTATAAGTATAAGTATAGGTATAAGTAGGCGTTCTCTTCCTATCGGACCTCTATTTCGAAATGCGCTAAAAATAAATCTCAGGGTCCGCGAGCAATAATTTCTCTCAGTGCATCGGCAGCACCTTTTGTGTAATGCCAGCCACCAATTTTCTCCATTCAACTTCATTCATGCACTATCCCTGCATGAACACTTACTCGTTTATTTGTTTTCCTGTGCGTAGTTTTCTGTGTGTGCATTCCATACATTTGCCCCCCGCCTTGCGCATATTTTATAAGCCAAAATTTACATACACACATGAGGAACACATAAAAATACTGACTAGCTCCAACAGACAGAGCGACACATGTGTAGTGATGTGTTGAAGGCACTGAACCTATTTTCGTTTGGCTCGCATTTAACATTCAATTTGTGTATTCAGGCAATTCAATGAAAAAGTATATATTCCACTTCAAAACTGTTAATGGGCGAGTTTTTCCTTTGTGCTCCCAACACAACACAACACAACTTCTTTTTTCGGTTTCATTATTGCAGGCGTGCACTTGCTTTTGTACATATTTATGCATGTGTGTGTGTATTTTAGTTAATGTGAAAAGTTTTTACCCACACTCAAGCCGAAATGAAACCATAAACACCCAAATGAAAGTGGACCTTTAGGAGTGCGATGTGTATCTAATGTTGGTGAGCCTATTTTGGTTAAATACACATACAAATGTGTTTATAACTGTATGTTTACTTTAATTTGTAAATCGAGCAAACGTTTATGTGTTTGCATTTGTTTGAGTTCAGTTAGCGATTTTATCAGCATAAAGAATTTTTTTTTTGTATGGTTTCCGTGTACTTCTTTAAGTTTGAGGTAATTTCACTATGAACTTTTGGAAATTATTAAGCTATTATATAATTTGTTTGGACTAGTATTTTTTAAGTGCATTTTTGTAACAGGAAATAGCGAAATTGGAACAGTAAATGGTTTAGGAAATCAATAATAAATAAGTATATTGAAAGTGGGTCTACTTTCAACTATAGCATTCATTGGTATTTTTACATTAACTATCCAATACCTGCGTGATTACAAGCAAATTTGATAACTAAACAATGTTAGGTGACTATTATGATTAGTATTTATAATAACCAATATTAAATAATTACTAAAATAGATATGGTAATGCAATGACCTTGAGATTTCAACAACGACTTTGAATGAAACTTGATATCATTAACAAATTACTATATTTATTTTAATACAACAGAATATGGTAATCGTAATTTTGATATAAATTATTACTGAAAAATTTTATTATAGTAATCAATACTGTCATTAAATTACTGGCGATAATTTAAAAGTATTCATCAACAAATTACTTTCTTTGTTTTTATTATTTAAAAATCTTATGGCAATTACAATCATCTATAACACTTTATACTAAAATTAGCAATACTTTACCGTATAGTAATCAGTACAGAATATCTACAATAGTAAACTAGGTAACTTGATCCGTTGATATTTCTCAAATAATTACCATTAAATTCGATTACAGTAGCAGTATTGGTAGCCATAACATTACAATAATAAGAAGTAATCGGTACCGAGTATTTACAACAATAAGCATAGTAAATCGGTATCATTGATATAAAATAATTACCAATTAATTAGATTATAGTAATCAGTATTGGTAATCTTTACATTAATGTTGAAATTATTCTAACATAACCAAATTACTATATTTAATATTATTATTTCTTAAAAGTAAAGTAGTTAAAATCATATATAACACTACTATAAATACCAAAACAATACAATATAGTAATTAGTACCGAATATTTATAACACTAAATATGGTAATTTACTTTTATTGATATAAACTAATGATACAAACCAAATTCGATTATACTGTAGTAATAAATATTGGTATTACTTTTGTGGAAGACGTTAGTAATGAAATTTTTTTATTGTATTCAGGCAATTATCTTTAACATCATAAATCAATTTATCAGTAAAAATAAAATTTTAAATACTTCTGATTGCTATTTATTTATTTGAGCAACAACACCTTAATGTGGAAATCTTCCAAGTATTTATAAAAATGTTAACTTTACACAAATCATTATGAGAGAAATATGTTTTTCCACATTAATATTGAAGGTATTTCAAACAATTCACAATTACTATCCAAAAAGTCACTAACACAATAAATAATGGGAATTATGTTAGCATTACCAATACCATTACCATTACAATTACCTTACAAATAAAATTACACTTTCACTGAATATTGCTATACGAGCCGACTTGTTATTTATGCTTAATAAATTGTGCAACAAATTCTAGTAATTATATTAACATTACCATTACTGTTACAATGACGATAATTACAATGTCAATGAATATAACTATTTAAATGTGATTGATGATTTGTGTTTAAAAATTAGTCAAAAATGTTAGTGCTAACATTACTGATACCATTACTGTTATACAAATATAATTACAATATCAATGAATATTACTATGTGAAGGGGATTGATTACATGTGTTTAAGAATTAGTTCCTTTATATTTGACATAACGATAATTAGTGCCTTTACAAGTTCACTACTGTCTTCAATAAATATGTAATTACTACACGGTTGCCAATTTAATGAATCCATTACATAGCAAATAAAAACCACTACTTCATAAAATAACCAACTCAATAGAGTATGGTAATTATATTAACCTTGCAAATACCATTACAATTACCATTACCCTTATCATTACTATTACCCGTACAACTATCATTACAAATAAACCTACATTTGCAAAGAAGATTTCTTACTAAAAGTTATTTAATATTTGTGTTTCGAAAATTATTATCATGACAAATCACATAACAATAATCAGTACCATTGCAAGTTCACTACTGCTCTCCTTATACAATCCATATTAATAACAAATACTTTACAATATATTTAATATGTCAAATTTCCGTATCACCACAATTAAATAATGGTAATTAATTTATCATTACCACTATCATTACCATTACCATTACAAATACAATACATTTTTAAAGAATGATATTATTTGAAAATGACTCACGATTTGTGTTTCTTTAAATATTGTCATTACATGTCACACAACTTTAATCAGTACCGTTAAAAGTGCTTTACTTCTCTCAATAAATATTGTATGCACTTATTAAATACAATTATTTAATCCATAATAATAACCATTACTTTACAAAATATCGAATTTCCATTACATCCCCCACCAGTAAATAATGCTAATTAATTTACCATTATCATTACCAATACCATTACCATTACCATTACTATTAAAATTACAATACATTTTTTAAGCATAGTACTCTATGAAAAGGGTTTGCAATTTGTGTTTCTTTAAATAATGTCATTGCATGTCACACAACGTTAATCAGTACCATTACAAGTTCGCTCTTGCTCTTGCTAAATACATCTACCATTCTATTGAATTTCAATAAGAGTTCATGATGTTTGACAGTAGAAGCAAATAATAATACGAATTACCATTAAAATATGATTACCAATACAATTACAATTACCATTACCCTTCCAAAGTCCATTTCATATTTTTGTAATCTTATTAAAATTCCATTCCCAACACTACCGTTAAGTAATGGTGATTAGTTTTTTACATAACCATTACAATTACCGTATCGCGAAGATTCTTTCGCAAAAAACATATGAACTGCTGCTAAGGAAAGAGTAAAAAACAGCCATAGGAAATTGGGGGCACAAACGCAAACCGGTTTTAACCGCCAAATACAAACGAACAATGCGGCGAAGGATATATGCGACTGGCTCAAGGTTCAAAGAGCCGGAAAAGTATGCTTATTGCCAATTAAGCTAATCCGTCAGATAATTAGAAGCAAAACGCCAACAGACACACACATGCACGCTCGAAGCGGTAAACAGGCAAAAGCATGACATGAAATTTATCGCGCACATTTGCGTTGGAACAGCAGGCATCCGGGGTAGAGGGGTGCGTAAGAAGACAGCCGGCAGTGAAATATGTAGCAATAAATCAGACTTTTCGAGCATGTGTATATGTACGTGCGTGTTTGTTGGCAAAGATATATGCACATATGTATGTGTGTGCGGAGCTGCATATGCGCTTCAACATCACGTGACACTTGATTTCCTGGGTGCACGTTGCGGCTAACACACAACAGTGCAACGTTGCCGCCGCACACAGGGTTATCGAAGCATACTTTCAGGGGAGACACATACGCCGCAGAAAACTTGTTAGCTGCTGGCAAGCGCCTGTTATTAAATAGTGTGCCGCTTAGAGAAAATGACGTACATCCCAGCCTGCTTTGCCATGTTGCCCATTTCCTGCTGCAATTTGCTGCCATTTTACCACATTCTAGCGGTATTTATAATATAGACTGCTCGCACTCGAGCTCCGGCGCCCGCATTAGTTGTGTTGCACTTTACGGTATTTTGCAACAACTTTTCGGTGGAAATTTTTGTGGTCTTTTTCGCTTGTCAACACCGTGGCTTATTTAGGAATTTTCTTTAGCTGGCGCTGCGATGGAGTCAACCAAGCGCCTATGTGTATGCAACGGCAGGTGAAGCGGCTTGATATTATATAAATTATACGTGTGTGTGTGTGAGTTTGTGTCACATTAGCCTGCATCAATGCACCGCTAACTGATGAGCTGCTGACAGCGGCGACAGGCTCATTTGGATTTACTCTAATTTTTTGTTTTTATTTTTTTTTTTCGCAGGCCTTTTGAATATTATATGAGCGCTTAATGAAAATGGCTGTATTTAGGCAACCGCCTCACATTGAGGCTGCCAGTGTACACATGCAACATACACGTATGTTGCAGCTAGTTTATTTATGCACGGTGCCTTGAAGTGTGCATACTCATACACATACACAAACACACAAGCGCTTGCTCACACCAACACACACACAGCCGCCAGTGATTGACAAATTTGCAACATTGCAACAGCTGCACCTGTTCATGTGCATAGAACTTATTAAATTTTCACGCTGGCAGCGTACATGCAACATTGCTAATACACTTACTTACATATGCAACATCTGTATACGTGCAACATCATTAGTCGCTTTTACAATTATGCCTTCGTTTGTGTGTTTGTTGTGTTTTTTAACCAATTTTGACGTAATTGTTAATGTAATTTGTTATTGTTGTTGTTGCCACAATTTCTGCTCTTGTTCTTATTACTTTTCTTGTTGTTGTTGGATCTGCTGTTGTTGTTACTACTGTCGGTTGCCACTCATATTGCATGTATGACAGCGCTGCAAGATTTATGTTGCTGTTAAGTGGCAGTCAAGTGGCAATTTAAATTTTTGCGGCTAATGTGGCAGCCTTGGCTGCACTGTGTGGCAACTTCACGTTGATTAAAAACCCGCAATGCACACATGTACGCACACATATACATATATATGTATATACATAAACATAAACTACTAGTTGTATATACGTGTATGCGGCCCTTGCTGCAGCATGCTACATGCCAGCTGAGGCTGCGCGCTGAGGCATATGTGCAATAAATTAAAAATTGCATAAAAATTTATGAGCTGATTAACTCATCAGCGTTGACAGCGTTCCGATGTAACGATAGTGTTGTATGCTTGATGAAAAATTAGTTTGGAGCGCTCTGGCTCTGACTCTGGCCCCTTTGCTGTTTGTTGTGGCTTGCATATTTTAATGCATAAAGTCATCAGGGTTGCGCATGTCAACACGCTTGCTTGTGTTTATTTAGAAAGTCGTTGTGCAAAATGGTGTTGATTACTTTATGGAATAGCAAATTTTATGTGGTCAAATTGTTATAAGGTCATGGCTTGGTAGAACTGAAGGAGAAGGCTTGTTGTTAACGCACCTCAAAGATGATCTCATAGACTAGAAATATTCAGGTCTTTCTTCTAAATTCTTTGCGGTCTTAGTAGGATGTCCTACAAATCTTTATAAAACATCTTTTAAAGCTGCTTGAAATAATATCGAAAAGCCGGAGAAGTAGACGAGTGTATCCGCTGAGGTTGTTAATGTTAATTAATAAGTGAATCGCCTTCCGTTTTATAACATTTCTTTGGGATTACGTTTTAATGAGAAAACGCTGAATAGAAAATACACTTTGGCACCAATTTATTGACACTTTTAGTGTTTAACATTAAGCTCTACATACATACATACAACATACTTTCCTTAAGTTGATTTCAACGCGACTCTCTTCGAGCTTAACTACCGCTGAACAAATATTTAGTATTACATTCAAATATGAAATTTCTGGATTTAATCCACCGAGTTGGTTAGCAGCTCAAACATTTTGAATATAATTAATTATCCACCGTTTTTAAAGTATTAAGAAATTTTTTTCAAACACTGATTGATTCTACATCACCAAGTTTAACATTACACGCAAGTCATAAGCAAGATAATTAGTTAATCAGAAAACTCAGCATCGAAACGTTCATCGAAACGTCACTCTATTGGTCACTTTGATGTTTAGCATTAAACACTGACCTTCTCTACTGGAGAGACACCTCTCTTAAATATGAATATATCTTTTGAAATGTATTAGACAGCGAGACAGCTGAACCTTCGAAGACAGTCGAATGTACTAGGAATAACTCAACATAGGTCTTCGCCGTCTACGACACTTGCTCTTGACTTTTCCTATAGAAAATCTTATAATCTTAGCGTATCTGGATGTTCTCACATGCGGCGAAGCATAAAATTCCTTGTTTTGATCTTGATTGATTGATCTGGTATTCACTACGCACCAAATCTTGAGAAAGACCCGTGAAAAGAGAATTGACACACACCACCTCTTTGCCGTTTTTAAAGTTGCTTTTGACAGCACGAAAAGGATCTGCCTTTATGCCGCGATGTCTGATTTTGGTATTCCCGCAAAACTAATAATACCGAAAACTCCGTCAGGATCGGGAAGGACCTCTTCGAGCAGTTCGATACCAAACGAGATTTTAGACGAGGCGACTCGCTTTCGTGTAACTTCTTCCACCTACATCTGTAGAAAATAAATCGAGCTTTATAACTGAATAGAGGAGGTACAATCTTCTATTAGAGTGTACAGGTGTTGGCCTACGCCGATGATATTGATATCATTAGCCTCAACAACTGGATAAGGAAACAAGGTAAATGGGTCTGGTAGCGAACGAGGGTAAGACGAAATTTGTCCTGTCATCACACAAACAATCATCGCACTCCAACGCAGAATACCTGTTGCCAACAGGTGTTACTTCGGACTGAGTAGACAATTGAGAAGTAAAGCTCTACCTCTAAGAACAAAAAAAACTCTATAAGTCACTCATTATTCTCGTCCTGCTATATAGTGCAGAGGCATGTTTGATGACAAAATTTGATGAGTTGACGTTACGAGAGAAAGGTTTTTTTACAATATTTATGATCTTTTGAGCACTGCCCACGGCGAATATTTCATTCGTTAGAACGATGAGCTATATGAGATATTCGACGCAGCCGCGGGAGCAGAGGAAGAGGAAGACCTCCACTCCGTTGGAAAGGCAAAGTGGAGAAAGACCTGCCTTTGCTTGGAATCTCCAAATGGCGTCACATTGCTAAAAGAAGAAACGATTGGCGCTCGGCTATAATTCGTAAAGAAGAATTAGTGTGTTCATTTGTTTGTGAAAACATTTTTTGATATATGTATCTAATTAACACACGTAGATTAAGTATAAGAATATTGTTTTTTATTATCTGAGATAAAATAAAATAAACCACATAAGCCGGATTACTTTTCAGCAAGTCATTGCGAGCTCTTATGCATCGACTGAAACAGGGGAATTTTGGGCACTCAAAACATCGATTTGATGAGTCATCTTCCGTAGAGCCCTGAATTGGCAACGAATAATAAAAAATAAACTAAGAATTCAAGGTTTTCCAACACCTAAAGAGGAGGTTTTTGCGTTCAGAATACATGTTTTGTAGATATCTCAAAGAGAGTGGCAAGAGTGCTTCGAAAATTGGTTCTGATGTATGCAAAACTGTGTAGATCTTAATTGAGCATATTTTGAAAAAGAATAAAGCTATATATTTGTTGTTGTTCTTTAATCCCGAAATATAAAAGGCAACTCTATTAAAATGTTGAAAATTTTGAAATCTATAAAAAAATTGGGTTCTTTTTACTGCACCTTATATTAAGAATATCTCAGAAATCTACCAACTTTCCTCCTTCTCACAAAAACAAATTCCGCACTTGAAAATTTAATACTCTATTTCTTGTCTTTGCAAAATTTTCGACGCCTTTTTTTACTAGATGTTTAAGCCTTTAATATGTTGGTCTTTTGAGCTCTCACTCTTCCGTTCTCTTCTGCTCCTTTTCTCTTAATTTTTTTAGCAAATTTTGAGTTAGTGAGTTAAGTAATTGAAGACAATCAATTTCCACAAGCAGTCGAAGACATTCTCGTTGATGCGCTTTTTGTCGCCTACGTCGCTTCCGCCTCCGCCGCTTTGTTGCACTATTTATCTGTTTATAAACGTCCTTCTTTTCACAAACGCCCACTTAATTTTTGCACAAAATTGATTGCACTTTCCAAGGATCAATACGAGGAGAGGAAAAAACGAAATTAAATAAAGATAAAAGTGAAAAGAGTACGAAAAAGAACAAGTAAAACAACGGCGCTCACAGTCAAAGTTGCGCTGGCAAAACTTGAGGCGGCATCGGCGGCGACCAAAGAAGTTGCAAATTTGCTAACAAATTGCAATTTGGCTGGCACCGACACGCCACGCGGTGCTGAGTCACATGCCAGCTGAGCTGAAGTTCATGTCGGCGGCATTGTTAGCGTTGTTGCTGTCGAGGGTTTTGTTGTTATTGTTGCTGTCGAAGCTGTCGGCGCAGCTAGATACTGGCAGTGTTGGCAACAGCGCGGCATAGTCGACACCCTCAGCTTCCGTTGCGCTGTCGCCTGCACTTCCGCCATGTGCCGCACCACAAACCCCATACCCCTCTCGCTTTGGCGGCTATGTGCGGCTGTCGGTTTAACGCTTGAGCCAATAGTACGCGAGTGATTGCTGTGTTTTAACTGTTTCTACTTTTTTAGTTTGCTGCCGGAGGATGCCGTAGTTGTTATCCGCCGGAAGTCGCTGTGAAATTCACTTTACATCGACAGCAGTCTCGAACCCATCACCCTTTAACCGGCAACGCGCACCGCTCAACACTCAGCCGCCTATAACGGTTCACGCTTCGCGGCTGTCTTCGCGTCAAAGTTTAATTTTGTTTTTCCGGACATTTCCCGTGTGCAAAACGCCTTTGCCACCAGTCAATAAAAGCCGCCTCGCACCCTCCGTCGCTTGTGGTGGGTAGTGACCTGCTCTCTGTTGCCGCTCCCACGCGCCGTCTGCACAGAAATATTTGCCTTGCTTTCGCCACTTTCGCGCCATGCTCGAGACCCTTGTCCTCATGCTATCTATTTTGCTTGCAACTACTAAAAAGGCCAAAGTATTTCGGGGTCTTTAAATTGAGTTATGGCAGGTCGCATGCCTGGCCTTGTTGCAAGTGTGTGTTGTTGTAGTCGCGTGCAGTTGTGTGTCGTAGCAGCTGGCTGCTTTGCCAGGAAATTGCATTGAAAATCAATAATTTGAATTTGAAAAATCGGTAATTCACCTGCCGGCGACGGGTTTAGCTCGGCAAGGCTGCTACTTTCCAGCATATTTACTAGTGTTACTTGTCGAGGTGTGTGGTAAGGCGCGGTTGTAGGTGTTGCAGCTGGTGTGTTGGTCGCTTCAAATGCAGTAGGTGTGGTTAGTTGCAAGCAGTTGAGGTGGTGGTGCGGTCGTGACGTGGGGACGCCGTATGCAGGCGGCGCTGCAGACAAACAGTAATTTCCGTGTTCGTTAAGGCGTGAAAGGAATTGCGTCGTGAAAAAATGACGGAAAGTGGAAAATTACTGATTATTATTACTATTTTTATGTGTGCAGTGTTTGTTTTTCTGGCTCTGGGAAATTTAAAGGCGGATGGTTAAGCGGCTTAATGAGTAATTCAATAAATGGATATATTTTTATTTATAGATAAAATGACGTAAGTTGTAAATGGAGATTCTAAAAATATTGTAAGAAATATTTAAGATGGTAATAAAACTAAATCTGAATCCGAACTGCACTCTTCTGCTAAGCACTCATGGAAATGAGAAAGCTATGGTTTCTATGAGTTAGAAGACATAGTAGATACGAAGTTAGTTTAACTTAAATGTAGTATAAAAGCTGTCTTTAGGTGGTATTTTTTCAACCAATAAATAACTTATCTTCATACCATGAACTATCAAACTAGCGGATACCACGCCAAAATAGAAATAGTTGTTGATACTTTTTGTGGTTGTCTAATTCCCGCTTTTTTGGTAAGTTTCAGGTTGGTTGTCATCGAAATCGTCCAAAGAAAAGTGTTGTTGACTGGTATTCATTGGGCATGCATAGGTTATTAGAGTCACCAGAGGCTCATTGCACGCTGAACGTAAAGGATGATCCAAGTAGAGGTACTTTTTCAATAGCTTTTTTTTTGACAGATCGCGCGTGAGTCGTTTTTAGCTGTAGTGTTATTTTTATTCACTATTGTTGAGTATTTCATCTTGGAAAGACTTACGCCTAATCAATGTTTACAAATCGTTCAACTTTATTACGAAAATTCTACGTTCTGTAAAGAATGTGTTTCGCGCACTTCGCTCAACTTATGGTCAACATAATCGGCCTACTGAGCGCACTATTCGCTATACCATCGCCCATCTTGAGACCGAGCATTCATGATTGTATAACATTCGACCGAATAGGTTATGTTTAGCACACAATCCAGAAAATATGGAAGCCGTAGTTGCGAGTGTACAGAAATACCGTCGAGAGTCTATTCGGCGGCGTTCGCAGCAATTCGGACTAATAAATGGAACAACTTGGCGCATTTTACGTAGAGATCTTAAATTGAAAGCGTGCAAAATACAGCGTATGCAAGAGCTGAAACCGCTCGATATTTCCAAACGACATCGCTTTGCTCTGTGGGCTCTTGAAAATTTCTAAGAGGATCCGACGTTTTCAAGCTAAATTTTGTTACGCGATTAGACCTATTTATAGCTCAATGGGTATGTAAATATGCAAAATTACTACAATCAGGACGAAGAGGAACCTAAAGAGATTCAAGAGCTGTCATTTGATCCAGAAAAAAACGGTTTGGTATGAGTTCTGGGCCGTTGGAATCATCGGACCATATTTCTTTAAAATTTATGACGTTGAAAACGTAAGCCTGAAATTGATTTATTGAGAGAACACTTCGGTGAGCAGATAATTTCATCGAAAATTGGGCTTAACGGATGGACCATCTCAGTCGTAGCAGCGGCCAACAATTGAAAGAGGTAATCTTCAAAAAATAAATGCCAAAGAAGGTTCTTTCGGAATATAATAAACATTCCCTATCAAATTTCTGTGTGTTTTTCTTTAAAAAAGTAGTCTGAAGGCGCAGGATAAAGACCCTTGGATCTATGTTTCCAATTAGGGATCACATCGCCTCAATAGCACTTAGCAGCATATTCGAATTTATCAATTTTCACAATAGACCTTAGGTCGCGGTGCAATCCTTATTTACTTATCACACCTAATCTATCCTTGTCGGACTACAGATGTTCACAACTGGACAGACTGAAAGAAAAAATCCTCTAGAAATGGTCAGCTTCAATGAATGGGAGTAGAATTGTTTTTCATTAGGACAACGTCAGGCCTCAAACATCGATAACGACTCGCCAGAAGCTCTTAGAAACTATTTGGGAAAAACCTCCCAATTACCTTATTTATATTCCGCACCTGGTAATAAGTGATTAGTACTTGTTCTTGCCTATACCTAATAGTTCTGCTAGTGAAAAATTTGCCTCAAGAGAGACTTGTGAAAATGGACTTCCTCAGTTTTTTGCGAAAAAGTCGGAACGCTGAACTTTCGCGATATGGCCAATATTTGAAACAAACGGTAAAATTCGAAATTCGAATAATTTGGAAACGCTTTTTGGTAGCACAGAGAGGATATTACTGTACTAGTGTAAACTAGCCGAATGAAAAGTCAAATTAAATGGTATGAATGATTTCAGAAAATTATTCTAAAAGACCTCACCATTAGATGAAAGTATGATCTGAGTTTAGACCACTTTTTAAAGACCTATGTATAAAACACAGATCGTAGTCTCAAGTTGGGAAACACCACTGAAAAATCTTACCTCAGTCAACCGCGCTATGCACTCACTATACATGTACATATATATAATGCTACATAAGTATGTCTGCAAGAAAATTTGTGCGAATATCTTGCTTCTGCAACAATTCGCCATAACAACTCCTAGGCGAGTTTAACAGCAAATTTGAGGCGAAGTAATTACGACTACGAAATCTGATAGAATGTGAAAAAAGTTTCCGCTTACAAACGTGATTGCAAAGGCACGCACAAGCAAGCAAACTGACAAGCATATGTGAAGACACATATCCGCACACTAGCCTGCTGTGGCTACAAATAATGCACACACACACACACAAGCCAAGCGATGCAATCATTTTCACACTTTTAGCCAAGCACTTAAAATGCGCTACTACAGCGCAGCACTCAGCCAGCCATCAGCAGCAGCTACGCAGCGACACACACATACACGCATATTTGCATAGCTGACAAGAAGTAGTAGCAGCGGCAAAAGCGGAGCGGCAGCAACAAATTTCACACTTATCCGCAATTAAATGAACTTCAAAATCCCATTCACTACAGCTGAAATGAATAGACAGTGAGACAGAAGCGCACAAGCTGGCGAGCGTGGATGGATAAACGAGTAAGTGGACATGCGTATGCATGTGTATATGCGTATAGCATACATACAGGCGTGCAGACTTTTCAACAACTTGTAACGAAATCCAGTTGTTAAACTTTATGTGGTTCTATGCGGTGCTCTGCGGTTAAATCCAGCTCACTAGAGTTTGTAATACACGCTGCAGCTACACACACGCATACATACAAGTCAACATACACAGTTTGTGTGTGTTTTTATGTTTTTGTGTCTAGAAGTTTGTGAATTTGTACCCAATTGAAAGGTAACTAGTGTGCAGATAATCACTATCACCTAGTTTATTTTCTGTCTTCTCGTTTGCTTTTTTCGTCTGAAAATATCCATTTCTTCTACTGCGTCTCATATTTAAGCTTGTGTGTGTATGAGTTATGTTATACATAGTTGACTTGTCTGATAAGTGACGCTGGGGTGAGGTGTGAAAATTATAAAAGTGCTTAAACACTGCTCCGACAGTTCAAATGAAATTCAAGAAGTGTGGTGGTTGTGCGTGCTAAATCCAGAATTTTTGGCTATTTTCATAATTTAGATAATTCAAGTTGAAGTTGAAGTTGAATTTAAACTTGCGTGGCAAGGTTTTTATTAAATTTATTGCTAAAGGTTAGTATGAGTTATGAGGAAAAGCGTGGCGTTTTGATTGCCTGAAAAACAAAAAATCTCCCAGTTACAACTTGATTACTGCCGAGGTTCTAAAACAGCTTCCACCAATAAATGTAATAAAAATTCTCAGCATTTTTGACTCGACTTTTTATCTTAAATATGTGCTATCTTAATCGAAAATTGCTGAAATTATCATGATTCAAAAGCCTGGAAAACCTGGATATGATGTATCTTCTTACACATCCATATCACTGCTACCGATAATATCGAAAATTTTTGAGAAAATTCTCATAAAACGTTTCAACAAAATCCTAGAATGAAAAACCATAATTCCAGCGCATAGTTTGGGTTTTAAGCTAACTAATTCTACGATTGATCAAATTCACAGAATCACACATATTATTGAAAAAGCCGGATACAGACTTAAACTCGGTTAACGCAGAAATTTTGAAAATTGCAGCAACAAATAATGCAAGATTGATACAGCATTGTGAAGAAAAAGTAGCCATGTTAACATATCGAGATGGACCATTAAGACGACTCAAAGACCTCAAGCGTGTATATTCAAGTTGCATGTTAGTTTTTAGCGTCATGTGAAGCATATTTCTCTGAGGCTATTGACTAATATGATGGAGTTGTCGTAATATGAAGTGATATGTAGCAAAGTGATTTGTTTTGAGTTTGATTGTCCAACTGAATTCATTTTTCATCAAATAATATATATTAATGTGATCTCAAGTCATCATGTGGTGACATGAATTTATGCGGTGTGATGTAATGACATATGGAAGAGCATTATGTACCAGTGACTGATATGTTGGAGTTGTCATTATATGATTTCAAGTGATGTGCTTTGCAGCAAAGTGCGGTGAAGTTAAATTATGTGAGTTATATATTACGTAAGAAGTGATGTGATATATTTCAATGTAATCTGAAGTCATGATTAAGTGATATAATTTTAGGTATGACATATCAAAGAGCTTGATGTGCTGCAAATTTTCTTGATACAAGTGACTGATGTGATGCTATGTGTCATTATTTAAAGTGATATGATATGCAGTGATGCAAACTCATGTAAAGTGATGTGATTTATAGCCAATAAATATATGAAACTTTGCTTGCTGAACTAAAATTATTTCGAACCAAAGTGAAATATCTCAAGTCACCTGATTTAAACTTATGTTAGTTATCATAATGTATTATATTTTGAAGTGATGCCATTTCAGCAAAGTGGTGTAAATTTATGTTAAGTTATGTCACGTGATGTACTACGTCTAACTTGTCTGAGTTTATTAAAATTTTGTAGCGTTATAGAAAATATTGATATGTGATTTGACGCGAATTTACGACATGTAAAATTTTTTTGTTACTATTGACTGATGTGATGTGATATGCTGAAAAGTGATATGAAGTTATATATTTTTTATAGCTACATATGTGCGTTGAAATCTTGACTCAGAAACTTCTAACTAAGTAATGCGATAATTCATTGTGGTTTAAAGTTGTTCTAAGTTCTAAGATATTTGCTCAGTTGTTACCATGATGTGCTGTCATATACCCCGTATGATCTAGATTCAAATCACTTAATCATATAAGTTTACATGAACAACCCGAGTCAAAAAAATATAGGTCATCCCAGGTCGCCTTTTAATATCGCGGAGTATCTTTTCATCAGAACTTCTATT
The DNA here is from genome assembly GCF_024586455.1 of Bactrocera neohumeralis. Classification (NCBI taxonomy): domain Eukaryota; kingdom Metazoa; phylum Arthropoda; class Insecta; order Diptera; family Tephritidae; genus Bactrocera; species Bactrocera neohumeralis. The sequence continues at coordinate 69,478,737 of NC_065920.1, read as the reverse complement.
ATAAATATGTATAATTGTGTTATTTAAAAAACATCGCATCATGTCGTATCAATGCAAAATACATCTTGTGATATGTCTTACATATGATATATGATTCAACGAAAAATTCTAAAATGTCTGTAAAAATCACCACAACGTGCTGTTGATGTTAAATATAAAAAATCACATCAAATGGTATCATATTCATATATCACATATCATATTTTTGATATTGTGTACTTTTTAATGTCATATCACTTCATTATATGAGTGGCACTGGTTTTATTTTCTATAGAATATGTTCATTATTTTCACATCACAAAGTCATATCTGCACATCGTTATACTAAATCCGCACAATACTATCATTCGCTGTTAGAATTATAATCATATAGAGTAAAAGAACCATAAATTGGGTTTATGTGAAATTGCATCACATCACCACATAAAACTACCTCCACCATCATTACCTGTATTTTGTTCTATTGGTCTAATGGTCACTGAAACTGTAAGGAAAATATAGTTGAAACGTTATTAAATCATATTTGACGATCACATCACATTATCATATCCTCATGTTATCATAATACCTAATCAAATTAATTACATGATTACAATATTTTATTTTTAATTTCTGCAGAATAAAATCATATCACCAAATAACATCACTTCGATGTATTCCCATCACATCACTATTTTATTCTATTTTTTTTTTATTTACTCACTCCATTAAGTGATTATTATATTTCATTTAGTTACCTGTAAACTTCAAACGATAATGAATTTTCCAAAAAAATCAAACAAAATCGAATATGATCATCACATCATCTTTATTGTTTTATTTTATTTTTTCCTACCTTTGTTTTAGCTTCAACACAAAAAAGCAGTAATCAATTAAAATCATATGATATGGCAATATCAAATTTTGCCAATCGATTTCTTGTTGCTTTGTTTTTTTAATTTTAAATGATGAAATTTTCAGAATAAAGTACAATAATAACCTAATATCATAAGATCGTCATATTATCACTTTGTTATTTATTTTTTTCTAAGCTTTCCAATAAATGCAACATTTAACATTAGGTGATATTATAGCACCAAATCACATCTTCTTCTTCTTCTTCTTCTTAATTGGCGTAGAAACCGCTTAAGCGATTATAGCCAGTTAACAACAGCGCGCCAGTCGTTTCTCCGGACAACATAATATTCGCTCTCCATCTTAACTGAAACTGAAATTTTTTTTAAATGTTTACACTTGCAATCATAAGATTTCACAGCACCAAATTACATCACGAAAATCATATCACATCACATCACCAAATGTCCTCATTACATCATATGATCATCACATTATTTCGTTGTTTATATATTTTTAAGTAAATTTTCTTGTAACTGAAACCCAATAAAAATGTCAAATCATATGACATCACCAAATCACATCACTTCATCACATCGTCATCAACATTTCGTGTTTTCTTTCTCAACGTAGTCACAACCCTTCAAACAACCATTAAGTTAATTAATGCTATAATAAAATATGCGCACATCACATCATCTACACACAATCACGCACACTTATACGGCTACGAAAATCATAACAAATGCAAAATTTTGCTATGAACAAATAATGCTGTCAACTCTAATAAGCTTTTGAGATTTATTGCACGCACATTTATTGCATATTAACACATTTTCATTTTAATAAATAAATATTTGCACGGCTTATGATTTGTACGCTCCGCAGCGGCAGCACAAAACAAGCGAAAATTATACGCGTACGCTTTGAAAATATAATTAAAATGATTTAGTGGGAATTTTTATGTATTTTTGGCAGTGCCCGAAAGTCGAATTGCAATAACGGCATTTCAAACTAAAGCTTGAAATTTTGTGCGTGTGTATTTGTGTCTAGTCGCTGAGCTGCCACTATTTTTGCTTGTGTATTTGTGTATGTGTGCAAGCATATCATATAAACACATTTAGTTAAAGCTAAGGCAATGCCATTAAAATAAAGCAAATCCCAAATCGCAAAGCTACAACAAAATCTAAATTATCGCCAGTGCGTACACACGCGAATGCATGTATATGTGTGTGTGTGGGTGCGTTTGAATTACTGAAATGCGCTTGTTTGAAATGATTATATGTAATTGCTTTCGTTATTGCTTACGCGTATGATGCTCTACAAACAACTGAAGTAATGAAAGTTTGTATGTGTGTGTGCCGCAAATCGCTGAAACGGTGTTGCTCTTGTTTTTGCCACGGCAATTATGTTTTGTTTGTTGGCATTAGGGAAGCGCTGTTGAAATTACAATTTATTTATGTGTTAATTCAACGAAAACATTATAGCGACAGCAATGCGTTCCAGTTTGGCGAATCTCAACGAGTGCCAAGGGGGTGAAGGTTGGGGTGACACTGTGGCGCCGGTGGCTGTTGAAGCGCTCAAAATGGGTGGCATAAGCGCAAATATGCAGCATTGCGCACGGAAGCTCACTGCTGCCGCATAATGGTCAAATTTTGTCAATGCGCGGTTGAGCCGCCTAAAAGCATGCAACGCATAATAGAAATGCACAGTTTATGGCTCTTTTAGCCGCACGCATTATTATAAATCCCACGCACAAATCACAAAACAAGCACAGGCGCAAAAATGCATACGTAGGCCAGCGCATTTACATGTACATACACACACACTATTTAACGCATATATAGATTTATATACACATTAGGGAGAGTCAAACAAAATTAATATATTTTTGTTTTATTGGACTCTGAAAAATAGGTTCTAAGGCACCTCAAATTCCATCCAGGTACACATTTATTTTGCATATATACACATTAAGGTGGGTCAAAAACATTTTTTTTCGTTTGGTACTCTGAAAAATAGGTTCTTAGACGCCTCTAAATCTATCCAGGTACAAATTTTTTTTGCATATACATATATACATTAGGATGGGTCAAAAAAAATTTTTTTTTCGTTTGATACTCGTAAAAATAGGTTCTTAGACACCTCTAAATCTATCCAAGTATGAGCTTTGAATTGTAACGGAAAAGTCCGTAGTCTTGAAGTATTCTATTTTTTTTTATTATGGGAAAATTACGCAATTTCATAGATTTTATTGGAAATTCAATGAAAAATGTTCTTTTAGGATCATTTCGTAAAACTATCCGTTAAAAATATATTAACAGTTGAATTTTGATTATTTTAGGGCAATTTTTTGTCTTATGAATTCAATAACTCAATAAAAAAGTCTTTTAAAATTGCAATGCTCCCAGTTTCGTAGAAAATTTACTGCTTAACATAACGGTCTTTCATAATTTTTCATTTAAGTTAAGCGTTTACGACAAGATGGATAATCATAAATCAATGAAAAAAAAATAAAAAAAAGTAAAACAACAATTATAGTAACATTTTTTGGTAAAATTCGTTTTTTAAACTGATACACGGTTTATAGCGACTCTCAAAGTTTCGATACAATTTTTGTAGTACGTTTTGTCCTTCGCTTTAAAATAGGGCTCGTTTCGGCGATCAACACTTCATCGAGATCAGAGAACAGGATATAGTTGCTGGAGGCCAGATCAGCTGAATACGGTGGATTTGGAAGCAATTCGAAGTCCTATTCATGGATTTTTGCTTTCGTTTTCACTAAGCTTGTGACCCGGAGCATTGTCTTCATGAAACAGCACTATCTTTATTTTCAAATATGGCAGTATTTCGGCGATTTCGTCTTTCAAACATTCCAATAAGTCTAAGTAATAGTCGCTGTTGTTGGTCTCTCCTTTTAAGTTAGTCTATAAAAATTATTCCATGCGCATCTCAAAATACAGACGCCATAACCTTGCCATCCGACTTTTGGATTTTTCCAAGCTTTGGGCTTTGGGTTCATCGTATGCAGTATACTCTCATGTCTGTAGATTGAACTTTGAAGTGAAATGATGGAGCCATTGCCACATAAGATTGCGCACGATGAAATTAATGCACGAAAAAATGTAAATAGCTTTCGAAATAGTTCATGTATTAAAAAAAAAATTGTTTTTTAACAGAAATTCATAATTTTTTTCAAATTATTTTTCATTAGTCTCTTAATAGTATCTTTTTTTGTAATTTGTTTGCTTGATGAAAACCATTTTTTCGAAAAAATTGCTAGTGGCGTCAGCAGAAGTGCCCTTTATAACCCTTTTTACAAGCGCCCAATATTTTTCGATGGGTCTGAGCTCCGGACAGTTAGGTGACTTCGCATATCATGGCACAAAAGCTATGTTGTTCTTCTCACTACCACTCAACTACCGATTTGCTATAATGGCATAAATCACTGTTGATAGTTCGTAGTAACTAAAGAGCTATTTCTTTTTCCAGACACACACATTGCTTGCAAAACCAAAAATTTCTTTGGAAACTTTGTCCTTTTTTATTTTAAACTCCTCTTGGATATTTTCCCTGCGATCTGCAACATAAAAATCCAGACCTGGAAAATTTCCTAGGCACATATTTCTCATCATCTATAATGCAGCGGCTAGAATTTTCCAAGAAATCAAAGTGAAGCCGTTCGGCTCGATCTTTTGCCATACTTTTTTTTTGGAATTCCTGCCAGGAACTTTCTGAACTTTGTAATACTTAAGCCCATCCTCCTTTTTAACTTTCCTGAAATAGTTTTAGAACATAGTAGTTACCTTTCTTTCCGATATGTTGGGATATTTCGTTAAAAGCGCTATTACCTTCTTAGTTACGTCAGGGTTCTTAAAACCTTTCATTCTACTACCACTTCTTTCGTTCCTGTGAAAGTCAGATATTTCCTGAACTTTTTAGTAACACAAAACAGGGGTTTTCTGGAAAAATTTACTTTTCTAGCAATTGTTTTCATGGTCTAATTTGGATTTTCGTTGTAACATCGAATAATTTTTTCGTGCACTTCTAGTTGACTACTCATTTTGAAAGCAAAACATATCGAATTCAATTGAAATTTGACAGGAGTTTTGGTTTATATTTCGGAAAGCCATTTTCATGTGGAAAAAATAAATTTGAGATTATAAAAACTTGGCAAATTGCTGTATATAGTATGCACAAATTTCATCGTGCGCAATTCTTATTGACTCTCGGGTTTATTAAGCTTGAAAATCTCAAAACACAGCTCCAAATCATAAACTCGTCATTGCTTTTGGTCAAAAGTGAGCTTGCGCGACACCCACTTCCCACATTCTCATACCCATATCTTCGTGAATGATATGATGTGCACGTTCAGTTGAGATCTTTGGAGTGCCTGCTCTCTCAAACAACTTTACTTTGTGGTTGTCTAAAGTTATTTTCTGAACATTTCGGTGCTATTATCACCATGTCTAAACTTTGCATACCAATCCTTGTGGGATTGGACAGTGTCCAAAAATTCGCAATCAAGCCAACTTTTTGCTTCTTCTATGTATATTACCCCTTCAAAAAGCAATATTTTATCAACATTGAAATAAATGTAAAATGATATAATTCACAAACTAATGATCGGATAGCAGTCAAATTTATACATGTGGTTTTTGAAAGTTAGACTTAACTAAAAATCATATGGATTTAATTCTAGTGGCGACATCTATGTGTCAGGTCGGAGACTTTTCAATAGACCTGTTAAAAAATATAAGAGATCAAGGCAACAGGGTACAAAGCGAAAAAAACCAACCTAATACACATATATACTTCACATAAGCATACATATTTCCATATGGACACAAATACTGCACACATACACACAATTTCCCCCCCAACCAAAATGTAAAATCGCTAAGACTTGTTAACTGTAATGAATCGCTTGGCGCAAACAAAACAATATATGTCAACGGGCAATGAAATTAACAGCAATAAAATGGTTGGAAATTAAATAAATTGCTGGCGTTTGTTGCGTATTTTGGCTGGCCAACTGGCGGCGCGTCGCCCGGGCAGGTAAATGCGCATACACATATAACACATATACATATGACAGTGTTTGCCACAATCTATGCGTATGATTGCTCATCTGATTTGTTGTTGTGCATTTGGCATGCAGTTTGATGCAAATAAATATTTGAAAATATGTTTTGTGCGGCGATTTGCCAACGGCTTAGGCAAATTAATGCAATATGCAGTAATAATTTTGTTGATAGTTGATTAGTTTTTGATAATCCAATGAAATGCACGCACACGCTCCCATACAAGCGCACATACGCACACATGTGAGCACACTCTCGCCTGCTTACTCATTAAATATGCAAATAAATAAAACAATAATAAATGCTTAGCATTGCTGTAAAGCTTTAAGCGCCTCTTAAGTGCAGCAATAATTGAATAATTTGAATAGCTTATTGTTGTTGGCGTTGTAGTTTATTTCTAATTCATTGTAAATTGCTTTAGTAGGCAGAAATGCGCATCGGTTTCATATTTGTGTTGGTAAAGTGCTGTTTAAGCTGCTGTAGTGCTGCCACTCGATTGCATATTTGCAGTTTTAACCAGTGGCTTTGATTATTTGCGAATTATTGATGCAGATTATTGAAAAATAATTATAATTGGATAAATGAATTGAATTAAAGGAAACTTATTGCGAAAAACTAATCACTGGCTCTACTTAAGTGCGAAATCTAAGTCCAAAAAAAAAAGATTAATCTACATAAACGTCGCATTGTCTGATACTACGGAAAAAATCTCTTAAAAATTTCAGAGATATGACCGCATTTGTTGCGATAAGTCAATAACGGTGGTGAGGCACTCGGAAATACTAAATCAATCCATGGTCAATCCTTTCGTTAAATAGGAAATAACTCTCTCTCTCTCTCCTTAGTACCAGACCAAGACCTGTGGAGGCACAAGAATAAAAATTAACAAATGCATGTTGGCATTCATTTGCTCGGAATAACTTGGAGGTTTCCTTCCTCTCTCATGCATTGGTGCTACACAGCGATTGCAAAACCAATTCTGCTCTTCGGTGCAATAGTATGAAGGACAGCAATATGCAAGTCTTTATACCGGAAGCCAATGGAAAAGGTCTGTCCATAACGCGACATCTAAAAACAACTCCCTCAACAGCTGTAAAACTAGTGCTAAACTTGCCATAGACTACATGATCCCATTTTCAACTGGCAAAGAAAATTTAGAGTAAATAAAGAAAGAAATGGTTAACGTGACGCAAGTGAGCTGCACGAAACACATTAAACATTTGCACAGAGATGTGAGGATATACTGTACAGAGTTGAGCGTAAGGCAGCCTTTTGAATTGACAGACCAATGCAGTTTACTTCAAACAGAGGTCTTTGCTATTGGGAAAGTTGCGAAGCTAGCTTATAAGACATCAGAGAAAACATCAGAATTAAAATCTACGTAAACAGTCAAGACACAATCAGGGCTTTAACCTCGTTTTCTTTATTGGTCGGAAGAGTATTGCAAAGCAGGCAGAAGTGAAGAGTGTGGTTAGGAACAAGCAACTTCACGTCTACGCCAAATCATAAATTCATCGGTGACAATGAGATAGTAGACGGCATCGCCAAAAGTGGTGTACGTCTATTATCCAATAACGTGACTGACATTGGTAAGCCCAAGCCTTTTCTTTATGGCGGTCTGAACAAGAGCAGCGCAATATAAGTGAAAACGTAATGGAATAAAGCGGTGAATCAAAAATACATAAATAACGTAATCGCACCCTATTTGATTTCGCGAAGAATCAAAAATAGTCTATACGTGGCTCACGAGCTTACCAGACTAACCTAACCTAACCAAACCGGCTCTCGAAACTCTTTTTTTTAAACGCTGTATTCAGAGATGGTGAGGAAAATTTTTACAAAACGGCCAACTTTCGAAAGGAATGATTTAAATATAGATATATGTATTTATCATGTAACGATCGAAAGAATAAGATTTTTGAAAACAATTTTGATTTTTCAAGCCCCTCTGAAGTAGAAATTTTTGTACAAAGAACGATTTTTTTGGATAGACACCATTTTGTCAAATGTCAATATTTTGACTAGGTATTCGATTCATAATCTGCATTTATCTAAAGTAAAAAAAAAACAGTTTTGGTTTTTGGATTTGAGAAAATTTTAAGCGAAAAAATCTTCTTCTCCGCCAGACACATTTTTGTGAAGGTCTCATTGCAGATCGGGTACTGGATAAAGGGAATCCAAAACTTTTCAAAATAAATCGGCAATTAGAATACAGAGAATTCTGTAAAGACACATATACTTTACTTTTTTATTTAATAAAATAGCGAGGGAAATGCGCGTGCTCTTTGAAAGGTCAACAGAGGTACCCCGCAAGGTGAGATTCTGTCCTATTGAAAGAACTCGAAGGTTGTCTAGTGATTGCTTATGCAGTTGACATTGCTGTCATAGTTAAACGAAATTTTCTACCTACCGTTTACTAGTTAACCAAGAGGTACCACTGGGAAAAGAAAAGAGCAGCTTGGCTGTCAATTCAAATAAATTTCAACTGGTTTTATTTACCAAGAAGTATAAAATCGCGGATGCATTCCTCACATAATGAGAAGCTCTCGACTTCATTCTGTCGAAAATGTGAAGTACTTCGACCTCGTTCATGATAGAAAGGTAAACAATATTGAGGAGACGGTGAGGAATTCATTGGTTGTCTTATATTATTGTAAAGGAACTATTGGGAAGTATGTGGGAGTGGTTCTTGAAGGTGCACAATGTTGAGGAGAGGTTGATTTGGATGGTGGGATTTCTTACTAAAAGTTGTGCTTTGGCTATATGAAACCGTGGTTAAGCCAATACTGTGTTACGATATACTTGTCTGCTGGATTGTGTTCAGTAAATCCGCTTATGCCAAATAGCTAAAACGTCTTCAGCGAGTATCACTCATTGGCATCAGAGGTGCACTACGTACTACACCAATCGCTTCTATTAATGTTATTTTATATATAGCACCGGTGAACATAGGCGGCAGGTGCATTGCTGGGAAACCGGACATATTAAGCGTTCCGCAGGAGGGACACTCCAAAATCTTCTTTCCCTTCAACTGAATCCCTGATAGCTTGAACAACTGCGCTATCGAGGCCTCTCCTAGTGGCATCTTCTCTGGGCATATACCCCCGAGAGATATATGGTGGTGAAGTTCAAGGGGCAGCTTGAAGTGAAGTCGTTATTCGTTAGCTTTCAATAAACTCCTGTTTCAGACTCCCAGACCACTCTAGTGTTCTGTTTCATGTAGGAGTTGGATTCGTACTTCCGTACGAGCGACTTCTTTTCGAAAGTAATGCATCCACACAGACAACAAAGCTCAAAGCTAGTCAAGCTATGTTTGACTTCACTAGCAGTAGCACCAAGCTACTTAAATCTTTAACTTGGCTGAGTGCCTGGCTCACATGGCCAGTATACAAGCTGACTCTGTTTTATTGAATTGATTTTGCAGAATGCAACTAGATGAAGTTGCATGGCTGAGTATGAGGTGGTAACATCTCAACCCTTTCTCCTCCAATATCCATCTTTCGCCAAACTAAAATTGACACATCTTCTTTGATATACTTTCTACGAATCCGGCGAATTAGCTGGAATATACATATGTAAGCGTCCTCAATAAATTTGGTGCTGACTCGCAGTGTTGTGTCGATATACGAAGGCAAACCAATTACATTTTAATTCGCCTTCAGGAAGAGCGGATGAAGCTTTAAAAAATGCGTTTTGAAGTCTGAAGTTAAGGAATCCTTTTTGATCACTGTAGTAATTTACCGATAGGTTATTTTTAAATAATGTTCAATAGTCTAGTCTAGGTCTAGTTTGCTTTAAGCCTAATTTTTTCAAATATTTTTCGAAAATTCAATTTAAATACTACAATAATTAAATTAAATTCTTCTACTCAGTGGTCCTTACACCTCGTATAGGTCAAAAGTCGCAAAAATATTCTAAAATATCTTTAAGAAAATATGAAACTCGGCCATGAATACCATCTTTTCTATTGACATATTTGTATAAAGTCTTTAAGATGAAAGTACTTTTCATCGTCGTTCACAACATCAAATCACAGCTCGGCTATTAAGCGCATTAACTTGTGCGGTAACGTCGAACAGCTTTTAAGCATTTGCAACGCTGCTTGCACACAACTGGCCACTTCGCACAAATCGCATTTTGTCTGCTGCTTGTTTGCCCTTTCGTTCAACTTGAGTGCAACTGTAAACGCATTGCGCATGCAATGAAACACGAAGTACGTAGAAGCATACCTTTAGGCGCTACACAAGATTTGCTGTTAAAATTAAGTTGAAAATCGAATTGTGCAACTTGTTTTGCCACCGGGCATAACTGCATAACTGTACAACTGTGCGGTGCTTTTTTATGGATTTTTTGGTTTGGTATCTTTTTTTCTATTTTCTATTTAAAGTTCTTGCTAACTGTATACAGATATTTGTTGTTTAGCAGCGTGATAGGAATCTGTTGTTAAGCTAAGGTGGGTTGGATGTTTTTGGTTACTGCAATTGTATGTATTATTCTTAAAACTATAAGGCAGTGCTCAAACTCGCCTTGCCACCTTTACTTTGCTCAAATACTCATATGTTTTCAATATTCTTTCATTGAAAGTATTTAGGAGAAATTAAGAAGGAAGAAAAGAAATGAAATAGTGCCAAGCATGTTGTGGAACTAATGCACATTGCAACCACTCTGAACCAAACTGGCATCCACGAGTGCTGCAACCGAAGTTATTCCAACAAAACGAAACCAAATAGGATGATAGCGGTTCGGCAACTGAAATTTTCCTGATTTTTTATTTGAACTCTTCCCACTAAGTTGGTTGCTTCAGATTTTGTTTTTCGCTGTTGCAGATTTTATTTCACACTCAGTCGTCGTGCTGAGGTTAAATATTACATTACCCCTGAGTGCTGTTGAACAGAGCTTGTAGAAAAACAAAAATACAATAAACGCTTACATGGGTTAGAAAGCATAGTGGGACGAAAGTTAAGAAATTTGATCAAAATTGTGATCTGAAAGATAAATAACTTTAAAAGGCTTTACTTAAATTAATTTTACTAAAAGTAGAAACAATGAAAATGCATGAGAAACCAATGAATTGGAACAAAATAGAACTGAAACATTTTGCTAAAAATTAATTTAAAGAAATTTAAATTAAATGGTGTACGAGACACTAATTGATTTCATTTGGAACAGAATGGAATAAAACAGAAAATGCATCGATTGTTAAAAAACAACACGAAGCGGGTCGACTACAACTGACAAAAAAATTGTACGAAGGCATAAAGCAATAGAACAAAATGGATTTGAAACACGGTATAAATAATCCATTTTAAATAATTTAAAGTAAGTATACTTTTTAAAGCTTGCTGAAAAGTAATTTTAAATAATTGAAAATCAAAAAATATACCAAACATTAATTAATTTCATTTGGAACAGAATGGAATGGAACAGAAAATGCACATTGCGATTGGTAAAGATTACTACGAATTGGACCTAGTAAAATTGAGAAAAACTGTACTAAAACATAAATGGAACGGAATGAAATTGAAACCTGACAAAAATATTAATTTAAAATAATTTATGCTAAAAGATATTTTGATAAAAATTAGTTTGAAGTAAATGAAAATAAAAAAATAATTTCACTTGGAACAGAATGGAATGGAACAGAAATGTATCGATTGCAAAAATTTTTACGAACTAGACCAAGTGCAATTAAAAAAAATGTGGACAATTATATCGAAGTGGAACGGAATGGATTTGAAACATGATACAAAACAACAATCTAAAATAAATAAAAATAAAAAATATACGAAATACTAATTAATTTCAAAAATTGGTCAAAAATAATACGAACTGGTACCAAGTACAACTGAGAAAAGCTGTACGTAAAATGTCGCGAAGTGGAACGGAATGGAATTGAAACATGACACAGAATAACAGTCTCAAAAAATTTTAAATGAAAGACTTGCGAAGTAATAATTATTTTTATTTGGAACAGAATGGAATGGAGCAAAAAATGCATCGATTAGTAAAAAAAAGAGTACGAGCTGCTCCAAGTACAACTGAATAAACTATATGAAAACATAAAGAAATGGAACGGAAATGAAATTGAAAATGACAAACATTCCAAACAATTTAAAGAAAAAGGTATATGAAATACAAATTCGTTTTATAGGGAATAAAGCGAAATGGAACACAATATGTATCAAACAGTACAAAGTAATGGATGTTATGACCTAAAAGTTCATATAGTAATGAAACACAAGGGAATGGAACTGAACTGCATGAATTGCAAGGAACATGCGTGGAATAATATTGAAACGAACCAGAATATAGTAGTAGGGAATATTGTGGAATGAAAGGAAACGGAAAAGAAACGAAGTTTGAGGGAGATTGTATTGAGTAAAATGAAGAAAAATATATTTGAATTGTTGGAAGAAATATGATAAATTGGAACACTACAATACTACATAGTTGATAGAAAGGGGATCAAACTGTAATGCATTAAAAGATACAACATAAAGTGAATTGGAGAATAGAATGTAACATAACTGCATTACCTAGGATTAAAACATAATTGCAGAATATTTTGTAAAAGAATGAAATGGAATGGAATGGTAAGGAACATAATGGAATGGAACGGTACCATTAATAGCAAAAGAAGGAAGATAATTGTATACACTTGTAAGGAATGTCATTGAAAACCGTTATAAAATAGTAAGGAACGTTTTGAAATGAAACAGCAGGTACCTAAATTACATGGAATGATATGAATACGAGAGAAAATAAACAGTATAGAATTGAACATAACTGAAATGTTTCGTGGTAAAAGCAAAATTGCGAAATTTATTATAAAGGAACGAAATGAGATGGAATGGTAAGGAACAAAATGGAATGGAACGGAACCATTAAATGAAAAAGAAGGAAGAGAATTGTTTGCAGTTGTAAATATTCTTGATATGAAATAAAACTGGTATGAAATAGTAAGGAACGTTGTGGAACGAAATAGCAGGGAAAACAATTTGGATAGAAAATTTTGTAATATTATTAAATCAAGCTGAGTTAAACTAAACTATAAAATATTATGAAGTAAAAATAAAACGAAAATATATGGAACACTTTGAAATGGAACACAAATATATGTAGTGAGAACGGAACGAAACATTTTTTTCAAGAATTGTCACAAATTACGAACTGAAATCTTTTTTAGTTTTCAAATAAATTTAGTTGAAAAGATTAGCAGGAACGGTAGGCACTGAAACATATAAAAAAATTTATAAGGTCGTTTAAGGTTCATTTGAGTCAGATTACCAGGTCATTCAGTATGAGATCGAAGTTATCATATTTTCTCAAATAAGCGAGGATACTGTAACTTTTGCGCTGGTTGTTGTCAGCATTTCACCCACAGCCAACGTTGCATGCCACCGTAAGCGGCGCATACCTTTTCAGCGTGACCGTCACATCGGCAGCGAAGGCAACGCAAGTTTTTGCTGGCCATTTTGGGTTTAGTTTCGTGCAGTTTTAATCCACTTTTGGCTAAGCAAGAATTGAGTGAGTGAGCGAGCGAGCGGTGAGTGGCCAGCTGAGCTGCGGTCATACGTTGGGGTCACTTGCCGCACACACACATACACATACACATACATACAACCGTTTGCTTGGTCAGCTAAACTCCGCCGGGGGCAATCCAACGTGAAATGGAATATGTGTGGGCGTGAAAGGCTGGTGGAGGCGGTGAGTGCATTAGTAAGAGAATGAGGGTGAGGTACGGCTTGCATGGCGGCGCTCGTGTGCTTGAGTTTATTTGCACTTGTGGCCAGTTGATGGTATCACGTGTTGCCTAACTTTCGGCGCATTTGCAGTTATTTCGTAATTTACTTGCAACGAGTTGTTGCTGCCACAAACGCGCACTCGCGTGCAAGTAAAGCTCTTTTGGCGACCGCGCTGACCGCCGCATCAACCTCCTAACCCTGTCTTCCTCACTCATCCACAGCCATGGCGTCGACGAGTCTCAAGTTGCCAACCGTAGCCGGCGCAAGTATTTGAGCAACTGTATATGTGTGAGCATGTGTGAGTATATGTGTGCGGGCACTTGGCTGTTTACATTACTTTGCTGCAATATGTTGGCGGCAAGCAGCGCCGCGCTTTCGTTAACTTCTGTGCTGCAACGCATTTTAAAGCTGGCAATTTGCGCAGAATTGCTTCCCACGCCTCAACAAGCTTTCGGACTGTCATGGGTGCATGGGCGGGGGAGCGCGGGTGTAAGCCAAAGAAGTTAAGCAGCAACGTTGCTTACGCTTCAAAAGTTGTTGCCGCTTCATAAGTTGTTGCTGCTGATTCTTGATTGCAGCTTACTGTTGTTGTTGTGCTGATGTTGTTGTCGCCCAGGGGGGTCAGCTTGCAATGTATTGCAGTAGCAAATATTGACTGTGGCAGCAATTAACAAATTGACACGCAATCAAAGACAGCTCTGCAGCAATAAAATCGCACACTTGCCACCGCATGTGTGTGTGTGTGTATGCGTGGCTGTGCGCGTTTGTGTACACGTTCGCCACAAAGCAGCTGTAAACGAATTGCTAATATCGCTGACGATAAGCGCTGCAGCGGCCAGCAATTGCATTTTAAATGCCAAGTTGTTTGCCCTTTTACCGCTGTTTATTGCGCTCACAAGCTCCTTTCGAGTTGTTGTTATTATTGTTATTGTTGCTTTTGCTATTTCTTAGCACATCCACTGGCTCACATTGCCGTTGTCCGCATGCTGAAAGAAGGAAGTCCACTTGCTGCACTCCGAAATTGCAATTCCAATCAGCCAGCGCATATGAGCTTTTGGCCGCAGGATTGCTTTGCGTTGCCGAAATCAAAGTGAAAGGCGCTGACGTATATTGTTGCTGCAGTCGTTGTGCAAATAGTTGTTGCACACATCCGGTTGCGCTGCAACATATTTCAATAAAACGCAATTTGCGCAGTGCACGCAATGAGCAAATGGCAATGAGTCGCTCATGTTTAATGCAAAGCGGGATATTCGTATTACTTTCTGGTTGCGCTAACAAGTTTGTAAGATTTTATTGATTTATCTACAGCATATGGAGCTTAAGATATATATTTGTAAATATATAAGAAATAAATAAAACTATAAAACTTGGCTGCTGGTTGGTCTACAAATGTCTGAAGGTATTAGTGTTGGCGAGGTAGTACGGGGCTCTAAACCTGACTTTTCCACGAAATCCGCATTTTTTTGTATATATCTCGTAAATGATAAGAGCTATAGAAAAAAACGTAAATGACAAACTTTTAGGAAATTTTATTTGCTACGAAAAAGATCCGAAGTCAAAATCGCTATCATTAATGCTTCTCGAGATATTCGTCTTTTTAAGTAAGGCTGTATGGAATTTTCATAGATTTTTTATTACATACCATCTATGAAAATTCTAAAAAGCCTTACTTAAAAAACCGAATATCTCGAGAAGTCTTAATGATAGCGATTTTGACCTCGGATCTTTTTTGTAACAAATAAAATTTCCTACAAGTTTGTCATGTACATTTTTTCTATAGATCTTGTCATTTAGAGCCCTGTACTACCCCGCCGGTGCGAGTTTTGACTTTGTCGCAATGGGCACTTTTGTAGAGTGTTCAATTCTGAGAAATATGGTATGTGTCTAAAGTCAAAGCGATGCCATAAAATGCCTCTGAGCTATAGAAATTTAATAATAAAAAAATCACGATTGTCCTGTATTTTCTATGGAAAATTTTTCATAAAATTTCATAATGGGATTGAAAAAAAATGAATAGTTCAAAAAATAAAAACACCTTAATATGCATATATATTTTATACGTTCTCCGATGCCTTTACATGAATGTTTCAAACTTCCATGGGAAACATATTGAGGATATTAATATAGATTTAAGGGGTTACATGGGTTTCCTCGTATAAAAAATAGCATTTTTTCAACAATATTTTTTTCTCATATAAAAAACGAAATATTTTATTAGAATTTTTTACTGTTACAAAAATTAATTTCTGAAAACATTCCGAAATTTTTGGAAAAATTATTTTTAATTCGGTCTCTTTCGACGACATTTCCAATGACCTGTCGGTAAAAAGATTCGCCCGCGTTGGCAGGATAGCTCCTTACAAAATCATCTGAACTGAAAAAATACTTGTTTTAGTTAAAACCTTAACTTAGAACTTGGATGAAGGAAAAAAACTGAAATTGGATTTTTCGCGGACATTTTTACAGAAAATGAAAATTTCAGTGGAAATTTCGCGACATTTTTATTTTAATAGTTTTTATCGAAAAAAATCCTTCATCCATGTCTTTAAGAATTGTATCTCAAAAACCTGTGTAAAATTTCATGAAGATCGGTTGAGTAGTTCTCGAGAAATCTTGCCAACCGACTTCAAAAACACAGTTTCGAGAAAAACGCGTTTAAAGACGGCGCACTTAGCCTAGCTAGCCTCGAGCGCACAAGTTCTCAAGACTGTATCTCCGAAACTATTATTCGTATCAGTTTGAAAATTAATTTTTTATTGAACTATAGATACTCATGTCCTACACATAATCGGTACATAGGGTCTTGCACACTTTTAGTTGGATTTGAACAATTTTTTGTGAAAAGGTGCCATACTTTGAGAGAATTATTACTGCAAAAGTTTATACCGTTATACAAGTATTAACTACTTCTTGATTTGTACACTGGAAAGTGAAAGAATCAAATCTAATTTTTAATTGTGTTATTTGGGAAGAAGTCGTGGTTGTAGTCCGATTTTGCCTGTTTTTACACTGTAACATTGGATTGTTAGAAAAATGATACGTCCTAAATTTAGTCGAAATCGGTTGTTCGGTTACAGCTTGCACGGACAAATGGATAAACGGACGGATGGACTGACAGCAGTCAACCGGATTTCAACTTTTCTCGTCATCCTGATCATTTATATATATACATATCTATATCTAGTTAAGGTGACACGGCAGAGTCGTATTTAGAAAATATTGCAAAGTATAAAACCATTGAAATTAGTGTACCATTGTTTTTATAAAATTACTGGAAGACTAAATTTTCTTGATGGTATGATGTCAATACAAGTAATATATTGGAAGGACAGTCCTCTAAAAAATCATCAAAGCGCTTTTAGCCGGCCACAAATTTGTTGATGCGGCTTATATAAATTCAGGGTATTTCTCCGAAAGAAAATAAAATCTTTCCACTTAACCTTCCTTCATATAACTTTGACAATTAGCATTCGACAGCAAAACTCCGGCCTTACCGCAACTACGCCTATTGCACAAGGTCCAATAATGACTGTTACGAATACGGCTGGTTGAGCCTTAGAGAGAGCAAGTAGTTCAGTGGATCTACGTCATTCTACACTGCCTAAGAAAGCTATCGCCGTCATGCAGGAGCTAGCTGTTGATCAGCGCATGTTAAGCTCATGCGAAGGCACGAGTGCCAGCGCAATAAAGAGTTAAACGTAGATACAAACTCGTTCTCTATGCGATAGGATAGGAGTCTGTTAGTGAAGTAGCTTGATGCCATCGATAATGAGAGCAAAGACTCCTGACTAACCTTGAGACATAGTCAATGAGCTCAACGCTCGTATTGTCGTCGGAGTAAATGCTCAATTCTTTGAAGAAGGCTGCACTTCGAAGCAATACATTTCGTCCTACCTTAATGGTAGCCACTTCTGCTTGAAAAATGCTAAAGTGATACGGTAGCCACAAACTATGCTTGGGAAGGGATCCTTACAGATATCTTCTCTTCCAACCTTACTTATATAGAATGGTAACTGAACAAACACAATTTTTTTGTAACTATAATGGTATTATGGCTCATCCATGAAATCACTACCGAAGAATTTTCGATTTAATGCTTTTCAGATTATACAGAGTATCTCCAACTAGAGCATAATAAGTAGAAGAAGTCAAAGTATTGGTGCCAGACTATGTGTTGAATGTATAATGACCTTCCAATCAAGCGCCCCCAGTTTCTGGCGAGCAAATATGTTGTTGTTGTAACGGTTATATAGTCTCCGTAAAGGTGGTAAGTACAAGTTGTCATCAGGTCATTTCGACAGGATGGGACCATAGAGAGAAGGGTGTCCGAAGTGTAGAGTCAGACGGGCATGCAAAGAGGTAGAAAAATATATTTGATATGTCGGAGTCAGCGCATATCTAAAGTTAGTTGCATCCTTGCATAAAGGACTTCCATGCCAGATATACACTTGTGGGTTTGCCGAAAATTTTATTGTGTGAGTCAGGCCTAACACTGAGACCTTTAATAAGAACGAATGAAGTTTGATCCATAATGAAGTGCAAATAAAGCTATATCTTCTTCTTCTTTACTGGCTATATGCATGTCAAATATTGAAGTTATTATAAGTTTGGGCATTGCAAGGCAGAGATTCTCCTGACTTGAGTGCATATTTTGGCATTTTTGTGTGAAATGAGGACATACATACTAGCACCGTCTTCCAAGGTACAAAAATGTTAAGCATTGAATGCCACCCAAGGTCTTCTAAACTCATTAGAGAGAGGAAACTGATATTAAATTTAATAGTCTGATGATGTATCTTTAAAAAGAGAATTCAAAGTCTTCAAAGTAGCCGATCGGACAGTTTTTAAACAAATTACAGAAAGAGTAACGTAAGGGTACTCTGATAACTATTTCATCTGTTTGAATAGTCTGTATATTTATATCGTGAACGGGGTACATTAAGTTTTTCACGAAACTTGCAATATCCAGAGGATGGCCAAATGCAAGTTTTTCTAAGGAATACTTTGTATTTGTGATAGGTGTTATAGCTGTGCAACCGAACTTAATATTTTTTTATACTCAAAATTAAAAGAAAAAGTAGCAGATACATAAAACCCTAAGAAAAAATGATATAAAAGCCCAAAGAGCTCAATGTGGTCAAGAAGCCAGAATTCAATGCCACTATGGGGCATCATTCTCATTTCAAAAACAAAATGATTTTCCAACTTAAAAGCTATGCGCTTAAATCATTTACAAGGAAACCGCTACAGTGCATGCAGATTTTGTGGCTCAAGACACTATAAAAACAACAACATAATAAAGGTGTATGGCAGCATATGCCGTACAAAAAACGGCAACATTTGCATAAGCTACCCAATAAACCCCCTATTCATATTACTAAACAGGCTATTAAGGATAAAAGCAACCGATTACAAGCCAAAAAACAAAGTGACTCATATTTCCTGCTAACGAAGGGTTGCTCATACGCCACGGTGGTGTGTAGGCTTAAAACCTATTATGGTTTAATACAAATCGCTTATTTACTTTTGGCGACCTCAAAAAGCATTTGTTGACCTTTGCCGTGACAAAAATACTAATAATACAATACCTTTGTATGTATATGTATGTACATGTGTGTGTGTTTTACAAGTAATATGTGTGCTCATATAGATATAACACACTCATAAGTGGCTTTTGTGTTAGCTCCTTTGTTCACCATTATCGTTTGCTCATTGCAGTTTGTGGCACGTTTATTGCCATTATTTCCTTACAACTTTTTCGGCGCTTATTTGCAGTTCATTTGTACTTGTTGAAGCTAGCAAGGTGCACACAAGGAGCAAAAAATAAAACAAAAGCAAACAAGCTGTAAAACAACTCAAAGCGGAGTCGCACTCATTACCAGCGCTGTAAGTGGACCCTAAGTATATTTCCTTACCTTTTTGTGCGCTCAAAAGTATGCTAAGAGACAGCGGTTGTGCTTTATAGTTCGTGTGTTTGCTTATATGAGTTTCTATAAGGGCTTATGCCGAAAAGTATGCTTTAAGTACGAAGACGAGCAAGTATGTCGAACTACTTTTGAGCGACACGCTAATCAGACGTGGGGTGAAATGTATATATGCCGCAAAAGGCGGCACACACATGAGAAAAAAAGCGCTGGAAGGAAGAAAAATAGTAAAAAATATGAAACATAAAGCCGCAGCAACTGACTAGTTCAAGGTAAGAAAAATATAGAAAAAATATGTGAAACCACATACAGGTTTACCTCGCTTCCAATCACACATATAGCGTAGATCACAATACGTGCCGGGTCAGCCTGGTCGCAGCCGTGTGTATGCCGTTACCGTTATACTTTAGCATTGACACTTTGTTCTCTATTTTCATACATTCGCGTATATTTTCTTTCTTTTTTCTTACTTTTTTCGTGACTTCCCTACTTTGCACTGTGCAAAAGTGCAGCAAAGCAGGTAAAAAGGCTCAGGCGTACATGGTCGAGTCAAAGGTGCAGTTGGCGCGGCGCACAAGTAGCGCGTGGTGAAAAGGATATTTTCGTGTCGCATGGCATATTTTCAACGTTATACTTAAATATATTCTGTATACATGTAATAACGTTTTTGGTTTCACTGATATATTTAGTCTTTTCATTGTGGCTTCAGTGTTTGGCGCTGAGCGTATTATTTTTATGACTTACTTCTGCGCCTACAAGTAACACAGCCATGTGAAATGTATACATGCGGCTCATACATGCTTTGAAGTGGAAGTAAACAGTGAAAATGTGGACGTAAATCTATAAAGATTTCTTGTACCGAAAAGAGAGAATTTAAAGGAATAACGGTACATAAAAATATTTAATGAGTTTTGTAGCATACATTTGGGCAGTTTTGTTAAAATTTTGTTGGTTGAGACTTTTTGAAATTATAAGTTTCTACTGTGGTTAAAAAATAGTTGTTAATTTGAAGCGAACTTTGTCTAAACGGGCATATAGTAAAAGGGTTCTGAAGTAAATTGGAATTAGTTGACGATACGTTAAGGGAGGGGTAGGGTTTTCAAGGTAAAAAAAAAGACGTTTTTTGTGTCGCGTCTCTTTTGTCACGTACATATCAGAGAAAAAAAGTTTTTTAAAGTTATTTGGACCGATTATGTTAAGTTGGGCTAAGTTAAGTTATGTACATAAGTCATGTTATGTTACCAGAAGTGTCTTTATTTATATTTATGTAAGAAAACGAAACATTTCTAACTTATTCATGGACAGTTAAGTTAAGTTCGGTCAGTTAAGTCAAATTGTTTAAATCAAGTTAGACTAATCCAAACTAAAGTCAAGTTAAGTTTTTTTAAGTAATATGTTTATAGTATATTTTGTTTATTAAAGTGAGAATTTTTTTTTATGAAATAATTTAAATTAATCTAAGCTAAGTGAAGTTAAGTTACGTAAACTTTGGATAGGTTAATTATTTCTATGGGACTTTTGTAAATGAGCAAAAAAAAATTTAGGTTTTTTGTAGACCATTTAATTTAAGTTAGGTTAAGTTAAGTTAAGTTAAGTTAAGTTAAGTTAAGTTGAAAGTTAGATTGAATTTGAAAAGTAATACTGTAAATGTATGTTAAGTTAAGGTTAATTAAGTTAAGTTAAGCTATGTTGAAACTAGATTACATTTGAGAAAGGATACTCGAAACGTACATATATTAAGTTAAAGTTAATTTAGT
Organism: Bactrocera neohumeralis; assembly: GCF_024586455.1. Lineage (NCBI taxonomy): Eukaryota > Metazoa > Arthropoda > Insecta > Diptera > Tephritidae > Bactrocera > Bactrocera neohumeralis. The sequence continues at coordinate 69,457,393 of NC_065920.1, read as the reverse complement.
TAAGTTGAAGCAGTGTTATTTGGTTTATCTAAAATAAATACATTTAATTTGGGTTAAAAGAGTTTATGCTAATTTCTTAAAAAATAAGTACGGCTACTTTAACTTAAAACAGGCCACCAAATCACAAAACCCTACAAAAAAAGCTTATGATTACTCTTTTGCCATTCCAAAACTCTCCAAAACACTCATTTACTTACTTCCGTAGACCACTAAAAGCACTCCAGTAATCCCCTCAAAGCTCTACAACCCCTCATTGAAAACTCATTGCAGTTTATATTTTATAAGTATTTGTTGTTGTTTTATTTTTCATTCATATTTGTTTGCCTTTTATTTAGTTTCAGTTATTTTCACTTAGTTTTACAACTATGTATTTATTTTACGCTTAAAAATTCGTGACATTCTCAATACAACGCCGACAGCGTTTATGCTTACACATGTACGTGAGTGTTTGTGACACATACATGTGTTTGTATGTGTGTATGCATGTAAAAACATGTGTCTGTTAAACTGCAAGGCGCTTGCCTGTGTTGTGTATGAATGTTGTAGTAGTATGTGTGATTTTCTTATGAGTGTGTATATTTTCTACAGTTTTCGCATTAATTATCATTTTACGCTTTCTAATTTTTACAATGTTGTGATAATTTAATATGCGCTTAGTTTATTAGTTTTGCTTACAGCTATTATAATTTTTGTCTCTTTCAATTATAAATTTTTTTTGGAAAATTTAATGGTACCAAATGACGAATATTTGTTTGTAAAAAAGTGAGAAATAGCAAACGAATACTAAAAAGAAAATAGTTTATTAAAAAAAAACTTAAGTTAAACTTTTAGGAAATATTTCAAAAAAATTTGTCCGAGAATTGTTAATAAGTCGAATTGAAAAAAATTTGAAACTTAAAAAAATCAAGAAAACTTTAGAATTCTAAAAAAATATCTTATTTACTTAACAAAAGTTCTCCAAAAAGTATCTGAAGATTAACTCCTGAAAAAAATCTGGACTTTATGGTTATAAATAATTTATATTTTTTCAAAGTTATAAATAATTAGAAACAAGTTTAATTTGGAAAAAAAAATTCTTAAAGAATGTAATTTAACAATGCTGTTGAAAAATAATTAAACTTCAGTGTGTTTAAAAATAAATATTGTTTTGACAAAAATTAAAAAAATTGATATCTTTGAAACTCGCTGTAAATATCTAAACTGCGGAGGTCGAAAATATATAAATTTTACACGAATATCACTGAATTTCTGGAAAAATAATTCTAAATTTAAAAATGTTTTGAAGAAAATTTAAAGAAGCACAATTTTTTATTAAAAAAAAAATATATATATATAATTTGCGATATATATATGTATGTATACTTTTTTAAATGAAAATTTAAAACTAATAAAAAAACTGGTCAATTATTTTGCTTAAAAGATACAAATTAAAATTTTTAAGTCAATTATTGCTTATTTTTCTTAGTTTCAAAATAAATATTTTTGTACCGAAATTAAAAAAATTGTTGAAAAGAAATTTTAGAAACAATTTTTAAATTTCAAAAAGTTTTGGAAAAAATTTAAAAATTATTTTATTTTTTAATTTTAAAGTTAATATGCTCCACATAACTCTTTAATTAAATAGTTAGGAATTAATTTTCTAAACTAATTTAGGAATTTATGCTTTTTAAAAAATTTAAACTTTTTATAATGTATAACATTTTCAATATTTAAAAGTAAATAAAAAAATATTATATTAAAAAAACTGGAAATTTGAAGAAAAAATAATTTAATATTCGAAAAATAAATAAAAAAATTTTAATTTATAAAAGTTTTTGAAAAAAATAACCACATACAACTTTTTTTTAATTTAAAGAAAGATATATGCTACATTCTATACAAAAAAAAAAAAACATTTGCGGTAAGTATTTCATAATTAATTAATGTTTCAAAAATAATAAACCTAAAAAATTGATAAAAATTAAAAAAATTTAATTTTTAATTTAAAAAACTTCCTGAAAAAATTTAGGAATTAATATATTTGTTATTTAAATAAAAATATTTACTTTGAAAATATATACTGTCGGTAAATATTTAGGAATTGGTTTTTAATAAAATTTAAATATTTTTAAAATTAAAAAAAAAATTGTATGAAGCTCATGTATGTATGTATATATGTATTTTTGTATATTTTAATCAATTATATAATATATAATTATATGTTTTGGGAATATTATTTTTTAAATATTAAATTGAAAATAAAGCTTCATTTAAATTTTTATTTAATTTTTAAAATATAAATTAAAGGTATTAAAGAACTATTGTTTCCAAAAAATTTACAATGGCTTAAAAAACCAAAAATTAATAAATGTTTGTGTGAAAATTTTAAATAAATTATTTTTTTTTAAAACCAGATTGAGTTTAAAACCATGATTTTTCAAATTAACTTTTTAAAATTTGTTTTGCAAAAAAAATTAAATGCTTATGATTGTTAAAAAAAATTGTATCAAAAATATTAAAAAAATTGTAATAAAACAAATTTTATAAATTTCACCATAAAAATTAAGAATTGACTTTTCTAAAGTTTTAGAAATTTTAAATAATAGAAAAATTGCAAGATTTGAAAGTCTTTAATAAATGCATTTTTTTCTACTTTTGACAAATATTCCTTTATTTTAAGCAGGCAAAAATTTAATAATATAGAAAGATGTATTTCAAAAAGCCTTTAGTTTTCGAAAAAAATTTAAGAACTTATAATTTTTTTAATTAACCGACAAAAATATTTAATTTACAAAACAAAAATTTTTGAATAAATATTTAAAAATTAGTTTTCGGATAAGAAAATTAGGATTTATTCATAAATTAATTTTCGTTTAAGAAAATTATGATGAAATTAAGAGAGGTCTGATTATTTTTTGTTTTTATTTTACTTTTAATGTTTATAATTTTTTCCTAAGTTTTGAATAAATCATAATGTAAACACGATCAGTTGCGAAACATTCCGGTGCTATAAAATTGAACTAAACGAATGTATACGCCGCTTCCCTTCTAGCTTTAAAACAACTCACTTACAAAAGTTACGCATTCGCCCTGTACAACTTCAATTATATTCATATAAACACGTGTGTTGTCTACTTAATGTATATATGCACTACGAAAAGTTAATTTCTTCTTTCGTTTTTCTTTTTCAACGTAATAATATATAATGCTATTGTTGGTTCTGTTGTTGTTGTTTTAATAAATGCATCAGTTCATGTAACGTATTGCGTTTCATTTTTCGTTAAAATTAGTTTTTAAATAAATTTCCTTCGTTTTCAGCTTCGTTTTATTTAGTTGTTGCAACTGCTATCAATAACGGTTTTTAGTTTCCGTATTTTTTATTAAATTTTTTTGTTAATTTGTATTAAGGTTTTTATGATTTTTATGTTGCAACTGCTTTTTAGTTATATTTAGCAGCTCATTTTTGCGTGACTTTCTAACAAAAAATCAGACAAATCGGTCGGTTTTTGTATATAATATTTTTATATTTAAAATATTTCAGTTATTTTCTTTTTTATATTTATTTTACTTTAGTCTGCTATATATTATGTTACTTCAGTATAGTTTTTTATTTTAGTTTTAGCTTAAATGTAGCTTAAAATTAATGCTAAAATTATAATTTTTTTATTGAATATTATTTATTGTTGTGTAAGCCTTTTTCTAATAAAGTGTTTAATAATTTTTCCTTCACATAATCTTATCTACATATTTAATAGTTATATATTTATATTTAGTATATACATGAATATTAACATATTTACATACACTGCTTAGTGCTTAAATATTAAAGTTTGCTGTATTGTTAATTATAATTAGTATCACGATTGTCCATTTTTTAAATGAAAATAGTGGAAATAAAAGTGGAAAATATTTTTAGAAAAATTAAAAATTTTAAAAAAGGTATACATAAGATATAAATATATAAATATATATATATACATATATAAAACATGATAAAAAAATATTAAAAAAATAATAAAAAAGATTGTGAAAAGGAATTTAAAAAAAAATTACAAATATAAAGAGAACTAAAAAAAAAATCTAAAAAAAGTTGTAAAAAAATCATTTTTAATTTGAAAAAAAAATTAAAAAATGTAGTAAAACAATTGTAAAAAAATTAAAAAACAAATTGAAAAAAAAATATAAAAACTGTATTTTTAATGCAAAGTTTTAAGCGAATTTTCGATTTTTTCAAAATTTTCTAAATTTTTCTTTATACTACTTTCGGTTATAAACCTAGTTTTACTATATAACATAAGACCTTTAAACGGTTCAAAATTTCCAGATTATAACCTCGACTCCCAAATATTCGAACTAACACTTCCAAAGAAATCGCAGCACTGTTCATTATTTTGAAAAGCCGCTCATTTATTCACTAGTCCTCCAACTGCTTGTATTCTCGCATGATACAAACTCTCATGACATTTTTTGTTATTTTGCTTCGTAATAAGCAAGTCATAAATTTTACCAACAACAATGAATGGAACAGCAGAGTACTCTTCATAGTTTTTAAAAGTCCCTCCTTCGCTCCTCCAACTGCTTGAGTTCTAGCATGGTATAAAACAAAACTCTCATGACATTTTTTTATTATTTTGCTTTGTAACTAGCAAGTAATTAATTTTAGCATCAAAAATGAACAAAATAGCAGAAAATATCAAACTTTTTCTGATGAATGATATTATTTTCAGAAAACAAAATATTCTATTTTTTTAATTACTTGTATTTAAAAAAAATTTCATAAAAAAATAATATACATGTTTACTCAAATGATATTTATAATTTTTTTTAAGTAAAATAATTTCATAAAAAGATATTATAAATTTTTGCTTATATGATTTTTTTATAATTTTTTAAAATAATTTTTTTTAAATAAAAAAATTAAATTTGTAAAACATAACTTTTTTTTAATAATTTTTGTAATTAACTAATGTTAATATATTTCTACTATGCATATTTCTCTAGTAAAAAAGTGTCTCAATAAAAATTTTTAGCATACAATTATATTTATTGAATTTTTTTCATTTTTCTAAAAATAATTATTTTTTCTCTGTTTTCTAAAATTAATTAGTTAATAAATGATTTCAATGCACTAAATTAATTTATATTAATTATGTATTAAATTCACGTATTTTAGTCAATTGCACTGGTGCTTATATATTTACTTAATGCATACCATTTCATTTTGCTAAAAAGTCTCAGTATTTATATTTAATATTTTATTGCGCTAAACTACCACTAAACTAGGGCCAACTGCTCAGTTAGGCTAATGTTTTCGTCAGCTTAATTAGTAAAGTCTTTAGTGTAACTGGTGAGTATGTGTGTGGCGTGAAGTGAGGGTGTAAGTGTCATTGCTTATGTATTTATATACAGATTTGCATGATAATGAGTATATATATATATATTATATATTAAATATATATTTATTATACACTAAATATATTTATTTCTAAAATTTCATCAACGCACAGTGCATATGTATTAATATTATTATTTAATTTTTTTTTTTCATTATTATAAATTTGCGTATTTATTTTTTTAATTTTTTCTTCTTACTTTTATTGCTAATTATTTATTATTACCAATTTATAACATTTTTATACATATTCCTAATTTCTTATATTCTTTAAAGTCTGCTATAGCTCTATTATTAAAGTAGGAGTTTGGTTTGTCGTTAAAAGTAGCGTGGTTTTCTATTGCTTCTGTAGCCTTTTAAATATATCTTTATTTATTTGCATATATTTTATCGTCCACTTGTCTCAACAATTCATTTGCTCGCTATATCTTGCAAGTATTACTCATCAAAATAATAAAATAAATTTTCTCTGAGTGTAGATTCTCGCTCGGGAATAGCATGTTAGTAATAACTTTAAAAGTGGAAAACACTTTTGAAAGAATGTTTTGAGCACGCAATAAAGGAAAACTCAAAACTCATGCTCGATATTGCCTTAGATCAATTTAAGTTGAAAGATCGATCCTTACAGTAAACTCATTTGAACAGCCTATAACCGGTCCGTTGTATTACCTAGAACTCCTAAAAAATTGATTTTAAAGACACACAAAAGTCGACGAAGTGTTTTGAGCCAATGGCAAATTTGTAGCTAATGTTAGTCTCTGCTACGTACTCCAATTCGCACAAGTTATGACTGCCGAGATGTGTCATCCTCCTTCTTGTAAAAGCAAGACAATATACGAGAAATTGCCTGGAAGTTTTCACTTCACTTACTGGCACATACCTTTGACAATTTGCAACCGACTGATGTAATATATAAGCCTTACAGCATGAATGCCGATTGAACAATGTCTACTGGACACTACAACTGCTACGATTGCGACAAGATTAACTTTGCTAAGAGCTTCAGTAGATATCCTGTGTTCTACTCTAGTCAACCAACGCTTGCTAAGTGCCCGCTAGATCAAGTGATAGAACTTAAGATGATAGCGATGATCAATACCGATGTGAGCGGAGTAAGGGTGTTCCCTTTCGCTAGCTCATCTGGTATGCTGCTTACAGCGATTGTGCCATGACCAGATACACCAACTAAGAGAGATAAATTGCATTTTTTTCCAACTTTTTTTAATTTATTTATATTCTCGTTTGTTTCGAGGAACTTTATCGTAGGCAAACTTTATTTAGGGTAAAAATATGTTAAAAACTACTCACTTCCTTTTTTCCAAGAAAACAAGTTTAATTTCGGATTTCGAACCAAGGCCCCTGACTTAAACGCTGCCAAAATGGATGGTATCGTTAACGCACTTTTCCAACGTACGAAAAAATAGTCAGTGAACCAGAACAGACTATAAGACTTTCGGAAATCCCCTACAGCTGGTCGCTGGTAAGCTCAAAACTAACAAATCGCACGGCGCGAAAGGGATCCTAACAGAAACACTCAAAACAGTCGCCGCAAACGACCCGCAGCACTTTTAAACATGTACAACACCTGCCTCGAATTTGCGATATTTCCTGAAATTTGTAGAAAATAATGAGTTGCTCTAATCAGCAAGGGAAAGGGGATCCCAGCTTGCCATGAGCAGACCGCCCATTATACATGTTCAACACAGCATCTATACATCTATACTGGAAACGGCTTTCAATAAAGCTGGCAGACTCTACTCCAGACAGCACGGTTTTAGACCTCAGAACCGGAAAGTCAGCTCTGGGCGCTATCAGAAGCGTCATTGAAAGTACAAGTCGCACAGCTTAGAATAATACAAGTGAATAGTTCTGTTGGCAAAAAAACAAAACGCTTTCAATAGCGCGAGTTTGACAGAAAAAAATTTTAGAAAAAATGTTAGAATCCCCGATTACCTCAAGCTGTGGTGCGGAGCTATCTTAGTTACCGGAAAGTCTCTGCTATACCAGGCTAGAGAGGTATCACGTTAAATATAAATTACGTCAGGAGCAGCACAAGGGTCCATTTTACGGAAATCTAAAACTTGAAATGCCAGATGAATGATGCTTAATCGGCTACGCGGACGACATAACAGCAGTAATCACAGCTCGAGACAGGAAGCCTGAAGAAAGCTGAATCAGGTCATTATTCGGCAGCAAACATGGCTTGACTCTCATAACCAGCAGCTCGCTACAGAAAAAATGCTGACTAACAAGTACAGTTCTCTCGTAATAATCATGTAAACGACTATGGATGTTCTGAAGACACTAAAAGCTGTGAATTACCTAGGCGTAAGCCTTGACCCCTGATTAACCTTCCACAAGGAAAATCAGCAAAAATCACCTCCTATTTTAGCAGATTAATGGCCAACATAGAAGGGCCCACGCAAGAAAATTGAAAGTCAGTACTAATCTAAGCTGACTCCACTTTTTACTCTCCACTATGAGTCATCATCTACCCTTCCGCTCGAAATCCTCGTAAGTTATTAACCCCGTCATTTTAAACAGTTCTGTCAGTTTCATGCTATATTTATGTATATTTCTATTAAATTATTTAGTTGTTAGTAAAAAGTTACTAGTTTAGGAATCAACAGGAATTACAGTTACCACCTGTATGTAATATATGATATTTTTTATTAACGGATTCATATGCTTCTAACCAAGTTCTGGTACTGACAAGACAAATAATCTTAAGTAGAGATGGATAAATTTGGGTATAAAATCTTACTAGAGGTTTCTATATTGAGACATTATTGTAGAATAAAAATTTTGATATTAACTGCGGCAAGAGCAGCTGTAATCATTTTTTAATTTGATAAAATTCTGAATATTAAAAAATTCATGAAAAATTTTTTTCAAACACCACTTAAGATTTTTTGACTTGTCAGCACATATTCTGATGTATCTCATATTCTACTACTACCGAACACAAAAACTATATAAAGAAAAATAATTTCTCAGAAATTTGTTGCTTAAAACTTATTGTATATCTATTATATGTATATATCTCTATCTTACTTAACACTATCAAATTTACACTTCTTACATAATATAATTAACACTTTACCGCAATAAATTTACAGCAATTTACATATTTCTCAAGCTAACAATATTTTAGTTTTCAAACTCCATCCACTTTCAACAGTTAAAGCAAGAACCATTCCAGTTTAAAGTATATTATTATATAATATATTTAGTTTTATATGGCAACTCTTAACTTAATAATTTACACACATTAGCAACTCTAGGCGTCCAATTATCAAAGTGACATTGTAAAGAGCGGCAAGACAATCGCCGCAAATGAGAGCAGAAAGAGACGTTCACTCGAACTGCTGAGTGCGCTCGCTTGGCACAGCAGATCTTCGGGAAATATCTCCAGTATGGGCAGACGACGACCAGTGGTAGGATCGTGGCACGTGTTCGAGCGCGCACGCTGCATGTGTTGGGAGTAGAGAAGAAAGAGCAAAATATATGAGCATAATATGGAATTGAAATGTGTAGAGAGAGTGTGTATGAAAAGAGTTTGTAAGTGAAATTAAAAAGGCTTACGCGCAAAACGTGTGCGGGTAGCGGTAACTTCGTGCATGGTAACGAAACATAAAAAGAATTTGGCAAATTAGAAAATACATACAATACGTAATATCAGATAAGGAAATATTAGACTGTAAGCCAGAGTGCTTTCTCACCTGCACCATGCGTTTCATCTCGTCCTTCTGTATCACTTTAATTTGCGCCGACTCGCGCAACCAACGCCGCAACCAATGGCCGAACCACACCAGGCCGCACTCACATTCGAGCGGATTGTTGGACGTGTCCAAACCGCCGATGATGCTGCGCGTGCCCACGGTATCCCAGTAGGTCTTGTTCGGATAGAAGCTGTCCGCCGCTAGTGCATTGATTTTGTTATTGGATATATCGATGGATAGCTGTGGCACAGCGCGTAGCGTATAAAAAATGCCCGGCGGCAAATCGGATATTTTAGTATGTGAGATTTTCACCAACAAATGTTGGTTGCGTGCCAAGCCCTCGAGCGCATCTGGCGCTATTGTCTGCACATTGCCGCCGTACAGCTCGAGTAGCTGTAATTTGGTATTGTTCAGCAGCTTGGCGAAGAGCTGCGAACCAATATTCGTCTCCACGCAGTGTACGCGTAATTCCTGTAGGCCCGGTATGCGCGCCACGAGCTCACCCAAATTCTGATGTGACGTCAAATGTAATTTGCGCAGTGAGCGCAGTTTACTGAACACTGTCGGATTGACAACCTTCACGTCGAGCAGATTGAGATCGGTGAGGTGACGCAAGGCGACGAGGTCGTGCGCGGTTATACGCCGCAGGGGGTTGTGCGCCAGATCGAGCACACGCACCGATGTCGGTAGATGTTCGGCAACGCTGCTGGCGTTAACGATTTTATTATGTGAGACATTCACATGACGCAACTGACGCATCTCATGTAGTGAGGTGAGCTCTTGCAGATAATTGCCGCTGACATCGAGATGTGACAGATATGGCAGACTGAGTTGTGGTAGCACATAGAGACCCATGCGACGTATTTTCAGACGACGCAAACGTGGCGTATGCAAAAAGACCTCTTTGAGGTTGGTGGTTACTAGTGGATTCTGTGAGAGCTCTAAATTGGTGAGATTATTGAGAAAGGTGAAGGTGTTATCCGGTAACACGGTGATGCGATTGCAAGCCAGATTGATGTCGTAGAGGAATTGCGAGTTCACAAACATGCTGGAGTCCAAGTATTCCAGCGTATTCTGCGCCATTTGTATGCTGCGCAGCGTAAAGCCGACATCGGAGAAGGCCGGCACCGGCCACACGGATAACTGGTTCTCTGAAATGTCCAAATACTCGAGTCGCGTATTCATGAAGACTTCACGTGGCAGCGCGCGCAAACGATTGCCACGTACGCGCAGTATGCGTAGCTTGCGCAAGTTCGAGAATTGCTCAACTTGTAGCTGTTCGAGTCCATTATAGTCGAGATCCAGCTCTTGCAGACTATTTAAGCCCTGAAAACTGCGTCGACGCAAAGTCGTGATATTATTGTAAGAGAGATCGAGTATTTCAAGGAATTCTAGGTCGCCGAAGGCGTGATTGGCCAAGCTGCCGATTGTATTGTGCGCGAGATTGAGGAAGCGCAGCGTATTCGCAAGGTTCGCAAAGCTCTCGGTTTTGCTGATTGCATTGTGGCTAATATCCAGGTTATAGATATACATATACGAGCTGAGTTCATCCTCAAAGTGCGCAATCTGATTGTAGGTGACATTGAGACGCAGCGGCGTGCTGGTATTCGAGACGAAATGGAACATTTTCAGCGAGAGCGTACAAAGGTTGTTATGCATCAAATCCAAGGCAGCAAGGTTGGGCAGCACCGTGAATGCGCCGTGCGAGATATTCGCCAATTGATTGTAGGACAAATCGATGTAACGCAGAAACTCCAAGTTGTGGAACGCGTGCTTCTCAAGCAGCTTCAGCTCGTTTGATTGCAAGTTAAGCGTCTGCAGATCGCCCAGACTATGGAAGGTATTGCGCGTAATAACCTCTAAAGCATTGTATGAGAGATCGATCTCCACTAGGTGACTGTGCACGTCGGGTAGGAAGAGTCCACGCGGCAGTTGCTTCAGCTGATTGAATGCCAAATTGATGTAGCTTAGTTCGCGCATATAGGCGAATGATTCATTCGAAAGCGTCTTCAGGTTATTATTGTCCAAACCGAGCCACATCAGCTGTGAGAGCGGCAGCAGCGCTTCGAGTGGATCGATGGACTCCAAGCTGCGCGCTGGGAAGACCGCAAAGGAGAGTTCCAGTATCTTCAAAGTGCGTGAGACATTCTCAAACACCAACGGATGGTGTATATTGATGTCGTTGAAGCTCAAACTGATCTCCTGTATTTGCTCCAAACCATAGAAAGAGCCCAAATGCAAGTGTGTGATTTTATTATTGCGCAGCAGTATTGTCTGCAGATTGGCGCCCCAATTGTCTACAGCGAAAATGCCCTCCGGTATGTCCGAAACAAGGTTATAGCCCATATTGAGATATGAGAGCTGTGTGTAGTTGCGCAATGCCAGCACCGGTATCATCGTGAAATTGTTACCGCTCAAGCTGAGCACGCGCAGATTCTCGGTATTCTCCGGCAGATTGGTCAACTGACAGATATTATTCGAAGCGAGGTATAGATACTTCAGTTTATGCAACGTGCTGATCGCGCCTGGCACAGCATTGAGCTCATTGCGCTCCAGATCCAAGTACTCCAGCGTTTCGGTTATGCCCTCAAAGGCGGTCACGTGTATGCGCTCGATGGCATTGAATGCCAAAACGAGGTGCACTATACCAGTACCCTTGAACACGGCCGGTGGCAGCTGCCGTATGAAGTTCTTCTCCAGATTCAAAGCGCGCACATGCACATCCGAGTAGTTGTTCTGAAACCAATCCGATTCCAGCGTCTCCACCAAATTCATACCCAAATCGAGTTTCTCCAGCCGCATGCGCACGAGTCGCAGCTCTTTCGTCTGCACGCTACGTAAGAGATTATCACGCAGCGACACAATACGTAGCCCGTGTAGATGCTCGAAGAGTTGTTGTGGAAAGACGGTGAGCAGATTGCTCGAGAGATCGATGGTGACCAGCGAGCGTGGCAGGAAGTTGGGCGCTATGTGATAGATGCGATTATTCGACAGGTCCAGCCAGAGCAATTTCTGCAGCCTGCTGAAGGGTTTACTGGGCGCAATGTGGTTACTAGTGCTCGACGTGTGGCCCACCATGCTGCCGAGTTCGTTCGGCGTATTTCGCGCGCTGTTGTGCGCACTTTTCGTCATGGCCTGCTCATCATGCCGCGTTATGGCCGCCAAACTGGAGGGATGACTGCTGGCGCCACTGTTGCCGCCGTTCAAGCCGTTGCCGTTTTCGTGCAGGCCAAACGGTGATACCTCGGTGATGTCGTTGCCGGAGAGGTGCAGCGAGCGCAGCGTGTCGAAGAGCGCCTCCCAGTTGCCCTCCAGCGTTGTTATGTGATTCCTTGTTTTTGTAAATTTGGTAGCGTTTAGAGAACAAGAATTTAATTAATTATAATATATACTATACTATATATACGAAAACATATGCAAGGTGCTGAGTTAAGTCTGATTGAAATGTGAAGCCATTTTGAACAAGAATCACAAAAAATAAATTAGTGAGCAGTAACAACAAAAAAATGTCAAAGAAATCATATTTAGATGAAAACTTAACAAAAATAAACCTTTGCGACATAAACACAAACTTTCTTTTGTAATATTGATGACACTCGAGCTCGTCGGGATAGTATTTGAAGTTCTATTAGGGTTATTCCTGGCGGCTAATATAAAATACTGTGAATTGACGATATTTTGACATGAAATAGCAGGAAATATTTAAATATTACAATCAAAATTGGAAAACTTCTGACTCTGCTTAGGTTCCTGTGGATAAAAGCTTGAGTTCGGATAAGTGCAGAGACTCAGTAATTCACTTTATGAGTTAAGGAAGAAAAGAACTGTAATCTGTGTTGGTAAGAGCTGCTAAACTGAATCAAAGGCATCAGTGTACGGACACAAAAGTTTCAGAACTGTAAGAAGATCTTTCTCGATTTTTATAATAATTATTTATAGAATAAAGTACCAATATCTTCATGCAATCCATATTTCTGCTTGATGTATTGCGGTTTCTGTAATTTAAAAGCACTTATCTATATCACATCTGCATTTGTTGTCTCACTTTTTTCTTTTCCTGGTTATGCTGAAATAGTCAAATGCATCAATAGTAAGTTCAGACTCTAAGTATTATGCTACCAATTCGTATGCCAAGTGAAGTCAAGATTATACCTTTGTGTTTCCTAGTACTAAATGAAAGTAGAAAGTTTTGGAATCCCAGAATATTCATATATAACGTCATTTGAAGCAATTCTGGTACTTTAAAATTCAAACTAAAAATTCTAAAATAAAAGCATACAAGTATATATTTTTTTAAATCACAAATGGAAAACTGGCATTGCTGACCGATAGCTGTAAATACTAAAAGCGCCACTATGGAATGAAATCAGAGAAACTGGCATTGGCACTCGAAATTATCGAAGTACTCGAAGTCGAAAATCAGTGAAATCAGATGCAGGGAGGAGATATTGAATTTTTTGTCCCCCTACCGCTCTTAAAATGTATGGCACATCCATCGTTGCGCAGTGCGCCCGTAAGCTCCCGATATCTGTGCCGCAAGAAAAGCATTAGCGCATTGCGCAATATCTTGGAAATGGTATGAATGAACAAAATTTTTCTTACAGATCATTAAACGTGACTATTTTCCGCGTTGTGTCACATACTTTTCAGTTTTTTTAAGCGTGATGAACACAGGAAAAATTGCAATTGTTTAACAAAAAATTATGTAAAATAATATTATTTAAACAAATGGATCGTAAAAAAATATCTATAATATAGCAACAAATTTTTTTTTTTGATTTCACAAAATTTCATCGATTTATCTCCAGTAGTTTAGCGGAAAATAATTTTACAATTTTATCGTGCTCTAAATTTCAACCTTCAATAACTTTAACAAAAAACATAATTTTGACGTAATATGTATATCACGGGGTGATTCAGTGATTTGGCGTAATTTTCATGGACCACTTGACGTGGTTTGACCCAATTACAATATACTAATGAAAACTATTTTTCAAATAGTGACTGGGTTTTCAAAAATATAATATAAAAAAGCGAAAAATTTGGCAAAAACTCACCTCTGCGCCACAAGTCGCGTTAATGAATGCAATTTCTGCAACGCCTCCAGTGGTATGTGCTGCATTTTATTGCCGGAGATGTCCAGTGTCATGAGTGAGTGAGTCATTGTACTGTAAAAATAAATAGAAAACAATTGTAAATATATTTTATTAAAGCTATTAAGCAGTTGATATTAGTTGATGTTTCAAAAAATTTTGACTAGCTGGGCTCTTCAGTCCACGAACTTAAAACTTAATAGTAGATTCAGATATCTTAATGCAATCAAAAACAAGAAAAAATGTTAACTTCGGTTACACCGAAGCTAAATACTTCACAAGTGCATTTCTCTTAGTAACTATGTGTTCAGTTTGTATGGCAGCTATATGCTATAGTTAACCGATCTGAACAATTTCTTCGGAGATTACATTGTTGTCTTAGAAAATAATCTGTACCAAATTTCGTGAATATGTCTTGTCAAATGTAAAAGTTTTCCATCCATACAATACCGATATCGGCAGTTCCGACAAATGAGCAGCTTCTTGAAGAGAAATGACGTTTGCAAAATTTCAAAACGATATCTTAAAGCTATAGTTCGTATGTATACAGACAGACGGACGGACGGACAGACAGACAGACCGATGGACATTAAATCGACTCAGCTCAACATACTGATCATTTATATATACACTTTATAGGATCTCCGACCCTTCCTTTTGGGTGTTACAAACTTCGTGACAAACTTAATATCCCCTGTTCAGGGTATAACAAGGTAGTTAATATTGCATAAATATATGTTACTGTAGTTAGTTAAATGCTAATTAACCATGATCTACTTCTTAAATTTACTCAAACATTTCAAGCTTTTTCAAATTCAAATTATATTGGTTCGGAGCGTTTCGGACTAACCGAAACTAACTAAAATTACAGTGGCCACTTAAACCACATTTATGCACTCTATTGAAGAGCTTTACGCTTATGTGTACACAAATGAAACTTTAGAGTGTGAAGCTACATTTAGAGATGAGCCCTGGTCTGGTGCGACCGTGAAAAATGATCGGACTTTTTTCATATATCGTGCAGATAGCCGCAGGTTGTCATCACAAATGTGCTTTTGCTTTGAGTTAAACTTCTCTCTTGGTTCAAATTAGGTGTGTAATCGAAAGTGACTCGACCTTAGTCTCGCACTATGAGATCTTCATATATTCTAGTCTTATTATTATGAAAGTTTATAATAAAATAGCTAGACTTGTTGTAGTAGCTAATCGTTTCTCAGCAATTTTTTGCTCTTTAAACCTTCTCCAACAATTTAGTGTTTCGAGCACAATGACGTTTACAGGTCGTTTAAATTTCGCAGAAATGTTTTTTGACTCTCCTTTATCAGGAACATAAGTACTTTGATCCACAAAGCATTTAGTGGTGATCATTAAGTCATCAAAAACTTGCCTAATTTGAGTTGCCATCCACCTTTGTTTAGATTATAACATCGAACATCGACAAAGTTCAAGAAACAGAACTTGAAGATGGTCACATAAGCATCAAGGAGTTAATAGAGGTTGTTAGCATCTCTTATGGGTCGACTTAACATATTTTGGTCAAGGTTTTGTGTACGAAGGTGTCCACGCTAAGCTTGTACCCAAATACCTCAAACTTTTGCAAAAATTATGTGGAGTAGAGGTCACATAAGAGTTCCTCGATGATTGATCAAATGTCAGTTTATGAACATCACTACGAAATTATGCAACAGTCGAGTGAATGGCGCTTCGAAAATGAGCCAAAACCGAAACAAAACACGTTGACACGCTGAAGGCAAATAACAAATGTATGGAAAATTCCTTAAGCGTAGGCATACTTGCATTGCTCTCATGCAAGATGTATTTCTCACAGAAATTCAAGCAGATGGTTAAGATTGCATCTAAAAATCATGTGCTATATTTTTCAGAAATAATCCCCTGGAATATTTTTAAACCTCCTTGTCATATCAGTTTGATTGATTGGGTGGAATTTGTAGAAAGGGAAAGAGAAGAGATTGTGGGTATTAATATAAAAAATTGGTAGAAGATGTTTATAATTTATTTATTCATGTTTATAATTCATTATTCATTTACTATATTCAGCTTAAGTAAATTTCAATTTCCTTTAATAAACAAAGAATATTTTCACGCAAAATTAGCACAAAAACATTAAAGCCTAAAAATAACCAAAATGCGAACTTCAGCAAATTTATACGGTTTTCAGCAAACACTTTTACTCTTAATAACGGTACATTTTTATATGCGGATTTTTCGCACATTACGCAAACAAGCTGAGTGTGTAAAACGGCGTTGAATCTGTTTTTGGTAAGCCCCATAAAAAGCTAAGCAAATAAACCGCATATATGTGTGTGAATAGGTAAATATATGGTTGTGTAGGTGCGGCAAGCTGTACGTATGTGTATGTTGTTGCATTTATATAAAGAGTTATGCTTGAAAATATTTGAAGAGCTAAGCACAAGCGTTAGTAAGCGTTTTGGTATGTGGGCATATCGCTGTAAATACATACATACATATGTACATATGTAAATAAGCACATATGTATGCATGTGTGTTTGTGACTATGTAACTATATTTGACTTGGCTTGTTGCACACGCACACATGCATGTCGTTTTAGCCGACTCATTCAACTACACCTCACTCGTGTGCCGCACACGGCGTATGAGTAACATTTGACTAAAGAAAATTCAAATTCAAAATTTTTGATGACACACATGAGTCCTCACTTTATACGCCCTTTTTGTATATCTTTGTTCTTTTCTTTTTGCCTTGTGCCGCTCACAATTGCTCATGCAACATAATGTGAGTTTGCGAAATTTTTTAGAAATTTTTATGGCAACCTCACTGCCGCACCCAAGTTTCGGTGAAAAATGTGCAGAAGGCAGCATTTAAAAACCGCTTGTTGTACACTTTCATACATTTTGTGGGGCAAGAAAGTAAAATTTTCGCATACATTTACTACACTAAGCCTTTTGTTCTGCATATCTGTGGCATTTACTATGCAACTTTTTGCTGCTGCTCTTGCGCACGGCTGTGCGCAACACTTTTTGGCTTTTTGTGTCTAACGGTGAAAATGTGTCAGTTGTGATGCCTTTTAAGTGACTTCAAATGACTCACAAATGCTTACCGTTATTTAGATACTTCAAAGGGTTGTCGCACGTGTTTTCTATGTCAGTGTGTGGGTATATGTGTTTGTAGCTTTATAGGTGAGCGCGTGTGAATTAGGTTGAAAGCGTGCGCTTTGATGATGTGTCATCACCTCTTTATGGCGTTGAAACTTTTTTAAAGGAAATGACACTAATATTTTGTATGAGCAAATTTAAATATTTTTCAGCAAAAAAAGACGTGCTGTCATTGCTTTACGGAAGTAATTTGACAATCGTCGCACTACAAGTTTGGGTGCCTAAAGATTGAGGTTTTTGAAATTGAAAAAAAAATGTTATCAATTATTTTAAAACATTAAAGGTATATTTATACATATGCATTCTGAGTATGCTCAATCAAAACTAAGAATTAAATCGTTTTCGAATTAAATGAGAACTTAAACAAAAGAGACTCCTGATGGAAAAATTTTGAGCGTTTCGGGAATGAAGCCTAAACAAAAACCTTCTCTACTTGAAGACAATGACACGGCCGAAAAAAATCTAAAAAGTGATAAAATTTCATTTATTGAAAAAGTCAAATTTTAGACAAAATTTTGGTTATATTTTACCTGTCAAAATTCGTTTAGCTCTAGAAAAGGTTATCTCTTTAATATCTTAACTATAAAAATGCAGTGTGTTAGGAAAAAAACGGTAAGTTTACACCAAATTTTGGGAAGGATTTTTTATTACAGATAATAAAAATACCGAACAACTTAGATATATAAATTTTTCATAAAAGATTTGAGGCTTTATATAATTTTAAAAAAGACGTTTTCATTACCTATAATTTTGTCTTACAATCTGTTTTCAATAAGCCAATCGGCTTCCTCTTCCCAAGATGACATCGCTCATAAATTATTTTCCTTTCATTTTTGCTATTTTCGTTTCCAAACGGCTTCAATCAAGTTTTTAGCACTATCTAAAGACTTTTGCATTAATTTATTGTGCACCTTAATATCTTTCAAGAAGCATGTTTGTTAGCATTTATTAATATTAATAAAAGAAGGCGATTTTGGGTAAATAAAAATAAAATTTCAGCAGAAATTATTTCAAAATCTTAAACGTGTATTTGTATTACACATATTTTAGAAATGGCTATAAAAATTTTCAAAGGAAAGGACTTAGAACTTTTTGAGTTACATGCGATCTCCGATGACGCTTTTCTACTAGAAGATATTGTCCGTACAATGATTTACAGGCGAAGAAAATAAAATAAATAATCAAATTTCGTTCATTAAAAATGATTTTTAATTAAGAATTATGAGAAATAAAAATTATAAAAAATAAAAATGTGAAAATAAAAATTTAATTATTAGTCAATAATTTCGTAACAATATTTTTGAACCAAAAAAAAAATTCTTTACGTACTTCTATACTAAATATTATTCTTAAGATAATCTCAAAATCTGTAGCCGATTAAATAGAAATTGTCAAAGTTATATATCTCGCTAATTGGATAAACGTAGTCTCACATTAAGCTATACCTAAGCCAGAGATGGACTTACTATATACGTTTGAAGTCAATGGAAAAATTTTTTTTTTCGCTACAAATCACGGATAAAATTATTTTTATGATTATAAAACATGGTTGAGACGAAAAAAATATGTCGATTTTATGAAAATTCTACAGTGGGCCTAGTCCTTAAAATTTTAGTTGTTTTTTGCCTGCCCAAATTCGATTTTTGATTAGATAAAAAACATATCTAGTATACAGAAGTTGAATAAAAATTTTATAGCGTTCGTATAGTTTGTCACGGAGTCAGCACTTTAGAAAATTTAAAAATATTGTTTTGAGAAAACAGCGTTTAATGAAAAACACTTGGAGCTGATTGTACTTAGCGGTAATATTTTAGAAGCCTGTAACTGAAATACTATTTGAGAAAACAGTATAGAATTTAAGCATGTTTTTTTTAAAGGAATAAACTGCCGAAATGTGAAAAAAATTGTTTCATACTACAGGTAGGTTCACCGCTGAATATCTATCATGAAACTCTTTGTTTGGATATTTACATATTACTTCGAGAAGATGAATAGGAGATATCTGAGCGAAATCAGACTTTTGTCATGACTTCGAACTGGTGCAGCATGAAAACAAAATAAAGCCTTCACTTTAGGCTTTACATATCCCCACAGGAAAAAGTCTGACAACATAATATAACACGATTCACGATTTTAGTGGCCAATGGATCGGCCCAAAACGTTAAATTATCTGATACCCGAAGTGTTTTATCAATAAATCTATTCACTCATACGATGTGTGGGAACTGGCGCCGTCTTGTAGAAACCAAATGTCACCGAGATCACGAGCTTCAATTGAAGGCATAAAATGACTCGATAATGGTTGACCTTGGCGGTTATGTTCTCACTGGCATCATTTCTGAAGTAATATGGACCGCTAATTCCACCGGCCCACAAAGCATACCAAAGCGTTGTTTTTTTGAATGAAAAGGTAGCTTTTGAATCTCTTCAGGTTGCTCTTTGTCCTAAATGCGGCAATTTTGCTTATTAACATGCACATTGAGCCAGAAATGGCAGATTGATTTTCGAACTTCGGAATGACTATATGCGAAACAATTAGGCGTTATGTTTCCATTTATCTCAACAAAAATGTGTTAAATTTTTTTTTTCAAAAAGAATTTTTAAAACTTATTAAATTATTATTATTAAATTTTTAATGCCTTAAAATAGTCAGATTACTTATTAAATTTAACTCCATTATTCCACTTTTTTCTCATTCAGAAAAGTTGAACCAACCCATAAAGCGAGCACGCTGCTATTTTCTAACTGTTTATGATAAAACTAGAAAATTGTCACAACTTTTCTGCTTAAGCAATTTTGTCGCATTGTTGCTACTCATCATTGCTTACTTAGTATGACCAATTATGACATCAAGTGGTGAAAATAGCAAAAGCAGCTGCTGCAAGTCATTCAATGCTCAAGTGTGGCAGACATAAAGAGCATTAGAAGCGAGCCAGTGGGTGGACATATGATGATATTAATGGTTGTGTGCACTGAATGTCTATGTATGTATGTATGAATGGGTGGCTGATAAAATCGTTATGATGAAGGTTGATATGTGTATGTGAATTATGTAGGGGCAATTAGGAGTGTTTGTTGTAGTTTAGAGCTAACTTGTGGGAAAGTAATGTTTTAAAGCAGCAAAAACTTTATATTTATTTAATATTGTTGAGAAAAATTATAACAAAAAAATATGTTATCTGTAGATGAATTGAAAGTAAAATATCCTTTACAAATGAAGAAATTCAAACAAGAAGTTGCTAACTTCAATATCTAAGTGAAACAAAATATTCTTCACATATGTCGAACGCTTCAACCGCATATCATATGTATGAATAAATGGTATATAGCATATGCGTAACTAACACTGGCTAATCAACGCAGCTCACTTACATTTCATATCATCATTGCATACATTTCATTTTACGCATTTAAGTGGAAAACAAACATTTTGCCATTGAATCGCTCTTCAAAGTGCTTTACGCAGCTTTGACGATGTCGTGCGCTGTTTACCCTAACGGTATGGTATACTGTGCTGTGCTGTGCCATAGTGTGCTATGTGCCGCTATGCTCTGATAGCATATAGCTGTACTTAGTATATGTAGGTATCCGTATATGCTATGTACTATAAATGTATGGTAGTATTCAATTCGACGCACAGCTAATAAAGCGAAAAAGCGGAAAGCGCAAATGTCGCGTCAGCAATAGACGGATGGAAATGAACGAGTTTATAAGAGATTATATGCATGTGAGTATGTACATTAGGGTGTTTCAAGCTTTTGTTTCAGTTTTTTCTCAACTCTTATCCTCTAAAAAGTTTTTTTAGTATGTTCATAACAAAAATTTTCACCAAACATTGACAGATAGTCGATCCCTGATCGGTCTGTACATTCGAAAACAAGTACATCTGAGCTAGGTCGCAGTGAAATCCTCACTTACTTATCTATCTGATCTGAAATTTCACACACTTCATTTTCTTAAGAAGAACCTGCTCATTTGTCGAAATTGCCGTGATTCAATCACTAAATGTAGGTTGCCATTTATATTTCGAGATTCGAGAGCAAACACAAATTTTAATCATCGAAAATCGCTTTATTGTTTTTCATATACATATGTATATATTCTCCTTTAAGGTCTATACACATTTGCATGCGCTTGAACTATTTGTCGAAGCACTTTTGTAACGCTGATTAAAATATCTCCAAAACATGTGTTCTGAACGCATCAACCACCTCTTTGGGTGTTGAAAAAAAGGCCATAAGAAGCTTCTAAAGTCAGCTTATACCCGCAGCAAAATAAACCGTTTTGAAAAGATCTGTAAAGGAGCAAATATAGACCCCTGGAAAACTGCTTATAAAATCTGTATTTTCAAATTCCAAAATAAGTAGCAGAAACCCAAATGCGCTCAGTTCATGAAGAAAGTGGCCGACAAATTATTTCTGACGCATGCCCCGATTTTTAGCGCTGAACGACGAAACGAAGCTGCTGAATCACCTCCGCTGTTTACAGAAGAATAACAATTGGTCATAGTTAAAACAATTAAAAATAATAAAATGCCTGGAATCGATTGCATATCTAATAGAGCTCTAAAGGTAGCCATAATTCCAAACCCACGCTTTTCGCTAAAATGTACAGCGCATTAATAAAAGTGAGGCGTTCTACAATCCTTGGAAAGCCCTGTGCCTGGTTTCAATACCAGAACCAAAAAATCACTTATGGATGCTCGATACAATGGGCAAAGTTTACGAAAGCATAATAAGAAATCGCTTGGAGTTTGCAAAGAAATTGTCGACACTGCAAAATGTTCAGTAAGTGGCAAAAGATGGAAAGGTAGTACAAAAAATATTGTGCGCTGATTATCCGATGTAAAAAATGTATTCAACTCTGCTAAATGGACAAATATTTTCGAAGCCCTCTATAAAGCCGTTTATAAATACCGTTATGAGTTATTTTGCTGATCTACGACACCAGTGAAGGCACCAAGAGCTATCCTATTACAAGTGCAGTACCACAAGTTGCAGTATTAGGCAATCTTTTATGGAATCTCGCGTATGATGGGGTGCTAAGAATTCCACAACCAAAAAACTTTAAGCTAATCACATACGCGGATGACCTTATACTGGTAGCTAAACGGCTTTATGACCTCCAAAATAAATGTAATGAATGTATAAATGGTCTGCGCCAATGGTTTTCTTCCATTAGTTTGAAACTGGCTGAGCACAAAATAAAAGTATTTTTCATAAGCACCAGAAAAAGTGAGGAAAAAATTATTCTGCCTATAAAAGAGTATACTACCATTACTTCACAGTCACAGTTAAAGTATTTAGGGGAAGTATTGGACTCCAAACTGAAATTCAAGGAGCACTTGGCAAACATACCAAATAAAGCAAACAAGATTTAGAATGCCTTATCAAGAATGTTGGAAAATAGAGGTTGTGTGCGCCATCGACTTCTAATCGCAAAAGCGATAACCTCAGTAATACTATATGCAACTCCATTATGGATACAGGCACTAGACATAAAAACGTATACCAGGTCAATAAATGCGGTACATAGACTTACAGCAATATAAGTAACAAGTCCTTTCTTAACTATAACCAGTGAAACAGTTGAAGTACTAGCTAGTATGCCGCCCATAGACATCTAGTAAGACGAATTCAGCGCCAAATTAATTACTGAAATCAAAAAAGAAGAGCATAATTATATGGCAGCAAGAGTGGCAAAGCTCAACAGAAGGACGGTGGATCCACAGACTTATACCTAACAGCCATACGTGAATAACTAAACAAAATGGGGACCAGGATTTCTACCTGACCCAAATACTAAGCGGGCATGGGTGCTTCAGAAGCTATCTGTAAAAATTTCAAAACTACGTCAGTCCATATTGTTTGATGTGTACGGAGTGTATAAAAGACTCTGAACACGTATTTTTCCCTTGTCCTCGGTTTCTAAGTATAAGGGAAAAGTTAGAAAATGCCCGAGTTGGTAGTTTAACAGTGGAAAATTTGACTGCATTTATGTTTCATTCCTCTGATAGAACAAAACATTTTTTTATTATAAAGTAGAGCTCTAAAGCTTTATTAAACATTAAAACAAATTATGATTTTTTTCTTAAGAAGAGTACTTCTAGCCACTTAAATGTTACTAATTTCTGAAATTTGGAAAAATATATTGGTGAAAATATGTTTCTAACATCAAAAAGAAAGATTTAAAACTGTACGGGTTCAATTTTTTAAACATTTTTTTGATTAACCCTATTGTCTATGTATGTGAATAAATACCAAAATAAAGATGTACCTATATATATCATTACTATTACCATTACCCGGCAGCAGCACCATAACCCTAGCCGCACTCGTACATGAATATCTCTGTTTGTACTCGTAGGAACCATTCTAACAGCAAAAGCAACAGCCGACAATGCTGACAACAAATACCTACAACAATAGCAACAATAAAACAAAAAAACATGGCAGCCAAACAGAACTAACTGCAACTGCCGCAATCACACTGGCGACAGTCATTATAATGATTGTTATGATTGCAGCGCCATCTAACGCTCACCGCACGGGGTCCTAGCGCACAGCATCGCAATTATTAGCATTTACGACGTCATCACTAAATATTGCAATATTATCACCGCCATCCACATTATCAACTGCACCATTATGATTAGCACTAAATATGGATGATGATGTGTGCATATGTATGTGTGTGTGCTTGTGAGCAGCGCTGTGCTGGTTGCCTTCAGCGCTTTTGCTCGTTGGCATTGTTTAGCTCGCTTCATCAGCACAATCATTTTCCGCTGTCAGTGCAGCGCGGAAACTCAAATAGCTGCGATGAGCCATGTCACAATGCACAACGGTGCAATTGAGCGCTCGCCGGGTAGACTACTGGCTGCACACACACACACAGATATAGTTTAACGTTGAATAGTTAACTGGCGGCTTGGTTTGCGGATAGGTATGTGTGTCATTCGCCAAGTCAACGCTGGTAGTTCCTGTTTCAACCATTTATATGGAAGAGTGACTGGCGCTGTCATAAGCGCGACTGGAGGGCAAATGCGGGTATATAATATGTATGTACGAATGTTTGTGCATAACGGTATATTACATGAAATGGAATGACTTGTCGATTGAAGTGCATGTGAACAGCTTCCGACAATAACAACAATACTTTAAAATACTAACAAAAGTATTGAGTGGAATGAGCGGAAACCTATTGACTGTGCGGTGAGTACCCTGTAGGAAATGAGTGCTTAAAAGTAGAGCATATTTTCTTATTTTTTTTTTGTTTTACTTGGTGACTTGCTTTATTTACTAAATTGTTTTCCATCTTTTAATGATTTTCACGTTTTTGTCAGATTGAAGACAAGTTTTTTAGAAATCTCTTAATTAGGAAATTTTATGAAAAACTAGTACAATTTTTTCCACTTTTGAGTCTTGTTTTTGTATAGGGACCACTTAGAACTATTTTATCGAATTTTTTCTATTTTTCCCTATCTTTGTCTTCAGATTGCAGTTTAATCTTAATTCAATCCAAATACTCTTCTTAAGAAAGATTTTTTTTTGTTTGAAACATTTTTGAGTTATTTTTTAAAATAGTGACCAATGGAGTTTCTTTATTAAGTTTTGTTTACTACTTAAGGCATCCAAGTTTATCTTAGCTTTAGGTAAACTTTCTCCCCTGGACCAAAATAAGGGAATCTCTGCTTGAAGAAAAAGTGAAGTTTACTGAGATTATCATAGATGGGGGAGATTATGATAAGGTCCCGAATTTTTTTTCCCTTTCTGAGATGACGAATTTTTCGAATAATACACCACATTTTGCGTTTTCCGCGAAGTAGAAAGCCAAATAACGTAGTGGTTACATTGCTTTACGGGTTTCAAAAAATCTACTTATTGTCTTATTAAATTCTACAGCACCTCTAGCATATTGCCCTAAGTTTCCAAGTTGATCCGAGCCATAGTTTCGCAGATATAGTCTAGAGAGCTTGTGAGCTCGTCTTTAAACTCATTTTTCTCGAAGCTGTGTTTTTGAGGTCGGTTGGCAAATTTTCCCGAGAACTACTCAACCGATCTTCATGAAATTTTACAGGTCTTTGAGATACAATTCTTAAAGACTTTCTATTTTATCACGAACACAGGTGGCGCAAATCATTTAGTGAAGGTCGTGAAGTCATCAAAAAAATGTCTCATGAAAATCGTCCATCCACCTTTATAAATGATGATAAAAATGAAAAAGTTAAAGTAACAGTACTTGAAAATCATCGTGTTGATATCAAAGAGATAAATGAGACCCTCAAAATCTTTTATTTGTCGATACCACCCATCTTGGTTAATATTTTGGGTATAAAGCGGGTCAATTCTAGATTCGTAACAAAATAACCGAATCTCCTGTAAAAACTATGATGAGTAGTGTTCGCAAAAGAGATACTTGGCAACGTCATAGACAGACGTCTATGCAGGGTCGTATGCGAAGGGGGTTTTAGGGGCTTAAACCCCCTTTTCACCTATAAAACCTACCTGAAACTTGTTTCTGCGTACAGTGCTGCTTCTACCTGAAAAAAAAGTTTTAAATTACCACATTTTTAGGCCAAAAGTTCATTGGCCAGTCCGGGTCAATTTTGATAGTGGGTAGAACTATCTTCGATTTAGGTAAAGTCTGCTTGATATGGATGGTTTCTGTTGAGAAAATGATTTCGGAGACATTGCCTGAAAGAGTGTTCCTCGTGTGCTTCTTTTGTAAAAGTTATAAAAATTTTCAAAAAATACGTTACCAAAAGAATGGTTCTTGGTCTGTTAAGCTCTATAGGACTCGAAACCATTAGCGTTGAACAATATTAACTAATAACTAAAACGAATAACCCTATAGATATAGAAAAGCCTTACCTAAACTTATACCCCATAAATTATGCCTACCACTTTCTAATTCCAGTAATAGCGTGCCTGTAGATGACACTACGTTTTTAGGTTGCCTACAATACAAGACCGTCAAAATAACACAATGAAACTTGTCAATCACCCAACAGAGGGCCACCAGCTGAATAAACGCGGCAGCTTTTTGACAACATTATGACGTTATTCTACAAATGTATGGGTGCATGCACAAAACGTCGAGGCCTTGCGTTAGTAATGCGCTTTAATGTCCACAGCGCCAGCAAGCGCGCTCTATTAGGTCAACAGCCAACACACTGCGCAACCAGAATTTATAGCAGAAATTGCATGAGCGTTATATACCGCCTAAATACACAACAAACACTAGACGCGCTTCGGCATAATCAGCCCTTGGCCAGCTGACAAACGACTGCACAGCACCGCAGGACTTTTGCACTGTCTCTTGGTCTCATGGTTTGCCTTCATTTGCTGTGCGTTTGTGTTGACCTCTGTGCAGCCATGCGAAATTTAATTTTGCCAATGACAGACGGAAAAACTCAGCGGCCGTTTTCGCTGAACCACTTCGTTGCTTGTAAATGTGGCGCATATTTGGGGAGAAGGTCCGGCTTTCAATTATTGTATGCAGAATGCGGCTACAGCAAGAAGTTGCTTAAGCTATGCGTTTGAATAAGTGAATATTGAAATGCAAGTATTCAAATAAACTTTCATACGATGAGGCTCAGAAATATTAGTTCTTTTTAAAAAATTAGTTTTAAATAACCCTTTTTTCGTTTTATATGAATTTTTGAGGTTTAAGGGACTTATAGCGGGATTCTGTAACCAGTCTAGTCTCTATTTGAGACATTTTAAAATCTCAATTTGAGACTAGTTACTATTCACTAAACAGTCTCTAGCGTTAGTCTCAAAATATTGAGACCTGGTAGTTAGCAGGTCACAAAACTAAAAAGAACTCTTGTCTGCCATTTTGAATATACTGAATAGAGATCATCATAGATATTAATCGATTGTCGTTTCTTTATATTTTGTAAGCAACTCAAACACAAATAAATCAATTTTACATAAATTTCGTAAATATTATGAAACAAAGTCAACTTTTCTTTTTATTTTCATTGATAATTATGTTTTTTGACTATGTTATAGAGAATTTAATATTTGTTCTCGACATATTTATTTTCATTCAAGTGTAAAAACATCTCTGAATAATGAAATGTAATAGATTTTGTGACTGTCACTTACAGAATAGCAATATCATCTCAAGTCTCAAAAATTGTCTCTAACTTAAAATCTCAGATTTAGAGACTTGAGACTGTCTCAAGTTGCAGAATCGCACGGTTAGTTTGTACGACATTTTAATATTCTGAATTATAGCGCCATCTATCTAATGCTTTTCGATATAATTGATCATAAAAAAGGGAACTTTATTCAGATTCAGAAGCATCCCTTTTCCAATAATAAAATATGTGTGAATTTTCTAATCATTTAGATGAACCTATAAAATTTTCTTACACGGAAAAAATGGATTTGAGACAATTGAGAAACTGTTTAAGAATGGATGAAATATTTTTTTTAAATTTAGGTGTAATTACCAGTAGGTTCAAGGAAGAACTCCGAAATATATCACGGCTCCCACCTAAAAAAAATATATATGCCGCCCTCCTCAAAGTATTCACGTTGAATGTCTTCAATTGACTCAAAATGGTTTCTCCGTAGCGATAGTTTGAGTTTGCTGGATTGTTAGAAGTCACGCGCAGCTAAATCTGGCGAATACAGTGGTTGTGAAACGATATTGGTTACAAAACTTATGAAGAATCAATGCAGTATGCGTTGGTATACATATTATCGTAGTTAAAAAATCAAAAGTTGTCGACCCATAATTCCGGCCTCCTTTTACGAATAGGTTTGCGCAAACAAAAATACTGTCAAAATAACCTTGATTTTTCCTTCCTTGGCGTGGTTTTTTCGGCTTCAGCATACCTTTGCTTCGATATTCGGTCGATTGATAGTCTGTTTCCAGGTCGTGAGCATAGATAAATGACTCATCGCTAGTAATAATATGATTCATGACATCCTGGTAGCGAGAAAGCATTATTTCAAAAGAAGGAGTGATTTTGGAACCAATCGTGCTTTCACTTTTCTTAGGCCCAAATGAGCTTTCAAAAGAGTTTGCACTGATTCTTCCGATATTTTGCCACTATGTCAGTAAGATCTCTTACTTTTAATCGTTGATTCTCAAGCACCAATTCCATTTTTTATTGACGTAATCAGTTGATGTTGATGGCCGTCCCGGACGTGGTTCGTCGTCAACGTGATCTCAACTCTTTTTGAATAACTTGTACCAATCAAACACACTTGGTCGCCACAACAATTATTACCGAAGGCCGAAATTTGATTCGGCACACAAAATTTATTGGAACTTCTTTCTTGTATAATTTCACTCATCGTAAAAATCGCCAATGCAATTTAGTTACTTTAGAAAGTTACTATTAGAAAATATTTTGATGAATGGGTTTTCGCACGAAATGAATTATTATTCGAAAACAGAGCATAAATATTGCTCATCCACACACCGCGACGCGAGAAAATTTTCTTTTCCTTTTTTGAGCAAAGTCTGTTGGCTTCACACATATAAAATGTTTTAAATCACATAATTTATTAGATATTTAAATAATTTTTATTTTATATTTTGATTTTGAAGTAAAAATATTGAATCGGTTTGAGCTAGTCGGAGGATTAGGTTTGCAAGCATTTTGCTGCTGTATACATTTGTTCGGGCATTCCACCCATATCTCTGTAAGCGATTTGTACAAATAAATATTTTCTATCAATAATTTTGTAAATTTACTAAAAACCATAAGATTCAATAACAATGTATCTTCACCTTCAATAATAAAATATTTCTGGTAAAAGTTTTCCACTTTATTTCAATAATTTTTTGTGAGTAAACAAACTTTCCTATCAAAATATTATTCTCTTAATAACTTGATCTTTATTTTGTGTAAATATTTTTAGAAATAATAAAATAAGCAACATAAAGTATTTCTTATTGAATCAATAATGGTCAGTTACATAAAGCTTTTAAGAATGAAATTAAGGTGTATGTAAAACACAGAAAATTTCAAAAAAGCATTACTTTTACTTAATTCGAAAAGCAAGAGCAAATATTAAAATAATACTGAAAATCTTTATTTATACAATTTGCTGTGAATAAATACGAAGTATTTTATTGAAATTTTGTGCTTCTATAATACATAAAATGTTTTAAAATAATGAAAAGGCATTTCGTTTTCGTCTTTTGTATATAAATATATTTATTTATTTATACAACAAACATACATGTCTTGGAATAAAAGTAACACTTTTCATCTTTAAAATTTTAGCAGTTAACTGTTAACTGAATTCTAAAAACTAAGACAACGGCAAATAATGCATTTATGAAGGTCTATTCAATTCCAATAAATTTTATTTATACTTCTGCATTGAGACCAAAAATAAAACTGTAATAAAAATATTAAGTATTTACTAAATCAAAATTTGTATTTCTAGATATCGTTAGTGGAGTAAAAATAATATTTTCTTTTAATATTCGTATTCAAAAATACATTTTGAAAAAATTTAAAATTTAAGTTACTTCTGTTGAAACTAATATTTTTGTTAAGAATGATGTATCTATAGTAGTGGAACTCATTGCGATTTTCTTATATTTATTATTATGAGGTTTTTTTCGAATAAGGTAGGTCTGACGGTACAACAGGTGAGTATTAGGGTCAAAACCCTTAGGATGTTATATTGGACGACTATATGAATGTAAAGTATTTAAGTAGAGAAATTCAAAAATAGAAATATTTAGAGGTTTGAATGTCTTCTTAAACAAAAACACAATATGGAAGTCAACAAATTTTTAGATGGGCAAAAAAAACTTTTTAATTTTACCTCGAAAAAACTCATTAGTTGAAATATTTTTTTCTAGGTTGGTATGACTGTCAGTGACATTTGTGCCTAAAGTTACAACAAAATAATCATGAGTGTTTCGTATACGCTTGTCACAATGAAGTACTTAACATGCAATTCGCGATTTTTACGGTGAGTGAAACTATTTCAACAAAGAATTTCCATTAAACCAAATTTCTAATGCTGAAACGTTCAGATTGTTACGAAAAGACCTTTGGTGATAATTGTTTGTCGTAAGCAAGCGTTTTTTTAATTTGGATAAATTATTCAACGATGTCGAGAACGGTTGGCCGAAAAATCCAAAACGGTTATCAGCATTAACTGATGATCAACACGTTAATAAAATGAAGGAATTGGTGCTTGACGATCAACGATTAACAGACAGAGATCTTAGTGGCAATGTTGGAATATCGGAAGGATCAGTGAAGACCGTTTTGAAAGATCATTTTGGCCTAAGAAAAGTTAAAGCACGATTGGTTTCGAAATCACTAAATTTTTTAGAAAAATAGCGTCGCTTTAAAGTCTGTGGAAAACTGCTTTACGACTATCAGAACGTTATAATACGTATTATTACTGACAATCGGTATTTGATTTATGCTTAGGACCCGAAAAAGATCATCAATCTGCTGAATATCGGGGCAAAGGTGAGCCGAAGCCGAAAGAACCACGTCAAAGCAGGTTGAAACTCATAGTTATGTTGAGAGTTTTCTTCGATTCCTTCCGACCGGCCAATCTGTCAAAAAGGAATACTATTTGAGTGCTTTGCACCATTTGAGCGAAACTAATCTTTAAAGAAGGGCGGAATTATGGGCCGACAATTCTTGGTTTTTGCACCACGATAATGCACCGTCGCATACTGCATTGATTCTTTCCGAGTTTTTCGCCAAATTTTCCACTAATATCGTGCCAGAACCATCATATTCTCCAGATTTAGTTCCGTGTGACTTCTGGCTATTCAGCAAACTCAAACGACCACTTCGGGGAAACCGTTTTGAGTCAATTGAAGACATTAAACGTAAATAGCTACTGAAATCGGATTGAAGGCTATTCCGGAAATTGATTTTAACAAATGTTTCGTGGATGGAAAAAATGTTCGTACAAGTGTATTGGGGCCAAGAAGTATTACTTTGAAGCGGATGACATTGATTTTGAAATATAAATTATAAATAAAGTCTTACTATTTTTTGCTCATAGTAGTGAAATTAAGCGAATATACTTAAAAATTTTAAGTCATGCTGTCGGCAGTCACGAATACCAAATATATCGTGTTTATTCCTATTCCATAAGTAATTTTTTGGTGCTCAATATTATTTTTTGTTACTTGCATGGTAAAAACTGTGAATATTATTTTCTTATATATGTGAATCTGCCAATCCAATATATATCATATTATATTCATAAAAAAAGGCTGATGTATACATTTTCAGTTGCTATAGTCCTTGAGGAGATTTTTCCGTGACTTCTAGTATCTTTATTGGAGCCAATCTTCACAACTGGGTTATGAAATATCATAAAAACTCATAGGAGTTTAGCTGTAGTAACCCAAAATTTTCTTTGATACAGTACCTGATGTCAGAATATTTATAAAAAAGTTCACTTAATCATTTTATTGATTTGTACATAATTTTCCACAGATCAATCTTAATTGTAGTGGCAAGCCAACATTGATGACAGTATTAAGCGCCTAGTTAAACTCTTCGCTGATTTTGAAAAAAAAAATAAATTTTGGAGAGTGGAATTCCGAAATGTAATATATTCCAAAAAAAAAATTAAATATGTTATTAATATGATTTCTTGTGTTCAACGAATGTACTTTTTCTTCAAAGCTACATCCCAGTTTGTCTGCTTGCTGGCACCTTACTTGACCCTTTCAACATATTGATGACTTATACGCTACGCTGCTGCCGCTGTATCAATAAACTTGCTCACCAACTTACAAATATTATTATATTAAATATGGCAAAATGGCAAAATAGAGTAGTTAAAATGCAGAAAAATGAAGCAAATCAACGCAAACCAAAGCATAAGCATCCTTTCTGGAGATTAACTTGCTGACCCCACACACTTAGTGTGAGAGAGTGCAAGGAGCTAAAGAAAATTGAAAATGAAATCGCAATAAGCACAGCAAATCCCTGGTTAGTTTGTGTTTGCTGCAGCTTAATGGAAGATTTATTTCAAGTAAAGTAAAAACCATAGCGAAACTTAATGGTGTGTGTGTGCATGCTTTTCGCTGAGCGTATTTTTGGATCATAAGTTCGCATATATTCTCTCTTGAGATTATTTTTATTTATGTATTTTGAAATCCAGCTACACTTGTATGTTTTAGTGTACATTGTGTGGCACTAGTGCTCGCTGCATTCCTTGAAATGCTACTTAAGTATAGCCGGAAATAATTATTTTTGTGGAGTAAAATGATTGATTACCTCGAACATGTGGGAAATTATGCAAGAATATGTATAAATATTAATTTTTGGTTCATTTAATAGTAATAAATATTTTCAAGGTAATTCGTAATTGAAGTAGTTCGTTAGAAACATAATATGTATGTACAGTATATTTTATAACGAAATTAAGAGCAGTAATAATTTTTTAATACACTTCTTTACTTAAGGGACACACCCTATGTGGGATTAATAAATAAAATCAAATTTCCATACCTCATTCGATCGACACTTAAATCGATACTTAAAGTAGTGTTTGAAGTTCAGTCTTCTAGAATGTAGCCGCTCAGTTGAATGAGAACCATCAGTTTATCTTTAAATGCGTTTTTGATGAAACAAACGAATTTGCTTGAGTGATTATACGAATACTTTTTACTTTTTTGCAAGTTCCGTATATAGTTTTGCATACCTGCTGGATTATCAGTGTTTTCTTCCGATTAAAACACGAACAACACGCAAAAACCTACCAAAATTCTGGATAAGATTCTATTTTGTTTAGACTTCCCCATTTTACCACATTTAAATATTTTTTTTCGACCGCTAGTTATTTTGCGGACAATACCTTTTATTGGAGATTTTGTTTCTAGGCTTAATCCACAGATAATGTAGGAATCTTTGCGTTATTGTAAGACCATTTTTATTCTGTTTCTTCAACTATTTATTCTTGAAACATTGCTTTATAATTTTAAAACAATTGAAACCTGGCATTTTTATTTCCCGAAGTCGTGGGCTTGGCTTGAAAGAAAAGGGAGATGGAATAAAAACACTTTCGAATGCGACTTTCACAGCAATATTTGGAGCGTTTTAAAAAGGATAAAGTGGATTTTGTGCGTCGATTCATCACTATGAATAAGACTTGGGTCTATCACCAAGATCCTGAATTAAAACAATAACCCAAAGAGTGGTGTGTACCTGGTTGTTCGGCTTCGAAACGAGTTCGTGTCCGGAAATCGGTCAAGAAGGTTATGGCAACAGCTTTTGGGATGCGAGAGGAATTTTGTTTGTGCATTACTTGCAAATTGGTAAAACAATTAATTCTAAATATTATTGCAACCTTTTTGAACCAGTTGAAGAAAACAATTTGTGAAAAAAGACCCGGTTTGCAGAAGAAAAAATACTTTTTCATCAGGACAATGTACAAGAGCATATTGAGAATGGCTAAAATCTATGAATTATAGTTTCAATTGTTGGAGCATTCACCGTATTCACCAGATTTGGCCCACAGCGCCTTCCATTTGTTTCCAGAACTCAAAAAATGTATGCGTGGCAAGCGTTTTTAATCAAATGAAGATTTCATAACGGCTGTTGAATGGTATTTTACAAACCTTCCGGACTCTCATTTCAGGGATGGGATCCACAGATTGGAGGATCGTTGGAGCAAGTGTATTAATGTTCAGAGAGTTTATAGTGAATAAAAAAGTGTATTTTGAATCATAAAATTGCGTTTTTCATATCAAATGGCAAAACTTATTGAATAACCTAATATTCCGCATCAGAACTCAATTTTATGCGAAGTAGTGTATCACATGCAATAATAAATTATCAAGTAAACGGCGAACAATATAATATCGGACTTCTATAAAAATTACCAGTTGTTTTTTTTTAGCGATTAGCTGATAAATATTTTTTACTGTTTTGGACATTCTACAACAGGGATTAGTTGTAAGTTTATGCAAATTTCTTGCTTGCCTCTGTTCTTAGCTTACCAAAACTACCATCCCAGAAAAATTGTTGCTTATTACCGCTCGTATATAGGAGTACAAAGGGTGTCCGAAGCTTTCCAGTACTATTGTAAAATTACTCTCTCTCTCTCTTTTTCAGTGGGCCTCAGTGACTGGTTGTCTGTATACCTAATAGCTCTTAACCAAAATAGCACGTGCAATGGAAATATTTTCTCAGTCTGATGATATTCTTTGATCATTACTTTAATGGAAATATTATTCCTAATATCAGTCTAAAGCCCACACACATGAGTGGTGGAGAGCTAAGAAGAGATGATCTTATTAAAATAGTTGAATTTAACTCAAGGTTTCTTAGTCTCACTTTAATAGCACACGATTAGTTTTGATTAATTGGAATCTCGATCAGGAACACTCCGAAAAAAGATTTTCCCGAGCTTTTTCTGCTTGTTTCTAAATAGGACTTATAAATGCGATATACGTAAACAATTATCTAAATACACAAAAGTGTATGTGCCCCGTGAAGTATGATCAACACAAGTTTGAGTTGCCACATGTAGGTTAGAAATTTAGCATCCTTTAATACCAACATGCATCCTTAGAAAAGAAGCCACTACTTCTTTCAAAATATAAAATTGCGAGACAGTACACACATAATAGGGCATATAAATAAATATCGCTTTATATGTATATATATGTATGTATATAGCTTTATTGTACGTATATTCCCCCTTCCCTCATGTTCGGCTTTAATGTATTATTTATCTCCGTTATCCCCGTTATACCTATATTCTTGGGAAATACGCCTTTGGTCACTCAATTAAATTGCAATACCTTCAAGTCCAAACTAACTATATGCCAACACAAACGTATAAATTGATACATTTCATTATTAATCACAAACACATATTCATATATATATGTATACATTCCCTTTCACCCTAATTTGTAAGCGCGCAACTTATCCTTGTCTCGTTTATCTCGCAACCCCAGTCATGTACGATTGATGATATGAAATAAATACTTCAATGTTCAATGATATTTTCTATACAAACATATATCAATAGGTTGGACTGCTATCCGTATACACAACACACATATATAAACATCTCGTCCAACCAGCAGTTGGTATATAAATGTATGCACTCACCTGAAACTGCGCTCGGAAATGTCCTGCAATTCGTTATCGATCAATTTCAATGTCTTCAATCGGAGTCCCTGAAATGTTTCATCGTCGACACTTTGCAGATGTGTGCGTGACATTTCAATGTAACGCACGGAACTGTGTATGAATTCTGTAAGTGATTGGAAAATACACAAACAATAAATGATTGAAAATAGTCAAATACTTAATAGAGCAGATAAGCGTATGGATTTGGTAGAAATCTCTAGGAGATTTATTATATCAAAGCTCTTGGGTGAATTACTTGAGCAAATATAATTAAATTTTTGGCAGGTGCTTGGTTGTGTAGTGTGTGGGTTAAGGTCAATAAGATTATTTGCAGGTGCGGCTGAGTAGAGGTGGGATGGACAGTAACGAACGGATAATTGACTCAAATTAAAATAGATTTTTTTTCATGTTTAGTCCTATTAAACGAACTGTAGGGCTGTATGTAAATCAAATTGTTTAAGAAACCATTTCATCAGGTTTGAGGAAACACGGTGGTTAATGGTTTCGAGCGATATGGCTTTTAATGCGGTCAAGAAATTTCTTTCTTTAACTCTATTTTTATGAACAAACTAACTTCCGGATAAAATGTTTGCTGATAATAACAATGAGCGGCGCTCAAAAGCACAGGGGATCAAATAAGTGCTTTGATCAGCGTTTTGAAAATGCCAGGCATTTACAGTACCAATTGGCAGTGTAAGATGGACATACTAACCACCTTGAGTTCGAGACCCATCTAAAACTTTGCAATGCAATTCTATATTGAGTGATCAAAACAGTCTGCCCGCTTTCCGATTTTAAATCAAAACCATCACGATACCCTCCGAGGGTCAGCAGGTTCGAGCGTACTCCAAGGGCTCCTGCACCCCGTTGTGCCAGAATTAAGTCTTCGGTCAGACCACGTACCCTAAACTACTGGATTGGTGACCAAGGGTTGGACCCCATACTACCATCCAACTCACGCACAAATCGCACAAAAACCTTATCGTTTCAGCCAATTATCTTCGCCGTCTAAATAACTTACTCGCAAACCCATCCAACGACCCTAACTGTTCGTCATTCCAACTAGTGGAGATCACCTCGGTGACATTTGGCAGTCTATCTGTATAGATAATCCCGATTCCCTTAAGGTTCCTGATATCCGAGTACAAAGGACATTCTGCAATGACATGTACTCAATTTTCAATGCGCGCTTCACATACACATTCAGGCCTTTCCGATAAGTTCCTTTTATGCAAAAAAGCATTTCGAGACCCATGTCCAACGGCTATTATCCCAACGGTTTTGTCACTTACTTCTAACCCCTTTTCCACATCGTCGTCAGAGATCCAGTAAATCTGCAGCAATGACACCTTCAAAGCCCTCCTTAACCTGAAGGCAACAGCTCGCTATATGGCAATCAGATAAAGAGGGGGTGCTCCTAACAACACCTGCATTGTATCCGTTAAGACTTACAAGTAAAGAGGCAAGCATCATACAACCCTATATGGACAAGAGTTTTTAAGAATGTCATGGCTCTCCGGCGGCTCCATAAATGGCAGAAACCACAAACAAGCCACGACATATGGTGGGAACAGCACGACGAGCGAGACCCTAGTCACTGAATGACACAGAATACTCTTAAACCCAACTTTCAGCAAATGCTTTTTTAAATAAATTCATATTTCTGAAATGTTTTGGAGTTTAACACTAACACCACTCGTAAACTCGTGTCTATTAATATTAAAATATATTTAGACTACTTTCATACAACGCTTTTTTAAATAGACTCGTTTTTGTGAATCGTTTCTGTGTACCGCACATAAATCTCTTGTTTATCATAAATAGTAGAAATTTTGGAAAAAGCTTGGAGTTTAAGATTAAACCACACGAAAACTCGTGTTCATCATATGTATAATATATTTAAGCCAAACTTTCAGATATAGATTTTATATATAAACTCGTGTTTATCGATGTTTTGTAGTATATGCTGAACAACGCGTAAACTCGGTGTTTACCAAAAGTAGATATGATTTCACTATCATCGAAATAATTACAAAAAGTTTTTAGTTAAGAGTAATCAACAAAATTGTCAAACTAAACTCCAAGTTTCTTTAACACTAGTAGTAAAAACGAGTAAAAAACTTTTTATAAAGAACTCTTATAGTCGTAAGAACAAGACTTATATTTGAAAATAATCTTTGAATGCGATTTAATGCTACAACCCTAAAAAATGTCCTTAGAGATTTCGTAGTCAAAGGGTTCGCCTAAGCGAAGTTGTAGAAAAAATTAGTGAAGCATAAGATTTGGCGATATATTTTGGAAATACAAAACAAAAAGAAGGCACTTGGAGCTGAGTGTCAAAATAAAGTCCGAGTTTCTGAAACACTACTAGTAAGCAAAAAAAAACTCTGAGATTCTGAAAACCGAATAGTAAAGGCGATTTAAGGAATCCCTTTTTTGCATAACTATTGTAATTTAATAGACAAGTATTCATTGTAGAAGAATTCTTTAAACTGAATCTAATGTTAGACATGCCAACTTACGAAGATTTCAAAGCCGAAAAGTTTGCTCTTTGCTTGGTAATTCAAATTCTATTTTGTTTTGATTTCGTGTGCTTGTGATCTCATATTGGATCGTACTCAACCTAAGATCATCTGCCCTGTTTCAATTTATCACAGGTTAATGTAGGTTTTTTGCTTAAATTTTAGAAGTTATTTTATTACAAAATTTGTCCTCGAGTTGGCAAAAATTCAATACGTTCGCTGCCTGCGTCACCAACAGTGCGCAATACATGGCCTCTCAGTATTTCAACTGAAAATTGGCACCAAAAAAGTTCTGATAAATTACAAAAGGAATCAACGGAACATTTGTTGGGGCATCAGCTGAAGTTATTTCTCCTTCGAAAATGAAAACGCGAAGGCGCTCTCATTAATGTAACAATTAGATTATGATCGAAATTTGTTGTTCGTTAATAAACAGAAAAATTATGCGAGAAAGGCAAATTCTCTGCATCAGTATCAAATGCTTTTTCTGCATTTTCATTTGCTGCCAACTCCACCCTCACTACTGTCACTGATGTTGTTACAAATGCTGCTCCGTCTAAGGTAGCTGTTTCTGTTTTAGCTGATAATGTGTGGATTATACAGCTTCCACTTCTTCAACTGCAGCTGCTACCAATGCTGTTAAATTTACTAGTACATATGCTGAGACTGCTGTTAGGAATTTCAACGCTTATTCGAAAGCCAGTACCAAAAACATTGCAATTGTTGCTGCTAAGTCAGATCGCATCAATATCGCTGTTAATGTTGCTCAATATACTGCATTTGATGATATCGTGGATGATTCCGTTAATGCGAACTCTTCAACTTCAATTAATGCTAATGGTACTATGAAGTTAACTGTGAGCACTAGGAACAAAAAATCTCCAGCTGCCTCACCTTTTGTTTGGGTTAATAACAATTGCGATCTTGATGTCGATACATATAAGAAATTAATTCATTTGTCTGCCTTTAAGAACTCTGTCACCGAGGAAGATATTTTGTCTTTTGTTGGAAAACATGTTAATGTTGATAAACAACGTATTTTGAGTTATAAACTATTTAAATAAGAGATTAATATTAATAATCTTAAGAGGGTAAATTTTAAGTTAGGTGTGTCCTCATCTTTTTTAATGCCGTTTTTTTTCTTCCAGGTGAACTTCTGATATCAAGTTGCGGCCTTTTAAACTTTTTCCAAAGAGAGTGGGAAAACAACGCTGTGGACTAATCGATGGTAACCATGATTTTACTGTTTCGTTTTCTGCACCTTTCGCTAATTGCTCTTGTCTTAAGGTCGACATTTAAATTTATCTGGCATTTGGTCTAAATCAAATATTATTCGTACATTTTCTTCACTTTCGGATTTTGACATCTGCGCCTGGCTTTTCTAGTTAAAGTGAGTATTTTGACTCAAATTTCTTTTTTGTCTTCCATAAGGATAGAGATTTCGAAAAACCCGGCTATCATAGAGGTGGTGGTGTCATCCTAGCAGTTCATCGCAAATTTCGACCTCATTTAATATTCCTCAGCGTTGCCACACTTATCTTTCCCCATTTTACAGTAAAAATGAAAAACACATTATACCCTTCACAAGCGTGCTGCTTGTGAGTGTAACTCGAATTCTGAGAAAGTTTTTCTTGCTTTTTCTCACACTGGGGCTTCTTTCTTTAACACCTTTAATGCTGGTTTTTATCGAAGTTATCTGTTTGCTTAATACGAATTTCATTATTTTATTATTCCAATTCAAGTCATTTGTTTAATGGTCTGTAAAAATTGATGTTCATAGACTTAAGTAACTAAATAACTAAAAATCCAGATATATCAACTAGTTTACAGCAAGTAGAGAATTTCGAGAGACATAGGGGGGAAAAGTTAAGATTTTGATTATTTTGGGACAAACAAGCCAGGAGGACTCAAAAAATGTACAGGAAGTAGACATTTTTGAGAAAAAATAGTATAACAGATTAGTATAATAGGTTACTTATGTCAAGATATTGCACATACATACTACATACAAGACTAAAAATAACTTTCTCATTGACGACGACATTTTTTATCTTCATTTATATGATTAATGTTACCTCATCCAGTTCGCCAGCTTTTTAATATACATTTTTTAGTTTCCACAACTTTTTTCATAACCTTTGTTCACCAGCAAATACTTTGTATCTCTGCTGCTTGCCTCAACTTAGTTTTCCAATCATCTTTCCCCACACCACCAAATTTATTTCGGGTCACTAGAGATCTAAGTTTCGGCCAAAGTTCAAATTGTTTGCCATTTGTTGGCAGGAAGCAATGAAAACACACAGACACACACACACACATTTACACATACAAAAATAAGCGGCAGCGTTGCTCAATAGATTTGCAAGTGTGCTGTGGCCATAACACAATCTACAACCAATCAGTGCAGGCACACTAGAGTCGTTCAGGCAGCAATTGTACCAAAAAACGGCAAGGGAACACTAAAAGCAACAAAAACAGAATTGAAATGGCACACATACACACACAAAACTAAATTGAATGAAAAAAATTGGCAATAATGGGGTCATCAGCGGGGCCATCCGATAAACAGAAATGACAATGGCAATTGGCTGGCGGGTGAGCGGGGGAAGCCGAGGCACAAACGTGCGCGCGCTATAATGGGCACATTTCGTGAAAGCAATGAAAATTGAAATAGGCAATTAAGCCGACAGACACAGTGTGAGTGTGGCAGAGTGTGCTGCTGCAAATGCTTTTCGGAAATGGATTTCTAATTTATTTAAAATTTGAGCGCAATTCACATTGACATTCCGATGTGCGCAAATGAGTCTAAAATGTCTAAGTGCTTTCGATTTGGACACACCATGCCATTGCCTAAGCGAGTTTTAGCTTTCAATTTCGATTTCGCTTTTGTTGTTGTCAACCTTAATGTAGTTGTTGTTGTTGCTTACAAGCGCAAATGCAATCAAATTGCTGTCGAAGGGGGGCGCCAAGGAAAAATGTTACTCATACGCCTAGTGGTGCGCTATAATGAGCTATTTGCTGTTACCCACACCGCTGCAGTCTGCACAAAGCATGCCATTTCGCTGGAGAATGCTCATTTCGCTAACGCAAATTCATTGACGCTATCAATTTGGCATTAACGTTGAGCTCCAAAAACCGCCTCAATGCTTAGTTAATAGATTTTTAATGAGCAACGCTTACGAATGTCAGCTACAAGAGAGCTTAACTAGTGCTTGAGTGTATACCGTGTGGGAGTATATATATGTGAGTATGTATGCGTGTGTCTTTGCACAAGCGAACTATAAACAACAACTAA
This sequence comes from Bactrocera neohumeralis, assembly GCF_024586455.1. NCBI lineage: Eukaryota > Metazoa > Arthropoda > Insecta > Diptera > Tephritidae > Bactrocera > Bactrocera neohumeralis. Next base: position 69,416,119 of record NC_065920.1, on the reverse strand, counting down.
TTGAATGTAGCACAACACAGCTTAATGGTTGTTGTTGGTGTGTGTGTGGTGCCCCAATGTTCGCCACCGAGTGACTTCAGCTAAACGCCAAAACCAAAAGACGACACCACAAACAATGCGTCTTCGCTTTCTTAGTCGTTAGTATTGTTCGCCAGCTAACTTCCCACAATATAACTCACTCGCTGTCTGTCTTTTGTTGCCTGCCGCCGTCTGTTCCCACCCCACTCGACTCAACTCCAGTTTATCTGTTTGCCTTTTGTCGCATTGGTAATTAACATAAGATTAACTTTCGCACACAATTAAATACGAAAAGGCGTAAAAGTTTTTGTGGCTAAAATAAACGCACATACACACATGCAGTAAAAATACAATGCTCTTACATATACACATATAGTACAGGTTCAGACACTTGCTTACATTGTCTCACGCCAGACTGACATAGTTTTAGACAAAAAGCACAATTTTTTTTGCTAAAATGAAATGAAAGTGGCACAAGCTGAAAAAGAAAAGGAGTATGTATGTATGTCTGCGAGTATGTGCTTGCATGAGTAATTTATTATTTTTGTATGAAAACATATGTAACAGCACTCATTTTTGTGTTATTTCGAGAAGAACCATTCATTTCAACGTTCTGAGGCAAACAAAGAGACTAGTTTAATCGAGATTTTACCCGTTTTAATATTTCAAGACCTTATAAAAAACTAGAAAAGACGTCATATACTCTTTACATGCGCATTTTTTTAAGCATAAATGTGTATAAAAAATCTTTAGCTGCATTTTGATCGGTCAGGTGGCACAAAAATAACCTTGACGATATTTTTTTGGCTGTAAGTTTTTTTAAAAATGAAAACTTTGATGCTGGAGCGGTCTTGTGGATTATTTTTATTTGGATTATTTTTAAAATTTGGTCTTTTACATCATGTTGATAATATGATATCAAGTAAATGGCCGCCGCCACAGCTGATTGTCATTTGAGCCCTTTTTATGGCATTTTCCATCACTTTGGCCAGAACTTCCGGGGATAGGTCCTCACTTTCTTGACGGATATTGTCTTTAAGAGCTGCAAGAGTCTGAGGCTTGTTGACATAAACCCGCGACTTCAAAAAGCCCCACAAAAAGAAGTCTGGAGCGGTCAAATCAGGCGATCTTGCTGGCCTGTGCAAATCGCCAAAACGGGAGATTAGGCGCTCGGGAAATGCATCCTTTAGCATATCGCTTGTGGCACGTGCAGTGTATGCCGTTGCACCGTCCTGTTGGAACCACATGTTTTCCAATCCCAATTCATCAAGTTGCGGCAGAAAGAAATCGTTGATCATTGCTCTGTAGCGCTCACCACTCACAGTAACCGTTTGGCCCACGACGTCTTCGAAGAAAAAAGGTCCGATGACTCCTCCAGCGAAAACAGCACACAATATAGTGACTTTGAGCGGGTGTAATGGCTCTTCGTGGGTTAAACGCGGATTTTCAGTGCCCCAGAAGCGTAAATTTTGCTTATTCACGTACACGCTAAGATGGAAATGGGCCTCATCCCACATGATTATTTTTGATGAAAAATCATCTTCCTCTTGGTGGCGATTAAGGATGGCTTGAGCGTATATTAGACACGATTGGCGGTCAGCAGCTAACAGCTGATGCACCGTCTGGGCTTTGTACGGATCTTCAAATCTTGTACCAAAATTTGCTGTAAACATCGTCGACTAATACGTTTGTGTGGGAGGTCGTCTGGTCGATGTCGACGGCGCTTCTATGACATCCTAGGCAACAGCAGCAATATTCTCTGCAGAACGGTTAATCCGGGATCTGCCACGCATGACAGCATCTCGTGTTGTGCCAGTCTCTTCGAAGCGAGCGGCTAAACGTCGCAGTGTTTTACCAGTAGGCGTCGGACGGCCAGGAAATCTGCGACGAAATTCACGTTGTGCGAAAGTCACCGATCAATGTAATGTTTTATTATCAGATAATGAAGAAAGGTACTCAACTGTAGAAAATACTTGGAAGTAATAACCAACCTGAAGCTGGCTGCAGTGATACTTTCAGTTAAGGATGACTGAAATATTTCTGAGGCGAATTATAGCTGGGTGGTGTTAAGTCAATTTCTATAGAGACAAGCGCAAGCCGGTCGTAGTCGATTTGCGGTGAGTTGAAGCAAACGGTGGCCAGCCAGGATTGCTGGTGAATAAGGAATTGCTTTGTCTTTGGTAGTGTATACAAGATTGATGGGCAATCATCTGCTTTGAGCTACTTGCCTGCGGCCAATCTCTAAATTGAAATCTGTACTGTCAACAATTAGAACTTCTTAAGGAAGAAATCGCACAAAATCAGCCAGCTCTGCCTAATACGAAAGGAGATGTATGTATTCCATTAGAACAACTCCATGCCACGCACATCGAAAGTGAATTACCAGAGAAGGATTTTGATTTTATTATCCATGAATCTACATTATAATCTAGACCAAGTGATTTGGTTCTTAAAGGGTTAACCCTATACCATAACAGTCGCTCTTTACAAACTTCCCTTTCCCAGCAGCAGGTAGGAATTACATGGTGCCAGATTCGGACTATAATGGGATCACGAAAGATCCAAATCAGCCTATCAGTTAAGAAGTTATATTCAAAATGACAACTAGTTATCGAAATTCCAATTTAATGCTAAATTAATAAGGGTTTTATTATACCTTATATTTTCTGAGATTTTTGAAGTTTGGAAAGCCGTCACCAGTTCACGCTTATCCATAGAATTATGTAATTCATGAATGTTTTCTTAAGTGATTGGTGGAATTAGCAAGGAATTATCTACTATGAGCTGCTCCTCCCTTTTAATTCCGACGAAACTTTGGCAACAGGAAAGGAATTGTTTTCCATAACAACAAGCAGTTCAGTTCACACACATCGATAGGGACTTCCTGGAAGATCTAAAAGTTTGTTTGAGAGGTTCTTATGCATTCACCTCATAGCACAGACCTGGAGCCAAGTGATTGCTACCTATTTTTGTCTAGGGCAAATTAATTTGCTTGCGAAAAATTTCATCATTTTTGTCGATTGAGACAAGGATTTCTATAAGAGTGGCATTAGGTAGTATCTGTAATGGCAACAATCGGATCATACTAACTGTGTTAAATAAAATTTCAATTTAGTGCATAAATTATGGATTTCTCATTAGATCTTATATTTCTTGAAGTATTAGAAACTCGGAAAGCGATCAACTGTTCCTTCTAGTCTATAGTACAGTATTTTCTTAATTTGAATATAAGCACTGAAGATCAAAAGCTCAGCTATTCCTAACACTTCGAGAGCATCAAGTCCGTCGCTGCTAAAGAGATCGGTTCAACTGAACCTTGTAAAGTCATATTCCTCACTTGATTGGGCGACTGTTAACTTAAGGCAAGTGCCGTTCCAAAGCATACGATTACTAGTTAGCCGTGACTTTAAATGATAGCACGAAGATTTGGTGGTTAGTAATTCCAGAACATAGAAACATGGAAAAAATCACACGAGTGTATGATATACCCAGAACTCATTTACATGTTTTTTGTTGCCGCGAAATTTGCTCCGCAAAAAATGACACCATTTTTACAACAGCTCGGTAAAAATAATATTTGACATCTGGACCCAGTGTCAAATCAAAATCAGCTACAAAACTGCAGAGGAAGAAAATTCCGTTGAGATATACATACTATTTCAAATTAGCGAGACATTATTTACTAGCGCTGCATTAAGTCCATCGCCTGCTCGCTCCACATACTATATTATTTAAAGCGCGTCTTTTTCGGCATTGTGTCTATGCACAACTGTGTCAGGCATTCTGCCATGCTATGCTGCCACGCAAGCAGTCGAGTTTTTAGTCCCTTAGTGATTTAATTGTTTGCTTAAACAACAAAGCGCGCGACAGCTGAGAGCCGCAAAAACAAACAGCGAAATGGAAATGGTAAAAAATGCAAGCCAAAAAGCAAAAAAAAATTTTTATATGTATGCGAGCTAACCTAATTCAACTTTGACTGCGACGAGGAGCAGCGACTTTTGTAGCCGAATGTCCCATAACGAGCCTACGGACCAAACCACACAGATACACTCACATATGTTAACACAAGTGAAAAGCGCACAAAGGTAAACAGAAACGCTGGAAAAAGTAGACACACACACACATACGAAAGTGTACGAAAAACCGCTTATTTGTTTAATGTGTTTCTTGTATGTGTGTGTGTGTGCGTTCGCTCGTTGTCCTTGTACCCAACGTGATGCCTGCCTACGTCGGTGTGTTTGCGTGTGAGCCTGAGCTTTGCGCTTGGTCCCCAGCGTGGCATCAACAACAACAGAAATGGTAACAGCAGTCACAACAACAACAATTAAATAACGTTTCGTTGAGCATGTGTTAATTAATGAGGTTGCATTGCACGCCGAGAGAGCAGCGGCCGCTTTTATATTTGCGCTCACAGCTGAGGGCGCCAGGCGGTGAACTTTAACACGCCACGCCAAAGCAAAGCAAAGCTCAGCAGTGTTCGGTTGGCAGCGTTCGTAGACACAGCAATGCTTGAGGGAGTGGCGCAAAGGCAATGCTTTGGCCAAACAGCTGTGCACACATACAAAAATAACAGCAAACATGCATATGAATTTTGCTGATGTGGGTACTTTCGTCCTTTGTATGCATGTATGTGTGCGTATGTGTGCATGTTCTCATGCTGGTCGCTTGTTGTGCGCTTACATTGGCATTCATACCAGCACAACTAATAATGTAACGGTGTTTATAAGCATGTGTAAGCGGTTTGACAGCTGCTGTGCGACGAGGCTGTCGGCATTGGGCACTGAGGCGATACATTTAGCTGGTCTGCTTAACAACTCGCGCAAAACACACACACACACGAAAAATACAAACACACACACATATAAATGTTTGTTAATACGCCCCCAGGAGTATGACTGCCTACGAGCACACTGCCACACACACATGTATATATACATATATGCACATGAATGGACGCACTCAATTGAAGTGGACTAGGCCACCTCTAAGCTCTTTGGCTGTTCGGCTTATTTGGCTCATCAGCCAGCGGCTAGCTGTGGGTTTGTTCATCTGCCAGGCTATGCTGTTATATAGCATAGCTATATACATATGTATATTATATGTGTGTTCTGCTACTTAGCTGGTCAGCAGCTAAGCTGAGCTGATTAGCTCTTAGCTTCATTTCAAATAGTGCGCCGATTTACCGTTAAAAGTGCTTTCTAAGTTTCAATTATGCCTATATATTATATATTTATGTATATTATACAAAAATAAACTTTAAGTTCGGTTACATCGAAGCTATAATACCCTTCATAGGTTCAATTCTTAAATAAAATAGGAGTATATACGTCAGTTGTCTGACCTTAAGAATTTCCTCTAAAAATATGGCAATGTCTTGGATAATAATTTGCGCTGAATTTCGTAAATATATCCCTTTGAATAAAAAAGTTTTCTATATAAGGACTTGATTCCGATTATTCGGTTCGTATGACAGCTATATGCTTTAGTAGCCCGATCTAAACAATTTTCCCCGAGATTATAGCAATGCCCCGGATAAAGAGTTGTGCCAAATTTCGTAAAGACATATTTTTAAATAAAAAAGCTTTTCATACAAGGACTTGAATTTGAACACTTTGGTAGCTGCCATGCTATGGTTGTCCGATATTGGTGCAATACTGTGGCTCTATGAAAACCCGGCTTTGCCGTTGAACATTATTGAACAGGTTTCGCATATCAGTTTTTATATTTAGTGTTGCCATAATTGATATATTTTTCATCATCTGTCCACATTCCGACGCAAAAACGACTAATATGTGTAGTGTTCAAGTATCATTTCTGTCATGCGAAATCGTCTTTCAATTTCGCTTGACATCAATTCCTAAGGAATCCAAAGAAGAAAAACTCATTACTTTAAGATGCTTTTATGTTGAAAATCATAATAAAAAGATTATTACTAATAAAGCAAATAAATATCAAATACCTTAGTATTATTTAGTATCCCTTAGCGACTTCTGAATATAAATTTTTAACTTTTTTTTTTAATTGAGCAAATTTATGACAATACTACTAGGTGCGTTCCAAAGTAAACAGAACTTTTTGAATCTAGTGCCCCCTGGTGGCGCCATCTATATGTCGACTGGTGCGTTAGAATATCGATTTTCCAGTGAGAATTTCATGACATTTCATGGATTGGAAGTGAAGTTATTGCGTTTTAAGTGTCAGTATGTTTGTAATGCGAAAATGAGCTTAGAACAAAGAGCCAACATTAAATTTTGTTTTAAAATTGGTTAAAATATTACCGAAACGTTTCAATTGATGAAACAGGTTTATGGCGATGATTGCCTATCTCGTAGCAGAGTGCACGAGTGGTTTCAATGTTTTCAAAGTGGTCATGAGGACATAAATGACGATCAACATGTGGGCCAATCAAAATCCGTGATCACCGGAAATTCCATCGAAACTGTGCGTGAATTCATCAAAAATCAGCCGAAATAATCATTAAAATTCATGGAAATGGAATTGAACAGCTCCAAAACATCGATTTATTGCATTTTGACATTTCGGCTTAAGAAAAGTACGACCAAAAATTATTAAGAATCCAACATTCGGGGGACGATTATTTGACCAAAAATCACATTTTAACCATTAACCACTCCCCGTATTCACCTGATATGGCACCGTGCGACTTCTTCCTTTTCGGAAAAATGCATTTGCCCATGAAAGGAAAGCGTTATGCAAACGTAGAGGCCATTCAAAAGGCTTGCACCGGCATACTGGCGGCCATACCGGCCAGCGAGCTAAAACACTCGTTCGACATGCTTCTGGACCGTGCAAAAAGCTGTATTGAAGCAGAAGGAGACTATTTTGAATAAAATAAATTGATTTCGCCGAAAAAACCATTTGTCCTGTTTACTTTGGAATGCACCTTGTATATAAGCACATTAATATCACAGTAAAACATATTTTGTTTTGACCCACTAATTAACTTAGAAGCAGCATTTGATACAATATTTATTTCTTTTCTAAATAAATGACAACCCTATATTCAGTATACATTCCTCGACGAACTTTTTATGTAATAATAAGCTAATATTTTATGCCAGTTACTATAGTATACCTCTATTTGAGCTATAATATATATGGAAATCGCTTCAGCTAAGCTCTGTGGGGTTCGACCTGTGCAAGTAATATTTATATAATACAAAGGTTCCAATCGAAAATGCTTAGAACAATTACGTGTTCACCATGGTACATGTTTAATGAAAATATCCATAAAGACCTTGGTATTCCTATGGTAAAGAAAGAAGTAGAAGATAACAGAATAAAATATACTTGTACTATATATCTAAACTCCGAGAAAACCTTTGGCTAATGCTTTGGTACATTCCTGCGATCAAACACGCCTTAAAAGAAGAGATATGCCTGCATACTAAGGAGCAACGTATCACCAAAACAGCTCAATCACTTGCTTGAGCCTGTCTAGTTTTTAAATAGTTTTAAGATTTTATAACTTATTGTTAGGCTTTAAAAAAAAGCAGATCCAATAAATAAAATAATATTGAAGAAAAATAGGTAAAGCTTTTGTGGAAGCTTTGTTAATTGAACTTTCATCAAATAATGTAACACAACATAAAAGCTTTTGTGAAAGCTTTATTCGAACAAAGATATTGAACTTTCACCTAACCATGCAACAAAATATGAAAGCTGTTTAGGTAGAGCTTTTTTGAAAGGGTCTAGAGGTGGAAATAATATGCGAAAGTTACACAGATGAAAAATTAATTATACGAAAAACAAAGCAACTTTATGTGAAAGCTCTTTAGGAAGAGCTTTTCAGAAAGCTCTGTCTTCGCGTAAATTGAACTTTAACAAAATCATGCAACAAAAGCTGAGACGAAAAGAATATGCCTCAACTTCACATATGTTAATCGAATTTTCACCATATAATGCAACACAATATGAAAGCTCATCAATTGGAGCTTTTGTAAAAGGGTCTTCAGGTGAAAATAATATGCGAAAGTACTCCAAATGAAAAATGAATTATCCGTAAAACCAAGCAACACAATATGAAAGCTCTTTAGGAAAAACGTTTGTGAAAGCTGTGTGTTCGTGTAAATTGAACTTTCACCAAATTATGAGCAGAAAATAATATGCGAAACCGAATCGAAATACCCAAATAAATAATAAACGCAATAAGAACGCTTTTCAGGTAGAGCTTTAATAGACACTCAAAAGCAGGCTTCGTTTAAACAAAAGGGTGCATAGAGACAAAAATAATATGCGAAAGCTTTACAAACAAATTATCCAAAAATTATGCAACACAATAGGAAAGCTTTTCAGGTAAAGCTTTTATAGACATGCAAAAGGAAGCTTCGTTCAAATAATAAGCGAAAGCTTCACAAACAAATTATCCAAATATTTATACTTATAACCAAATGACAATTACAGGTTTTGTACAGAGTTTTAAAAGCTATGTATTTAATCAACCTGGAAAGTTTACCCCTTAGCTGCAAACAATGTTTACATAGTATTATAATTTATGGACACATAAGAGTATTCCTTTAGGTTTTTTCTAACGGTATGTTGATAATAATATTACAGAACGCTTATGACTGCAATTTTAATATGATAATGATGTGGACAATGCTAAAATTAACATAATCGTGCAACTCACTCACAGCTGAAAAAGTTTAAATCAAATTTTAATAATTAAAAAATTTAAATTTTCAGCTTAAAATATTACAGTTGCCACCGAAAATTGCGACTGGGAATTAACTACCTCATGCAAATGAAAATTATGCGGGAGGTTAGTCAGCAGTTGGGACACTCGAGGTGAAACCCAGCTGTAGAGCAACATTTTAGCAATCGCAAACTCAGAAACAGTTGGCATTTTCAGCAAAGTTCACAGTTCATAGCCAAGCGAAATTATTAATGAACGCTGAAAAGCGAAAATGACAGGCGAAAAATTATAGCAACCAAAACTTATCTGCACTCAGTTACCTATGGGCCAATGCGGCATGTGTGCATTTGCTGTTGTTTTGTGACAAATGCAGCAGCGGAGGCTGAGTGGTTGAGCGCTAAGAGGCATTAAAAAGTAAAATATGTATTATGCCCATCAGCGAGCTGACAGCCGCAAAGTGACAAGAGACATAAAAATGCACTCTCGCCTGACGAAAATTCGACCGCATTAGTCGAAGTAAATGCAAATTGCAACAAAATGTTGCATGAACAAAACTCGCCAACAACAAATAACTAAAGCCACTGACATCCGGCAACAAAAGTTATGCACAAATATGTACTGACACATTTTGTGAATATAACCCGGTAGAGTATTGTTTTTTCTTTGGCTTCGTTTCGAGCGAACTAAATAATTGATGTCTCGTGTGCAAAATGCACTTCTGGTGTATGTGTGTGGGTTTGAGGTGTATTAATATGCAATGGTTGCATAAGCAGTACAGTCAGTTTGAGTGTGGTGGCGAACGTACACCACTTCCGAAATGCATCTCTGCTGAAAGTCAGTCAGCTAAAATGTCAAATAAATTATTAAGTAACACAAAATATGGAACTATTGTTGGCGTAATTATAATTTCGTTGGGTAGAGGTACATTTTTTTTGGTTAATATGGTTAGGAAAGGGTCCCGCTAGTACTAGGATTATTCATTTGTTCCGTATTGAATAAGTTTTTTTTATTTTTAAACATTATTTACTAGATACGAGTCTTACTCGAACAACTGGGTTAAATTTCTATAATCTGTTTCTATAGTTTTAAATGCTTTTGACTGTCATATGAATTCCATGTGGTTGTTTAATTTCAAATATGAAATATATTGTCAGCCAAATAAGGAAAAAATTGTCAATAGAGTGTAGCTGTCAAAGATGTCAATCGAATGTCAATTGAATGACAAATTAAAGTCAGATGCCAATTTTCAAATAAATGCGGGGTTACTGTCAAATAAATGCCAGATAAAGCTCTCAAATGAATTTCATATGGTAACTGCCAAATAAATGTCAAGTTACAACTGTCAAATATAGAATATCGAATTAATGACAGTCGACTGAAATAAATGACAAAAGGCTTCTATCAAATAATTGTCAAATGATAAATGAATTAAATGTCAAATGGTAGCTGTCATTTGAATTTCATGCTACAACTGTCAAATAAATGTGTGGGGGTTACTGTCAAATAAGTCTCAGATAGCAGTTGTCAAATGTATGTCAAATTAATGCCAGATGACAACTGTAAAATAGTTGTCCAATAGCTACTGTCAAATAATTGTGAAATGGCAACCGTGAAATAAATGTCAAAAAGTAGTGTCAAATGAATTTTATATGGCAATTGTCATTTATCTGTCATATGACAACTGCCAAGTAAATGTCAAAGGACAACTGTCAAATAAATGCCATACAGTAGCTGTCAAATTAATGTCAGATGGCAATTGTCAAAATGTTTGGTGTTATTGTCAAATAAAATGCCAGATAATAGCTCTCAAACGAATGTCCTGTGACAGCTGTGAAATTAATGTCAAATTACAACTGTCAAATAAATATCGGAGAGTAACTAACACACATGGGCCAAATGAATGAGAAATAAATGTCAGATGACAACTGTCAAATAAATGTGAAATCACAAACTGTCACATGAATAGTAATTATATAATAAATTAGGTTTCAATTCTCAAATGCATCTCCATCTGGTATATATTTCTCAGTTCTTAAAACTCTCCCAAAGGCTACTTTATAACCTCAAACTTCTCGCTTTACATAAATTTTATCACCCCAACTAACTTCACCACTAAACATAAATTGTTGCACATGTCCAGCTCTGGCAATTGCCTACAAAATGAAGTGAAAGCGACAAATGCAATGTACATGTTGGCATAAAAATTTTATGTCACATAATAGAAATGTGCCGCAACGTGATGCTGGCCGAGAGCAGGTGAGAAACGTTTATTTCGGGCAATATTGCTTCACTGCAGTTGTTGCATTGACAGCTGTTGCTATATGGCAGTGTGCAGATGACCGTAGTTGGTAAAAGGGTTGTTACTGAGCTAAGCACTTGAATATGTTATGTTTGTCACGAGTTGTCAGCTGAGCTTCTTATTCGAGCGCACGGCGAGTGGCAGGTGCTTTACTAAACTCGGTTAAGTGTTTAGTTTAGCTCGGTTGTCAAAAAAGTGTTGCACGTGCAACAAATTGTCAAGGTACTCGCATTTTATTTTTGTTTTATGGACATAATGGAAAGGAAAATAAACGAAAATAACTTTGACAACTACTGCATTATGCATAAATGCATGTGACATAATAAACATGAGCGAGAGAGCCACACTCAATAACGGTTATATTGGCTTGGCATTCGGGATAGCTGATAAAAGTTCATGGCAAATGTCGCACAAGAGGGAGTTATGTGTTTTAGTTTAGGAAAACAGAGAACAAATAAGGTGTAAACTATTTATTTTAATAAGTTTAGTATGGCTTTTAAAAATGTGTGGCAACTTTAAAGTTCATTCTAAGAAGGGATTCATTTATATTTTTCTTCAATTAGGAACAAAAAAATTTCCAAAATTTATTTAAATGTATTTAGTATATTTCTTAAACACGTGGCAACCCAAATATGTGTTTTTTATGAAAGTTGGCAGGGAGTTATTTACATTTTCTTATAATTAAAAAAAAAATTTAGAATAATAATTTTAATTTTTAAATTTATTCTTTAAATATTTGGCAACCCTAAAATGTGTTTTTTTATAGGTTAGCATGAATTATTCATATCTTTTCGTAATACAAAAGCAAGTAAAATGTTAAATATTTATTTAAATATACATACATATTTATATTCTGTTAAACAGCTGGCAACGAAAAAATGTGTGTTTTTATGAAAGTTAGTAGGGAGTTATTTTTATCTTTCCTTAATATAAAACAAATCAAATGTCGAATAATAATTTTAGTATTTTAAGTATATTTTTTTAAATAGGTGGCAACTCTAAAGTGTGTTTTTTCATGAAAGTCAGCAAGGAGTTAGTTATATTTTCCTTTATATAAAAATAAATAAAATGATATATGCGAATTTTAATATTTTATTTATGTATATTCTTTTCAACATGTGGCAACGCTAGAATTTTTTATGAAATATGGTAGGGAGTTATTTATATTTTCCTTAACTAGAAACAGATAAAGTGTCAAAAAGTAATTGTATACTTTTAAGTATATTTTTTTAATTGGGTGGCAACCTTAACGTGTGTTAGTTATAGAAGTTAGTACGATTATACAAAATTATATCAACTACTTGGCTTACCATTTCGATTATATATATTTTACTATTGAGCGCACATCTAAAAGAAATAATGTAGTTGTGACATTTCTAATATTCTTCAATTTTTTACAAAGTATAAAAATATTTTTTCAAGCATTATTCTGTAGGGTATTAATATAAACTAAATTCGATCACATAAAATAAAAAAATTGTAAATTAAAATTAATTAAAGTCAAACTAAATATATTTAGTACTTTGAAATTCAATAAGTGTTATTACATGAACTTTTTTACCGCAAACGAATTTCAAACTAGCAACAAATATATTCACACCGCTTACGATTTAGACTTCGATATAGCGAAGCCAGGTCCTTCTAGCCACTGTTTTGAAAAAAAAAATTCCATTAAACTAATTTGAAAGTAATCATTACAAGCTTTTATAATACAATATGAATACCTCACGAAAAAATACTACATAGGTTTTTATAAAGAGTTGCCACGTTTTGAAAGCTGCAATTATGTACGTATATGGGATATCCACATAAAATATATGAGCTTCTCCAATAAGGTTGTATTAAAATGAAAGAGAATGAAATACAGAGAAATTTATTAATAGTCAAACTAAATATTCCAGCATTCTGAATATTTTTGAAATTCAATAACGATGCAGTTTGAGAATGCTCGAGTTGTATTTTGAACTTTTTTACCGTAAACGAATTTACATGTAAATTCCTATATGCAACAACTCCAGTGATTACATATTCCAATTTCTGCAACATCCTTTTTTGTGTTTTTGTAGAAATATATGCGTGCATCCAGCTGCCAATGACTACACTGGCTATGCACCACATCCTCGTATAATAGCAACACAATTGCAATTTTACATGACTATAAAACAAACTGACAGACGCACTACGAGTGGATGAACTGACGGATAGACAGACTGACAGTTGGACAGACAGAGCGTCAGGGATCAAATACTAGAAAAACAAATGGGTTGCAGTGTAAAATGACGATATCATAAGTTCAATGAATTTGTGCGAAGGCTTTTTTTTTAAACAGATTAGAGGCGGAAAATGAAAAAAGAAGTGTTAAAGGGATGGTCAAAAGGTAGTAGGATAAGAATGCAAAAAAAAATGAAGTCAGCATTTTTCTATTAAGCACAAAAGAGTACTGCTTTGTGTTAAGCTCAACCAGAGTATCGAAGTTTTGGTACAGTTGCACTTAAAAACTTAAAAGTATATTATCTCTTAATATTTCTGCTTGAAAAAGTTAGGAGTTGTTTATCGATTTATTATATAATATTCCGCAGACCTGCTTCGGCATGTTTGAGCTTTGGTTTGATTGAAGAAATTGGTGGAGGAGGAGCACCTGAAATTACTGGCGGAATCTAATTGTAATCTACATAAAACATTTTGTCAAATCCCCTGAACAGCAGGATTTAAGCCTACATAAGAATGTAGGTTACAATTTGAAGCTGCGGTAAGGTGGTTTAACAAATAAGATTTAAGTCCAGCAGCTCAGTGGATTTGACAATGTTTTAATTTTTTCTATCCTAACCCACCAACAACTTATAATTGGAACATTAAGAGCCATGAAAGATATTCCGTCTCAACCAACTATAGGCCGGTTATTCATAGAAGGAATATTTTAGCGTTTCATTGTCCATCTTGCTTGCTCTGCATTCGGCAGATTAAATTTTTCCTTATATTCTGAAGATGCGATCTTGAAGATATATTCCCTGTGATGGCTAATAACATACAATCTTGCTGCGTTCTTTTTATATAAACGCCGAAGCCTTTTGATCTAACCGCCATTAATAAGTAACACTCCAAAGCAGTTTTTAGCTTAAGGTTTCAACTGGATTCAAGGTATTCAGCAGGATTCCCTATCGTTAATAAAATCACTTTCCACATATGAGAAGTCACAAGAGAGTAATTTAAAAGAAGACGTAAGGAATTACGACCCATTGACTTATATCATCTTCTAGCTACATATTTTTCGTAACTTCTTCTCCCTTTTTGTAGTTACTACTGTTTATATCTCTTTACCTTTGTGATACGGTCTTTCTAATTGAAATGGCCCAGAGCAGCGAGAGTTTGGTAATACATTTTTTTGTCAGCCCTCCTTTCAGTGGCATTTGGTTTATGAAGCTCACAGCTGCTTTTAGTTCTATATGCCACATCTTTCACCGTAAAACTAAGGCACATACATACATATTTCAGACTTATGTTATGAAAAGTTTTATTATTTGAATCTCTCGAAATATTATTTTTGAATGCTCACATCAGCTTCACTGAATCAACTGGTGGCACTTCCCGAGCTCTAGGGCACTTAGTGACATATTTTGCGCATTTTCAAACTTTATTGAACCAGTTCCAACTATTCTAGAGTACAATCTGAACTACCGCAATGAAGATTCATGGTTTCGGTAAGTTGTCATAATACTAGAGCAGGTCATTCCGCGTTGGATGAAATTTTTTCTGGTGATAAACTCAGTAAGAAATAGATAAAAAAAATGTGAATTTCGGTAAAATCCTGATGGAGACATTTTCAGCTTATTGGCATATTCAGCATTTATTCAGTTCAACAGATTCCTGGCTGAATAAACGTTATACAAAGACTCACTTCACGTCTCTCAGTACTTATTCCTCTGAAGTGAGTGCTGATTGAATTAAATGTTGGATTCCAAAAGGCTAATTGAACTTTTTTCTTGTATAAAACCAGTTAAAAAATGGTTAAAAAAGAATGAATTTTCACTGAAAACTAAATTTACATGAAATTGTCTTCGACGTAAGGAAGATCGGCGGCTGGAACATTATGTTTCGTGGCGCATTTAGCACTTATTCAGCTCGAGCTGAACCATTAATTTTTGACTGAGTTATCATTGTACTGAGATTTTATGTTTCTTGCCTTATTCAGCACATATTCAGCTCGAATACTTGCTAGCTGAACAAAGCGTTGGACACAAAATATATGAAAAGTCTGAAATGAAGGCGGAATCTAGTGGACTCTCTTAGAGTGATTAAAAAATGTTTTTTTACCAATCCCAAAATGTTATCTCAAAAGATTAATGTGACCAACAAGACAGAGTGAACTGATTCCAATAATGAAATACTCCCTTATCTAAAATGTTGTTAAAGTAAAAATGTAAAATGTAAAAAATAAAGTTCCCAGAATGATTACCTTTTAATTTCAGTACGAATCCTCCCTGCTTTGGATATTTTTCTCAGATTAAACTCTAAATGTAGAGACAAGTATGCATATATGCAAACGGCACAATTCATCTACTCTCAGACACTTTGAAACACATCACTGATTTTCCTGCTAATCGTCCAGTTTTAGCCATCGCCATTGGAAAAATGAAAACCTTCAAGCTCACGTCCCTCAACTGCGCTATCAGCGCACGAATCACCAGCTAAAGCAGCAAATCAGCAAATACAGCCGTTAGCGCGCCAAATCACACCATTTTCGAATGAGTAATTATCACCTACGGACACATCAAACAACACACAAGCACCAGCACACCAACTATAAGCCGAGAATGCGCTGCAGGTCCAAATCCAAATCCGTTGCACACGGTGAGACGCTACTGCCAGTGGCGTACAAACGTTAGCTGCAATTCAACATGCCACCGCCGGTAGTGGAGATTGCTTTGGCAGAACAAAAATAACAACAACTGCTAATTGCAAACAACAGTCGTTTTGGCTGTATAACGGTAATGCCGTTGGCGTTATTGCCGTTTAAGCTGTCGCCGTTGCAGAAGCTGCTGTTGTTGTTGCTGTTTCAGCTCTAAAATTGCATGGCAGCTGACTGGAATTGTTTGCGACTATTCCAGCAATTATATATGTGATTCCAAGCAGGAGCACATCTATTTTTGAAAGTGCTCTGTTAGTCGTATGTTCACTTATATATTTAGCAGTTGAAGTGACAGCATTTCAATTGTTCCAATTGCACCGTCGCGTGGTTCTCTCATGGGAATTTTAATTGACACTTTTTTACTCTAAAATTTTTTCCTTTTTTTGTAATATTGAACCTTGCCTCATAGAATACCGGTCCCGAGTTTTGACCTGTCTTTCTCTTCAGCAGTAAAGAGTCTTCAGGACGATGGGGTCATGTGTAGAAACTCACGCAAGTGAAGAAGGTTCTCTGATCGCCATTCACTTTGGAGTGACCAGAAACGATCTTTACAAGCAGCTGACGACTTCCGGTCTTAACCAAGTATCCTCTGGGTAACCGAAACACATTCGTTTTAAGGCGAAAGTGAGAAGGCGAAACATCACTTCCCAAAGGTTGTGCGCTGGGTTTGGGAGCTGCCACTTAAAGACACCTCCAATGAAAGAAGAAAACTGGCAGATGACTCATACGAAAAGCTCCGACAGCTTCGGAAAGGATCTCTTGGAGCCGCTCAACAACAACGTCAGCCTCGAAATTCGAAACATATTAACTCTTGCCAACAGGTGCTACTTCGGATTTAGTAGGCAATTGAGAAGCAAAGTCCTCTCTTAATGAACAAAGACCGAACTCTCTAAGTCATTCATCATTCCCCGTCTTGTCCCATGACGAAAGATGACAACATCTGATGAGTTGGCGTGACGAGTTTTCGTGAGAAAAGTTCTGCGGAAAGTCTATTGTTTTTTGCGCGTTGGCAACGGTGAATACCGCTGGCGGTGGAAAGATGGGCTGTAAGAGATATACGACGACATTGACATAGTTCAGCGAAATTTAGACTAAAAATGTAGGAAAGTTCTTCTTAGTAAAAACGAGCTAAGAATCTATCATACAACTAGTCCAGAACAAACTTATGAATTAAATACCTGAGTATGACCAAACAAAATCGGACGGCATTATTTAGTAGGAGTGCAGCCCCTTCAGACTCAATTAGCGCTAGATCCGAAATTTAGATACTCTATTTGTATGACCTTCAAATATTGCTTTCTCGTTGCATCGTTGTGTTCAGACTATTTGATGTCCTCAATGAAGACAGGTAGCTTCGTTAACATTTTTATAGATAGACATTCAAGGTTTCGTACCTGATGGGTTCCAATAGCTTTACGTAGGGATTGTGACAGAGCTGGCCACTCACAAAGAAAGTGTAGAACAGCTTCCTTATTCTCTTATCGCATCAGCAACCGCTCGCTTCATTCCGGCTGGAAGAATAGCGGAGCTTCGCCTTAATTTCCCATCCGATGCAGCTGGGACACCTTACGCCATGCTGATCCCTATGATCCCCGTATAAGGGATCTCAATTTGGAGATTCGGCAAAAGATTAACCAATACGAGCGCACAAAATGGATAAAGCTCTTGAAGCTCTGCAACCTCTCCACCGGTCTGAGTAAGCTTTGGACCAGTGTCAAGACTTCGTCTGAAAAGACGTGATGACAGAATTGAAATTCGATTAAATTGATATGCCTCTTCGGACACGAAGAAGTGCGCAAGCTACTTTAGCCGGCAATTTGCACTGCACTCTTCGGTAGACAAAGCCAAATGATGTGTTATCCGACGGCTGCGCAAAATGCCAAAAGACTGTGCACCACTCACTTTCACCGATGAGACGTTCAGAGTGTCATCAACAAGGCAAAATCGTCCAAATTCATTGGTCCTGATGGAATTAGCATGCTGATGCTAAAGCATCTAGGCTCGACGGGAGTAAGCTACCTACTTGAGGACATCGAAAAAATTGCACTCTTTCCAGGACTGAAGGGTGGAACCATGGACTACTTGAGGGGTCGTCAATCACCCTAACTATTTCGACGTAAAAATCAAAATTGTGAAGAATTAAACAAGGGGTACTGCAGGGTGTTGCTCTTTCCCCGTTATTGTTTAACTTCTATATCTCGAAACTCACTTAATCATCAGAGGGAATTTCTATCACCTCGTACGCTGACAATGGAATCGATGGCAGCTCGAGTTGCCACGAGACATGAGAGTGATAGTTGCGCAGCTTTATTCTGGATTCTGTAGTAGGTTAAACTCCTACTTATCCAGAATAGACCCCGACATATCGAATATATGTCCAGCGTGCAATGAAAATGAAAAACGAAAGCACAAACCAGGCGGCTAAAACTGCGAATAGTGTTTATGGTTCTGATTCTGAAACTGATCTATGCGAAATTTTTTCAATGTTTCGTCATTTCTGTTTTCTACATCGCCAAGTCTGACCTCTTTCGTTTGCTCTGAATTTAAACATTGCAAAAAAAATTGCTTGGAACCTATTTAATAAGTCTGGGTACAAAAAAAATCTCCAAGTATAGCTGCCAAACGGGCTCACGCAAAAAAAAAAACAAAAAAACCTCATGGACTGAATTTGCTTCTGCGAATCGTCGATCACAACAGCATCTATGTATTGTTCAAGTGGACGATTATTGGTCCTGAAAGATAGATTCATTACCATAACCCTCAGCAGTGAGCCGACGCAAATGGTAGCCCGGCCAGAATTGATACTCAGGAAGGATACACTATACCTGCGGTTAAATTTACAGGGAATTATCTACTGTAAGCTGCTGCGTTACGGTCAAATTTGCACTATACAAATTTTGTCATCTAAAGGACACGATCGCTCAGAAGTAGTGTGTTTCTTCAGGACAACGTACCTACACACATTGATACTTACTGATCAGAAGCACCCATGAGGAGGTATTTCTCTAGTCCCAAGAGAAACTGGAAATCGACTGAGTCAGTTTTTTGCGATAGGAAAGAGGAAATTATTTGTACTTGATGTTATAATGTCTACCTTTATAAGAAAATTCGACTTTTTTTTAGTACTGGACCGAATCAACTATTTCAAGAGAGATAAAACCGAAGATACTCACAAGTAGAAAAGTTGTTTCCCGGTTTTTCGAAGTTAAAAAACAATTATTATGCATGCTTTTCAATGTGTATGTATATCTGTACGACTAGCCTCATGTTGTTAACTCGGTTATAACTGCGTAAACGGTGTCTACGGCAAAAAAGAAGAAGAAAATATCTCAACCCGGCCTAGCTTATATGACACAGATCTTCAATAGAGGAGAAAATTTTTCTGAAAAAATAAAAAAAATCATGCTCAATGTTTTAAATAAAAGCGAATAATGAAACTTGAGCTGCAGTCACTGTAGCAAAAATTATTAATAAGCCCACGCACACGCACAGAAACACATAAGGACTATAATAGTCCACAATTATCCATTCAATAACCGCAAAAGTAAATCATTTGCGCTGTTTATCTGCTGGCGTGTGCTTGTTTACAGAGCTTATCGCCGTAGTCGGTGCAATTCTGCTAAGTGGACTGGCGGAACCAAGCCACCAAGCCACCGCTGCTCCTGCCACTGCCTTGAAATTATGACTACATTTGGCGAATTGGCGCTTAAGAAGCGACGGTGTTTACTACTTTTCATGCCCTTCTTCCTTTGTTTTCCTCCCTCTTTTTTAATTTTTGCCTGCGCTTAATGCACGCTTTCGCGGGCGCACAAGTGGCAAGTTAACTGTTATACGCGAAGTGCACAAACAAAACAGTAATAAACAATACAAAAATATTGGCAAAACGAAGAAGAGGAAGAAGGCAAAAGCTGCAATTGCTGCCAAAAAGTTTATTGAAAATTATTACGAAAATTGTTTGGCATTTCCGCCATTATGGCAAACGAAGTGTGGCTGGCCGTGAGGAAACCAAAACAAAGGCGGAAAGCTTGGCAAAAGCGAGCCAAAGAAAATAAAGTCAACAATAACACAATTACGGCAATGGATGGACTTGGCAGGCGACGCAAACAGCAAGACAACACAAAGAGTAAACGAAAACGGAAAGAGAGGAAGCAGAAGCGCTCCACCCCAGACAGTGCGCGATATGACAGCCGAAAATATGGCGGTAACAATGGCGTAGGGGCGCGTACAAGTCAAGTGGCGCTGCGGATGCCACGTAAATTGTGGCAGTAAGTTAAGTAAGAAAGCAAAGCGGCGTGTAAATGAAAAACAGACGCAGTGGATTTGCCTCTGACAAGCGACTGTGTGTAGCGGATAGCGCAACCGTAGAAATTCGATGCGCGCATAACGGTAAAATGGAGCGCATGAAATCGCCACAATAGGTAAATAAATAATATTTCACTTACATAATGCTAAGTAATCGAATCGTGAGCGGACCGAAAGCAGTCTTGATTTAAGTGAAAATAATAGAGAACAAACAGGAAAGGGAAAAATAAATTAAAGCAATAGAGATTATTAACACAAAGATAATATACCTGAAATGATGTTTCTATAATAGGAAGGTAGCATAACAAAATAAGTAAGTATTTAGTTCTGAATAGTTGAAATAATGATATTTATCATTAAAAAATGTTTAAGTGCCGATTACCAAAACACATCATAATCATTAACCAATGACTAATAGCAATAAGAGTCAATAGTCAATTATCAACCGTCACTGATTTTACATAATTACCAATACCTACTAAGCACTAGTTAGGAGTCAAGTACCACTAGTCACTGCTCAATAAAGGAGATTTAAAAACCAATTGTCGGTATTCGATAGTCACTAACCAGTCTTTAGTTAGTGATTAGACAATAATCACTAGTCATTGGTCAGTAGTTAACAGTAATTATTCAGGTAGTCAATAGCTATTCTGATACGAAGAAGTCAAGTCAAAAGCCAATAAACATATAGATTAGACAATAAGTAGTAAACAATAGTCTTTAGTCAATAGTCAATAAACGATAGTTAATAATCAAAGGACGATAGTCAATAGTGATTAAACTTTGGGTAGTAATGAAATGAAATTGGTCAGTAATCAGTAGTTAATAGCGAGTAGGTACTAGTCTGTAGTCAATAGTCATTGGTCAGCAGTCAATAACTAATTGCTAATAATCAAAAATCAGTAGTCAGTTGACAATATACAAAAATTAATAGTGAAAAGCCGACAGTCAATAGTCAAAGGTACCACTCAATATTCATAAATCAGTAATTTAAAACAATTTGGCAATAGTCAGTAACAAATAGTCAATAATCAATAGTTAATCGTCAAATATTAGTTGTCAAAAGTCTATTACAATATTTAGTAGTGCTAAGGGAATGATTAGTAATCATTAATCTTTAGACATCAGTCAATGTTGATTGGGCAATAGCCATTAATTATTCAGTAGTCTTTATACTGCAGTCAATAATCAATAGTTAATAGTTAAAAGCCGACTGAGTATACTATAGAGATCAGATTAATATTAAATAATCATAAGTCAGCAGTTGTTAGTAATTAGACAACGGTCTGTAATCAATAATCAGTAGACAATAATCCATAGTCGTGAGGTAAGAATTAAACTTAAAATCAATATTATCAAAAGACATTATTGAACAGCTTTTGGCCTATTTTAGTCATAACCATTAGTCAGTAGTGATTATACAACAGTCTGTAATCATTAATTGGTAGACAATAATCAATTATTAATAATCATCAATTATTAATGATTAATAATCAATACTTGATATTCAAAAGTCATTTCATAGTCTATTATCAATACCCACTGGCCGATGATCATATAGTCAAAGCTATCAACCAGTTATTAGTCAAACAGTCAATAATCACGCAGTCCATATTATGAATTATTAGTCAATAGTTATTCTTTCTAAAGTAAATCAACATAAACACTGTCATTACATTAGTAAGTTGCATTAAAATATCTAATGCCAATACAGAACACCGACATGTTAATAAAAAAAAAACTGTAAATAAATGCAGATCAAGATTCCAGATTATTTTAAAAATGCAGACCGAATTTTTTAGCAGAAAGCCTGTGAGGTATTGCTATATATTAAAAAAGGGGTTCCACCAAAAGGAAAGAGTGGAGAGAGGGAGACAAAGGCTTCAAACTACTAAGCATAGCCATTGCTGTGAGCAGAAATTTTGGAAAAAAATATTTAAGAAAACCAGAGTTCGCAGTTCGAATTCAACTGGTGATATTCTGCGAACAAAGATGTAAAAAGCATATATGACTGGTAATCACTAATAGCTTGGGAGTTTTAAGTTTACATAAGTGACAACTGAAAGTCGACAAAAAGTAGTTAACAGATGTTACAGACCCAAACGAAGAAGTTCGAAAATCCGTAGATCCATTAATCGTTAAATGGAATGATAATTTTGTAATCTAAACAGCTCATTGTGATTGATATATGATATATGAACGAAGACAGCTGACAGCTGACTGATGACAAATCACAAATGACACGAATAAAATCTAAGGGCATGTTTAAACGTTGTAAAAACGGAAAAGTTTATGAAATGAAGATAGAAATCACGGCTGAGAGTAAAGATATTTAATGATATGTGATTGCTGACAGCTTATGGCAAAATAATGTCAGGTGATGGATTGCAGATGACTTAGGAAATGTCTCAGTCAGTGATAAAATATAATATAACTTCTAAGATATGGTATGAAACTTTTACTATTTTATCGATTTTTTTTGTCCTCATGTACTTAAGAAATCTATAGTAGTTTTATTTGACGCTTCCAAAATAAACTTTTTGATACAAATTTTTATTAAATACCAAA
This sequence comes from Bactrocera neohumeralis, assembly GCF_024586455.1. Classification (NCBI taxonomy): domain Eukaryota; kingdom Metazoa; phylum Arthropoda; class Insecta; order Diptera; family Tephritidae; genus Bactrocera; species Bactrocera neohumeralis. Next base: position 69,393,370 of record NC_065920.1, on the reverse strand, counting down.
CGCAGTATTTCTGTGCACCACTTTCAAACACTTCCTTGCTTTATGACTCACCTCTTGGGTTACCTTGCGCCAAGCAACTAAATTGCACAGATTTTCTGGCAAACAAGCGAAGCGAAAAGAAAATGGAAATTGTAGAAAACTCAACGACAAAGCCAACCAAGCAAACTTGTAAAGTAACCTTATGAAATATGAACGTTTTTATATAATGCAAGCTGGCCATTAAATAACACAAGCTTGAGTGCACTTTGCAGATACTTTAAGCTGATAAATATGAAATAAATGACCGTCAAGTGTTTTCTATACTTTTTTTCTCGAAATATACGGATGCAGCTGCTGACTAACTTTTTTTCAGTTATTTTTCGCCGATAGAAGTTATAATATTTTTGAAGATATCGTTAAATTATGTAGTGCAAGTTTTGCTAAGAGGAGTAAATGTAGCAGCCATGAGAGAAGTGAAAATTTTTCAAAGCGTAACAAAAGGAATTACAAATTTTGTGGCAAGCGTTATTATTGTAGCCAAAAGCATAGCAGCAGACTTGGAAAAAACACGACGTCGGTGATTATTATGTCAGACTGTCAGACGGCATGCTTTAGTACAAGCTGAAACGGCAGCATGCAGCGTCAAACCATTATCGCGTCAGTAGAGCAAAAATAAAATCAACTTGTGGCAAGCGTGGCAGTAAAATTTCATTGCCAATGCACTTCTATAGCGCACATTATGTACTACTTGTGGCACACACGCACACACACACACACATGTGGCTGTGTTGCATTTTTTATACAAAATTAACACACTCGCCAGCATAAAAGCGATTTTTCGATTTAAAGCACTCGCTTGTCGGCTGTCTGTTGCCTGCACTGCTTATCTGCCGGCGTTTGTTGCCGTTGCAAATGTCTGCTGCGGCACATTAAAAACTTCATTGTCTGCCAACAATGATTGCATATTAAGCGTTTTAATGTGTTATTTGAGTGACAGTTTCATTAAGTTGCGGCAGTAAATTGACGCATTTATAGCGGTGTATGCATAGAAAGTGAGTGTAGTATGTACGTAAAGGGCGGGCAAATGTATTTGCTGAAAATTGTAGTTTTTTGCATAAATTATTTTTGTTACTTTATAAAGCACACTTCTAAGGAAAGTAGGAAAAATTTGAGTTTCGGTTCAAGCAGTAGGAAAATTTTGATATTCTTGCTTTTGGTGAAACCATGAGGAAAGTATTGACACTCTTGCTAACGACAACTGTATAAAAAATGAAAAAAATTAATATGTGAAAAAAACCAAGAGAAACCCTTATTCTTGGCTGTACCGAAGCTATAATACGCTTCAAAAATAAGGAAATTTCCATGTCAGAACTTTATTTTGTTGAACTAGTTTGTATGACAGCTACATACTATATACATCTGATCTGAGTAATATATTTTGGGATTATACTCCTACTTTGAGCAGTTATCCATGCCAAATGTCTTGTCGATATCTCAACAAATAAAAAAGTTTTCCATACAAGGAGCTCATTTTGATCGGTCAGTTTGTATGACAGCACTATGCCATAATGATCTGATCTGAACAATATATTCCGTTATTGTAGCATTATCACAGGCAATAATGCGTGTGAAATTTCGTAAGAATAACTTGTCCAATATAAAGCTTTTCATACAAAACCTTGATTTAAATCGGTCCGTTTGTATGACAGCTATATGCAAAAGTGGTCTGATTTAAACGAAATGCTCTGAAATTGTAACATTGTTTTAGGCAATAATTGGTGCCAAATTTCGTAAAGATATCTCTTAAAATGAAAAAGTTTCTCGTACAAGAATGTGATTTTGATCGGCCAGTTTGTATGACAGTTATATGCTATAGTCTTCCGATATCGGCGGTTTCGACAAATAACCAGCTCTTTTGAGAGAAAAGGACGTGTATAAAATTTCAGAATGATATCTCGTAAACTTAGGCACTAGTTCGCGTATAAACAAACCATTAAGCAGACCGGGCTAAATCGAATCAGCTGCCCACATAGCAGAGTATTTATATATGTATATACTTTAAGAGATCTCTGATACTTTTTCTGAATAATGTTTGATTTAGAAACTGAAGAAGCAGTTATTAATAATATGTATATGTTATATTTGAAATATTGGTATACTTTGGCGTATACGTAACTTAATTTTGTATAATGTATTAGAGCATTCCCTCGTAATCATAATTATTTGATATAATTTTACTTTATGAAATCTTCGACGTTTTCCTCTGAACATATTTTGGTATAGAAAGTGAAGAAACCGCATTAATAATATATTTGTTATATTTGCTATATTGGTATGACGTGGCGTATACGTAACTCAAATGTGTGGGATGACTTAGAGAATACCTTTTGTAGTCTGAATTATTTGATAGAATTTTTAACACAATAAATGTAGGTGCAGACTAAAACAGTATAAAACTATTCGTACGTACTTATGTATATATGAACACCAATATTATTTGCCCTCATAAACATACACACACACCATGCGCAACTGGCCATAAGCAGCATCGAAGTAATCGCATTTTTCTACATCCAAAAGCTTTAGCGCTTAGCTTCAAATAGTATTATCTACAGCAAAATAATTTTCAACACATTTTCAAGCTTTTATCTTTAAAATAAAAGCAAAATAATTCCAGAGTAACTTTAAAACACCAAGTGTTACTAACAAGCAACCAGGTCCAACCACTAATGAGATGCGGAGAGTGGAAAAACCAGCGCGCAACTGACCACCAGCATGCGTGGTGCTGCCTTGTTCACTAGCTGTGTAGATATGTGTATGTTCTTTTAGGGAGATTGTAGTGCTCAGCAAAGTTTTCAACTTATTTTAGGCACCCACAGGTAGATAACACAAAGTTGCGTATATTTTCATGTGTAAAAACAAAAGCAAATATATAAAATTTGTGCGGCATTGATACCAGCATGAAATTTATGGTGCTTTTTGTAGCAACTGAACCTCGAAACACTATCATTTGACGGTCGAAAGCGCTGGAGCGCACGATGTGGCAAGGTGATTATTTGCTTGTGTGCTACATTTTTTGTTTGAAACAATTTACTTTAAAGAGTGCTGTATTATAAAGATGTATATAAATGTTTTCAAAAAACTTAAACAAATAGTTCGTGAGCTTGTGGTGGTCGAATAAACTTTGGTTGCTTCTGTGGCTTGGTTACTTTAATGATTAATGATAACTTTTTTATTTAGAGCTCCGTAATTTTTTACTAGTTTACTTCCTAATCTTATTTCTACGTGAGCGCATTTTGTGCGGCATTTAGTGCACACCTTTAACCGTGGTTTGGTAATCTTGTGATTTTGGCAAGTGGTTATATTGTTTTAAATGCGTAGATATCACTAGGATTGGCACCTACATAAACTCAATATATCTACAATATAATAACATTATATATAGTATGCTATGCACAAAGCTTAAGATAAGGTTCTAGTAACAAATATCAATTGCAAGAAGATCCTTTGTAGTAGTTAGTGTTCTTATTTTAATATATCTAGATTGGTATGTGATTGTCTCCCAAGTAATCTGTAAAGTGAAAACTCTGATGGGGACTTAATAGAGACTAATTATTTTGCATACTAAGTCCAAATCAAAAATTGTATGCACTAAAAACAAATGAAAAGAACTAAATAGTTTGAAATTTTTTATCACAAAACTTTGCAGAAGAAAATTTTCTTGTTTCGAATTACTGATTTAATTAAAAAAATATTGACCACAGCGCTATTTACGTTATTCCACAGTATATTACAAACATTCTTCATAAGCAATTAAAAATTCATTAAAATCAGTCGAGGAGTTATCCAGTTAAGATAGGTCGTCATAATATATTTGCAATTAATTTGCATTGTGATGATAATATCAATTATTATACAATGAAAAAAATTATAAGATTTTTCGACACATTAGATTATATTAAAACATTTTTCATAACTAACTAAAAAATCTTTTAAGTCTGTCGAGGCATTGTAGAGTTAGAATAACGGAATAATTTTTTTCTGAGAAATGAAAAAAGATTACTAAAGCTTTCACACACAGGACGACCTACCTTGAGCCACGGTATATTACAACCATTCTTCATAACGAACTAAAAATATTTTCAATCTGTCGAAGCATTATAGAATTATTAGATATATATTCCGCAGCGCCAATTAACAATACAAGAACTACAAATAAGTTATTATTTAATGATACTCGGAGAGTGAAATGTTTTTTTAATATAAAACATAGATTATTAAAAAACTATTAAGCACAACGCCACCTACCTAGTTCCAAAGTAAACAAGAAACATTCTTCAAAACTAACTAAAAGATCTTTGAAATCTGTAGAAGCGTTCTAGAGTTAGTATAGGTTAGTATAATAAATTTGCATTATTTTGTATTATTAAGGAAATAGTAACCGCAGCGCCATTCATAAAACAAAATAGCACAAACGATTTTTTCCAAATATAAAATATATTATTAAGAACGTACTGACCATAGTGAAATAAAAGGATCTCTCGAGTCGAATTAAAATATTTATATTTTCTTCAAACAATATTAAAACATAAATTTCTGTGTCGCAATGTGTTTCTTTTTTTGCGAAAAAATGATGAAGAATAATTTTTTTTTTGTTAAAATTGGTGCAGGCATTCCCGAGAGAGGATAGGCTAGAGAATTACATTGACTTAAAATTTATTATTCACCAATAACAAACACTCGCAAACATATTTAAACAAAATCCATATTTATATAGTAAAATGTAAAGTATGTCTACAAAGAAAAGCTGCAAAAATATCAATGACCTAGAATGTTATTTCCAAGGTCTTCATAAGGATCGCGATAATATCAATCATCAATATCGTGGATATGTACTATATATTTGTATGGAAAGCTGGAGAAAAACATTTTTAATATAGTCTATCATAAATATCATATATATCATAAAGCTAGAAACCGAAATCATATTTCTGAAAAATTCTTACTATATACTTTGGAAATTAAAAATCCTATCCCTCCATATGTCTTTCCCATCGTAACATATACGTTTATCTTTTTGCATTAACCACCAGTATATCATCCATACACTTTATAAAAATACAGACACCCACATGTTGACAACAATTGCATTAGCTAATAAGCCTATGAGGGAAAAAGCTGAGCAAACAAAACACAACTTCAAAAGGGAGACTATGGCAACAAAACCTTAGAACCAACATGAAGGCTTCAAAGAGAGAGTACAAATGCCACATGGTGTCTGCGGTTGACAAAAGTAACGGTACAAGTAAATAAATAAAATAAATAAGAATAAGAAAAGAGGCAATATTTGTGCTGAAATTGACTTAAGGCCATAAAAAGTCGCACACACATGCAAATACAAATACAAAGGCGGCAGAAAAGTAGAAAGAGATGTGAAAAATGCCAAGGCTTACGATTTGTATGTGCGTATATATTATATACATATATAAATGTATTTATTTGTTTGTTACTACAAGATTTTGTCAGCGCAACAGTTGCTGAGCCAACACGACATTACTGTCACCAACAACAGCAACATCAATTGCAAACACGACAGACTAAATAAATACGGACAAGAGCTCACTTGAGTTGCATGCAAAGTGCTTAGCTGGTGACTTTTGAGAGAGTAGAATTTCTGTAGGCAACAAAAGTTGAATACATTTTTTAAGAAAATAGGGTTTTAGATGTTTATTAAAAAAATTTAAAATAAAAATAAATTTAACAAATATATCTGGGAGCTAAAAAGGTTTTGGAAAGAACAACCTAAAAATATTGAACACAAAGAGAATAAAACCCCAAAAAGACTGATACATTTTTATCTAAGACTCTGCAGCTCTAAAGATACCTAAAATATCAGTCATGTGTAGCTATACGAGTACCATACCCTTAGGCGCTTGCAATAATTTTCTCAGATAAATACATATTCTACGGAACGTGGAAACTATTTTTTTATGTATTTAATATCAATTATTTCGATTTATTTATCTTTTTTTTATTTTTCTTCACAATGCTTTCACCGAAGACCATTATTTCCATTACAAATGCATTTCTTATATCATAAAAGTGGGTAAAGGAAGTGAATATATTTTCGACTGTTACTCTGAAAAAATGGTTGAGAGGCTTCTCTACATTTCCTACAGAAATCAGAGTGTCCCGATTTACATTGGGAAAAAAGCACCCGGATATTCCCCGGGTAACTGATATTTCAAAAATATGTATTTTGCTAAGTTGGTCTTTAATTACTACGCCCACTATGAGCACGATCTTGCAAACTGTTTTTTTATTTAGCTTATTAAGTCGGTGAGCCTCAGTAGTGCTTTACAATTTTTACAATGAATAAAATATCGAACAAAAGATTTGTCTCAAATTTTGTACTTTTAAAAAAATGTATTTCTTTATATATATATTTTCTTTGATTAAAACTTGATCTCCAATACAATTTTGCACAAGCAACCCCGAAAAGAACTTTTCCGCTTACAAATTTTAGTGTTAGGATGACGTCATGGCTGCTAATAGTCTTTGATGACTTCTTCCAAACGTATTTAATGTATTCCGTCTGACCCGTGAAGGTTAATCTTGCCTTCATCAGTCCAAAATACATTCGCTCACTATTCTAGAGTCCAATTTTGGTGCGTTTCAGCACATTATAGACGCAGTTCTTAATGACGTTTAGTAAGCAAAGGTTTTTTAATTTTGTGCCTGGCTTTAAACCCTTGTTTTCTCAACTCGCGGCTTACAGTCATGTGAGAAACTTGTTTTCCGTAAGTTCTTTTCAGTTCTTTTTAATTCTCAGTACCTGATTTTACTGCTCTAGACATCAGCAAGCGGTTAATAGTTCGTCCGTCGTGGTTATTTACAACGGATCGTCGACTAAATCGATGCTTTGGTACTGAAATTTCATTACAGTTTGCAATATTTTTCACATACCCAAACGAAATTTCAGCTAAATTTGCAAATTGCCGATATGAAAGCCCTTCATTCAATCATTGAAGCACAGATCTTTTAATAGCGTCAGCAAATTTCTACATTTCTCTAAAAAGAACAGTGTGTATGCTAGTACGATTTGAACAATTGCTTTGAAAATTGCTTGACTTGGACTTGGAAAATTTCCTCAATATATCTCGTCAAATGAAAAGTTTTCCCCACAAGCACTTGATACCGATCGCTCTGTTTGTATAATATCTATATGTTATAATGATTCGATATATTTTGGCCCTTCACACTGCAGCTGATAATGTAAAGAAATAATCATAGAAATACTTACCTTAAAATGTATGTAAGCACCACACGTACATGCATGCCACATAACTGTATTCCCACATACCGTGTGCTTAAATTTCAAAATTTCTCAACTGCAATACAAAGAAGGTAATGCTTAGAGCAATTTAGCAAATGCTTAGCAGCATTTGTCGGAAGCATTTCAGCAAACAGTAAAATTCCTACACCCCCACACCACATTTAACTCTCCACCAATGCCACCAGCATTTGCAGCAAACAATTTCATTTCAATTCTTGCGCTCCTTTCTTCTTTATTTAATTTATTGTGCATGTGCTTGATATTTATTGTGCATTCCAATTCACTCACAAAATATTCGCTTGCATTTTTCACTACACGTACACATAGATATCTGTGTGTGTGTGGAGGTATGTGTGTAGATATTATAGTTCGTACTCCCACCTGCTTGGTATATAAATTCGATTACGTGCTAGAACAACACATAGCGCAGGAGCTGCATTGCAAACGTGCTATTGTCTGCTGGTCCGGTGAGGTATCAAGTAATAAATGTTAACTAAACGATTGCACTCAAATTGCTGACCACAGGCGTTGGCTACTGAGTAGTAGCGAATGTTTTAAGGCAAATTGCATAATGTGCATTGCGTTGTTGTTGTGTGCGTTGAAGTTATGATATGCTGAAATTAGTAATCCATACATCAAAAAGGGTCTTCTAGCAGAAGCGCTGGCATACATGGCGTATGAGTAATATTTGCTTTCATTTCGTAGAATATTTTGTGATATAAATATATATTTTTAGGAAATAAATGCATATGAATAGATCCAAAATTCGTTAAATTTTCAAGCTGTAAAAATTATAACCAAAACTCAGTTACAAGCTGCTTTGGGTTACACGTGGCGTATGAGTAACATTTTACAGCACTTTATGAATAAAATTCGTCTTGCATATTACACTGGTAGACACATAATTTGCGACATGAAAATTCTTAGGTGTTTCTAATGCTGTTTGATACACTGAAGTCAAATCTGAAAACCGAATTTTTCTATCACCCACAGATATTCTGTGATCTGAGGCTTTAGATTTTACAATACATAAAATTTCATTATATTGCATCATCTCATATTTTCATACGATCACGGATTTATCCGATTTAGACTTGTTTGAAGTAAAGAGCGTATTTGACAATAATTTTATCAGTAGACTAACGGTGTCCGAATCGGTTAGGTGTTCTATGTTTGAATAGCAAAACGAACTCTATTTTGGTGTTAAAGTTGGGGACTAAGACAAAGGACGGGCCCCCTCATGTCTATTGTAAAACCTGTGTAACATTGTTAACAGCTTGGTTAAAAGGTTCAAAACGTAAAATGCCTTTTTGCAGTGCCAATGGTTTGGAGAGAACTTAAAGATTATATTACAGATTGCTATTTTTGTCTCACGAATATTAAGGGTTACGTACTGTAATTTACCATCAGCTTTAAGACCTGTCAAACACAGTGAATCACTTCTATTCCAGAATCTTGGAGTCTCGATGGAGAACTAGAATCGACTAGCTCTTCAAGTGATGTTACAGAAACCGCAAAGGAAATGATAACCGATCCTTTATTGGATTTAACAGGGTGTTCAACAGGACCACAACTATTTTCACGGGTGATCTTAATGACTTAGTTCGAGATCTAAGCCTTTCAAAATCGCAGTCCGAACCTTTAGCATCCAGACTAAAAGGTTGGAACCTTCTACAAAGTAATGTAAATATTACATTTTACAGAAAAAGGCAGAAAGACCTCACAAATTGCTTTTTTAAAGAAGGTGATCTAGTATACTGTTCAGAAGTTAAACTTTTGTTTAACGCACTAGGACAGAAACATGATCCACGTGATTGGCGTCCATTCATTGATTCCTCTAAACTTAGTTTAAATGCAGTGTTGGTTCATAACGGTAACAAATATCCATCTGTGTTCTTAGCTCATGCGGTTTATATGAAGGAATCATATGAGAATATGGGAGTTCTTTTAGAGTACATCCGTTATCATGAGTATGGTTGGGCAATATGTGGAGACCTAAAAGTAATAGCCCTTCTTCTTGCAATGCAACAAGGATATACGAAATATTGCAATAGGCAAACATGACAGCCGTGCGAGAGGTTGTCATTATGTACAAAAGCAGTGGCCAGTGCGTCAGGCACACACTCCAGGACGAAAAAACGTTACCAGTTCAGTTGATCCCAGCAAGCTATTACTACAACCTTTGCATATTAATTTGGGTTTAGTGAAGAATCTTGTTAAGGCAATAGAGAGAAATGGAAGAGGGTTCTTGAAACTGAAACAAAAATTTCCAAAAATCAGTGAAGCAAAAATTAAGCAGGGCATATTTGTGGGTCCGCTAATAAGAGAATTAATGAAAAATAAAACATTTGAGGAAATGCTCAATGAAACCGAAATACGAGTCTGGAGTGCCTTTAAAAGCGTTGTTAAAAATTTTCTTGGAAATGTGAATGCTGACAATTACAAAGATATTGTGACTAATCTACTTACTGCCTATAAAAAAATGGGTTGCATCATGTCCCTTAAAATTCACTTTCTGGGCTCCCATCTGATTTTTTTCTTCGAAAATGTATAGGCCGTATGTGACGAACAAGGCGTTTCCACCAATACATTTCTGCTATGGAGATGCGGTACCAAGGCAAGTGTAGTGCTAATTTGCTTGCCGATTATTGCTAGACGTTGTTAAGGGATACCCCAAAAACAAAATATCGCCGAAAGACATCGACAGTAACATTTTAAGGTACTCTTTCGATTTTTTTTTAACAAAAATCCTCATAGAAAAAAAATTTTAGGTGATAGAAGAAATCTGTGGCTATTTTCTGCATTTGTGGCTATTTTTACATAATAAACACTTTGTTCTGTTCATGTTACAAACAACAAGTGGATTTTTGCTTACCAGTGAATTAAATACTTAGAACTGGAAGTATCGTCATTTTTTATTCTCCGAGCCAAATAAGATACTTGTAAGAAATCTCTTGTATTTGTGAAGGGTATTGTAGCTTTGGTGCCACCGAAGTTAGCGTTTTGTAATGTTTTAATTCTTTATTTATTTGTTTTTTAATTTTTACTCTTTTAAACAGTAAAAAACTATTTCAAAAAAATAAATGTTTTTGCTTAAATTTTTTAAATTTACATTAATAAAAATTTTTGTAATTGTTCTATTTTCTAAAATGTGTTTCTCAATATTTTTTTAATTTTATTATTATTTTTTTTAGTCTGCTAATTAACTTAAAAACTTTTTTTCATATATATTTTTTTGTTTATTTAAGTATATTCAGTAAAATTTTTGGAATTTTTATATATTTTATGATATGTAAAATTAAAATTGAAAATTATTTTCTAATTATTTTTAAATAGTTTGCTTTTTTAAGGAAATTTATCTCAAGAATATTCTCAATAAAAATTTGACCTTTACAACTGTGATATTTTTTGTATTTATTTTTTTACACAACAAAATTACTGCGTTCACCTCACTCAATTCAACCACGTCCTTCATTGCGTATTTACACATTTATTTCGTGTGCGAAGGACACACGTCGCATACTGAGTGGGAGACACGTCGGCGGACACCAGGTCGTATACGTGATAAGCAATTATTGACTGTCGTCCTGCGTCAGCATACAAATAAGTTGGCGTTTCGTGATTTTCTTTTTCTGTTTATATTTTTATTTTTAGCTATACTTCTTTATTAGCCAGCGTACAGCAGCTGGTGCATGCAAATTAACAGAAATACGAGAAAAAAAGAAAAAATAAAGATATTTAACCCTCACTGCCAGAGGGGGATGAGAGATGCAGCTGTGTGGAGGTGGCGGGTATCAGAGCACATAAAGAAAAGAAATCGATGGCAAACTTGGCCTTCGCATACAAATGCTTGTTAACTCGAAAGCGTAGAAGCCAAGACTGCAGCGCGTTGCAAATCAAATGCAAATACATACAAACATAAACGCAATGCATTTATATGTCGGTAGCATTTGTTTGAGAAATTCATGCAAATATACATGCAAAATTCGAAGACACTCTAGTTTTGGAGCGCACATACACAGGCGATTGCATAAATTTGCATTTTTGCTGCACACACACACGCACATATTCAAATATATGTATGTAGACAGGCAGCGATGTGTAGTTGCCTGGAACTATGCCTCTCTGTTTTGGTTTGTACGAATTTTGTGTTTTGCTTTTTTGGCCCTTTTTGGCATGCATTGCATGTACCACAACTTGCGGTTGCCAAACTTACCACGACTACATGTTGGAATTTAGTATGTTGCATGCAACATTCATAAAATGCTAAAGGCTATGCGCAACGTTGTGTCAAAGTCTGCAAAATAATGGCGCTGGTGGTAGGCGAAGGTAGTTGCATAAGAATGAGTGAAATATATACAAGTGAATGTGCATATACAGGGTGTTGATTTGGATTTGATAAATTTTCAGTTATGTTTTATAAATTTTTCTCTTTTGGTGTTTTTAATGTATGGTAGTTGGAATTAAAAAATGATAGTAACATCTATTTTGTTAAACACTTTTTACAATTAATTTTTACTTTTCGAAAAATTTCGTAATTTTTTTTTTTAATTTTTCCTATTAGCAAGGATTCAATAATTTAAACAGAAACCTTTGTGAGAAAGTTTTTCGAATAATTAAAAAAAAAAATATTTAGAAAAATAATTATAATATTTTGAAATTTTTCTTATTCTTTTAACTACTGCTATTCAATCATTGAAACAAAAAATATTTAAAAAAATTCTTTCGAAATCTTTTTGAAAACATTTTCAAAAAGTTTTTATACACGAAAATATTTCAAATTGGAATCCGATAGTTATAATAATTGGGGTTTTGAATGATTCGTAAAGATTTTTGAAAAAAAAATTGTTTCGAAAAATTTTAGAATTTGTCTCTTATTCTTCTGACATTGTATGCTTGAAATAAGATATGCTTAGTTCAACATTTTTTGAAAACTATTATTGTACGAAAAATTTTGAAATTTTTCGTTTTAATTTGTTTTTTATTCAATAATTTTTTAACCTTTCAAAAAAATTTTAAATTTGATGTTTGATTTTTCCTATCAGCTATGATTCAATAATTGAAAGAGATACCTTTGTGAGAAATTTTTAATAATAATTTATGAAATCATCATTTTTTGAAAAACTTATGAAAAAAATTGAAAACTTTGGTAATTATTTTTTGATTCTGCTGATATTGAATGCTTGAATTGGGAGATATTTAGTGCAAAAGTTTTTGAAAATATTTTATTTTTCCAAAAGTTTTGAAATTTTTGATCCAATTTTTTTTTTCTTCACATCAGTCATTTTATTTTAGTTTAATCCTACAGTTCTAAAGAAACATAAAGGAACTTTAAACTTCTAAAAAATTATTTTTTGGACTCTGTACCACCCTGCAAAAGTTTTTAAATTAAATTTCTTTTACTTTTTTGGAAAAGTTTTAATTTTTGATTTTTCCTAGCATTGATTTTTCGATGTAGTTGAAACAGAAAATATTTAATTAGAAATTTTCGGCATTTCTTATAATAAAAAAAAATAATAATAATCGAAAACTCGTTAACTTTTTATTCTGACTTTATTTTTGATCAGCTTTATCACTGGAACTTTATACATCGATGAACTTTTAACTTCTAACAAAACCATATCTTAGCCTCAGTGTCACCCTGTTAAAATAGTTCTAAGTATGCGTAGTCTACATTAAAATTTTTGAATAAATATACAAGCGCTCAGAGAAATAGTTACAGTCAGAAAGTCAAATTATGCCGCAGTATGCAGCACACACACACGAGGACTCTAGCAGCAAACGGGCAAGAGAGTAACGTTTGCTTACATGTATGTACTATGTATATATGTGTGCACGTGTGTGTGTGCGTTATAAAAGTTGAATTTGCAGTGAATTTAATTTGGCAGTAAATGCAAATTTTTGTCTCAAAATCAACTTGGTGGTGCACAGTCTGCACACAAAACTAAACAAAGCACACACCAACTCTTATACAACTATCGTGATGGGTTTTGTAGCTGAGAGTAAGCGCAGTCACAGCTCTGCAGAAGTGAGTATGTGTAGTTATTGCTGGAAAAGGAAGAAGTGATGGACTTTTGAGCTTTAGCTTCACTTCACCTACATTTTGGCAGAACATACTATATATAGATATATTTACGCATAAATGTGTATGTATATGTAAGTTCCTACAGGCGCATGCAAATTTTCAAATGAATAATGCAAGTTTTTGCACTGCAAACAAGCTAACCAACACACTCTTTTACTAATATATTAATGCGTGTGTGTTTTATATGATGACGAAGGCAAGTATAGGTCTGTCTGTTAAATAATTTCGACATTTCGACATGTTGTTTTGTCTAGCATGTAATTCAAAGCATGCTTTTAGGGATATTAGTACAAATACATAAAATTATTACTTCAACCCATTTAAACATATGTCATATGTATGTACGCACTTCAGTATAAAGTGTATACTACAATCATTTTTATACAAATACATCAAGACTAGCAGCTGTTTAATGTTTTTTGGCTTATAAATTTCAATTATTAATATTTTTTATAGTAGCAGCTATATGTTATAGTGATCCGATATCGGTATTTCCGACAAATGAGCAGCTTCTTGAAGAGAAAATGATGTTTGCCAAATTTCAAAACGATATCTTTAAAAACTGAGGGACATATATACACACACGGATAGACAGACGGACAGACAGATAGACGGATATGGCTAAATCCACCAGCTCAACATTTTAATCATTTGTATATATACTTTATAGAGTCTCCGACGCTTCCTTCTGGGTGTTACAAGCTTCGTGGCAAACTTAATATACCCTGTTCAGGGTACAAATATATATTTTGATCTTGAGAGGGAACATTTTTGATCTACAAAAAATCGAAAAAACATATTTTTATGAATAATTGTTATCTCCTAACAAACTTCTTTATTCCAAAAAAATACATTCACTTTGAAGTATCTCAATATATCGGATTCCTCTCTTAAATATCTCCACATTAAAAAAACCCAATAAAACGGATCTCTTTTCTCAACCAAATATAAAGGCATTAAAAATCAAATTTCATTCCTTTTCTTGCATTTAGAATTTCATAACTTATCCACTTCAAACTTATTTTAAAGTCGAAACAAACTTTTATGTGGAGTTGAATTATTTTAAATTCTATGCATTGCAACACATTAGCTCGCCTTTATGAGCAAAAGTCATTTCATACCATTTTTAATAGACTTTTTTTTGTATACATTGAAATTTAGAATCTCAGTACATGATATTTCTAAAAACTACATATTGCCAAGTTGGTACACTGCCCTTAATTATTATGCCAAATATAAGCGCGATCGTCAGCCAGTATGTTAATAGCAGCACCTCAGAAGTGCGTATCGATTTTTGCAATGAATAAAAGAATCGAAGAAAGGATTTGTCTCAACTTTTCTATTTCTAATAAAATTTCGTATGAAGAATCATTGCGAATGTTGGTAGAGGCTTACGGTGATTCAGTATTATCAAAAACACAAGCCTACTAGTTCTACAAAGCCTTCAAAGATGGTCGAGAGATCATTGAAGATCGACCTCTTCAAGTGATGAAATTATTAAGTGATAGATATGGTGCTTGAAAATCATTAGGCAAATGTTAGAGAGATCACAAGAGAGCTCGACATCTTCCGCGAGTCCGTCTGTATGATTTTTGTGGATATATGGGGTATGAAACGCATTCTTGCTCGACTAGTCCCGATAAAGCTGAATTCTTTTCAAAAGAGTACCGATAACAGATCTCTTTGAACAACCTTGCTTGCGCGCATTCCGACCCTACATTTAAGAAAAGCATTACAACTGTCGATGGGACATGGGTTTATGAGTTTGAACTATACACAAGTCACAAACTACCGGAATGAAGGGAAAAAATCAGCAGAAATCAAAAAAACCACACCAAAGTTTTTTACGATGTTCGTAGTTTGGTGTATAATGAACTTATTCCGGAAAGTAAGAGATCAATACGGAGTTCTATTTGACAGTATTGAGCCGTTTGTGTCAGAAGATCCGTCGCAAACTGCCGGAATTGTGGAAAAACATTCGATGATAATGCGCCATCGCCTCGAGCCACAATTGTCGCCGAATTTAAAGCAAAAAACGCAATGATTACCACCGATTAATCACCATATTTACGAGATTTGGCTCCGAGTGATTTTTTCTTGTTCCCCAAACTGAAACTGCTGCTCCTTGGAACCAGTTTTCAATCGATCGATAAAACAAAAATTGGTGAAGGAGCTGAATGCCATCCAGAACGTGCGTATGAAAAGTTTTAGTTTTATTTATAATTTTCGGGTACACAATGTGTAATAAGCAGAAAGAGAGGAGGTTTCAAAGTTTGGAGATAAATAGCATCTTAAGAAGAGCCGTACAGCAACTTTTTTTAAACCTCACCGATCGATTAGTTAAAGGAAATAAAGTTTTTGTTATATAAAGATGTATATATATTTCACAGCAGTGAATTTTTGCCATTATGACATATCTTCTTTTTCTTCTTTACTGGCGAGGAGACCGCTTAGACCGATATAGCCGAGTTAACAACAGCGAGCCAGTTTCTTCTTTTCACTTATTTCGTTTCTTCTTTTCGATTCTTTACGACTTATCATTATCAGAAAATATTTTGCCCTTAGATACCATACAGGTTGACCAATAAATGCAATAAAAAAATCGGTCATAAGAACTGGGTTCCACATATTCGTGGTGAGCAGCCATTTTTATACGTAAGAATACACGTCCTGTTTGATATTGTTTGAGCAAAGTTTCATTTAGACTATTCAACTAGTTATCACTAATCAGGCAGGGCACCCCAACCAAATTAATGTTAATTATATTTCTGCATAGTTACGGTATTCTATAGTGTTGTGGACAGATATACGGAAATCTAACAACCGGAAACCAAAATGTTCAGCTGTTCGCTGCGCTAACGGGAGCTCTAAGATTGTTGGCGTAAGCGTGACTTACGTATAGAAACTTAACTTAGCTCAGTGGGTAATGGCGGTTTTGCGGGCATTGACTACATTACCCCACTTTTTAATTGAAGATAAAGATTTCAGGTAAACCTCGAAAAAGATGATTGATGATGAATAGGAATGCCAGCTGCTCGCAACACTTAAGGCATTTATCGAAAATGGCGGACGGAGTTAGTGCCAGAATATACTGTCCCAAGTAAGGCATAAGGCAGCCTTTTAACCTGGCGGATTACTGCAGAATACTTCAAGCAAATGTCCTTACTATTGGAAAAGCCGCTTGGCTAACCACCAATGCATCAGCAGGCAACTTCAGAGTTAATATAATGAAAATAATTTTAAAATAATTAGGTTTAAGGAAGCTTTCCATTAAAAATTTTATGGAAAGAGCTCGTCGTTTGAGACAATAAAATGGATAAGCCATATCATTAGATGAAGTTAGGAAAAAAATTGAATCATATCACTGCATAATGTCATTCATAAATTGTAGCAATCAGCATAACAATTATCATCAGTTCTCAAGTAATATGAAATTTAATAATAGAATAACTTCAATAATTAGCTTTCTACTAAGAAAATTTTCTTTCTTATTATGATATATTGCGCAGAATTAATTTTGTTTGAACATTGTTGTTCGTATGTTTTCAATCAAAAACTTTTTCACCATTTATTTCAGTTTGCTAAATTTTGTTCTCTTTTGTTTTGTAGTTATTGACAAATAACATAATATATTGTTCCTTTAATTTTATTATACCCCGAACCGACCCAAAAGGAAACGCCGCAGATCATATAATATATAATATAAATGATCAGTGTGTCGAGCTAAGTCGATTTAGCTTAATCGTTCTGTATATTCAAAAAGTTTTAGAGGTATCGATCCAAAATTTTGAATAAGTACGCTTCTACCTAAGAAGCTGCTTATAAGTTGAAACTGTTGATAGCTGCCACACGAACTGATCGATCAGCCTGTACCCTGTACGGAGAACTCTTGTCTTTGACATGTTATCTTCACGAAATTTGGCACAGATAATTTTTTGTAGTAACAATATAATCACTGAATATATTGTTCAGATTAGATAACTATAGCATATAACTGCCATATAAACTGAACGATGTAAATCCAAACTTTGTATGTAAAACTTTTTTCGTTAAAGGGATATCATCGCGAAATTTTACACAGATTATTGTCAAAAGCAACGATTCATACCTTGAAGAAATTGTTCAGATTGAGCAACTATAGCATATAACTGCCATACAAACTAACCGATCAAAATCGAGTTTTTGTATAGAAAACTTTTTATTTGAAAATATATCTTCATGAAATTTGACAAGGATTGTTTTTCAAAACAACGCCACAATATTCGGATATATTTGTTCAGATCGAATCTCTTTAGTATATAGTTGCCAGACAAATTTACCGATTAATATCAATTTTTTTGCACGAAACCTTTTGATTTGTGAAGGGTATTTTTTTTAGCCGCAGTTAACACTTTCTCTTGTTTTTCTTTGAACTTAAGCGAATATAATTTCTGCACAACTTTGTGCTATAAATCACAGTCAATATGGCAACTCAATCGCATAATGGCTTTAGCAAGCGTTAGAATTGAATTGTGAAGTTGTGCAAGGCAGCAGATGCTGGCAATTCTTCAATTATTCGTACCGTAGGGAGAACGCAAGCAGACGTTGCTGTTTTTATTGATTATGAAAAGACGTGGGCGCGAAAAGTGTGAAACCATAATAACACAATTTTGTTTTTAATAATTTTTCTTTTTTTCCTTTTTGAAACAAATTACTTTTTTTCGAATACCAAAATAATCGACGCGTCAACGCTTACCTTTTTATGGTTATGACACTTTTCAGCTACGTACTAGACAAATTTTTAGCATAACTGCCTAACAAGCGCCTGTGTGTATGCAAAACAATTTCTATGGCAGACAGATAACTGCATGTGTGTGCGTAAATATTTATGCGGTTGTGATTTATAGCATTCGATTTGCGTAAACGACAGACAACTGAATCAGCAAATCTGCAGAGATAGAGCAAGAATAACAAAAATCATAACAACAGCAGCAGACCTGCGGGTGTCGCTGATTTCAAAGTGAGTGGTTTTGGGTTCTGTTTCTGCCACCTGCGTGAAACTCCCTCACTCTCTCTCTGCTGACTCAGTATACCGACAACAAATTTTCTGACGACTGAATTTAAATAAGCTAAGCAACAATATTAAGCGTGGGTTAGTTGTGGGACAGAACCAATAGCAACAAATGCGTCGAAATGCAAATTATAATAACGCCAATGTGCCATATTTTATGTGGAAATCTTGAATGAGGTGCAAAAAAATAATTCGAAATTGAAGAAAGAATGCTCACACACCTGCCCGCACGCACTGTATGTGTGCGCAGCGGCGAGCGAATGGGCGCATAATGAATTGGTTTGCCGTGAAAATGGAAATGAGCATGGAAATGGCAACAAATGAAATTACATTTTGCAATCGGAGGTTTTTCTGCAATTTTTCCAGATTTTTTTCCTCTCTTTTCATATTTTTTTACACGCTCTACTACAGTGGCATGTGTTTTTTTATGCTCGCAAGCAACAACAAGAAAATTTCCATTCGAAAAACAAGTGGGCGTATGCCAACGGCATGATATTGGAAAGAAATCAGCGCCACCTCGATACCTAAAACAAAAGCGTCTAAAAGTATGCAAAAACAAGTAGAAAGTGTTGTAGAAAGCATCTGGGTGGTATGGCAAATAGCGCAATGTATTGAAAAGTAATTTGCGCATTATTTTTTTGCAGTTCGCATATTCCTTTTTCTATTCTTTTCTCTCTGCGCTGCTGAAAAAAGTTTTCCACGCACTGTTGCAAACTTCTAATTCACTTTAATCAAATGGAAAAATTTAAATTGGATAATTTCAACGTATTCTCTGGCAATCTTTTATGTTCACACTTATTTGATGGAGTGTAATTGTGTGTGTCTAATTTGATTAAATGTGTTGAAAAAATAATTGAAGGCAAATTGAAAATTAATTTGTTGATGTTGAGATGGATATAAAAGGGGCGAATGCTATGTGTTATTCAAACTTTACCTTTTACATGCGTAATTGAATTAAATAGTAGGTGCTTAATCAAGAAAATTTCAAGACACTTCTAGTCACAGATGCCTTATTACAATCCATTATCTCAAACTCTACACATACCTGACGCCCTCCGTAATAACATAGCCTTTCTAGAACAGCGGGGATTATGCGCAAAGGATTCAGACGTTTCGTGAAGAGGTCAGCGATTTCGATGAACTCGAAAGTAGCTAGCAAAAGACATGAGCTAAGCTGGTCTATATGCAAGGGCTGACACTAATTCCAAAGCTGAGGCTCGTAGGCATAGTCTGGCTATAAGGTGGGGAAGAAAAATAGGGTAGATGCGAAAAGTAAGGCTATTCATAATGAATATGACTGAGAATGGCCTACATTTAAACCTAGCTAAAGCAAGGATGCGAAGAGAGTCATGCTGATTGCCTGCTGAGAAGGGTACAGCTGCAACTACCAACCGATGAGGAGACCATTGGTTGCACGAAAGTGGTTCAACTCAATTCAAAACTTCAACTTGCAGCAGCGGCAATTAAACGACAGAGGTCTATGAAAGAGTCTAAACCGTCAGCCAAAAGATCGGAGACATAACGTGTCGTGATCCGGAAGCGCATTATTATTGGTTTGCTGGGTAATCACTAAGGAAAAATTCCCAGAGCTCAAAGGAAGTGGGCAAAAAATTTGCTGGAAGTGCTACTGAGCAGTCCCCCTCTGCAACCGTACTCTACAGATGCCGGCTGGTACCAGGGCGATTGACTGAATACAAAATAAAAGTCTTACTCACCAGCACCAAGAAGGTGGAAGAACGAATAGAGCTCACCAAAGGGGTGTGCTGGATTACTTCGCAGCCGCAGCTGAAGTATCTAGGCGTAATAACATTATATAATTGGATTCCAAATAAAATTTAAGGAACATCTAGAATATTCTTCCGGTAAAGCAAACAAAATTTATAATGCCCTATCGAGAATGGTAACCATTAGAGGCTTCGTGCATTCCTGCCGGCGATTTTTATTAGCGAAAGCAATGATTTCCGAAATATTGTATGCAGATCCAGTATGGATACAGGTAATGGATATAAAAGCGTATGCTAAACAAATAATTGCATTGGATAGGATTTCTGTAATTCGAGTAAAAAGTGCTTATATAGTCTGGCTATATTAACCGACGCTGCTGAAATATTAGCCAGTCTGCCAGCCATTGACGTCCACGGAAACGAAGTCGGCAAAGACAGAGGAGAAGGACAAGAGTATCAAAATGTGGCTACAGCGGTGGCAATTCTCATCCAAAGGGCCCTGAACTCACAGACTTATTTCGTTGTTCACTCCTGGATAGACAGAAGACATGGGGACCTGGATTTAAATCTGGCCCAACTCCTTAGTGGGCATGGGTAATTTAGAAGCTACCTTTATAGATTCAGCAATGACATGGCTTCGCTCTACTATAAAAAAAACAGTTCGAGATCAAAATGATGGCGTCCGACTATGCTAGATCAATCCAATTGTATAAAGCCGCTGTAGCCAGTGTTGAGCAATTATACCCTCACGAGTGAAACCTCTGTAGGCTTCATGTATGCTGGTAGATCATACCACTCCTACGCTATCATGAAAGTGAGCTTTACGAAATCAGAATAAATAAATGAGTTTCCTGTCGCTACTAAATTATCTCGCATAAACATATGGCTATATTTGGATGGAATGGATACCATTGAATCCAACAGTTAAGTAGGCTGTGTTTCGATTACCCGTGCATCCATTTCTGGATCGATTTGTGAATGATAATGAACAGTCACTTATGAAAATAGTCAAGCCAAATTTGACGGTTAGAAAGTTTTCGCAATGTGTTTGGTGAGAGTGGTAGGGAGTCGACTGGAATGACTGCTTCTATATGGCCAAACTCTTAAAAAATATGTTGTTCTGAAAAAAGCAACAAATGAATCGTCTGAGAAAAAGCATTAGAACAAGTTCAGTCCAGAAGAACACGGCCGTTAAGCAACGAAGCTAATATAGACAAATATAGAAAAATGTGTTTCATGCAAAGTTTTCCATACAAGAACGACGCTATCAGTCAATAACCGATCTGAACTCATCGATAATGAAACACCTTCAATGTAATAAAAATTAATGGACATTTTTTCACTAGACCCACTCAAGATATAAAGAATGCTACAAATGTCGAAAATTTTTTAAATTTCAAGTAAATATTTCCGCTGTTCTTTACTAAATTCATTAAAATTATTAAATCAGACCAAAAATGAAAATAGATTTTTAAATAAGGTGCTTATTTAATTTGAAATTTCTGTAGAAGAACGAGGTAGCTTCACAGAAGAATGAAGCTACCTGGCATCTCGGTTTTTGAGAATACTTGTAAAATTAATGTTAAAGTATATTCGAACTGTCGAATGAGCCTTGTTTTAGCTCGTTGGCATAACCGCAATTTCACGTTCGATACTCATTCGAAGTTCATCAATGCCGATTTTGGAAAGCCTTTTCAATGGCCTCTACGTCTGCATAACGCTTTCCTTTCAATAAAAATTGTGCAAATGCAACCAAGTCCATACCAACCAATTTTCATCCGTAATGTACGGCCCCATGACGCCGCTGTCTTTAACTCAAGTTCAGTGGTCAAGCGGCTTAGGATACAAGATTAAGTAGGCAAAGAATAGTAAATTTCCCAAAATTCGCCACAACGAACAGAGATACGCTTGAGAATGAGAGAATGATTTGGGTCACGCGTTCGAACTGTGCCTCTCGATTTACATTTTTGCTCTTGATCCGATTTAGTTAGTAAATAAATATAATTCCATGATTGGCAAACCTAATTATTTCAATTGGCCTATCGATTTTGAGTAGTAACTATTAGTCGCTCTTTAATGATTCAAGTTGATATAGTAAACATTTCCAATTATTTCAAAACAAACCGATTTAATAAATATAAACTTCCTAATTATTTCAATGTGTATTTCAGTAGTAACGTCGCTCTTTAATGATTTGATATTTTCAGTGTCAAAACAAAGGCTTCAAACCTCTTACCAATATCAATCTCCAAATTCAATTACATGCAAACTGATTTGTTTACAGGAATAAAGCAAAAGCCAAATATTTAGTTGTTGTTGTTTGCCTTTGTCATTTGTTTATATACGAAAACATGATGGCATATTGAGAGGAAAACAACCGACAAAATTTAATAACAAAAATAACAACAAGCGATACACTGCAAACCATTTATCGAGCAACAGGAAAAGAAGGAAAACTAAAAGAAATTGGTCAAAAGAATTTATATTCCGATATATATAAGCATTATATACCTATATACATTATATTGTACGTATATAAGCCCAAAATCAATTTCCAAGTATCACACTGCCTCTCAGTTACCAAGCGACGCCGCGCAGCAAGGAAACAAAAATGCACCTGAGGGCAGGTCAACTAACCGAAACAAAGAAAGAAAATGAAATTGAATGAAAGCAGAAATGAAAAGTAAATAAATTGCCGTTACCTAAAATAACACATTTTCTAAGGGCATATACTAAAGAGAGAACGAGAAAAGCAAGTCATCTTCAGATACATTCCAATTAAGTCAGCAGAAAAGTAATAATCAATGATGTTTATACATATGGCAGCACCAGTGCGTGCCACTGCGCCTTATTTCTTTCCTTTGCCTTCCGCTTGCTTCTCTCTTTATTTTTCCTTCATTTTATTTCATTTGTTGCAATTTCCATCACCGCGAGGCAGTGTACAACTTCATTTGTTCGCCGCAAATTGAAACATATGTTTGCTTTGTCCGTCCGTTTGTTGGTCAGCGGGTCACCATTGTGATTACAACAAATGAGCCTAAATGCGTACAATGCCACATTCATTTCGTTTCTATTTTCGTTTCCCATTCATTCATTCACTCATTCATTGTGACAAGCCTGCTTTCTGTGTATACAGCTGTCATTTTCACTACTTTCAATTTCGTTCATTTCATTTGTTTGATTGCATTCACCGGCCACGGAGCACCGTGGTGAGTTGTGGTATTCGTTTTATGCTAAATGTGAATTTGTGGGTGGAGTCAGGATTACCTGTGTGTGTGTGTCTAATATTTAAAGGCATTTGAAAGAGTGGCTGAATACCCCACTCAGGCGTTTGACGCCTTGCAGTCGCACCCAAAATTAAGAGCAAAATAAATTTAGAAAAATAATTATATTTTTAATGCACTTAAAACAGATTTTTAAGCGAATTAATATGTCAAAAAAATAATGGAATTTATGGCTGAAAATAAGTTTAAAAGATTTTTATATTTTATGCAGATTTAAGTGCAGATTAAGCTGAAAAGTAAACTGTATTGAATTTGACTTCAAATCGGACTTCACTTAACTAAGCTACGCCTTCTTATATGTATAGTATATAATAATTAATAAATAAATGGGAAAATACACAACTTTAACTAGTTAAAGGAAGTAGGAGGTACTTAAAGTGTGATTCATTACGAAGTTCCCTACTTTTATCGTGATGTTTTGCTCCAAGAACTGAATCGAAACGGGATTGTCCGCATATACTCTAGACTTTACATAAAAAAGTCGAACGGTGTGATATCACACGATCTTGGTGGCCAGTCGATTGATCCGAGACGTGAAAGCATCTTCTCACCTAAGTGTTATCTAAATAAATCCATTGATTGATGCGATGTGTGGGAAGCGGCGTCGACTTTTTAAAACCAAATGTCGCTGAGATCACGAGCTTCAATTTGAAGCAACAAATAGTCGGTTATCATGACGTGATAATGGCCGCAATTGCCGGTTACTTTCCATCATTTTTGAAGAAAATGTAAAAATGGTAACTCTCTTCAGGTTGCTCTTCGTTACAAATGCAGTAATTTTGCTTCTTTACATAACCATTGAGCCTGAAATGGACTTAATCGCTGAACAAAATTTGACCGGAAATTGTCCGATCTTCTTTCAAATTTTCAAGAGCCCATAGAGCGAAGCGATGTCGCCGAATAGATTCAGTTCTTGCACAAGCTGTATTTTGTACGCGCCAAGTCATTCCATAAGTCAGCCCGAGTTGCTACGAACTACGCCGAATCCACTCTCCGCAGTGTTCGTTTACAGTTTCAGCTACGGCTGCTATATTTTCTTCACTGCGTGCTAGACTTGCCTTATTCGATGGAATATTATCCAATAATGAATACTGGGTGTTAAGATGGGTGATGGTGTTGCGAACAGGCTCAGTAGGCCGATTACGTCGACCATAAGTTGAGCGTAGAGCGCGAAACACGTTCAATACAGGACGTGAATTTTCGTAATGAACTACAACGACTTGTAAACGTTGTTCAGGCGTAAGTCTTTCCATCATGAAATACCAAATAACACTGAACAAAAATTATATGACAATTTGACACGATTCACGGGTGATTTGTCAAAAAAATATTAAAAAAAATACTTCTGTGTAAATCACCCGTTAGAAGTCCATTGCTATGTTAAAATAAGACAAAGAACCACTCGAAATAATGAAAAGTATGCTATCGTTAAGGCAAGTGTTGCTGAAGACTGCAATTTGTCGATTTCAAGCCGTTTTCAAGAAGTGGGACGATCTCAAACCACAAGCTGACGGATTTTGAAAAAGGTTTTGCGCTTGCATCCATATAAAATTGTTCTCAGGGTGTTAAGATTATAACCGAATTTCATTGAAACGGTATCTTAACGTTGAGAATATGCTGATTTTGCCTTGGAACCACTTGAAAACGATAATTCTGCAATTTCTTAAGTAAAATCATCTTCTGCGATGTTAAGACTCATTTTCATCTGTATGGTGCGTGGTAAATATTTTTGCAAAACTGTCGTTTCTGGTGCAAAGAAAATTCTAAAGTTATTCATGCACAACTAACCTAAATCGACAGTTTGGTGTGGTTTTTAGTCTGAAGTGGTTTTAAGAATGAATCTGGTGACAACGTTACTGTCAATGGCGAGCGGTGATAACCAAGTTTTTTAAAGCCGTAAAATTGTAAGAAGTTGACCTTGACAATAACTGGTCCAACAAGACGGGCCTAAGTGCCACACAGCTCGTACATCAATCGAATTATTTCGCGAGAAAAGTTTGGAGATTCGATTACACCATAAACTAATCTTGTGAGGCATTGAATTGAATTTGTGATTTTTGGAACAACTTGCAATAATAAAACAAATAGTAAAAAAATGCGATGAACTAAAATTGGGTTCATCGAATTCGTTCTTGCAAAATAAGTCGTGGAGCAATTTGAATAATGTTATATTCAAAAATGAATTAAATCGGTTATACTTTACATTAAATAAAAAAACAACATTTTAATTTCCATAACAACTATTTTGTTCTTGTTTTTAAGAAATGATATAGTTCTTATTTGAAAATAAGATATGGTATCATTTATATTTTTTCAAACCATTTTCAGAGCAGAGTTTAATTAACTCGAAACTTTTTCGTGTGTTACATAATTAACATGGAAATGCCAGGCAAAACTTTTTTGTTCGAATTTGTTATGCTTAAAAAGTAAGTTCATAGTTTAATAAACTTGGAACTGTGAAGCTAAACTTAGACCTTTTAAACTTGAAATAGTAAGTTTAGCTTAGAAGGCTAATCTAGAGAGATTGCACGTGGACCACTATATGTATATAAAGAAATATAAAGAATAATTCCTGTGTTCGAACTTATAAATTAGCAAAATCCTTAGGAACTAATACAAATTTGCACATATGTTTAATTTCCATTCTCGTCAGTACGGTGGAATGACTGAAGTTATGCGCTGCCAATGGTTTAAGACTTGACCTCGAAGCACTGGATAGTTAGGAAGGAAGTTTGAGTTGTATCCATCTCATCTTCCAACTTTACAGCATGGATGCCAATAGGACAAAGGCCTGTTAAAAGCACCGCGACGAGCGAGAGGTTACTCTTATTTAGGACATAGAGATCACTGGATCTCTTGCCATCAATCTTGGTCCAAAAAGTTTTTTCGACAGAACAAGTACCGACTGTAACTCAGCGCTGGCCAAGCTATCGATAGCTGTTCTAGGGTGCCTTTTCTTGCTGGCTCATCAGCCTTACAATTTCGTGCGATTCTACTATGACCCGGTACCCATACCAGTCTTATCACAAAGACACTAGATGCTATTGATAACGATGTTGGGCACTTCTCGACCAACTGTGTGCATTGTAAATAAGTTCAAGGCTAGTATGGCTGCTCTGTTGTTTGAGTAATGGCTGCAACCTCAGCTTGGAAGACACTGCAATAGTTAGGAAGTCTGAAGCAGGAATTGACAGTAAACTCATCACAACTCTTCCCAACTCAGAGTTAAATCAACTCTAAACTTAAGCTCAGAGTTTGGAATATTTTAAATCTAAAACTCATGTTAGTCACTTTAAAGCTTAATAAATAAATAAAATAGAATGTCAAGTTTATAACACTCAAAGTCCTAAATTCGTATTGATAATCTATTACTGCATAGAAATAATATTTAATACAACAAAATCTAAGCCGTAAACTCAAGTTAAACATCATAATTTTACAGTAAATAACAGAGAAATGTGAAGCTAAACTTAGAATTTCTTAAACTCTGAATTGTGAGCTCTAAATTCAATAAACTCGAAACCTTAAACATCATTTACTATAAAATTAATATTGAAATGTCAAAAAAAGTTTAAAGTTTTGTAAACTCAAAATCTTAAATTCGAGTTGTTATGTCTTGAATGTACAGAAAAATCTAAACCAACTTCGAGTTTAACCAACATAAACATAAACTCGAGTTATTCATGATATTTTACAAAACTAACATAAAAATTCGAGGCCCGAAACTCGATTAAGCTTTCATAAACCTAGAGTTTCGCAAACTCTAAATCTTAAACTCGAGTTTGGACGTTACGTAACAAAGTGTTTTTAGAAACAAAAAAATAGCAATTACCTTGCAACGTTGTGAAGTAAACGATAAGCAAATGTGTTTCCGCAGTGCCGTTATAAAATGTTGCAACGATTAACTGTGCCATAAAAACAATCACCGAATTTAATTTGAAAACGAAATTGCGCAGGAAAAGCGAACATGCAAAACATTTACCGGCCATTTGCTTTTGCTGCACAAGTACAAAATATTAAAAATAGAAATTAAAACAACAAAAACAAAACGGACAAAATGAAAGTATGCAAATACAGCGCTCCAGTGCTGGTGTTGCAAGTTGAATGTTGCAAGTAGTGCCTGCTTACGATTTCGGCGGTATTTTCGTACAGTCTGCTGGAAGCTCTTCTTACATCTTTTGCCCTTTGCGCATAATTTGCATAATATTTCTGCTTGTTTCTCATAATTACTTCCACCGCTGTAAGATTCGTTGCCTGCGCTCAGCATTTCGGTGCTGCGTTTACTTCGTTTGGCTCGCTTACTTTTTCAGTGTTTTCTTTGTTGCAACTCTTGGTGTGTTTTCTCACATATTCTTCAATATCCTGTGACCATCTTCTGCAGGCCAATATGTTTGTACTGTATCCTGCCCCGCTTGTCGTGATTTTTAGCATATTTTCGCTTGCTTTTTAAGCTTACTGCTTGCGTTTTCCTTCAATTCGCACGCATTTTTCATATATTCTCGCATACTCCTCCATTTACCTGCAACATTGTCGTGCCCTTAATTTTTTGTTTCTTTCATGAGCACTTAAATATGGTATCATTATACCCTGAACATGCTGTTATATATTAAATTTTCACGAATTGTTTAAAACTCTGAAAGAAATGTTGATGGCTCTATAAAATAGATGTATAAATGATCTGCGTGACGGAAATAATGGATCTAGTCATGTCCATCTGCTTATCGGTTACACGCGGACTAGTCCCTAAGTTCTTGAGTAATCGATCTGAAATTATGCACACGCCCTTTTCTCTACAAGAAGTTGCTGATTTGTTGGAACCGACGATAACATACCGTTATAGCATATAGCTGTCATACAAACTGAACGATGAAAATCATGTCCTTGTAGGAAAAACTTTTCTATTTGACAAGATATCTTAATGAAATTTGACACGAATATTTATCCAAGTCAATGGTGTAATCACCGAGGAAATTGTTCCGATCGAGTCATTATAGCATATAGCTGCCGTACAAACTGAGCGATAAAAATCAAGTCCTTGTGTGAAAAACTTTTCAATTTCACAAGATATCTTAATGAAATTTTACAAAATATTTATCCAAGTCAACAGTGTGATCGCTGAAGAAATTGTTCCGATCGGGTCATTATAGCATATAGCTGCCGTACAAACTGAGCGATAAAAATCAAGTCCTTGTGTGAAAAACTTTTCAATTTCACAAGATATCTTAATGAAATTTGGCATAAATATTTATCCAAGTCACATGGCGTAATGATCCGAAGAAATATTTATCATTATAGCATATAGTCATACAAACTGAGCGATGAAAATCAAGTCCTTGTGTGAAAAACTTTTTTATTTGAAGAATATTTATGAGTGATCGCTGAAGAAATTGTTCCGATCGGGTCATTATAGCATATAGCTGCCGTACAAACTGAGCGATAAAAAACAAGTCCTTGTGTGAAAAACTTTCTTATTAAACAAGATATCTTCATGAAATTTTGTAAAAATTATTTACTAAGACAATGCTATAAATTTCGGGCAAATTGAGTAGACCGGAGAACTATAGCATATAGCTGCCATACGAACTGAACGATCAAAATCTAGATAAATATGTTTTTACACATTTTATGCTCTAAGAAATTCACCTGTGTAGGGTATGATAGCTTCGGTGCAGGCTTATGTAATGATTTTTTTTTTTTATTTTGCATACCTTTCTCTTTACCTGCAACACTGTTGTGTCCTGAATTTTTTGTTTCTTTTACTTTTATATTTTCATTTTCGCTTTCACCATTTAAATGCGTCAAGTTGGCAACGCAGTGACATAAAATAAAATAAAATAAAGCAACGAAAACTACGCATTGCTGTAATCACCGCCAAATGTGTCAGTGCGCAACTTGCAACAATCTGCTGCTGCCGCTCCACTACACTTAACACGCGGTCCAACGCATTGCTGCAGAAGCTGCTTGCTCGCCAGGCGATTTTGTTGCGCTTGTTGCACACGCTTTGTGCGTGTCGCCTCGCTTGCTTTTCATAATCACCCACTTTGTTGTTGTTGTTGTGGACTTTATTTTCCATGTCGCTTGAAATGCATACAAAATGCGCACATTAGTTGTGCAACATTTGTGTGGCAATTGCTTTTCTGGTTGTTGTTGTTGCACATTTCTTTTCTCACCGAATTTCTTGTTTTTATTGTTATTACAATTTTTTTGCATTTCACTCAGCGATGGCGTACTTACACATGCGCCTCGCCTGCTAATGCCTTGCATTTGTGTGCGCTTTGCATACTTTCAGGCGTTTGCGGTGTGTTCGCAGTGTGTTTTTGTGTTAATTTCCAGCGCAATAGTCAAGCACTAAATGCTGGCTTTTATTATTGTTCGTGCCACTGCAACGTGCGCTTTAATAACTGTTATTTTTCACAATTGCACTTGCTACCTCTGTGTGTGTGTGAGCGCGTCTGTGCGTTTCGTTGTGCGCGCACTTTTCTTTACTGGCGTTGTGTGTTACTTTTACGCCATTTGTTTCAAGGCCGTCGCAATTGTTTCGCAATTTAAATTAAAATAGCAAACAACAACGAAAGCAACAACAACAAGCACTCATGCACAATGCAGAAAGCAACAATAGTTGCTGTGTGTTCTGCCTTTGCTCTCCCCTCGCTCCGACGCCTAACTGCAGGCCTTCGGTTTACCTTTTTTCAATTCAACCGCCATTGCGTCTACTCGACTACCCTGTGGCATCTATGGCTGCTGCTCCACTGCGCCACTTTCTGTTGCGTACTTTCTCTCCCTCCACTTACAATTTAGGACGCACCACAAAGCTAAAGTGTTGCAAAATAAAACAATCATTTTGAGTATGAGAGCAGGCAACGTGAAAGTTTTTAACAAATAGGCGTGTACTGATGAGGAGAAACATCAGTGAAATTTTGAAAATTTTTTTAGAGAAAGTTGGAAATATTTACTCTTTTGCAGAACACCAAGGAACTTTTCAAGGAGGTTGTACGAAGATCAGGCTCTCAAAACTAGACATTATCTGAAAAAGTCCTTGACCGCTACACTTTTACCCAAAAGCAAAGCAAAGCAAATACATATAAAGTTTCCTTTAAGTGTTTTCTATGTAGTTTCGTTTCTATAGAAAGCTTAAGGCTGCCTTATCTGACAAATTTTCTTAACTTATGAAAATTTTCTGGTTGAGTCTACTTCATAGCATTAAAAGTACCGAAATGTATGTATTCAAATACAACTGAAACTTTTGGCCAAAGGTATACCAACCGAAGCTTGGCTAATGAAGATCCATAACTGCATTATCGATCATATAGATCCGGTATCGAACCCAGCATAAAACTTTTGTGTGAAATTTGGTAGTTAAATCTAAGTCTTAAATGGAGGTAGTGATCGTTCATTAAATTTCAGAAAGTCGTAGTTTCAAATTCAAACCTGAAATTCTAAATCAAATCGCTCATATAATCAATAATCGGCGATATTTGCAGTGCCATCAATTCATACACTTGGGTAGTTAAGTAGGGTATATGTCTGAAGAGACATATACGCGTCACCTAAAATGCAAAACAACGTATCATCAAAGAAATCAAAATTGCGTTTTTTATTGCTTTCGATTCACTACATAAATCATACCTATATGCATAAAATTTTAAGATTTCACTATGAGTTATATATAACCCATACATAACCATCATCAAAAAATCGAAATTGCGTTTTCATTCCTTCCGATTCATTACATCATACCTATATGCATAAAATTTTAAGTTTTCGCTGTGAGTTATATATAACCAGTATATAACCAATATGTGCCCGCTTATAATAACCATTTTATAACCAAATTCAAATTTTGTTTCCATAAGAATGGTTTCTATTATATCGTTTTTCCTTCGCCGTACAGTTATGAAAAGTGATGTTACGTTATTTTGCATTTTAGATGACGATATATTCTTAGTCAGAACCATAAGGCTTTCCTTAGGCGCTGATATCTTCGCTTAGAAGGCTACTAGATGGAAATCAGTTCTGATACTAAATTTTGCCACCACCTTCTACTCGTTTACCGTATACCTAGATACCTATATCTGTGTCCTTGTACAACTCACCTTTATCCCACTGCTCTCTTAAGTGGAAGTCAATGTTGGTGCTTAATTTAAGTACGAAAATCATAGTATTGGCTTTGAAGTTATTATTAGAATGTCCATCATTACAAATGACTGATAGGGAAGATTCTCTCAGTCTAAGAGCCAGTTGCTTAGAAAACAGATCTACAGTATATACGCCAATGGTACGCAATTCGATTCTGCTAAAAACATAAGCCACTCCTTGATTTTTTCTTAAGATCTGTATTATCTTTTAATGGTGCTACTAAAATCTTAAGACCAGCTTCCATTTATTCACTTTTTCATACAACATAATTGTAGGTGTTCAAAATCAATGGATAACTCAGCCTTTGAATAAGGTTAAAGCTTGTCTTTCGCTCTTCCAAGCCTTCGAGAGAAAAAGATCTGTCGTGTTTATGGATAAAGTAGGGCATAAGGTTTCAGTGCAATCCTCGTGTATTTATCAATGGATAAAGTACTTCTTGTAGACTCCAAGCTACAGTTCCATTAGAAAGGCATAAAATGTCGACTTCATGCATACCTACAGTTAAAAGACCTCTGAAAGATAATGTAATAATAGTTGTCCCGATTTTCTAACCGAAACACATCTGGCATTTGCTTCTATACGGATGAACCTCAATGGATCTTTCAAGATATCAAGGTAAGAGAATGCTACCTATTAGAAGACAGAGAATGACAATTTGAAAATTACAACTTAAGTAAGATGTGGAAAGGAGATATATACAAAATATAAGGGGAACGCAATAAATAGAGAGAGAGAGAGAGGAGAGAAAGAGCGAGTGTGAGAAAGTAATCTGTCTAACTATGTTCGGGCCTTTTTCTTATAGTGTTTTTGGGTAAATAAATATGTATATTGGTAACAATAGGTCAATATGACTATTTATGTACTGAAAATTAATAAAAAATTTTATACTCAGAAGTGTATGAACTGTTTCGTTGAAGACTACCTACTTTTATATTCTACAACATAGTCCTAGTTAAATTTAATGTTTTCAATTAAAAATATTACTCGGTATTGCCAGCGTCACCCCTTAGTGTGTATTCTCCTACAATCGTACTCCTCAGTATTTAGTTACCACACACATACTCATACATTTAAAAGTCTGAAGTTTGCTTCATTTTCACGCTCTAGTTAAAAGCGCGTTTGAAGTGTGTTTCCATTTTGGCGAAAATTTTCGCTTCTTTTTCCACAGACGCAACGAGCTTTGACGGGGCTTTAACGCTCTGCATTGCGCCTCCAAACTACATTGTGTCTACCTTTATTTATAATAGTTACGCTTTCCTTTCTTTTTGTTGCGAAAAATCATTATGTTTCTTCTTTCGTTTTGTTGTGTGTTAAATGTTGCTTTGTTGTACGCGCCACTGCACAATTCCACTTTCCATACACACTTTATTCTATTCCACTTTTGTTAACTTTGGCTTCACTTTATTTAGTTGCGGTTCTTTGTTTTCAATTTATTTAAGTTTTATTTTTAATTTTTATATTTTTTTTTCGTTTCTTTATTCTCCCCTGCTTTCTATGCGACATTGAACACAGTGATTAAGAGAGAAAACTTTTAATATCTTTTGTTAATTTTCTTTGCAATTATTTTTATTGCTGCTTTAGTGAGCGTGGCAAATAATTGTAGCGATTGTTCTTGCTGAAAAACAAAGGAAATTTTCTAATAATAATCATTCTTTTTTGGAAGGGATTTATATTAGAATTCGGAAAAATGCGAATACAGCCTTATAATGGGTTGTCAAAAAAGTCTTGCGGGTTTTTTATCGATTTTTTTTTTTTTTATTGAAATATAAATGAATTTTTGATGACTCATACCCAGCTCTTGACCGATGCTACGGCTGCTACTATGCCGGTCTCTTTCGACCAATTCAGCGATTTTATCGCAATTTTAACGACAGGCCTTCCAGCGTGGCGCAACATACATATCTACACCAGAACAAAACGTTGAAAGCATCGTTGTGCGGTGCGACTTGAGATGCATTTTTGCCTTTATCGTAGTAGTACTGTAAAATATCCCGTATTTTCTCCTTATTTTGCTCCATGTTTGCAACGCTATAACTCACGAACGACTTAAAAGAAACGACAATCAATCAAACACATGTTAGCGCGTGAAATGAGCTTTTCAAAAAGGTAGAGCATGACCGATGCGATGCGACGAATAAAACTAGAACTACGCGCTTTCAGCGCCAACTAGCGAAAATACCGCAACTTTTTTGACAACCTAATATATATGTAGGTTACATTAAAGGGTTACGTGGGTTTACGGATTTCAAAAGAACAAATTTCTCTATTAAATCTTATTAAATTCTACAGCACTTCTAGCATATTATTCTAAATTTTCAAGTTGATTCGAGTTATTATTTCGGAGATACAGGCTTCAGAACTTGTGCGCTCGAGGCAAGCTAAGCTAAGTGCGTCGTCTTTAAACCGGAAATGGCGTTGCTATGGCCGAGTTTAAAATATTTTTTTTTTAATTTCAGAAGGTTCTAATAAATTCAACTATTAGCAAAGTGTATGTTTGTAACAATAAAGAATTCTAATAAAATATTTCATTTTTATTTGAGAAAAACATTGTTGAAAAAATAGTATTTTTACTCGAAGAAATGGAAATTGAATGGAAATCTCTTGTTAAATTATTATTTATTAAAATTATTTTTAATCTTTTGAAGAAGATGATGGTGGTAAAATATAATAGTTTGCTTAAAATTTCTACTCTTGCACAGAACAAACAGTCTCGCTACAAAAAGTTTGGACGCCAATCAAAATAAGCCTTTTGGAAAAATTTATTGGTCTACGAAGTCATATCTCTATTTTTCACCTTGTTCCGTTTCTGTGGACAGCTTAAGAATGTCATGTCTAATATATTTCCCTCACGTCCTGCAGTTTTTCGGTACTATACTAAACATTCAAAAAGTGAAAAAATTGCTTTTCTATCTTTAATACTCTTCCAAATCATTGCCATTTCTATTAAAAAAACTCTTCGAAGCGAAGCGAGCTTTTTGTTCGGTTTGAATCTCGGCTAAAAATCTGAATAATTTTCCTACTAACAACTGTCAGCTGACCGGTTGTACAGTATTGCAGGAGGCGTTAAGATACAAATGCCGTGGTTGAGAACATTTGTTGTGAACGAGCCTTAATTTTCCTGTTTGCTTCGCATGGCATCTGTCAAACATATTTACTTCTCACTGTCACTTCTATCAAAAACCTCATCGTTCAGCAAATATGCACAAAATATCAAAATCATTATCTTCGAACCATTGAAACCAACTTTTGCGTATCGCATTTGCTAGAGCAAGATCGCCATATGCCATGACAAGCATTCGATGTGACTCTGCAGTACTTTTCTTCACTTGGAAACAAAAAATTGATGTTTTCCGTAAATCATCACCTTGCGGAAAAAAATTTGACATTTTCAATACAAAAAATATATGATGTTATTTGCTTAATGACTGTAGGGTTATTAAGGTCATGGCAATGGGAAAAATTAATGCTCGTTAGCAACAAATAATCCCTTCTAACAAATTTGTATCTTAACGCTCACTTCATACTTATATACTTGTAGGTACTTGAAAATACCTTACTTCGACTTTTTAAAGAGTTTCGCCAATATATTATATATTCATAGAAAATTGAGAAAGCCTTCCTTCAATATCATTAACACTTTTCCCACTCATTGTAATTTTTATCAAAGTGAAATGAAGTAATGAAAACCCTCAGATGGTTTGAAACTCGGCTAAACAGCTGAAACGGTTATCCTACTAATAACTGACCTTTAGTTTTCCATGCACAGTTTTCTGATAAAATAGACGTTCTAATGGGAATTTGACTAACCGCGAGTGGTTTTCTAAAGAAATTTAGAGAGAACTCTCCACTTTATTTAGTTCATGTTTTATTAATAGAGATCATGACTTGCAAAATTCTATCCTTGTTTCACAACGTAAGGGCCTTGTAAGACTATTTTAAAATGAAAATTTATCCAGACAATCGGTATGTATATATGTATGTACAAAAATCACTTATCAAAGAGATAAGCTCCCTATGGGATGTGTTTAAATAGATAGAGCTATGTATTACTGTTCTGTTTTCTTAAGATTTAGTATTGGCAGTCATCTATGTGAATACTTAATGAAAATCGAAATTGTATCTTTTAACCTTTTCTTCAAAGTGGCATTCTGAAAGCCATTTTTCGTGGCATCAAAATTTGTTTATGCAATTCGAGTATAAGGCTTGAGTTATAAATGCCGATTTGAAAGGTGTTAGGTCAAACATGTATTTGTAGTAAAGAAAACCACAAAAAAAAACCAAATAAAAATAAGGAGAAGAAAATATAGACATATATATTCAGAGGTAATATCAGTGAAGTTGTATAGAAGAAATCGGACTGAAAAAGTAACTGTACTAATTTTTCTCTGATAAACCAAAAACCTTATTTCCTAGTTGGAGTAAGAAATGGATCACTTTATGAGCCTAGCTTATTACCTCTAGGTCTACGATGAATCTTCTGAAACCCTTACGGTCTTTACCAATATATAAAACTGATTGCAATTTTTAGACATTTCTTTATACTTAACCGAGATTTCAGAAAAGTTGGAGACATAAGAGGTTATTTGGTATAACTTTATTTGGTGCTTCAAGTAGACGTCTGTTAGACATTACACTGGAATTATAATGACGAAATGTAAAACAAGCTGTACCACATGGAAAAACTCTTGGAACTCAGTTTGATTCTTTGTAATATATTATGTAATGCCTTACGAAAGAATAAAAGAAAAGTTCTTTTATTAACTGCATTTTCACAATTTGAAAACCTTTACTACATAGCCACACAAGTCTTCGAACCACATTAGCGCACTAACGGAATTTTAAATATCATAATTTGTAATCAAATTGTAATGTAACTTAAATGCATTTCTATTAAAACCACATACAAATGTATGTAGCTGCAGGTAAATGCAAAATTCCGCATGCACACAGACACACTAGACTCCACACACAAATATTGTAGCAGCTAAAAGTATGCAACCACAATTTGCATGCCCCAATTAATGTGTTGGCAGTGGCGGCAAAGGTATAAAAAGGAGTAAAAACAAAAAGAAAGCGTTAGCAGCGGCTGCAACGAAGCTGCAATACCCCACACAGGTGCACAGTTGCAGTTATTTTGGCATAAGAGGGTATAAAGAGTTCCATTATGTTGGTTTTGAAAGGTCAGTTTGTATGGTAGCTATATGCTATAGTAGTCTGATCTCTAAAATATATGCGGAGTTTGTAGTCTTGCTTAAGATACTAATCTGGGTTAAACTTTGTGATGATAGCTGGTAAAATAAAAAAGTTTTTCATACAAGAACAGGATTTTGTGCGGGCAGTTTGTATGACTGCTGTTGCCTTGGATAGTATTACACGCCAAATTTTTTGAAGATATCTTGGTAAATTTAAAAGTTGTTCATACAAGGACTTGATTTTGATCAGTATGTTTGTATGGCAGCTATATGATTCAGAAGTCTGATATGAACAATATCTTCGGAGATTTTAGACTTTCATAGAATACTTAACTGAAACAAATTTTATGACGATATCTTGTCAAATAAAAAAGTTTTTCATGCAAGGACTGCAGTTTTGATCGGTCAATTTGTATGGCAGCTATATGCTATATTATTCCAATCCAAACCATTTCTCTAAGATTGTTTTGGAGATTTCGCCATACCAAGTTTCGTGAAGATATGTTTTCCAATAAAAAAGTTTTCCATACAAAAATTTAGATTTGAACAATTAGTTCGATTGCCATCCGATTTGAAACTTTATTTCATTTAGGGTATAAAACTAGTGCGCCATCACCACACACACAACTGTGCACAAAATATAAGCTAGCAACACGACGCCCAATGTCAATTGATGTATTAGTCAGGCAGCCATTAGTAGCGACGGCCATTAGCGCCCCCACACACACGCACACACGAGCAGTTGTACATGCCGTTGATGAATTGGTTTAAAGGTGCGGTTACATTTGGCAGCAAATGGATATATTGCAATTTTTGTAACATATACCGTTATACGCAAATATATATACAAATATAGACGTAAGCGCATAGTTAGCTTTTAGTCGCTTTAGAGCAGAAATTTTGCGCTTCGAAAATTCTTGTTTACGCTGCAATTAATTTTTGCCAACAAACCGCTATACAAATGCGAATTTTAATATACAATATACACATATAACTATATGTGCTTTCATATAAGCACCTTGTTTGGCATATGGTGTGGTTTGCTTGTAGCAAACATTCATCAATTTGAGTTTATGATTTATTCAAGTGCAAATTTCAATCAATTTTCCTCGAAAACTCTCACCACGAAATTTCGCAAAAGCGCCAAGTTAACGGTACACACGTGTGCATGAGTTGAACGTAGTGAAGAGTATCAGCAAATCACTTTTAAGAGCATAAAGTAATTGGTAGAATAAAAAATGTTGCCTGCCACTAGGCGCTAAAAGGTAATAAAATCGCATTTGCTAGAATTTTCACTCAAAAAAGCAGAATTCTCTTTTTATTTTATGATCAATAACTGCAAATGTC
This sequence comes from Bactrocera neohumeralis, assembly GCF_024586455.1. Taxonomy (NCBI): domain Eukaryota; kingdom Metazoa; phylum Arthropoda; class Insecta; order Diptera; family Tephritidae; genus Bactrocera; species Bactrocera neohumeralis. The sequence goes on along the minus strand of NC_065920.1, from coordinate 69,355,237 downwards.
AGCATTATTTCGGAAATGGCGCTATATTAGCGAATTGCTAGTTCCTCTTTGCGCTTTTTCACACATTCTACTTCGTCGTACACATACAACGATTCAATTTGGTAGTATTTTCAGTTGAGTGGAGTACGTGCTTCATCAAAATTATGCTGATTTAGCGCGAAATTTGGCAAACGTGCAAGTGGACTTCTTTATTACCCATGCAGCACTAAGGCGGAAGGATGCCGAGAAAAATAATAAAAAGTGCACTAAAAATTCAGTGAAACTAACTCCTCTTTCAATAAGCCTAATCGGGGCGTTAACTCATGTCAATAATGAGCAATACACTTGTGCTATGATAAGGTGTTCGATAGTAAAAACAGATAAGAATAATAACGGTATTTTTATATGATCACGTGGAGCGCAACTTAATTTTGCCTTGATCAGTTGTAAATGGACATTTACTCCATGCATAGTATATCAGAACTTTTTTGTCAACTAAACATTGAAGGAAGAGAAAAGGAGACGCGAGAATAATTCTGAGTGTCGAATAATGTCCGAAGTCTAAACTATGCATCAGGAGATATCTAAAGCAATAATAATTGCCACCAAAGTTTTCCGATGACTCAAATTAAACAAAGTTACTAAGAAAACAAGTAAGGAAGGGCTAAGTTCGGGTGTCACCGAACATTTTATACTCTCGCATGATAAAGTGATAATCGAGATTTCATTATACGTCATTTACATATTTTTCAAATACCGTATTTTTGTAAAGTTTAATTCCGCTATCATCATTGGTTCCTAATGTATATACTCGTATTATACAGCAAAGGCATCAGATGGAATTCAACATAGCGTTATATTGGAAGAAGGCGTGGTTGTGAACTGATTTCACCCATATTTCGTACATGTCATCAAGGTGTTGAGAAAATATTATATACCGAATTTCATTGAAATCGGTCTAGTAGTTCCTGAGATATGGGTTTTGGTCCATAAGTGGGCGAGGCCACGCCCATTTTAAATTAAAAAAAAAAAAAACCTGGGTGCAGCTTCTTTCTGCCATTTCTGACGTAAAATTTAGTGTTTCTGACGTTTTTTGTTAGTCGGTTAACGCACTTTTAGTGATTTTCAATATAACCTTTGTATGGGGGTGGGCGTGGTTATTATCCGATTTCTTCCATTTTTGAACTGTGTATGGAAATGCCTGAAGGAAACGACTCTATAGAGTTTGGTTGACATAGCTATAGTAGTTTCCGAGATATGTACAAAAAACTTAGTAGGGGCGGGGCCACGCCCACTTTTCCAAAAAAAAATTACGTCCAAATATGTCCCTCCCTAATGCGATCCTTTGTGCCAAATTTCACTTTAATATCTTTATTTATGGCTTAGTAATGACACTTTATAAGTTTTCGGTTTTCGCCATTTTGTGGACGTGGCAGTGGGCCGATTTTGCCCATCTTCGAATTTAACCTTCTTATGGAGCTAGGAATACGTGTACCAAGTTTCATCATGATATCTCAATTTTTACTCAAGTTACAGCTTGCACGGACGGACGGACAGACAGACATCCGGATTTCAACTCTACTCGTCACCCTGATCACTGTGGTATATATAACCCTATATCTGACTCTTTTAGTTTTAGGACTTACAAACAACCGTTATGTGAACAAAACTATAATACTCTCCTTAGCAACTTTGTTGCGAGAGTATAGCAAGACGCAGAGTGAAACGAAGGGTGAGTTAAGGTAAAGAGAAATATATAAACAAAGATAAAGAGTCTTCCTCTATACTATAGTGGAACAAGGAGGAGTGAAAGTGAGAGAAAATGAGATATTGAGAGAAGGAAGTGAGAGTATGCACGATAGAGAGAAAGACACAGAGATGTAACAGAAGGCAAAGTGCAACGAAAGGTAATGGTAAAAAGAAATATATAAGCAAAGATAAAGGTCTCTTAAAGTGTGAAATTCTCCATTATATAGTCTTTAGTCGAGAGTTAAGCTAAGAATCTCTACACTTACATATATATAAATATCTTATTATAAAGGCTATATTTTCTAAAGAGCCCTGGAAAGTAAATGATTTTACTTTACTATCAGACTATCAAAATTCTCTCGCAAAGATCGCACCAAGTATCTTGGGGTAGTCTTGGAGAGCAAATGCTTTATATGCGTGTAGGCAGATATGGGGACTCTCTCCCTTCCTCATGCAGGAAAAAAATAGCCGGTGGAAAGGGTTGAGGTCTTTCCAATGACATTGAACTGGTACTAAACCTGTCACCTATAGGCCTCTGAAAACTGCGCAGCAAAATAGGCGAGACCTGTCAACCTCATTAGACGTAAAGGTATGTTGCCAAGTACAACACTCTAAACATCTAATGGTGCGGGAATATACTATAATGCACTTTTAGGCTGCAGAATCACTGAAATATTTCAAGCTGAGGAATTGCAACGGATCTCCCTTTAATGCACCTGCAGGCAATTCAAGAATCAACATCTACTAGATACTACTGCGTTCACTCTTATCAAATATCAGCTAGAAATGTCTTAGGAAGCAGGGCAGCAGTGGAAGGTGTTGCCTGAAGCAAGCAACTTTACTTTTACTGGGAGTCCGGCCACAAAGGCATCGAGAGCAATGAAATAGTGGACGAGTTTGCCAAGAATAGTATAAAGCTAACATCCGAAAACGTGACCAACATGGGGTAACCCATGCATTGTCTTTACGCCGATCTCGACAGAAGCACGGTAAAGAAAACTAACCTACGTTGGAACGAGCTACCTGGGAGCAGGACTGCAAAAGTCATGTGCAAAACTATAGATCTGAAGTACACAAAATTCCTATTGGCACTCGGTAGAAGAGACTGAAGGAATATGATGGGAGGAATTACTGGTCCGGCATTGGCAAGACTACGCTGTAAGCATCTGGGACCCCCACAGTATGATACACTGGAGAAGGTATCGATAGTGAGGACGCAGAGTCTGTTAAAATTCGCGTCAAGCGTAATCATTATAAAAGATGACTACTTCTCTTCGACCTGAGAATTGAACTCCATTTGGTGTCGCAAAGGACCAAAACTGGTCTAATCGTGATATACTGGCCTACCAGTTTAAGCTAACCTTACTTAACCTATAGCTGGTAGCACGTCTTAATTTCAGCGTATTATCTCAATAAGTTTACTTAAGCTTAAAAACGGTTTCGATCGGTGGACATCCATTATACTATTTAGTCATAGTAAGGATCATCGTTGGAGTTAATACTCACTAAGCATGCGATAAGGCCGAAAATTTTGTCGAAAGTTAATTGTCAAAATTGAATGGAGGAAAGTGAGGAGGAAACATCCAGCCACTTTCGCCTCCATTATTCAGTTTATTTTAACCCATAACCCTGTATTGATTAAGATCAAATATAATAACTCTACGGAGCTTGAAATATTTCGAGCTGCATGTTTTAGATTTCATGTGGTCTAATTAGATTATATAGTTGTGGTCCTAAGATATTAGCACTATCACGTACCTCATCACCTCTTGCCCACTTTCAATAACAAATTTTCTTATCTAGATAATTTAATTTCAGGACAAATTTAACAGCTTGATTCCACCTTTCGCATGAAACACATCTACAAAACTATTCTGCACTTATGCAGAAAACACCACAGACTTTTCAAAAGCTTCGTCCAGCGACATCTTTTGGACAACTTTCAGAGCTTTCCTAATCAGTTTTGCTGTCATGATCGCTGATGGCCTTATTTCGAAACAGTCAGTTAGTTTATCTAGCCTCTGTGCTTTCAATCTTTTTCACCATAGCTGTCATTGGCTTTGATCAGCAGAAGATCAATGAAAGTTACTATAAGCTTTACTAAGCTTGGGTCAATCATGTCAATATTTTTTCTGCTTTTAAAACCAGCTAAGCATTTTTGCGATTTGGAGAACAAAATCGTATCACTAACCAACGCTTTCGGTTTTCGACTTGAGCATTAGTAAAGCTTTTTCAAGAATGAATAGTTTAAAACTTGAAATTGAAAAAAATAATGAAAAAAATGTTTTTTTTTGGCAAATCTATGTATGTTCATAATGAATATGTGAATAACAAAACATAAAAGAACTAGCCGAATGCCTAATGTGCGAGAAACGATTAAAATGGAAAGTTCAAAGAGCAGCAAAAGGTCAGAAAAGGCAAGAAACAACACTATGTATATTGTAATTGAGCAAGCCAAAAAGAAAATTGAATATATGGAAACAACGAGAAATGTTACCAATTGCAACAACTTATGCACGAAACCACGCAGCACAGTATTAAAGAGCAACAAGGCCAAAGGCCGTAAAGCATTACTTCGGATACAAGACATGACAAGCAACGGCGGCAACACAAATACAGCGGTCATAAACAATGGTGAAGGCAAAAAACAACAAGAAATCGTAAACTTCAACATTTTTGCTAGAAATGTTGCAGTCGAAACGGAAACGGAAGTGGAAAACAACCGGTCAAAAGGTGGAACAGTCAAGCGCACGAATAAGCAACGAGGGAAGGAGGCGTTAAACGACAAACCGGCAAGGGTTGGAGAAAACTACAAAACAAGTGGATGCGCTGCCAAATAGACCTTGAGCGAGCACACTGAAATGAATGAAGGAAAAACATGTCGAGAGACATGAGTACAAGCGGAGGTGAGTGGAGGGCAAGCGAAAATCAAGCGGCCAAGTCGACAACAATTTCATTTCGAAACTAATTGGCAAACTTAAATACAAAACTTAATTTAGTGCTGTCGGACAATGCGCCAACGAAGCGAATGAAAGCGCTTGGAAGACAGTGCAAGGGATTTGTTTGGTTGTGGGGGTTAAGCACAATGTGAAGGTGATGGTTGAAGGCTGCGTTTAGCAATGCGACCGGCGTCAGGCAGCGCAAAGCTTAAAGTGGGCAACGGAACAGGAAACGGCTGATTTTGGCGTAAAGCTAGATTAGCTGATGGCGCTAGTTGAGCGAGAGATGGAGAGTAGAGATACTCTAGACAGATATATTTATATATTTTTATTGTTGTGTATTTGTAGGTGTGTCCGCTTTTGTAGTGCAGTTAGCATTGTGTAAACGGCGTCAGTTGGCTGTTGTGTCTTGCCTTGTTTCAGCTAATTCTTTTGGATTTAATTTGTTTTGGTTTTTGTGCGAATTTTGTACGGCGAATATTGCAGCTTTACGCTGAGTGTTCCAAGGAAATAAATAAACAAATCGTAGGGTCTTTCAGTTGCGTCTTTATTTCAATTTTAATTGCGTTATATCAGATTAAAGAACTCCAATAATATTTTAGTTTTTAATACTTGGAAGGTATCCTCCTTCGTAGTCTTTCTGTAAGCCCTTTTTATTTGTCCTAAAACCTTTCATTATCTTAACTTTAGCACGTCCGTTGCGAAAACTTTAATTTTTAAAGTTTTTAACATTAATTTAAATGAAGTTAGTGGTGAAGTAGTGGGTTTGGCAAGAGGTATGTAAATGCCAATCAAAGACTGCTTGATTTCCGTATCTTTTTAGGGTCTGACGAGAGTTTTCTAATCACCCCAATACAACCAAAGAACGCTTGCTTTTCCCATTCAGAACGAATTCATATGTCGTCACCATAAAATTGGGTATGTGTCTCAGTACAAATAATATAAAAATACAACAAACAGAATTTAAAAGGGTACTTTTGGAAAGTTTAGCAAAATTACAGGCGTAAAAAGATACAAATTTCGAAAAATTGGCTCGTTAAGGTTAGAGTGTGACTTTTCTAAATTATCACATAATCTATGATTGCCTCTTTTTAGATAGTTCTTCTTGAGTATGATTTGTTTTGCCAAGGTAGCTCAAACTGTTTGACTTAATTTAAGTCCGGAAGGAAGCTTTCTGAAACAATCGAAGTCTGCCTTTTCCCATTTGAAAAAAAACGATATTTTTTCGCCCTAAATTTGGATATGTGTCGACTGAAGAGTGGCAACGTACTAAAACTGTAAGATTGTCTACAAATAGTATCATGTTTGTAAAGCGTGGCTTATTAAGTATCCAACTGTTTTAAATTAATTACAAAATTTGTCAATTTGATATACCTAAATTTAGAGTGCGACTTCACTAAAATACCACAGGATTTCTTCTTGTCTACTTTTATCTAAAAATTTCTCAAAATTGATTTGCCAAGCCGTCAGACAAGGTAGCTCAGAATGTCTGACTGATTTTAAGCTTTGATGAGAGATACCAAAGCTTCCCAATACAATCAGAGATTTTCTCCACCAAAAAGTATTTAAATTTTGTTACTATATATTTAGGTATGTGTCTTAGCTAAAAATATGAAAACGTAAGATGGCCTGAAAATAAGATCATGTTTAGTGTTATTGATATACTTTTTGTTAAAAAATTAAAAATGATCTGGTATGCCTTCAGAGAAGTTAGCTCAGATTTTCTGAGTTATTTTATATTTATTCGACAAGAGGTAGCTAGGCCTCTCAACGTCTTGTTTTTCGTCAACGGTAAAATAAAGAATTTTCTTACCATAAATTTTGGTATGTGTCTTAGCTAAAGATTGTCTAAAAGTAGGATCGCGTTTGGAAAAATTGACGAAAAATTGGAGCCTATTTTGAAAGATAGTCTTTAAACTAAGAGACTTATTTGGGCTTTGTCATCAGAACTACCATTTATGTGATACGCCTAAAGACTGGAATTGAAATTGGAGTGTGATAAATTGGTAAAGTATAAAGTTTCCCTTCAGAAAACTACATTTATTTGCCTTCCATCTTTGTAATCTCATCTCTTTTTTGCTTAATTAAAAAAAACTTGAAGACGAATAAAAATCTGATATTCACAACCTATGCTCAAATTTGAAACCGTTTTGTCCGGCATCCCATCAACTCATTCCTTTTCTTTTCCATACAATTTCAATTTACACGCTATCATCACTTTTTGCTCCCTCCTTCATCAATTCTATTAACACAAAAGTGGTAAAATATCTGCTTAAAAATTTGAGCCTTCAGAAATTTGTTCATTTTATCCTTCCACTTCGCTCCTTCTATTATTTATGTGTAGCCGGCAAGTAACCCACTTTAATTTGCTTATTGTAAGGCTGTCCACTGATTTCTCTTTTCTTTTTCCCTCAAACTTGTGTCGCACTTAACCCTTCCCTTGGCAGGCGTACATCAATGAATGCTCGGCACTGACCGAGAAACCGGTAGAAAGACAAAAAAATAAAAAAGAATCATGAAAAGGATCCGACAATAAGATTTATGATGATGAAGTGTTGTAGAAGATTTTAATTGTTGCCAAAGTTTGTGTTCAAGTAAGGTCGGCTGATTGGAGCATGCAAAAAGGGAAAATTGAATTTTTGTGCTGGCTAGGCATACATTTTCCGCTTGATGAAAAATTAATTTGGGTAAATATTAAAATTGGGAACTTTAAATTGCTGCATATTAGAAATAAATTCTCTATAAATATGTGATGAGCATAAAATTTTAGTTGAAATTTGTCGGCAAATTAATGCAAAGACAATACCAAGGAGCTGGCAGAATATTTAAACAGCCAGTGTATGTACATGGATGTTTAAGGTGCTGCCACCCAGTATTTAAAACAATGAATTGTTTTTTAAAATTTAAGTAATAAAAATACGAATTTAGTGAATTTAGAAAAAATTTTGCAAAAAACAGCTTTCATATTACAGTATATTCATATAAATAAAATTCTAGGGTTGCCAAGTGGTTTGATAAATAAAATAAAAAATTTTCGAAAGTTAGAAACAACTACGAATATTTGTGCACATAATTGTTATTTTCGAAAACAAAATTAATGGAGTTGCCACCTTTTTGTTTCGTAAAGTTTTGTTAAATAAATTATAGAAAATTCATTCAGAGTGCTGCAACTGTAGCTGAGTTTTGTTGACATTATAAAATTTTCCACTTTTGACCTAAAAAAAATTACCTAGTAGGGTTGCCACCAATTTTGTGGAAAACATTTTATTAAAAATTTCAGCTGAATTTTGTGAACACTATAAAAAATTATAACATTTCTCAACTGTTGACAATTTTTAAATGTGCGTTGCCAGATGTAAAGAAAATAGCAACATTTATAGTAGAAGCAGTCGGTTCAACATTTTTCTACATTATTAAAAATGCTAACGAAATAAAAATTACAAAAATATTTAATTATTTGGAAATGTTGCCACTTAGTTCAGAGGTGCCATTTAGTCAAGAAAATATAAACTCATAATTCGGGTCAAATACCTAAAATAAAAAAAATTAATAGGGTTGCAACCTATTTCTTTTGAAAATTTTTTTTAGAAATGTTTTAGAGAGTTCAGTAGGAAGCCTGCAGCTTTAGCTGAATTTTGTTAAAAATAAAAAAATATAACATATTTTAACTTTTGATAAATTTTTACTATGGGTTACCAGATGCAAAAAATAGCAACATTTATAAAAAAAGTAGTAGGTTTTACCATTTTTCTACAATTTTAAAAATGCTAATGAACCAAAAATAACAAAAAGTTAATTTAATGAGAAGTGTTGCCACCTAGTCCAGAGGTGCCAACTCGTTATGTAAATAAAAACTTAATTTTGGAAACATGTAAATATCATAACTCAGCGCAAATAACTAAAATAAAATAAAAAATTATTTATCAGTGTTGCCACTATTTTTTTTTTGTAAAATTGTATTAACTCACTCATAGAAAAAGACTAACTGCATTTGTTTTAAGGTGAGGAAACGCGTCGAAATTATATATTAAATAATTTACTTAAAAAAAACACGATTTTAACGTCAATTCCGAAAAAAATGTGACAGGGTTGCCAACGTACACTAATATCTTGAAATTTCGACAAACCAGTGACAAAGTGTTAAAACAATAAGATATTTCTTAAAAAAAAGTATTATATCATGGACGAAAAGTACTTAACTAGTTAATAGTAGGGTTGCCACCATACAAAAATTTTAAATATTCAAAAATAAAAATACAAAACAATTAAAATATAAAGAAAACTCATGTTACTCAAAAATTTTTCAAGTTTTATCCGTATACCAAAATTTAATTAAATTCACATAACCAACTCACTCACCTGGAAATTTGTACAGCGCCACTTCGTTACAATTGATTTCGATCAGTGTCGACGTCTCGTTCGGCAAACCGGCACACTGACACATACTATTCAGCGGACACGCATACAAAATATCCTGTTGTTGGCCATTTAGCAGCGCCGAAAAGCTGCCACCCGCCATTACGCCACCATTCCCACTTGGTGGCGGCACAGCTGGCGGTGGACCACGTGCCGCCACAGCCGCAGCTGACGCCGCCGCGCTACGTGGTGCACGTAAATGTGTGTAGGTGGCAATAAATGTCGGCGTATTGAGGGCGGGTGGGTTATGCGCGTCAGGGCCGAGTATGCCGGGACCGCCGCCATCGAATTTCCAACATTCGCCCGTGTGACGGAACCAATAAAGCAAGGAGATGGAGATTATGAGCAATTGTGGACGTTGATGTGCCATCCTGGAAGAGAGAAAGGGAGCGGAATAAAATGCGTTAATATTTATTATTTATATTTTTTTTTATTAATTTAAGTTTAAAGTTTTTTTTAAATATTTTATTTTTTTAATTAGTTTTTATTTGACAAATTTTTATTATTTATAAGTTTTTAAATAATTAAAAAAATTTCAAATATTAATTTTTCAAATTTCAGAGATAATTTGTTTTTATTCTTTTTCTTAAAACTTCTAGTTATCAAAATATTTTAAAGCCTGTGACAGTCTGCTTTTAACACAAATTTAATATTCTGAAACTTTCCAAACAACTTTCCCCAACAAATAACACCACTAGGTTATTATTTAATGCTGTTCTTGTTATTTTAGTAAATATATTGTTCTAATGTATGTATGTATGTTCCTAGCAACACTTGTTATTTTTGTAATTTACCAAACGTGCGCGTGGTGCCAAAATATGGATAAAGTTTTCAGGTGCCTCAGGTGCCCAGGCCTTCAAAGTATATACACACACACATACATACATATATCGACAGCGTGGAATTAAAAAAGTTATAAATAAGGTAGGCAGTCTGCTTATCAGCAAGTGATATTTAATGAATGTAAATAAAATACCAAGCAGCAATAAGGCAAAGTATGAGCACAATGGAGGCAGCGCCTTAAAGTATGCCTCACTTTAATTAAGTTAGCGCCAATATAAAGGAAGAAAAGTTTTTTGCGCTGTTATAGTATACAGTTATACATATAATTCATGACACTATACCAAACAACCTTCATCAACTTGCTGGCTGACCGGCAGCGGTGGCGCTATCGCTAACACTATCAGCTTCATTGCATTATTTGAGGCAAGCAGAAGGCAGCTCAGTGACAGGCTGTTGAAAAAGCAGAGCAGTAGCGATGCTGAATTCTCATTAACATGCGAAAGAAATAACAACAAAAAACTGATAACAACAAAAATAACAACAATCATAATGTCATTCTACACCAACCTAGCAGGAGCATCAACACAGCTTGCCTCCAAGAATAAGCAGGAGCAACTTGTTTATATTAATTTTAATTTTTTGTTTTCATTTTATGTTTTCAAGTGCGCTATTTTAGCTTACGCTTTATACATATATAGTACTTTCTTGTAATTTTTAAACATTTTCCTTAAGCAAGTCCAAACAGCTCCTCCTAACCCCACTTTCCTTGCCACAACTTTATGTGTGACACTTGCTGTACTTCATCTGTTATCCTTCTTGCGCTCATAAACCCTGTCCATTTAGCATTTATAATGAATTATCCTGCAGCTGCAGGAACTTTTTCCTATTTTTTGTCCTCCGCAATCATTATAAAACCGGCGGGCAATTTGTGTGTGAGCAGAAGTTGGCTGTTGTCTCAGCGCTCGTCTGTCAACTGCTTGTCAACGCGCGGCGCACACACATACGGTGTGGCTTGCAGCTGCCACCGCGGCACTGACCACTTTGCTGCCAGCTGGTTTAGCTGGTTCAGCGTTTTGCTTTTTTGTTTTAATTTTTTTATATTTGCTTCCCGCTGTTTCCAGCGGGTGGCTTAAAATATACAGAACGCGCTGTGATATAAAAACTAAAATAGAAATTAAGTAAATTAGAAATTTGTTGAACATTGCATAAGAGTAGGAGACAAATTGGCTGGGGAGTGGAAAAAACAGTTTCAGAAGTAAGCTTTCGCAGAGCTTCTAGAGAACATTCGCAAAGCTTCCAGAGAACTTTCGCAGAGCTTTCAGAAAGCTTTCACAGATCTTTTGTTGGGTGATATGAGGGTAAATATAAAAGGGTTGACAAAAAGTTTTACATCACAGCCAATTAAAGTCTTTAGAAAATATTTTTTATGCGTGGATTGAAGGGTTGAAAGAAAGAGATATATTTCTACAAGACGATTCATATGAGTTCGACTTCGAAAAACGTAGTCACGCTTTAGTCCTCAACCAGAGCCTTGTTTGCTCTCGGAATAAATTATTTCAATATCGGGTTACCGTCTCTTCTTGTTTGACTCAATGAAATTCTTTAGATAATAACAGTCTTACTTTTTATTGGAGGCTTCTCCATTACGAAACTGAAATATGAGTTCGACTATATGTTTTCAAGTACTCAACAAGATCTAGTCATGGTAGCCACATGTCATCAAAAAGTTCCTGCAGCAAATCAATATTTTATTGTTCCTTTTTTTACCTTTCAAATGTCTATAAGAGGTTCCTTTTATTTTTAAGCCCCTTTTCGACATTTCAACATCTATTAATAAACAACTTACAATATTTCTCACGCTATGCCTAATACGAAAGTACGCTTTGAGCATAGAATAGTAGAAGAGGAATATTAATCGAGTTCGGTATTCGACGCTATGGGCTTGTTTTCTTCATTTCAAACTGACTGGTCTGACCGAATAGGTTAGGTTAATCTGGTAGATCATTAAGCCAGGCATAGACCAGTTTTGAAACTTTGCGATACCAGATGGAGTTAAGTTACTTGGTACATGAGGAGCAGTCATATATTCCAACAGACTCTCTTCTAGTGTAATATGCCGTGGAGACCCCAGATGTTTACAGCGTAGTTTTGCAAATTCGGGACAAGTGCTTAAGAGATACTGCATTGTGTACACGGGATTTTTGCAGTTTTGCAGTTTTTTCTTTACCATGGCTTCTGTCGAGATCGTCATATAGACAATGAAGGGGTTCTCAATGTTAATCACGTTTTCGGACGATAGCCGTACACCATTTTTGAAAATATAGATATATAATATATTTCATTTCCCTCGATATCTTTGTGGCCTGGTACCAAGTAGAAATGAAGTTGCTTGCATCTGGTAACACTTTAATCTACTGCCCTGCTTCCCAAGGTTACTACCTTGATTTGTCTTGGCTGTCTATGTTGATTTTGACTTTGGAATTGCCTGCAGGTGCCTCAGAGGCAAACTCCGCAGCTTTCGCAATTCCAAAGACCTCAACATTATATATACTGCAGTGGTCCGGCAACTCGAAAGATTGCCTTACGCCTAACTCTAGACAGTATATTCTTGTACTGACTCTATCGTCCATTTTCGAGGCAGCTGTATAGATGTTTAGAGTTTTGCGCGTAGAAAAGATATCTTTAACCAGTCCATTTTTTCGAATGTTAACTTATTAATTAATTCTTTCAATTTTTAAAGCTGGAGTCATAATGTGTTTGAGCATTAAAACTAATGAGTTCAAATGTTTATTCTCTTGCAGCCAGTAGTCGTCCAATTTGATGCGCATAGCTTGAAATCATTATTGAAATTACTTTTCCAAAATCTAGCCTAATATAGTTTAAGCAGTTGTCTGTTAGAAAGTTAGTGTTTAGAACGATATAAAGAGATTTGTTAAAAATATTGTCTTTTCACATTTGTTTGGTTAAGGATGCAAAGTGTTGACTTCAGTGGTTTTCATAGTAGAACCATAAAATATGCTGCTTGGACAAATTATAAAAATGTACTCTTAGGACCTTTTAATGCCATTTGATCAAATTTGATACGTTTAGTGCTTGAGAATATTGGTGTTGGAATCAAAGGGATAGCAGAAGTGTTCAATATCTCGTATGAGTCGACTCAAGGTAGTTTGGTTAATATTTTGGGTATTTAGAGTGTCATTGCTACACTCATAACAAAAAACCAGAAGTTCTTGGAAAACCGACGTCGAATAGAAATCATAAAAGAGATGCTAATTTTTGGTGGAAAGACGTGGGTTTATGAATATGAGGTAGAAACTGTTTGACAATCTACCGAATGGGCAAAATGAGTCGGAACCGATAAGCAAAAACTCGCTAAAGGCAAGAGGTCATACCAGGAAAGACCTGTAACAAGCCTATGAAAAATTTTATTTAATCTTGGCACATTTTTATTGGGTCAAAAGCTTATTTTGAAAGCTTTAGTAAAAATCATTATTAATGAACATGAAAATGTGTCAATCTGTTTCAATTTCAGATAGTATATTAAATTTTCAGTTCCATTGTTTTCGCTTTTTAGCATTGGTTGGCCTAGACGTTCTGTCATTGTGAGAAGCAATTATTGAGCTATACTTCAAAGAGCTGTTCACTGATTTTTTTAGTGGATATAGAATTAAAAGCAGTCAAACTGTGGAATACTACTTGTACCACCTTTTTTTATTCAGCAGAGGATATAACTTGCCTCGAATAGACTTTGAACTATTCATAACTCGTGTGATCCGCTGAGCTGTTTTCATCCTTATGAATCCAAAGAAATGCTTGTTTTGACGGCACGGGGCTTTTTTTGTATCATAAAACAGTATTTGAAACTAAGAAAGTCTCTGAACGCAAAAACATACTTGGTGTGGAGACGAGTCCTACCAGTGTAAGATTTTTTGGGTCGAAAAAAGGTGTCTAAAACTGAGCAGCAGTAAACTGAATGGCTTCAAACATAAGTTCAATCGAATTGAGATTACCATTTGTAGCTGCGCTTGTTTGTACCCCTTTCACTTAGGCTCAACTGAGCTACCTAACAGCATATTATAAATAAAGAGCGATAATAATAAAATAGGCCAATGTGTTTAAGCTATAAAAATTATACCAAAGTACCTATATCTGCCCCACAAAAATATGATTTAAATAGCTTAAATCCACAGCAACAACAACTGCGAGAGCTGGAAAAAGTATTCGTCATGCACCTTTGACAGCTGTCAAAACACGCCAGTGTTTGCATAACTTAAAGCGCATTAGCACATTTTTCGCTTTATGCGCCACGAGGGACTACTTTTCAGGGACATCTGTTTTATTTAAATGCGCACTCTCGCTTTCACCTTCACTTCTAGCTATTTTCACCTTTTTCGTGGCACTAAACACACACACACACACCTATATAGATATGTGTATATAGTTACAATACTTTTAGCACATTTATTGCGGCGCGCAGCGACCACAAGTGGGCAGTTGGCTACCACTGGGCGAGACCTTGACTCTGTTTTGACGCTGCCGAATGGCCGCCAAAGCGCTGGCGCCTAGCAAGTGCTTGTTGTTGTACAACACAAATAGGATACTCAACAAAAGGCAGAGAAAATGTTTAATATTGTGAATGAAAGTGCTTCAAATGAAAGAGAAAACCTGAAAATATCAAAAAAAAAGGGTGCAACAACAACAAAAGCAAAAAAAAAATTAAAAATATAAAAAATATAATTAAGCTCGCCGCGCTGTAAAATGGTGTATGGAAAACTTTTTGTGCGCATTCATTTTTATAATCTTCACGGTTGTGCGTTGCACACACGCTTGACGTGCCACTCAGCAATTACTTCGAGCACTCGTAAAGCATAAAATATAATTTGTGCGCATTAAATGCACTAGGGGCGCCAATATCGCTGAGCCACTTCACAACTACATACGCAAGCTTATATTATTTTATTATAATTTTTATAATTTTCTCTTTCTATGCAGCGCATTTTAGTGCCTACACTCTGCTACCGAACTGTTGCTGGGGGGTCGAGCGCTTGAAATTTTGCGATTGCTGGTGTGCTGCACATGAGTGTACTAAATGTACATATATGTATGTATATAAATCACAGAATTTTCTTTCACCCAGCGCGCGTAAAGTTTTATGCGATACGCGTATTGCCACTGGCAAGTATTTATGTCAACGCTTGCACTAATTTCTATAAAAAAAAATTATTGGCGCAAAAGTCCATTACTAAACTGCGCGTAATTTGGAAAACCCTTACACCGTTTAATGACGCTTAGCGTGTTAAATTTATTGCATTTCCCTGCAGGCGGAAATATCACCGGAAGCCATATTTTATACGTGTCGTTTAGTGTACGTAGCTTCTTAACGGTGAATTCGAACGCAACACCTGCATAAATGACTCCAGCGCACATTTAAAATAATTTTACACTCAACTGCATAACCACATACCCTTTCAGTTATTAAGTAAATACCGTTCTGCTCAAGCGTGGAACTTGCATGCTGGGGTGTCATTATCGTAATCGTAAAATTGAAATTATTTCTATTTGCCAACAGTTTCCTGCAGTTTTGCTATTTTTCAATTATGAACAGATTTCTGTTCAGTATTGCAGGAATGCGTTGCAAGTGCTGCGGGTACTCAGTTTGCTGAGTTTAGGTTTCTATATAAAAGTATTCTCAACTATAAATAGAAGCTGAATTTTCGTGGTGCGCAACGAAAATTTCATATATGCTACCCTGGAATTTTTTTTATAAAATCGGTATGAGTTTCGGGTAATTTTTCCAATTTTAGATATCCGAAATTTTTGATGTTTAGCAGTATCATCAAAAACTTCGGTTACATAAAATAGGCAAAACTATCCGAAATTTATACTGATTAATCCAAAAATTTCAAGGCGCTGAGGTGTGAGTTTTGAGTAGTTTTACCTACTTCCAATAACCGAAATTTTTGCTATTTGGCAGCATTACGAAGTATGTAGCGATTTCTAGGAAATTTTTTTCACAAACTAGGCTTAAGTTTTGGGTAGTTTTACTATATAAAATAAGTACAAATTATTCAATTTCATTACAAAATTGTCGTTTTCCAATTGGAACTTTTCGTGCGCTTTTGCCGTTTATGGTCCTAATAATCATTCTCCTGTGCTCACTCTACGTCGAATAGTTTGAAATTTCGAGCTGCATTTTCTTTACATAATGTTCAGGTACCAGTAAGGTTACGAACTGCTCGAAGTAATGAAAATATTGCTGCCGTTCAGGCAAGTGTTACTGAAGACCGCAATTTGTCGATTTCAAGAAGTTCTTATGAATTGGGACTGTATCAAACTCCAACCTGGCGGATCAAGAGCTGAAGTCATTTGACCCCCGTTAACGTCATCAGTTTGCTGATTTTGCCGTGGAACAACTTGAAAACGATATCGATTTGTTTTAAGAAAATCATCTTCTCCGATGAGGCTCACTTTCATCTGCGTGGTGCGGTAAATAAACAAAACTGTCGATTCTGACCCAAGCAAATCTACAATTTATTCATAAACTACCTTTACATTCACCTAATCGACAGTTTGGTGTGGTTTTTAAATTGAGGAATCATCGGTTCGTCCTTCTTTCGAAATGAAGCTGCTGACACCATTACTGTCAATAGAGAGCGATATATAGTAGATCGACGATAACTAACTTTTTTTTAATTGAAAGAAGTTGATGTTGACAACAACTGATTCCAACAAGACGGGGCTACACTCTACACAGAACGTGCAGTAACCGAATTATTACGTAAAAGTTTGGAGATTCGATTATTTTAGGAAATTTTGACATTGAATGGCCTCCAACAAGTTGTCATTTAACACCCTTAGGCTACTACTTGTGGAGTTGTTTGAAGTCACTGATCGTTAGCAATAAACCAGAATATTTTTATGCTTTAAAAGTTAATATTGAATATGCTATTCATGACACACGACTTGATTTAGTGGAAAAAGTACTCGAAGATTGGGTTCATTGAATGCGTTCCTGCAGAAGAAGTCGTGTAGGCCATTTGATGTTATATTAACAGCTTAATTGTATCGATTGTACTTTACGCTTGATAAAAAAATTTGAAGTTTCTTAACAATTTGTGTGCGTTTTTTTGTAATCATATCACTCTTATTAGAAAACTATATACTAAAATAGTACTGCACATATTTTACTTAGAATGTTTAAGTAAAAAATGTTCAGCACTTGAACTAGAGATATACGGACGACTTTTTCGATAGAAGAATATTGTGAAATATCCGCATTATATCCTATTTTTAGAAACAAAAACAGCGTGTCAGTTAATGAAAAATAATTATTAGTGAAGCTATTAATACAAGTAGCTACTTTTGCTTTTGCATATCACCGGGAACCTATCAGATAATGGAAGACTTAGAGCTTTTTATCGGAACCGAATGTTAAGGTATGAAGTGGGATTAATTAATCCAAACTCAAAATTTACTGAGTTTGATAAAATAAAAATGCGGTTAGAACTTTAAAATATGTGCTTCCCGGCACCATGTCTTAATATCAAATAAAGACGATATAGTAGAGGACAGCTTTTATTGTTGCTCTTGATCTAATATGCTACTGGGCTATCGCCTGATTGAAATAGAAACACATTTAGTCTCAAAGTGCTTGTGGATGATCTTAAAAAAAAAACGAAAAAAAAATAAAAAAAAAAAAACTTAAAATGGTTTGAATGAAGAGAACCTAAGAGAAAACAAACAAGTATAATTAAATAACAAAAGAAGCCAAGAGGTGGGCCTCCTTGTTGGGAGGTGTTCGTAATTGTTTCTTCATCCAAGAATGCTTGTTAAAGAAAACCACAATTTATCAACTGGTTACTCTGTGGCTAGTTTCTAACTATTTTTACATATGTAAGCGCAAAAAGTTCAATTGCTTCCTTTTTGTAAAAAACAATATAATATTGAATATTAGCTGAAAACTTTATAAATGATAGAACGGTGTTGACTAGTGGTCGTATAAATCGACTTCTGAAAAGATATGTTTATGTATGCTTATGTACATACATACATTCTTCAAGGTCGAGAAATGAAAACTCCATAAAGATTATACTTTTACTACATAATATAATACGTTTTAAAGAAAAATAGTAATTTCCTAATTTGGCTATTTTCGTAGCAGTTTATTAAAAAGTAATGCCACTAGCTCTCAGTAGAACCGACCGAATTACGACAAACGGCTGAGGTAAGGAAAGAAATGGAGGCAATTCGCAACTAACATAATTTTTATACCCTGAGCAGGGTATATTAAGTTTGTCACGATGTTGGTAACACCCAGAAAGAAGCGTAGGAGACCCTCTAAAGTATATATATAAATGATCAGTATGTTGAGCTGAGTCGATTTAACCATGTCCGTCTGTCTGTCTGTCCGTCCGTCCGTCTGTATATATACGAACTAGTCCCTCAGTTTTTAAGATATCCTTTTGAAATTTCGCAAACGTCATTTTCTCTTCAAGAAGCTGCTCATTTGTCGGAATGGCCGATATCGGACCACTATAACATATAGCTGCCATACAAACTGAACGATCGAAATCAAGTTCTTGTATGGAAAACTTTCGCATTTGACAATGTATCTTCACCAAATTTGGTATAGATTATTTTCTAAGGCAACAATGTAATCTCCGAAAAAATTGTTCAGATCGGTTAACTATAGCATATAGCTACCATACAAACCGAACGATCGGAAACAAGTTCTTGTATGGAAAACTTTCACATTTGACAATGTATCTTCACCAAATTTGGTATAGAATATTTTCTAAGGCAACAATATAATCTCCGAATCTCTGATCGGATTACTATAGCATATAGCTTCCATACAAACTGAACACATAGTTACTAAAAGAAATACACCTGTGAAGGGTATATTAGCTTCGGTGCAGCCGAAGTTAACGTTTTTTCTTGTTTATTTATAAAATGCTGCATGTTATACAAAATAAGTAATTTTTAACTAGTTATTTTCGGACTATTTTGTTACTAGTTGTTAAACAATTATGAAAAACAATTAATTTCTACTTTTTTTCTTATATGACATTTAATTTAACTGATTATAAGCCAAACATTTTAAATGTTAAACGGTTCTTCCTTAACACTAATCGAATTATGGCCCGATGTATACCTGAAGGGTGAGGTAAGCCAAGAAATGGGGACCCTTCAACACGATCATAATGTTTTCTTTATAAAATACTGCGTATTATACAAAATTAGTAATTGTTAACTGGTTAGTTTAGGACTAGTTTGTCACTAGTTGCACAATTATGAAAAACATTTAATTTCTACTATTTTTCATATAAGAACCCATATATAATTGATTATAAGCAAACAATTTTATATGTTAAATGGGTCTGCTTCTTCTTCATTACCAACCGAATTATACCACGATCTTTGTCTTGTATACTTGTAGAGTGGATTAAGCCAAGAAACGGAGACTTTACAATACGATCGTAATTTTTTTCTTCATAAAAATTATGCGTATTAGAGAAAACAAGTAATTTTTTTAACTAGTTATTTTCGGGTTATTTAGTAACTAGTTACATAATACGTCAAAATGTAACCAGTTTAATTTTTTTGTAATAAATAAAAATAATTTGTTATGAGCTAAAATTGTTTAGCTTTTAAAAAGTAACACGATATGAACTAGTGGTATAGCTGACTAATATGATGACGTTATTTCGCATGTGAAGTACATACATATGTATAGTAAAATAAAACAATATCTAAACACTACAAAAAATTCAAAATACTTTCCATTGACTTATACTATATAACACACTCATATATTTATATATTTGTAATATTTGCAACACTTTTTTCCTTCTAACTAACTCCACAGTCGCCGTTCATTTACAATCGCCGCGTGTGCCATTTGCTTCACTAAGCAAATACCAATACACATGCACATGTACACACGCATACTATATAACAACAGTAGTTGGCATTTTGGTTTCGCTTGAATGGCGCACATTCCATTGTTTACTATTGCAGTGTTGATTCTCCTATTTCACACACTAAATAACTAAAGGCAGTCAACTGGACAATTGCGCATTGCTATTGCTTTTGTATGCGCCCACACTCGTGCATGTGCAGGAGGATTGAAAAAATAAAAGAAAGTGCCACAAAAACTAGCTTATGCATGCGCTTAAGCAAATATGCATGCATGCCATGTTAGTATTTCATGAGCGGTCCGCTTCACTTGACTGCACGCTTGGCGTTTGCTGCGTAAAAACTAAACCGTTATTTACGTTTTGCATTTTTTATTTGTATTATCCTTCATTTTATTGTATTTTTTCTGCGCCTTTCAACGATCGCCTTGTATGCGTGTTGCTAGCGAGCGGAAATGCCGGTACGCATTTGTTTTAAGCACCGCCTGGCGGACTTCAGGACTTAAGTATTGCATAGCACACTTTTATGCGCTCCAATATATTATGTATCACTATAAGCGAAGTAACGGCATTCATATAGTTGGTTGTGCATATATTTGTGGCATGTGGCAACAATATAAAGGCACTCGGACGCTGAGGTGTTGGCGTTATATAAACGCATTTGCATAAATTGTTAAACGCGGCGGTGAGTGGTTCGCGTGTGTGCTTTTAGGCGCTTAGCATGCACAGCGTTGGCGCGTTGGCACATGGTGCTTTTGTTGTATTGCTCTTCTTTCACTTAACCGCTGTGCGCGAATTTGGCAACATTATACCAAAGAAGTGAAAATATATTTATATTTTATTCATAGATGCGAAAGGCTGATGAAGGAATTGTGTGCATAGTTTCAGGCGTTCCAGTAATTAATGAAAGCTGTGCGTGGAATTTAATTTTTCTGCAAGAAGTTCGTTTAAGGAATTATTTTAATAGTAATAATATTTAAATAGGGATTTTGGAAATTATTATTGTATATTACTAGCAATTATTATGCCGTGAACAGTGGTAACACTCAAAAGGAAACACCAGAGATCCTTGAAAGACATACATATAAATGATCAGCTTG
The DNA here is from genome assembly GCF_024586455.1 of Bactrocera neohumeralis. NCBI lineage: Eukaryota > Metazoa > Arthropoda > Insecta > Diptera > Tephritidae > Bactrocera > Bactrocera neohumeralis. The sequence continues at coordinate 69,334,354 of NC_065920.1, read as the reverse complement.
ACGCGCTAAGCCTATTTAGCCATATCTGTCTGTCTTTCCCGTCTTTTCGTTGGCCATTTTGCATAAATAAGGACTAGTCCCTTATTTTTTGGTATACTGATCTAGGATTTCTCATTTGTCGGAATCGCCGATATAGAACAACTATAGTATATAGCTGCTATAGAAATTGAATGATCGGAGTAAAGTGTTCGTATGGAAACTTTTGTCATTTGATTGAGATATCCTAACGGATTTTGGCATAGGTTACTGCTGTAAATATTTCAATTTCAAAGGCTTACTTCGAACAGCGGATAATATTTTATTTTTACTTATAATGATTTTCTCAAAAAATTTGGATTGCCAAAAATATATCCTTTTGGCATATAATACAAAAAGTAAAGAAAATGTATCCGATACTGGTTTAAAAGTAATATGCCCTAAGATACTAAGAGTACCTCAAATATACCGTGCCAATATCAAAAACTTCTTTTTCGAACATGTCTTAAGCGTTTGTCTTCACGTCTGAGTGAAAACAAAAGTTCAATACGTCAGGCATCTTAAATATCCTATATATATCACTATAATATCAATTTCGATAAATAATATTACCGGGCCGACAGATCGTTGAAGGCCTGTCTCGTTCTGGACGACCTTCGATTTCTTCAACTGATGAAAATATTAAAAAAGTGAAGTCTATGGTGACTGAGCGTCCGTTTGAACTATTTTGGTTTTTTGTTTCACTTCAAAAAGAGTACCGCAAGCAGGTCTCTTTGCCCATCCCATATTCATTAAGTGACATTTTAACTGCCGGCGAGACATGGGCTTACGAGTTTGACGTAAACAAGTCAATAATAATCGGAATGGAGGAGAAAAAAGGAGACAAAACCAAAAAAAAACTACACCAAAGACGCTTAAAAATCAAAGTGATCCTCATTTTTTCCGGAGGTACAAACGGTCAATAAAGAGGTCTTTTTGGCCATATTGAGGCGCCAATGCACCATCATATCGAGACATGATTGTGACCGAATTTAAAGCTAAACAGGCAAAGAATACAATTGATGATCAACCCGTTTTCAGTCGTTCGAAGAGATAAAACAAACTACGCTGAAGGAGCTGAAGGCCATCCCAAAACATGGTTATGAAAAGTGTTTCGAGGACTAGAAAAATCATTGGAATAAGTATATTACATATGGTGGCGAATATTTTAAAGGCGGCAAAATAAATAGTGATTAATAATTAATTATTTTCCGTTTTATTTGATTTTTCCAGATATTTCTTGTCACAAGTATTATATTTAATAATCTTTTATTTTTCCGTCAGGTGGCAACATTTTTACATTTTCTTGAGTTTCGGACTTTTCTGTTCTGAAGGAAGTTACTAAGGGGTTACATGGGTTTACAGGTTTCAAAAAATTTAAATTTTTATTGATTTATTAAATTCTACAGCACCCCTAGAATATTGTTCAAGTTGATCCGAGTAATACTTTCGGAGATACAGTCTTGAGAACTTATGTGCTCGAGACCAACTAGGCTAAGTGCGCCGTCTTTTAACGCGTTTTTTCCGAAATTATATTTTTGAAGTCGGCTGGCAAAATTTCTCTAGCACTACTCAACCGATCTTCATAAAGTTTTGCACACGTCTTTAGGATACAATTCTTAAAGACTTGGACGAAGGATTTTGTTCGAATAAAATTATTTGAAAAAAAAAAAAATGATGCGAAATTTTCACTGAAATTTTATTTTTTTGTAAAAAATGATACTGTATTATTGAATTATCCTGCCAACGCAGGTGGATCCTTTTTCCGAGGGATCACCGCAAATCGCAATGACTGAGTTTAAACCATTTTTTTCCGAAAATTTCAGAATTTCTTTGTTAAAAGTATATGTTTGTAACAATAAAAAATTCTCATAAAATATTTAGTTTTTTATATGAGAAAAAATCGTTGAAATAAGACTGTTTTTCACCAGAGGAAGTGCTTGTAACACCTTAATAAAATCATCAAGGAAATCGTTTTATTGGCTTTGTCGGGTATAGACCTGTTTAAATAGATTTCATATTTATATTTTATAAATTTAAAAATATAAATTTTTAAACCGGATGAAAAGCTTCTTCAAAGATTATATCCTATCTTATAGGTAATAGCTGGCAGATATAAAAATTAACAAAATTGTGAACAGAAATTAGTCATAGGGTTGGAGCCTCAGCTTTATTGTATTACATATACAATATATGTGAAAATGTTATATTTTCTTAATTAGTTTAGTCGACAAATGTATCGAAGTCCTGAAATTCAATTGCATAGATAGCAAAAAGGCATATTTCAAACCTATTATCATATTTGTATATAACTATGAATTACTTTTTAAAGTCTACCTCCACACCTCACTTGTGAGCAATCAGTTTCTGGTGCTTTGTTCAGCTATCACTCTCTTAAGCTGAAAAAGCGCTGACCTCTAAAGAAGATTAAAAACTCGCACATGAATTTCCAAATTTGGCTTAAGTCAATGAAAAAATTAAGAATATCAGCTAAAAATAACTTTTTACCTTAAATATTTCCTGCCAAAAAATCAGTAATCCATTAAATTTTGTTTAAACTTCCTGCGCGGACAGCACAACCTCCGCGAAAGTGGTCTTAAATATATACTAAATAATTTTGTCATACGAACGCCTACCTAAATTCACTTATTTATAAAGATGAAACAGTCACACGCACTTCAAAGTTGTGAGTTGCAAAAAAAAAATTACGGGCAAACCACAATAACCGCCACACAAGGCAACAAAGTGAAATAAATGAATTTAAAGCGCCTTGTTAGCCTTGACGTAAGACGCGCGGCTCAATCAGTTTATTTGCTTAAAGGAGCTTATGAGTATTCATAAAACACTAACACATACATAGGAGTACATCTAGCGCCGCGAATTAGTGGTAATAGATCTATACGCCTACAAGTATGCAAGAAAATTCTTTGGGTTTCTGCTCAGCGCAACCCTTTGGTATTTGGAGCGATCTTCTCATTAACGGTAAATATATATACGTATAAATGTATGTATGTTACGTAATCAACGCGTTATTTCACCTTCAACTTGAAGCAAGCACACATGCGTAGCTGCTAGTGATTTATAGCGTGTGTGTATACAAGTCATAAGAGTTCTCCTATGCTAAGCTATGTTATGCTCTGCTTTGCTATCTTATGTCACGTCTTGTATGTAATAGGTATTAGAAGCATCAGCGTACTTACAGGTATTATAAGCATATAATAGTGAAAGGCATAGTTGACTTTTACGCCACTCTCGTAGACTCGGCGCCATCATTATCATCAAGTGGGTGCCAGTACAAATATACTTGTATATACATATATATAATATATATATTTTAGGGTGCTTTTACTTTAAAAATTTATTTTTTTGTTTGTTAATGTCTCTTGAACTATCAGGTTTGGCGCTAAAAATATTATCCAACGTAAATAGGTTTATTTTCAATTTGAATCGCACTTAAATCATTTCACATTTTCCATTTATTTAACAACAGATTTTTTGTTCCTTTAAGATATATGTATCTTTTTTCACAATAACAAAAAAATTTAGAATTTTAGAAATTTTATTTTATGCTTAAAAAATGTTCACCTCTGCAAAAAAGGTTCTAACAGGTTTTCTCCCAAAAACATCAAATGTTCAGTGCCATTCATATAAGAGCATATAAATTCTGTGTTGCTCATACGTCGTGGTGTACTGCATATATGCTTGATAACTTGATGTAGTGTAACTATAATTGCTAATAATTTTCTATGGAAAAATTTGTGCATAAAAGAAAAAACAATAACTTCGGCTGTACTGCAGCTATAATAACCTTTACATATACAAAGGACTCCTTGCAATGACTTGATTTTGATCAGTCAGTTTGTATGGCAGCTATATGCTATAGTAACGCGATCTGAACAATTTCTTCGGAGAATGCACCATGGTCTAAAGCAATAATCCGTGCCAAATTTCATGAAGATATATGATGAAATGAAAAAGTTTTCTATACAAGGACTTGATTTCATTCGGTGAATTTGTATGGCAGCTATATGCTATAGTAACGCGATCTGAACAATTTCTTCGGAGAGTGCATCATTTCCTGAGACAATAACCCATGCGGAATTTCTTGAAGATATATCATAAAATGAAAAAGTTTTCCATACAAGCACTTGATTCCGATGGTTCAGTTTGTATGGCAGCTATATGCTATAATTATCCGATATTGATCGCTCCGACAAATGAGCAGCTTCCTAGGGAAAAAAAGACGTGTGCGAAATTTCAGATCGATATCTCAAACACTGAGGGACAACTTCGCGTATATGCATACAGAGAGACGAATATGGGTAAATGGACTTGCCGCGTTTTGCTGATCATTCCCATAGATTTTTTATGGGGTCTTCATCGTTTTCTACTGGAAATTAGAAGCTTTTTGGAAAACTTACTCAGGTATAAAAAATCACGGACACCCTAATATTATATATACGCGTCATATACATATATTATATCTGTGTGTTTATTTGCATGAGTGTTTGCTTAGCGGCGGCCTTAACTGCGGCAACAACAACACTGTTAGCTCCACTGCTTTCGCTTGTTATTCTCAGCGCGTAAAAGTGCTCAGCATTCAATGACAAATATATATATATATATATATATATCTATGATCTTAAATATTCAGACATGTTTGGCTGTAGTTTCCCAACTATGTGCTTTGAATTTTTAAGCAGCTAAACGCTCTCTCTTACGCACAAATTCGCTGAGTGACCAAAAAAGTAGTCTACTCACAGACGCACTTACTACAAAAAACTAAAGTCATGCATGTGTAGTTTTGCGTAAACTTTTTTCAGTAATTTTTCTTCATAACCTCTCGCACTCTGGTGCTCTCCACTTGTTGGCGAAAATTTACTTAAACTTCTTGGTATTCACTTACGTACTTCTGACGCTTATATGTAAATTGCTGCTCCCAAAGTTAGGCAACAAAGTTTTGATTGTATTTTCGTATGCTTTTGCCACTACACGCGCGTATGCTAGACAGCCAGCAGTCGAGCTGTTGGAGGGCAGCGGCAACTTTTGCTAATTTACTTAAATTTACAAGCATGTTGAAATAACATTTCGCCAACACACACATATATTCCTATATGTTTGTTGTGTGGTATATACAAGTGCGCTCATTTAAATACATGAGTTGTAAACGAGCGCTGACAGCCTTGACTTTCGTCAACACTAAACGCTTTTTAAGCAGCACTTCTTGCTTTGCCGCCGTCGTCAGAGCAAAAAGCGCAGCAATTTTCACAACAAATACAACATTCGAAGTTTTTTATTTATATTATATATGTGCGCTCACTTTAGGGCAACTCAGCTAATACTAAGTTTATTACAACTTAGCATTATCATCAGCATCATCAGCAGGCTTGCATGTGTGTCTGTGTGTGTGTGTGTGTTGCGCCAAGTCAGCGGGATCTATGTCAACTGGAAAACCACTGGCACCTTACACATTTCATGTCGGCTTATCTTTGCCACGTGAAACACACACACATGCTCACTTATATAAAACAGTCAAAGCTGAGCGTAGAAGTGAGCGCTGCTGTTTAAGCGCCGTTAAGTATGCTATAGCAAGCTTGTGCTGGTGTGGCAAAGCTTTCAATTGACGCAACAAACGACAGCGATGTAGATATACACACACATTTATATATGGTATATATATATACATAAATATATATATATTCAAGCATGTAGTCGTTGCTTTGCCACTGCTATGTCTTTGTATGCCTCCTCTTGTTACAATTATGGCAAACGACATCGTCAATCTGTTATGTCACGTTGCTTTGTGAACCGGAACATTATGCTCTACTCAGCAACATTTCAGTGTTGCCCTGACAAGCCTTGTGTGTCGCAACTCACATAACAGTTTAACCACATGTATGCTTCTAATAGTAATCCTTGGCCTTGTAGCTACGAAAGTGGGCATGAGTGGTGAACAGCTTGGATATACAAGCTTTATGGAACTCATTAACGTAAGCCGAAGCTAAATTAAATTAACCGTAGTTAATTTTTTTTTACAAAGTAAGATGAGAACTTTGTGAAGGGAAATTGGAGGGAACATCTTAAGTTTGAAATTGAATTCATCTTTACTTGAATTCAGTAATTGTGACTATATCCAAATATGCCGGACTTCCCGATCTCATTTTACACAGAAGATGCTTCTCAACTCAATTTTGGATACGGAGTTGGATACTTTTTCGAGTGAGAAAACTATAATAGAGTAGAAGGAGTTGGCTTGAAGTTTTGGGTTTTGAATGGAACTTTTGACACGGATTGGTTGGAAATGTTGCAAAAGTATATTGGGGAGTTACTTTGTCAAGAAAACAATTAGTCAAGTGATACAAAGCAAATACAAAGAAAATACATTGATAAAGGCCACGAAATCATTTACCTCCCTTAATAAATCCAACAACAAAAAAGTTAAAGAAGCAGTGCTGGAAAATCGACATGTTGGCATCAGAGAGTAAGCAATGGATTTCAAGATCTCTTGTGGATCAACTTATCACATATTGGTTAGTTTTTCGGGTAACAAACCATGTTGAGTAGAAGTTGCAAAAAAGATGCTTGACAACTTAGCTTAGGACTTTACCTTCGTCAAACGCAGCATTACTGGTGGGCAAACGTGGGTAAATGAACATGATGTTAATGCTGTCCAACAATCTATCGAATGCTGCTTCAAAAATGTGGCGAAACTGGAAAACCTAAGATTCGTGAAGGCTCTGAGGACTCTGAAGACCAGTCCTGTTGAGATTTATAACAAGAGTGCGGAATGTTTTTATTAAATTTTAAATGTTTTTATAATAAAGAATCGTATTGAGACACCTAAAATGTATTTTTTTCAGTTCTGGTCTAATTTGATATCAGATGCCCATTTTATAGAGCACCAAGATGTATTTGAAGTTATTGGTTAAGTTGAAGTAAGTAAAACTGTTCGGAGAGACAGCAAAAGTGGGAGTTTCTATGAGATAGACGCTTTGGAAGTACAGGCCTTCAAGCCACGTCGCGTAAAACTTTAAATACGTTTTTCTCAAAACTCCATTTCTGAAGTCGTTGGACACGATTTCTTGAAAAGTTATGGACCGATTTAGTATTGTGTACACATCTTTAAAATAACATTATCTAGTTATTGAACGAATGATATTTTTTTCATTACAACATATTTTTTAAGCCAATAAATGGCCAAAAATGAGATATTTATTTTGTTCAAAGTCTGAGAAAAAATGAAAATAATAATTCTTTTCCTTCCTTCAAACACGAGATTTATATATATACTAACGGAATATTTTTTTTTTTTTTTGATGAACCAATAATAAATTATGCTGTCCACGCTGAGAGCACTTTTTTGTTAAGGCACCCAAGGAGATGAAATCTCAACGGCTGAATTTCCAAGATATTTTTATCAAAGTTTCAAGAGACGCTGTTCAAATTTGTACCTTGAGTATGCCGTGTTATATTATTAAAATATATGATTGTTTATTTAAAAAAAAAAAATAGTAAAAATTTTTTGTACCTCTGAAACTCACCTAACTACTTAATTCAAAATAAATTGAAAGAATTAATCAATTTCAGCCATCGCATAAATTTGTTCAGATACAAAATTCAGCCATATTGTTTGTACATAGTTTGGTTGTAACTAATGAATATCGTTTTGTTTTATGGCTTTTGTAAAAAATTCTGAACTCTTTCCGACATTTTGGTATATTTCTCTGTCTAATCATATCTCGCTCTCTTTTTTTGCTTCAGTATCTCTACTGTACTCACTTTTGTCTCCAATTACTCAATAAATTTTTCACTCCCGCTCTCTTAAGCGCACCAATTTTTGTACTCTTTATTGGACCCGCTCTCGCCTTTGTATCCTTTTCACTTTTTCCTTCAATAATTCAAAAACGCACCAACTTTTGCTTTTTTTCTCTCTATTTTCATCTCTCTCTCTCTTTCTCTTATCTGTAATAATAATTATTCAATTAATTTTCTTTTCCCCGAACAATTTCCTCTAGCTCACTATACTAGAGGCTTTCGATAACATATCTCTTAGGAGTTTTCGCGTTCACTTTTGGCAAAACGCTTTTGTACACTTGTGAACAATACTCCGAACTGTCATTTATAAACAGCTGATTCCAGTGCGACAGCTGCGCGAACGGCCTGAAGTTGGTTACACTTCGAGTGCCGTACCCTGTAACTTGTCCAACTTTCCGGGTTTGTAGATACGTGATTCATTTTTCTGCGAGTCTAAAGAACAACTGTGAGAAATCTCGCACACATACATATTAAATAGGAGAAGGGCTAGACCAGTGGAATTTTTTGATGCTGGCTGTAGAAAATCTGAACTGGAAAGCCATGCGTTGCAAGCATATCCAGTCGCTCGAATGAAAACTTTGCTTCGAGTCCGGAGTCCGGAGATGGAAACACAAAAATTATAAGTTCAGAGTCAAATGAAAAGTCGACAGTAAACGAAAGTTATAATATTCATAATTCCACCATTTGCGAAAGTGGGATTCGAACATGAAGTTTTCAAGCGAAAATAATGATTCGCCACCCATCTTAAAGCTACGAAATGTACTATCATTGCTTCGGTATAAAGTATCGAAATTGGATACTCAAAATATTTCACAATCCACAAACCATGTTTTAACCTACTTTAACCAAGAATGAGCTATGATAGTTGTAAGAAAATAGCAGAGAACTCCATTGAAGTTTTGCTTCTTGAGAGGAGTACTGAACCCAGGGTAATTCTGAACACCATAGATATTGAGTTTTTAATTTGAGCAAGTCCAAGTCCTTCCGATATTTAAAATCTCCACACTTCGCAGTCTATCTATATGTCAAATTATACTTACACCTATATTAACGAAGAACATTTAAGAGCCCTCTAAACAATAGTTGACTTAAGCGTTCTTGTGAAATGCAAATTTACACTGACTTTTATTCCACTACCAAAAAAATCCAGCACATCCACTTTAAGCTCTCTAATCAAATTTCTCTCGCTCTTTGTATTTATATTTCATTTGTTAATATAAAATTTACAAATAAATATTTTAACAATACTCCACGAGTGACCTTTAACTTTCGCTTTCACTTGGACCTCAACTGAGTTAGAGTCAAGTGCTCTCATTTCTTTCACTTTTGTCTTGACTTGGCACTCATCTTTCAATTTTCTGCTTGTTTGCCTCTATTTTATGCGCTGGCTCTCTGGGGAAATTTCGGTCATTTCGAACACATACATTTGTGTGGGCCCCTAGTACTGATCACGCTATGTTTTCAAACAAAAAGAAAGGAAGGAAATGCATTCGGCATGTGATTTTATTTTACAACTGAAGCTTCCGATTCAGTGACCGCATGGGGCGCCACCATCGCCAGCACCAGTCATCATAAATTCTTTGACTTCCTCTGACTGCCTGCCAACACAGCTGCAATTCCCACCACTGTTGCGAACTATTCGCATATATGTCTTTAGTTATGCCCTTTGTTGCGGTTTTTCTTACTTCCTCTATTTCTCCCACTTGGAGCGCGCTTGACTTTCGCCACTTTATTTGTTTTTAAATTCCCCAGCTGCGTTTGGCCCACACAAATTTGCTTTTTCATTTGCCAGTTGTTGGTGGGGATAGTGCTGACATTCTGTGTCAGCGTGTCAACTGGCTTTTCCGAGGATTGGCGACTGTGTGCAGTCGCCTTTTAGGCGTTCCTGCTTAGAACTTAGATTTTATGTATCTTTATTTTAGTTTCTTTTTTGGCATATGGCCAAGTCACGGCGAAATCAAGCGCTTGTTGGCAAAAGTTATGCGAAAGGCTGAAACGGGCTTCCGCTTGCGGCGACAATTATGTTGCGGGGTCAACTTTCTTCTGTAGCTTTGCTGTGATTTTTCGGTGCGCGAAAGCGTAGGTTTGGTGGAAGGATTTTATAGTAAAGGGTCAAATGCAAGTTTACGACATTTCCTTTGCCACAATTTTTATTGGGAAAACAAATATTTGCAAACTTTGTGGTGGCTTGACTATCATTTTGCTACAATTCAAAAGAATTAACAAAGTTTCCAGGTTTCAAAAAAAAAAATGTCAAAGAAATTCATCTTTTTACAAATATATCTGAAAACATAACTCTTTTTCAACCTCTGTTTAACGGGGAAAAATCTACTTCGTTAAATTTTTACTAAAAACAGCATATAGTCCAAGTCCATTGAATCTAAATTTTCAAAGACAAGAATGAATTTGATTGTGGCTTTCGAAGAAACCGACCTGTGTGGGCGCTTATAAATGATTTGAAGCCTGTACATCAAAACCGAAATGCCGAGCCTTACACTAGAGCCAATTAAAACATCAAATTAGAAACAATTCTTTACTTTGTGAGCAGTATTCCAAGGAAGTTTGGTTAAAAATCATTGAGGAAACAGCCGTTGTGCATATAGCTGAATGGTTATAGGTTGAACTAAAGTCACTGCCATCTCGGTTCAATCTCCGAAAATTACTTCCGAATGAGCCACCGACTTTGCTTACAAGGCACTATTTCTCTTTTACAGTAGAAAAATTAAAAGGTGAGAGAAAGACAGAACAGTCATAAGAATAAAGAAAGAGAGAGAGAGAGAAAGTTCAAAAAATTGAAAAAAAGAGGCAAAATAGTGGATATATAAAAAAAGTTGGAATGAAGAAAATGAAAGCAAATCTTTAATGATTTGGCATTCTTTATTGAAAGGTTGATTGAAGCTTTAATTTAAAGAAAAAAAAGGTGACCGGGTGATTACATTTTTTCATACAGTGGGCGTAGCGAGTGAAAGAACAATAAATAAAAGTACATAAGAAATATAGAAAGCGAGAGTGAGAGAGAGAGACAGAGAAAGAGAAGAGAAAAAGGAAAGCAGAAGAAAAAAAGAGAAAAATGCAGGTATATAAAAAAGTTAGTTGGAGGAGAAAAAAGATCAAACCTTTAATGATTTGGCATTCTTGGTTGAGAGGTTAATTTTAATTATAACTGAAAAATGGCCGAGAGATGGAACTCTTCAGATATTGAGCGAAGCGATCTGATTATTCATATTGTAATATAATATTGACAAGATCTAAATCAATTGTCTCTACGATACCTTACCAAAAGGCTATTGAAAAATTGTGAAAACTTTATGATATCCGTAATATCGTGTCTTAAACAGCTGGAAACTTTGTTTTTTGATTTTAGGTGAATACATAAGAAATTCCCGGGCAAGTTCCAGAAAATGTAGAAAAAGAAAGAGAAAGGTTGATATATAGAAAGTGTTAAAAAGACGATAAAGGAAAGCAAATCGTTAATGATTTGGCCTTCTCGATTGAGAGGTTCATTGAATTTTTAACTAAAAGACCGAAAGTGATTGGGCGCAGCGATCTGATCATCCATATTGTAATATAATATTGACGAGAACTAAATTATATGGTTCTATCTGAACTAACCGAAAGAGTATTGAAAAAAATGAAAACTATTTTATAATTTTGTTTTATGGGAACGTTGTTTTTAGATTGTAGGTGGATGCATAAGAAACTCCAAGCCTTCTTTTCTCTTGTACTTCTGGTGAGTCACTATCGATGGTAGCTTAGCGTTATCGTCCTAGAACACAGTTCCTTCACTATTGGCCTAAGTCGGTTGCTTTTAGCCGATTTCTACCTTCACCCAGTCCAATTGATACCAGTACACTCCGAATTAAGTGTTTGGGAGTAAGAGAGTAACACAAGGTAATTGGTTTTTCAGTCAATACTACCAAACAGAAAGCGAAACTGACCGTTAATCCAGACTTGACCACCGCTTGGACAAGTTTACCGTGATTGGACTGTTACCGTTTTAGCATAATTTTGTACCTTTGATCACGAGTGCATTACTTAGTTGATGTGCATTCGAAACAGTGCTTTCATAGAGAATAGACACAAAGATTTTCATCATTTTTTAGATAATTTGAGCAGTTTCTCTTCAAGAGCGACGAAATGGAATAAAATATGTCGTATTTTCATTAGTTGATAGTTACCGATATAATAACCGATAACATATATCTGAAGAAGCATTTTACGAAGTCCTCCTAACTGGCCATACCTTAGAATAAAGAAATATAACTAATACAATTCTGAACCAGCTAAACTCAAATTAATCAGATCATATCTTTTCAATGTTAGATTTTAGTAGTAATTTTCGGGTGAAGTTTTCCGCCAGACGCGAACGGATCGGAAGTTAAGTAGAGGAGACAACATCATGTTATTTGTACAGACGAGTTCAAAATGAAATGTGGAGTAGAGAAGATATAATGGATGAACCAAGTAGAGGTACATTTTTCAAAAACCTCTCCTTGCCGGATCACGAGTGAATTGTGTCAAGCTGTCATTTTATTTTTGTTCAGTATTGCCCAGCATTTCATAAGGAAAAACTAATTCTTGAACACCGTTTACAATTCGTTCAACTTTATTGCGAAAATTCACGCTCTGTAAAAATTGTGTTTCGCCCCCTTCGCACAAATAGAGATCCTAAATTTACAGCTTGTGCAAGAAATGAAGCCGTTCAACCTTCCCAAGCGACATCACTTCGCTTAATGAACACATAAAAGTTCCAAGAAGATCCGACGTTTTCGAGCCGAAGTTTGTTCAGCGATGAGACACATTTCTGTCTCAATGGGTATGTAAACAAGCAAAATTGTCACATTGAGGATGAAGAACAACAAGAGCTACCATTTCGTCCAGAAAAAGCAGCGGTTTGGTGTGATTTGTGGGCCGGTGTATTCATTCTTCAAAACTAATGTCGGCGAGAACGTGTTCGTAAATAGCGACCGTTTTCGCGCCATCATAGCCGACTACTTTATGCCTGAAACTGAAGTTCATGATATCGGCGACGTTTAGATTCAACAAGACGGCGCCACTTCACACACATCGCATCAGTCAATGGATTTATTGAGAGAACACTTCGGTGAGCGAATAATTTCACCAAAGGCCACCAAAATCATGGGATATCACACCGTTAGACTTTTTCCTATGGGATCCGATTCCGGTCTTGGAGCAAAACATCACGCCTACAATTCGTCAGTTTCTAGTCCAAATACTCAAACGAGCTTACGAAAATTGAACTCAACGGATGGATCATCTGAGACGTAGTCGCAGCCAACATTTGAAAGAGATAATCTTCAAAAAATAAATGCTAAAGAATGTTCTTTCGAAAATAAAAATAAATTATAATAAGAATTATTCCTAAAATTTGAAGTTTCTCTGTTTCTTCTTTAAAAAAGTGAAGAACCTCGAAATGGATCACCCAATTGCATTAATATTGAGAACTCTCTCTTCCAGCTACTAAGGTCATCCAGCTTCTTCCAAGCGGAGCTACTAAGTATAAAAAGGGTCTGTAAAGTTCCAACCATATATTTGGACAGCAGACGGCACTACTTGCCTTGCTGACGCCAGATGTTAATACTTACATAGTCAATAGTTGCAGTTAGGTCTTAAGCTCACTGGTAGATCGACTCATCTTTTTCATAATTTGGGTCCCCGGCTACAGCAATATTTTCGGCAACGAAACAGCAGACGACTTGGTCCAAAGCGGAATTAATACTATGTTCGTTGGAAATGATCAAAAGAGAGCTTTGTACTCATTTTGAACAAAAAACTCAGAACAGATGGAAATTAATAAACAACCACAAGATAACGGAGCGAATATGATCCGATATGACAAGACTAGAACTAAGAACTTATTACATAACATAGGTCCAGGAATGGTGTTTTTGGACTTAGATTTACTTAATGAGACAGTGGCCTTCGGCTTCGGAGAGCATCTTATGATAGTACTTATAGCAAAATGATGCATCCAGTGCTAACTGAGCCCGGAGTGACTGCATTCCTAAAGGCCTATCTGCTCTTCAGCTAAATTAAAGCAGCACAGTCAATTGGTTAAAGCCTGTAAGCGATTTGTTTTTAGAATATTAAATTCACTTAAGTCAAATCCGATATTATTCTAATATTACTTGTGAGCCGCAAGACGTACTCCCTAAGCCCACTTATACCGTTAAAATTGCTTCAATCAGGTAATGCCGCTGTTTTAAACAGTTTTTGTGTCAGCTTAAGCATCCTCTGCGGAATTAGAATTTAAGAAAATAAGATGAATACGGAATTTCAAGTAGAAGGCATCTATAAAATCCTTCAAGGACCCTCAAGGATAAGTACAATAACATGTTAATCAAATGTAACCAATTTCCAAATAACACGCACATGCAACAATTTCGCACTCAAAAAAATATACGCTGCTTGACAGTAATGATTGAGGCATATGTGTAAGCTGGGAGGAAAGGGTAGCAGAAAACACAAAAAAAGAAAGTGTATTTGAAGGACTCAAATAAAAGAGATGCGTACAAATCAAAAGCTAAAGCAATATGTGTAACAAATGACGCAGCAGCAGCGGCGAAACGCAATCAAAAGCCACGCATTGGCAATACACACAAAGCCAAAGGCAACAAAGGTGCGATCAAGGAAAATGGAAAAAAGACAAAGAAAAAAATTAGGAAAAATGCAAAAAAAAAGTAGCTTTAAGTTCTTTCAATGTGTGCGCGTGTAGAAAGTGTATAAGCAGCAAATAAGTATAAAATTTCTTGGAATTGAAAGTTCAAACAAACAATGCGCAAGCTACACACACACACACACACTTATATATGAGAGGACGACAGCGTACAGCAGCGCGCACATTTATCAAGCAGTAAGCAGCGCTGCGTACGCTTAGCTCATGCCGGCAATCTTGCCAAAACACACAGCTGCTTGCTACAACCAACATAGCCGAGGCGTGCTTTTAGGCGCAAAAGGTGAAATGCGCGCGAAGGCAGCATATCTCACAGCTTGTTTGTTTGCGCTGCTGTGGCAGACAGGAAATGATTGCGGATTTGTGTCGTAATGGCTGTGGCAGTCAGCCCGCGTTGCCAACGCGTACGAGAAAAGTGAAATTGAACACGCAGCGCGTATAAAATACAAAATGCCATTCAATTTGCGCGTATTCGCAAAGGACTTAGGTGAAAACAACAAAAGCTGTTGGCTGTTAGCTCTTTACGAATGTATGCGTGTATGGGTGTGTGTGAAATTGATACTGCGCACCTGCCAAAGTGCGTAAACGTGCGTAAATGTGTGTGTGTATTGCATATGGATCTATTTGTATAGCTGTATGCAGCTACGCAGCTGGATCAGCGTGTAAATTTCAATTGCGTATAGCTGCTTATCAGCGCTGCCGCCACTCACAGAGAGAACAACAAACACATCAACAATGTAGGTGCCACAACAAAGTCGGCTGGCAACAATCGCTCAAAGGCGTAAGCGTGTGACTGACAGGACGCGTTAAACAAGCGGCGTACCTGACACAAAGTGTAGATTTGTGTACCTGACATGCATTGCTGATTGTGCAACATGGCATTGAAAATTGTTTTCGCGCATTTCCAAGCCTTCACCTGCCTTGCAGCATTTTTTTTCCTACTTTTTTTGGCGTTTTGTTTCTTCCGACTACCTCCCCGCTTTGATGGTGTAAATTGTATGCTAAATGGCATTAAATGTCTTTCACATGTAAGCACGCGTATTTGTATGTGTATGTGCAGCACTTTTATAACGCATAGCTCCTTTGCAGTCTTCCTTTAGTTAGAGTTCCTGGAAAGCGCTAAACGTTGTGAAATGATATTCAAAGGATTTCTGTGTTCTTGCGCATTAACGGTTTTTGCACAAATAAGTTGCTGTAATCGAAATTATATATACTTTACTATATGTGTGTGTGCCACTCGCGCGCTTGGCAGCTGCTTTTAACCCATTTGGCAGCTGTTTTATGCCTTCGAGTGCTCTCCATTTGCGTGTGTGCTTGTGTTTGTTGTTAATGTAGTTATTTAGTACCTATTTAGCACTCAAGTACAGTTATACGCTCTTGCGGCACATCACATCCCTGTCATTTGTGGTTTAAAAGACAGCCTCAGTGATATAATCCCCTAATGCTT
The DNA here is from genome assembly GCF_024586455.1 of Bactrocera neohumeralis. Classification (NCBI taxonomy): domain Eukaryota; kingdom Metazoa; phylum Arthropoda; class Insecta; order Diptera; family Tephritidae; genus Bactrocera; species Bactrocera neohumeralis. The sequence continues at coordinate 69,318,383 of NC_065920.1, read as the reverse complement.
ATTTTGAAGGTTATTTAGAAGGTGAAAAGGAGTGGAATTTGAGTTGGGAAATTTAAGATTTCGTGGAGCTAAAGAAAGTACACGTGTATGTAGCTTCCAGATAAATAAATGTTTATAAGGGTAGTGTTTACCCGATTTTTTCCATTTTTGGCACCATAAATTATTATTATCAGAGAATGATGCTCTCTGAGTTTCAATAAGGTTCCTCAAAGGTTGGTGTATGTGAGAGCTAAGGGGATACTGATTTTAATAATTTTCGATACAGCGACAGATAACTATCATGGTATCAAACCAGACTCACAAGGCTTGATACCATGATAGTTGTCTGTCGTAATGTTGAAATTTTTTTTAATTTTTTGCTTATTTTGTTTGTTACAGGTGCCTGGTCTGATATATGATACGTGGCGCTACTAAATCCATATAAATTTGCAGCTATCGGACCATTAGTTTAAGAACTATATCATTTTAGGTGAAGTAACTTTTGTTATTGTGAAAAAATGGATAAAAATGAATTTCGCGTGTTGATAAAATATAGCTTTTTGATGGGTAAAATACAGTTGAAGCAAAAACTTGGCTTGATGACGAGTTTTTGGGCACTTCCTAGGGAAATCAGGAAAACCAACCATCAAGGATTGGTATGCAAAGTTTAGATGTAGTGAAATGATGGCCGAAGACGGTGAACGCCGTGGACGCCCAAAAGCGGTTGTTATCAAACACCAAAAAAGTCTAGAAAATAATTTCGGATGACCGTAAAGTGAAGTTCTCCAAAAGAGCAGGCAATCTAAAAATATCAACTGAACATGTACAACATATCATTCATGAATATTTGGGTATGAGAAAGCTCTGCGCAAAGTTAGTGCCGGGCGAGCTGACTTTTGACCAAAAATAACAAAAAGTTGTTGATAGGAGCAGTGTTTGAAGATATTCAAGCGTAATAAAACCCATTTCTTACATCGGTATATGATAATTGAAAAACATAGCTCCAGCATTTCACTCAGAACTCCAATCGGCTATCATCCGAGTGGACTGCTCAGATGAACCAGCTCCAAAGCACGGAAAAAAGCAACAGTCGGCTGGCAAGATTATGGCGTCTGTATTGTGGAATGCGTATAAAATAATATTTATTGATTACCTTGAAAAGTTTAAAATGAAGGGACCAAAGGGTTTTAAGCCAATGGAAGGACAAGAAACGAATAACGGTTGCATTTGAAGAATCGTGCTACAAAAAAATGTTTCGAAATATTGGACGTTTGCTTTAATCAGTGAATCACCCTTGAAGGAAACTGTGTTGAATAAAAAAAAGGAATTTTGTAAAAAAAAGTGTTCTATTATGATAGGTAATGCGGTATAAAGTCAAATTTGGAAATATTTAAATTAGTTTTATTGATCATAAAGGAAATACTGACTCGATTTTATCTATTTTTGACCCAAAGACTGCTGTTATCAAAGATTAAAGATTCTCTCTGAATAAGAGACATCAGAGATTTACGGATATTTTTGGTACAAAGGCACATACTGGCACTGAGGTCAACATATTCAGCTTTTGAGGCTTGAAAACTTATGCTTTTGAAAGTGAGATTAAACACCTTGAATGCACAGTTAGTGCAAAGTTTCATTGATACCCGCTTTGTGAACTGTAAACTGTAAAAAACTAGATGAAACTTTGAATAGTTTAGTATGGAAGTTAGACGTGACTGCTGTCTGATTTTTCACTCTTCACTTGGAAATATAAGAAAGTCAGGATAAAGCACTACATTTGGTTGATATTAGTAGAGTAGATTCAGGTATAAGGAACCACAATTAAAAATGTTAATTCCAAGCCATTTCGTATGTGAAATTTTACGCTTCCGACGTATTGAGATTTCGCTACTTTTTAATTCTCAATTTAACGGTTATATGCAGAGGGGGTGTGGTTACCATCCAATACGATTTTCATACAGTATGAAGAGGTGCCGCTGCTCTCAGCTAATTTAGATTTTGTAAGGTATATAATTTGAACCTATCAGAGCACGGAATCAGTACGATTTTCTTTTGAATTTAAACCACAAGCCTACATTTCGATAACTTTTCTTTCTCCTTTGATTTGCATTGATTCTAATAGAACCTATTTTCAATAAATAATAATTTTCAAAGATAATATAATATGCATTTTATTACATAATCCAAAAGATCGGTTATTTTTAGAAAAAACTTATAATTATATCATCACAAACACTTTACGTCGGTGCGACCTTGGTACCAAATGAGCCCAAGAAAAGAAACATATGTATTACCTAAGCTTACTTTGGCCAAAAAAATAATATAAATTATATAATCAATATTTAAGCCAATATACAAATAACATTTATGGAGAGTTGGTTTCCGTGAGAAATTATTGCTTTTTTATTACAATCAAATTACTACTCTGCTCTGCAACAAACTGGTGAAAGGATTATGTTTTCATTTTCAGAATATTGGAGCTATATAAGTTTAAAGAAATATCTTCTGAATTTATTTCAAATTATGGAGGCTGTCACCGACTCTAATGTGTAATTGATTTCAACGAGGCCAAAGTAAGCTGGTTATACCCAGATAATAACTAAATTATACCCAGATAATATCCACATAATAACAAAATTAATACCACAAACAACAAACTATGCTTAACAAAGCAAAGTGATGGCTATGATCATCATTAAAATTTAAGTTAATTGAGTTGAAATGATTGGAGTCTACAAACTCCACTTACTTACTACAAATCACTTCATTGTGAAGGAGTGATATTTTAAACGGTAACTTCAGCTTTAGGAGAGATATCTTTCCACTCTTAATTATCCCTATGTTGAACCTACTAATACAGCGAACATTGTTATTAGACTCAATTTCAAGTAGAATTGTGGAAGAAAGTCAACAGTAGTAAAAAAAGCTAAACATTCGCAATATGATCTCGGTTTTTTTGAGTTTTTGTATTATTTTACGAAACATAAATATTTTAGGCTTACCAAAAGTTAGTTCAAGAAAAGAGCAACCTTCAATGGGAGAAAAAAATTAGTAGCAAAGCACGCAGGTTTAGCATATTTAACGATTGTGTACGCGAGCAGCAATCAGTAACCATTTTCCAATAAATTTGTAATTGACCGCCACCTAGAGAGTTATTTTGAGCGTACACGCAATTGCGCAACTCGATTCCACATAACAGATACCATCACATAGGTATAGCGTAGGCGGAAATACTTTACGTTTCTGTTCAACGGCGTTTCATTATTTATTCACGCCTTCGTGCCAGAGGTAATCAGATTTATACACAACACGTGTAGTATCTTTGCAAGAATAATCGCATACATATTACAAGAAGTGTGCATGCAGGCGAAGTTTTAGGCAAAACAAAGGCATAAATAGAATTGTGAAATGCCATAAACAAGGGAAAAGCGAGTTAATTAATAATTTACAAATTCGTATTTTATTACATAGTCATGGAAAAAATGGACTATGCGGAGACGGACTGAAAAATATTTCTATATTCATTAGACTTAGTTCAGGGTATCAGGAAATCTCTATGAGTCTGTACCTTGACTTGAAATAACTCTCCAAAAGTTAGTATAAACAGCTCTAAGCTTCTTTTAAATACTTTTTAATTCCATTGGATTATAGACCTATTGTGACTCGATTTTTATGTCATTTCCCACAAAATCTCTTCCATTGCTACGTGAGGCCTATTTTTAGACACGACAGTGGATTAAAGTATGTTAAAAGCAATGATCATTTTAAATAATATTTTTTTTTATTTCCTATTCATAATTAGTATTTCATTTTTACAAAAAAATGCTCATTTCCTAGTATTATAGGTATTTTCGATGTTCACTTGAAAAGTATATTTTCTATCGACATTATTCATGAGAAAATTGTGGAAGGTGAAAAATACCCCCAAACATTAATTAAAATGTACGAATTAACACAAAAAATAATTCAATTTCTTTATTCTCAATTGACATATATATATATATATATACATACATATGTATATCATTCTCTTTAAATCAAGCTCAAAGCTTTATTCACTATTGCATAATTCGAGGCGCCAGAGCATTGAAAACTGTAGAAAAAACGGCAACAAACTGTGTGAGCTGCCATATAATACTTGAATTTTATATACTGAACAGTTTGCATGTAGAAGTATACTTTTAGGCGCACTATATATTTCAGATGCTTCAAAGCAAAGCTTATTGCCTTGTAAGCATATTTATACTTACACACATAAAAATGTAAATTAAGCTGGACACCTATATATATAATATGTTTGTTGTTGTATATATAGTAAATAATCCACAATTGCAACAACAATCACCGCTTAGCCGCTGGCCATCATGCATTTAGTCGTTAAGTGAGACACGAGAAAAATTAAATGGGAAGTGTTTAATGCGTACAAGACGATGAATTGTATAACAATATGTATCACAAACAGGCATACAACTATAACACTTGTACATCGTAACCACACGATGACAACACGTGCAACATACATGAAGACAAGCGCTACACTGCCACAACACAGTTTGTTAGACACTGTACTCATGTGTAGTTGTTGTGCTAAAATGATTATGTTATTGCTTTGTTGTTGCAACAAAGTATTTTACTTACATCCGGGCATTCACTGTCCACACACACAACATTGAAAGCATGTGGACACTAGTGTTGTTTTTATTGTTGCCATTATTGTTGTTGTCATTATTGTTGGTTTTTTTCTCATATCTATTGTTACTCTTCCTCGCACCTAATTTTATTGCAGTGCTTTGTTTTTCACTTTTGTCTGGCACTTAAATGCTAAATTCTCTCCGGGGTAAACGCCAGCACGCCGAATCAGTTCGTCACTTAGCTAGACAGGCATTCAAGCGACCAGGCGTTCCACCAACTAACAGCAGCTGCTCGACTTTCAAGCGTTTACTTGGCTTCAAATGCTGCTTCATCACTTAGCACCTACAATTATTGTTGTGTTTGTTGTTATAGTAGCTGCATAGAGTGAGCTATTACTAGCCCAACATATATACAAGCTAACAGTATATATATGCACGACATAACGGTATACAACGCCGAAACTATTTCGACTTTTCAGTAGCAGCCAGCTCCTGCTTTCGCTCACACCTTACACTCCGTGTGTTTTCAGCTTTCGGTACTCCTTTACCTCGCTACGCTCGTTTATACTGCGCCCACCCGCTGGCCTGTGGAGGCTTGAGGGGTGCTATCGTCATTAATCTTCCTCACTTTAGTCGCGCTGGGGTCAAAAGGCTTGAGTGCGAGCAATTTATCTTTTGTAAGTTTCCGCAATTCTGTTGTTACCGATTTTACCTCGTTGTTGTTATTGTTAGTGTTACTGTTTATAGTAGATTTTTGCCGAAAATAACAAAATATAAGTATAAACCGGTTGCTGCCTTTGTGTGCGACGAAATCACTGCCGGCTAGCAACAAAAACGCTTGCTGGTTGGAATTTCGTTGAGAACCCAGTAGAGCGCGGGTGCAATTATTCTGTGTGATATTTTATTTTGTGTTTTTGAATGTTCCAGAAACTTAAAAAGCTTTAAATAAAGTTTTCATTCGTTTTTAAAAGCTTTCACTAATTTTCTGAATAACGAATTTTCAAAGAAGTAATTATAAAAAGAAAAATTAACGAAGTTTATTTAAATGTAAAGCTTTAAAAATAGCTTTCAGTGCTTTTTGAAAGCTTTCAATATTTTTCTGCAGAATTAGTATAATTAATAATAAGTTTGACTTTGAAAATATTTTTTTTTTAAGAATTTCCATTAATTTTCAAAAGCTTTCAATAATTATCTGAAGAATTAATTTTTAAAGAACTATGTATTAAAGTAAAATTTATCTAGATTAAAGTTGTGAAAGCTTTAAAAAGAGCTTTCATTATTTTTCAGAAGATTGTAAATTAATTCAATTTGCTCTAAAGATACCACTATTTTAGAAATTTTTTTTCACAATTTTTATTAATTATCGACTTTCAAACTTTTTCTGTTCAATTTTCAAATGAGAATAGACTTTAATAATTTATTCACTAAAAGTAAACATCAAATTATTTTAGAAAAACTGAAATGATTTTGCAAAAAATTGTTCATTTTTCAAAAGCTTTCATCATGGACAAATTTTCTGCAGATTATTTTTCCAGAGAAAATAGTTTAATCATATATATTCAACTAATGTTGTTTAAGTTTCGAAAGCTTTAGAAAGAGCTTTCACCAATTACTATTTTTACTAGTTTCTGAGGACCCTTTAAAAAAAACTGTAAATTTATTTATAGAAAACAAGGTAACGGTCAAACGTGTTTATTAATCATTTTGAAGTAGATGTAGATATATCTTTTTTCACCAGAGATTACCCAGGTCGTTTACCAATTGTTCGTTATGAACGAAATTTATTTAAACTTCCAAGAGCTTTAAAATCTTTAAAGAGCTTTCGATAATTTTCAAAAGCTAACACTAATTTTCTTCAGAAATTTTGTCTAAGTTTTGGAAGCTTTAGAAAGAGTTTTCACTGTTTTCATGACAATCGAAAGTTTTGAGGACGATTTGTAAAAAATTTTACTTTGCTCTAAAGATACCACTGGCCAAAGTTAAATATTATTAGTCAAAGGCCTTCATTAATCATTTCCGTGCTTATACCTATACGATGGTAAAAAAGTGGTTTGCAAATTTTCCGTGCCAAAACAGATAATAGATTATTAATAAAAGAAAAAAGCAAATGTTTAGAACTAAAATGATTTTAAGGAAACGTTAATTTTTCTAAGAGCGTATGAAATGAGACAAATTACTGAGCTGAGCCTTTCTCATTCAAATAGAGATAATCTATTGTAGCTTTCAATATATCTTTTTATAAAACGCTAATTGAGCAATATTTTTCTGACGATTTACTGAAAAATATTTGAACAGCAAACATTTTTGTAAAGTTTAAGTTTTTGCATTTTTTTGTCTCTCTTTTTTTTTGGGAAAAGAGACAAAATAAACATAAAGAGCTTTTAGATTAAATGTGATTAAAATTTTTTCAAAGAGATTTTTTAAAATGTTTTTGAAATTCATTATTTAAAGCTTCTATGTTTTAAGGTTTTCGACTAAGCTTTTTAGAAACGATATCATTAAAAATACTTTTTTCATACTTTCATGTAGAGCTTTTTACTAACGACGAAAGTTTTATACATTTTAACATAGTTTTTTAGAAGCTCTGGTCCAAACTTTTCGTCTACAATTTAATTCAAATAGCGTTTGGTTTTGGTTTTTTAACACAGGAATAATGTTCAAATATTTTCATCAAATAAATACAAATTTCCTTTTAAAAACCTCCAACCACTCTTAATCACTACTGGGCAGCTTTAAACACTCGCATGCCTCTATTTAACAGCGCTCAGAAAGTGGCAACGGAGTATACTACCAAATTATATGCAGACCCAAAAGTGCAGAGCTGCACATATACTCACACTCATGTGGCAAGCTTTGTATAAAAGTCATGTAGTTGCGGTCACTCTGGCATGCGGTGAAGCTCAGTCGAAATATTTAAACACCTAAAAACTAGCCGCTAGCAGCTTTTAAATTACATTCCTCCTACTCAATGCTGCACTATATAAAACTAAATATATATGTGAATATATGTATATATCGGTGTATAGTTGTTGTTTTTATATACTGCCTGCCTTCATTCTTTGCGTTTTGGTTCTTTTGGTCCGGTTGCTTTGGTTCTGCGCTACTTTTATATTTTATATGGTAAAATTGTAGTGCAGTAAACTTGCTCTTTCTCTATTTTTTTGCATCGCTTTTATATTTAAGTTAATAATGGTGATGTGAAGTTTAGAAAATTATGATAAATGTATTAAAAGATTGAAATGAAGAATATTTAATGTGCAAACTTTCGAATCGGTGTGTCGGTGTGAGTTATAGATGCCGTCGGAAGTTGTAAAGTTAATGGATATGTGGTCTACCTTGAATTTATTATGGAATTTTGTTGTGGCAATTTTCATGATTTTACTTTGGTTTAGATTTGGAAAATGGGCTGCTTTATTTTAGCTTTTAATAATTAAAGCAAAGGGAAAATAAATTAATAAATATTACAGCTAGCAAAGGGATACAAGAAAGGTAGAAAGCAATAAAGAGGAAATTTTTAGTTACTTTTGATAATTGTTACTGATAAATATTTATGTTTTTTGGTTTTAATAACTTTTACAAAAATTTCAGGCGCTTTTAAAAGCTTAAACGAAGCTTTCATAAATTTTTCAAAGTGTTCACTAACTTTTTGCACATAGGGATGTAAGACTAAGCTTTAAGAGCGAAAATGAAGAGCGTTTTTCGAAGCTTTCACTAACATTTTATAATAACATAGAGATGTAAGAGAGGTAGGAAACGATAAAAAGTGAAATTTTAATTGCTTTTGATGGTGAAAAATAATTCATACTTATTTATGGTGTATGGTTTAACTGTCTCTTATAAAGATTTCAGGCACCTTTAAAAGCTTAAATGGAGCTTTCAATATTTTTTTGTACATTGGGATGTAAGATTAAGCTTTAAGAGCTTAAATGGAGCTTTCATAAATTTTTCAAAGCTTTCGCAAACTTTTTTAGAACAGTAACATATGGAAGCTAGAAGATAAGTTATAAATAACGAAGTTCTAAAGCTTTAAATGTGCTTTTAGTGTTGATATAATTAGAAATATATTAAAATGCTGTGTACATCTTTTTTATGCTGTGTAAGGACTGAAGGATTAACGTTGAAAAAAGCTATATTTTTCGGAAAGTAAAAAAGTAAACTATGCTAAGATACAGACAAAAATTACATACTCTCATTTGTGGTACAATGTTAGTCCATTTTATGACAAAAGAAGCTTTCATTGTTATTCTTAAGCTTTGACTAACTTTTTTACAAAACTTTAAATAAGCTTTCAGAGTTTTAGTACCATATGAAAGTTTGACAAATATTGTGCATATGTTTTTCTTTTGCAGTGGGGAGAAAGGATGCTAAATAAATGTTCCAGTAGATATTTCCCTTTGCTAATACGTATATATTAGGTTTATGGAGAGCAGAGAAGCATATATGTTTTAGCTAAGTTCAGGGATCTAATAAGGAGCAGAATGAAAAATTTTATTCCATAATATTATGTGTGCTCATGGAATTAGATGGTTTTCGTCCATTTTCCAAGCTAGTCAAATGACGCTACGGCTTGAAATCGCACAAGCAATTTGTATTATATGAAATTACGGTTACACCCGTGAACTGCTACTAAACTTTAGGTAAGTTCGAGCAATTAAGATCTTAGGTAAATGAATCACCTTCAGTGAATATGAGTCCATTTCTGAAGACAAAGTTATTCTCTTCAGTAAATGGCAAAGTGTCAATTTAAATGATCCGTTACATCAACATGAAGACACATTTTTTATCTTTAATGAGAGATCCAAAGCATGTTATGTTGGTCCCTCCTTTTAAAGAACGTAAGTCAAGAAAGAACAACCAGTATGTTTGATACATTGTTCTCCGAATATATACAAGAATATTTACTGTGCTCAACTGATGTTGGAAAAATACACCAATTTCGGAACACTTCCAAGAGTAAGAATGTCACAACATTGCTTTTGTGGAGTCTTCGAAATAAAAGACCTGCTACGACTAATAAAATGAACGGCAAAATCATCATTACTACGAGGCATTTAAATCACAGTTCTGTATAAGATTTTCAGAAAGTATTCACAGTTTTAGTGAAGTGTAGAATATTCTTCAGAAGTAATGACCTTAAACATTCGCTTCTTTAGTGCTGTCAATTGATCAAGTTAAGTAAATTCGGGCTGGTCAATTCAAATTGCCTATGTAAGGAAAATCGATAAAAAATATTTTTTCAGATTGATATAACCCTTATATATATCGGTGTGAAGTTTAAACTTCATATGTCAGCAAGTGTATGTTTGGTTCTGACTTGTTTACGATGGTAATATGTTGTCTTGCAATTCTTAGCATGAGAGAAAAATATTTTACAACCAGTTTGCTTACAATTTTGTGTCTGCAAAGATATCATGGCTATGGAAACTTTAAAAATGTATTTCCAGAAGTCTATTTTATCTGTTCAGTATTTGAGTGGCACAAAACATTCAGTGAAGGTCGTAAAGTCATTGAAAACTTGTCTCCCGCTAACTAACCTGTGTTAATGACAATAACACCGAACAAGTTAAAGAAGCAGTGGTTAAAAGTCGTTGTGTTCGCTTCAGAGAGGTAGTCGTGGATTTTTCGTGTTTGGTGCTCGGTGTGAAGAAATTCCCATCTATGGCATCTCTTAAAGCCATCTGCAGGCTGTTTTTGACCTCATTACAGAAGTGTCTTACTATTGCTGCACTGTTCTGCTTTGTTCACCCTTGGTTTGGCTTTTTAGGCAGAGTTCTCGACCCTTCCTTCTATGAGCAAACTGCTTTGTGTGATGGTTTAGATGAAAGTTTCTTATTATTTCCTTTTTAGATAAGTTTCATGCTACTCCTTAATTTGCTCGACGTGCTTGATTCTTTGAAAATCTTACCTAGTGAAAAGAATTTCTTCTGTTACCGACTTTTTCTAACCTTATTTAGGAATTTCTTTGTACTCCCGCGCTGATTCTTTCCTTTAGCTGTCACTGTACTTTAGTTGGTATCCGCTTTCTTAACTGTTTTCACCAGCGTTACATTCAAGCCACCGTTAGAGAACTTGAAGTTCAGTACATCTTTGTCAATGCTGTTAATCCTGTCATGGCGTAAGTCGTCAAAGTGCCAGTTGTTGCTGTTTTTGTTATGTACTGTTTGTTATGTTCATTGCTGGTCCCACGAGTCAGCTTGAAAGGGCTCTCCTCCGCAAAAACGATATGCGTCCATGGATACTGTTTTGCTTATGAAGAGCGTTAATTCTAGATTCGCACTAAAATGCCTTAATATTTAGCAAAACGGCGTTAAGTAACAGTTGTAAAAGATATGCTTCACCGCGTAGAGGAGAACTCTACATATACATGTTAAACACTTGACTTGTATTTATAAATATGACATCGAAAGTGTCCAACAATCTAGCAAATGGCGCTCCAATAATGTGCCGAAAAGGCAAAAGCCACGTCAAAGTCGGTCAGAAATAAAGGACTTGCTCCTTGTGTGGTTACAGTAATATGTTCACCATGACTTCATTCCAAAAGGTCAAATGGTAAATAAAGTATGTATAATAAAAAGAGTTTAGTAATAAGTTAGTGGAGCTGCCACTTCTCATTAATTAAATTCATCAGTTGAAATTTGTGTTAGAACAATGAACATTCGAGAGGCGCGCTACCAGAAAATTGTTTACAATAATTACAAATTTACTTTTCATAGAGTTGCCACCTTTCATTAATTAAAAATTGTGTGAAAACAATAAAAAACTGAAGATAAGAAATTAAATTGATTTTAAAATATATTGCTATTTAGTTAATAGAGTTGCCACCTCTCTTAATGAAATTTTAAATGAAAACTCTGAGTTATCAGGAGATGAGTTGCAAGAAAATTCTTTTCATTCCTTTGTGGTTTTCCACAATCCAAAATATTGAAAATGAATATCTAATTAGCAAAACATTTTTCAGGATTCCTCAGCGTCATCTCACACTGATGTGAACTTCAGAGTTGGAATAGAAACAAACGCGCCTTTGATGTGGTTGAACTGTTTCCCGGCTACGAAAACACGTTTGTGCTTGTCAAAACGCTGATGGCTGCTGTTGCTGACAACTTATTAAGAAATACAAATTTGAATGCGATTGAAAAGCGAAAAGTCAGTGTGTGGAAAATGCGCAAAAATCAAGTATTATTTATAAATGCGTTGTGTGTGAGTGTGTGTTTGTATGTTGGCTGACACGTGCATATACAAATATTTGTAGATTGTCTTATGAATAAATCAAAGGTAATAACACGCACATTCATATGCATATACATGAAAGGTGAATATTTCTATTACGCTCATTATTAGCATTATGCTGCTTAGTAATTTTATGTGTGTGTAGTGATGTATATGTGTGTATGCTTGTATGTGTGTGTCTGCAAAGCTGCTCAGTTAATATTCATCGCCTCCTTTAATAGCATATACGCTATTAACATTTTAATTAATAGCACAATTCAACATAATTTCAGTTTGGCACGTATACATACGTGTGTTTAACGCCATAAGTTACTATCTAACAAATATAATCTTTTGAATGTGAATTTCCCAGCTAGCATATCTAATTGGTAATAAAATCTACAAGTATGAATACATTTGCTGCACAAATAAATATTTAAACAGCACATATGTCAGGCGAACAGCTTGTGGGCAAATGTAGACGTACGTGCAAGTAACTGTTTGTAAGCAATTATTAATGCACTAACACACCCATACACGTACATTTATGCACACACACCCACACACACATAGTTGTAATCTCTTGCCGTCAGTAGCTTTGTTAATTAAAATTCATTATACATATTAGTAGGTGCTACTGCTGCTGCTGTTGGCCTATGAACACCAGTGCGTATGCGTAACATTATGTAGTGTGTATATTAAACGGCAAATCTTTTGATCATAATTTGTATTGTCGTCATGCCCACTGACCTCAACATTTTGCGCACTTACATTTAATAAATTTTACTCGCAAAGTTATTAATTCAAGCAGCTGATGTCCTTGCACGCGCATTGGAACACGCCTCTTGCCATGTGTGTGTGATAAATTTTATATAGCACAAACGTGCAACGGAAGATAGTTGAAGTGTGTTGCACATTAGCAGTAATTGACGCCTCTAATACGCATATATACACACATACATTCCTGAATATACACACATATGAATATAAACACACTCACTTATATACACTTACACTCCTCAGATATGCAATTGTGTGCGTGCAAATATTATGCTGTGCAAATTTATTATCCAATTCGTATAATTACAGTGCAAAATTAACTGGTAATAAAGCTGCATAATGAGCTCAATCTAACAAGCTCATGACTACTGTTATAAATGTATACACACACATATGCATTAAACAGTTATATTTAGCAGTTGGCTGTAGCGCTTTGTCTGTGAGCAGGTGTCTTAGTTATAATTACTGTGTTTACATTGCAAGTGAGAAAGCAAAATATTGCATACAATAAATATTTAAGTAAACGTGACGAATAAGCAGAGAGTCAGAAGTCAGCAGTATACGAGTATTATTAACCTACGTGCGCTCTGTGGAAGTGCCACTATGATTAAGACTTCTTCCAGAAGCTCCGAAATAATATTTTTTTTTTCGAAGGACTTCAAATAATTTATAGTTTTGCGCTTATGGAGCATTATGTTCACTGTTATTTGTTTTAATAAAATATTTATTTATTTATTAAAATAATACAAAAATTGAAATGGTTGCCACATGTATATAATTTTCAAAATTCAAACTACATATGTAAAATTAAGAAAATAATACCGTATTAGTCCGAATATATGTAAGTTGTCACAAAAACATATTAATTTTTTTTAAATAGAGTTGCCACTTTTCGTTAATTAAATAAATCAATCAAAAATTTGTGTGATAAAAATGACTATTCAGAAATTGAGCTGTCAGAAAATTGATTTACAAAATTTATTTATTTTCAGTTCCTAGAGTTGCCACCTTATATTAATTAAACTGTTTGTGAAAAGAAAATAAATAAGTAGAAGCTAAGGAATAAAATCCATTTTAAATTTTTGATTTTTAGTTAATAGAGTTGCCACCTTTCTTAATTTAAAAATTATGCAAAAAAAACAAAAATTCATTAAAGAGATCAATTGCAATAGAATTGGTTTATAAGGTTTAATAATTTTTAATTTTTGCTTTCTAGTTAATAGAGTTGCCATCTTTCTTAATTAAAAATTTATGCAAAAAAAAACAAAAATTCATTAAAGAGATCAATTGCAATAGAATTGGTTTATAAGGTTTAATAATTTTCAATTTTTGGAGTTGCCGCCATTTATAAATTAAAAATTGCGTGGAAGCAATAAATAATCAGACTATAAGCTGCAACTAAATTGATTTTAAAATACGTATATTTTAAGTTAATAGAGTTGCCACCTTTCTTAATAAAATTTTTAGAGTCGTCAAGAGATGAGTTGCAAGAAATTTCTTTACACTATTTATTAATTTTTTTTTATAGAGTTGCCACCTTTCATTAATCAAACTTTTTGTGAAAACTATAAAATATTGGATGACATGTTGCCACAAAATTTTTTATTATTTTAATAATTAATCTCTTGGAGTTGCCCCCTTTTTCAAGTAAAAATTCGCGTAAAAAATCGAAAACTTATTCAAGAGATGAATTGCATTAGAATTCTTTTTGAGATTTACTAATATTCAATTTTTGGAGCTGCCAACTTTCTTTTATTAAAATTTGTGTGATAATAAGAACTACTCAGGAAAGGAGTTGCAAGAAAATTGTTTAGAAGATGTATTCATTTTTAATTGATAGAGTTACCAACTTTCGGTAATTAAAATTCATGTGAATGAAATGTATTGTGGGTTAATATTTTCAAATAGTGTGAGTACAACGCTAATGAGTTGAAAGACAATTTTTTTCATTATTTATTAATTTTTTATATATAGCGTTGCCACCCGTCATTAATTAAACTTTTTGTATAAACAATAAATAGTCGGAAGATGTTGTAACAAAAGTATTTATTGTTTTAATAATTTGTTTTTTAAATTTGCCACCTTTCTTAAATAAAAATATATGTGAAAACAATGGATTGGAGGTTAATATATTAAAATGGTGTGAGTACTGTGAAAACTTTTGAAAGCTCTCAAACTAACTTTCAGTAGGATTGCCAACCTTTCGAAAGTTTTTAGTCAATATCAATATAAAAATAAATTTAAATTTCTGAAAGTTTGAAATACTGAACCAATTATACTGTGTAAGGTATTAATAGAAATTTGATCATTTTTTAAGCCTCCACACAAGAACTTGTCTCAACGGGGTTGCCAACTTTCCTCTGTACAACAAAAATACAATGTAAATACAGTACTTTGATATTTCGAACAGAAGAATAATTAATATTTTTTAATAAATTAAATAATTGAAATAAATTACGATTTGGTCGAAGCTCGCAGGATGAAGTACATTCCCAAATTCTTTGAATTATGTTAGTTAAGGATGAATTTATAGAACTCGAGGAACGATTGGCTGTCCGGTGATAGCCTACGTTGAAAGAAAAAAAGGAAAATTCCTAAATTCCATCTACAAGCTAACCGTAGAGTACCTCAACGTGGTATCCAACTGGGAGGATAAAAGCGTCCAAGTCGACAACATAAGTAAAACTGAAATTGATCTATTAACTTGGGAGGTATAAGTTCCCAAACGTGACTCTCTCCTTTTTCGCCGCTTCACGTCTTGACCCTGTTGAAAAGGTGAAATACCAAGGTGGAGGCCAAATATTGAGGAGAAAGTTAGGAAGGAATCGGTTGCTTTATATTGCTGTAGAAAAGCTATATGAAAAAGCGTGGTGTTTTGGCTCTAGGAAACCGTAGTCTATCCAATAATGTTCTATGATGTATTCCTCTGGTGGAAGTCGTTTGAAACGCCTACACTTGCGAAAAAGCTGAAACTTGTTAAATGGTGGCTCTTATTGACATCTTCGGTGCACTACGGACTACAACAACGATATCACTTAATTTTTAACACATTTGTAGGACCCTTGGATATTGCCGTGAGGTGTATGGTAAGTGTGCTCTATGTCTCAGGAAACCTGGGTATATGACATGGTTCGAACAAGAATATGTCAAAATTACCAGCTCCTTCAGCTGCATTCCTAAAATTTTTGATCCCTATGTCTCAGAGAACACTGGTGGCGGCTTTTTCACTGCTATCATATCGCCAAGGGATATGTGGAATAAGGAGATGTCGCTTTAGAGGAAGCGCAGTAAGCCCTTTCATGGATGAATCGAAGCTAAGAGGGAAGTTTGGTAGGGGAGCTTTCCGTCAATCTTATGTTTCCGCTACCGGGCCACTGTAGTGTTTTTAAGCAGAAGGTGGTGGTAAATGGGCTGGTACGAAGTGCAGCTTCTTTCACGAAGGTGAACTGCGACAGCACAGTAGCAATACTAGCTCTTAAGCAAACTGCGTACTTCAAACTAGTTAAGGAGTATACAATATGTATGTTCTCATTAGAAATATCATCAAGCTACTCCTTTACGTTCCTGGTCACAGCAGAAGCACTGGCGACTGCAAAGCCGATGAGCTTGCTAGAGATGGCACTCACCCTGATTGCATCGGAATGGTTCCGAATTCGATCTCTATTTTTACTTTGCGTTTAGATGAATTAATGGATCTGTGAAATGGACGCTTGCGCTTAGCATGTAACGGCGAGTTCCTTTTGGCTTAAAGTAGAAGACAAGTGTTCTACTGAGCTACTTGCTTTGACCAAAGTTCATCTTGCCACAATCTCAGTAGTTCTTATTGAACACTGTCCAATAGGCATCCATGCAGTGAAGCTAAGTATCTTGGTGGACGCTAGTTATGAAAATTGTATCGAAGATGGTGAGGGTGAGGAGCGTTTTCTGCTCCATTGCCCAGCCTTTGCGAGATTAAGGCTGAAATGTCTCGCTTATTCAGTAGTCTTCAATGTCAAAAAAATAAAAAAAACCTATATTTTCTTGCTATAATATTTCTTTGTACAAAGCATGCTAACTAGATTTTCTTTATTCAAATCTATTTCCGCAACATAAATGCTTTTCGGTCAACTGTAACTGCTGAAAGGGTAAACCGAAGCCACACCCCACGACAGATCAATATTTGCAATCAATTCAAAGTATTGCCTTTAGATATTGACCACAATACAGCAAACACAAGACTATTTACAACAACTGAATTGCTTGAATAACACCGTAAGCACTACATATAACTGTAAACACAGGTGTACAAAACAGTAATCAGATAACGGGCAGAAGCAAACATCAGCTTTATATAAAGTAGCTGCTGCTGCTGCCGCAAAACTTTTGCTAATAACACACAGATCATGGCATGGCACAGAGCTGCTTTGTTGACACATAAAAGTCAACCCTTATAAATTAATAGATTTGCATAAATTCATATTGACACAGCAGCAGCCGGAGGGCAATAGCAGCAAGCCGAGCGCAAATTAAACTTCAAGTTATGGCGAGCAACTTTTAGTTACGGTTAGTTACGGGTCAGCTGCTGCTTATTTATATATTTGTATATGTGTATATGTGTGTATATGTGTGTGTACACAAAGTTCAGTTTCAGAGAAAATCCAATTAAATTCAAACAAATAATTAAAGTTCCATGTAAATAGGCTGTCAAATAATCGCCAACTAGTCAAGTTTGTTTGTGCGCCAGCATATTTATATGCAGATGGGTTTGTGTGTAAGCATGTGGCTTTGATGGTATGAGTGTCTGTGATTACTGGCAAGTGTTGAGTAGGAGTCAAGGATCAAATGCGCTCAAATAATAATCTGGCAACGAGCTGTTGACAGGCAGCAGCAACTGCATATTAACACCACTTTGAATATAAGTGTGTATATATGTGTATGTGTGTGTGCTTGTGCGCCTACAAAAGACAGCATAACCTAGTTTATTTACAAGTTTATTATCTGGCAAATAGCCAGACGTCTTGAAGCGCACACGACACGACAAAACACTTGGTTGGGTCAAACAGTTGTAACTTTCGTGCTGCCAGCTGCCAAGTCCACCACTGCTGCTGCTGCTGCTGCAATCAGCTCTCGCATCGCCTGTCTCACACACACAAGAGTTCACGACTACTTATCAACTATGTATTATGCTATAAATATGTAAATGAATATGTAAATGAATTTTGCAACTTCATGAATTTAATCTACATGAACACAACGCACGCTGTTGTTGTTGCACTTATAGTGTTTTTGTTCTTTTAATGTTGCTTTGACAAATTCTAATCACAAGTAGAGTGTAAATTTCAACGGATTTGCAATGCACTCGTTGCTGTTTGCGTTCTCAGCTTACAATTTCCCTGATTTGGTTAGCACTGAGTGCTTGCCTAACACAAACACACCTACACAAACACACAAAAGCTTCAGATTGAAGCTGAGAGTTGTTGTTGACACTTTGTTTGCCTTATGTATTGGTAATGCAAGGCATATTGACAATATAGCACGGTTGATAAGCAGCTAAAACAGACATACTTAAATATATACAGCAAATATTCTTAGTAAAATCACACATACATTCACATTGAATACCTTAACTTGCAAATCTTTCACCTCCATATAAGTATGTTTATAGCCTGCAGTCGCTGCTTTGTTAGTTGTTATTAATTTAATGTCTCTAATATGATTTTCTCTCAGCAGTGTAGTTTGCTATAAACTATAAATTAAGCAATCTGCCTTCAGGCAGCTAACTGTATTTCAAAATACAAAATCCATCTTTCTTCCGCTCACCTCAAATTCAGTTGCTATCCCGCTCCCTCTTACTCTTCTGCGTATTAACACTATCTCTCTCTGCGTATCTTACTTAAACTCTCAACCTCTCACTCTATTACTCATTTCTAAGTCTTACTTATCTTCGTACTAACACTGCCTTACTCTCTTTCTCTTACTCACTCTCTCATCCTATCACGCTATCCCTATCACCCTCTCGCTTTCTACTTCTCTTCCTTTCTTTCTCACACGAATTAGTCTTCCCAGTATCCTAAAACTTTCCCTCCATCTTCACCTTCCCTAACAAATTATGCTAGAAATTTATAGTCACTACTACATGCACACACTTGATAAGTCTCTTGCTCTTTGCTCTTTGTTGCTGCGCTTTAATTAATTAAAATTTGATTAATTACCATGATTATCTGTTGTATACAATTAATTATTGTTGTTAGCCTGCTGTGTCAGGCTGAAGAATTTTGTTTCGCATATTTCGGCAAGAGTTGTCAAACACTCAAAGACACTTCGCTTGAAGACTTTACTTGATTTAATGAACTTATTTAGTATAAATTTATTTATAGCACATTATTTGGCCGGTAGACTAGCAGAAAAGGTAATTTGATTGAATCCGTATTAAATGGATTTAACTGGAAATAAGAAAGATACAACTGACTACTAACTTCAAAATTTCACGATGTTAATATGAATATATACCAATGTTTATTAAGAATAGTATTTAATACACCGTAATCAATAATGCGTAATCAATTTTACACTCTAGACATTAGTTACTCAACATTCTGTAAGTTAATTCTTAGCTGTTGATTCTTTCGTAGTACCACTTAAGTGCTATAAAAGTGGCTTCAAAAGACTTGGAGGTCGGCAGTCGATAGTCAATAGTAAACATTTTTATACTCTCGCAACAAAGTTGCTAAGGAGAGTATTATAGTTTTCTTCACATAACGGTTGTTTGTAAGTCCTAAAACTAAAAGAGTCAGATATAGGGTTATATATACCAAAGTGATCAGGGTGACGAGTAGAGTTGAAATCCGGATGTCTGTCTGTCCGTCCGTCCGTGCAAGCTGTAACTTGAGTAAAAATTCGAGATATCATGATGAAACTTGGTACACGTATTTCTTGGCTCCATAAGAAGGTTAAGTTCGAAGAAAATCGGCCAATGCCACGCCCACAAAATGGCGAAACCGAAAACCTATAAAGTGTCATAACTAAGCCATAAATAAAGATATTAAAGTGAAATTTGGCACAAAGGATCGCATTAGGGAGGGGCATATTTGGACGAAATTTTTTTTGGAAAAGTGGGCGTGGCCCCGCCCCCTATTAAGTTTTTTGTACATATCTCGGAAACTACTATAGCTATGTCAACCAAACTCAATAGAGTCTTTTCCTTCAGGCATTTCCATATACAGTTCAAAAATGGAAGAAATCGGATAATAACCACGCCCACCTCCCATACAAAGGTTATGTTGAAAATCACTAAAAGTGCGTTAACCGACTAACAAAAACATCAGAAACACTAAATTTTACGGAAGAAATGCAGAAGGAAGCTGCACCCAGGCTTTTTTTAAAAATTGAAAATGGGCGTGGCCTCGCCCACTTATGGACCAAAAACCATATCTCAGGAACTACTTGACCGATTTCAATGAAATTCGGTACATAATATTTTCTTAACACCCTGATGACATGTACGAAATATGGGTGAAATCGGTTTCCAACCACGCCTTCTTCCAATATAGCGCTATTTTGAATTCCATCTGATGCCTTCTCTGTATAATATATACATTAGGAACCAAGATGATAGCGGAATAAAACTTTACACAAATACGGTATTTGAAAAATATGTAAATGACGTATAATGAAATCTCGATTATCACTTTATCATGCGAGAGTATAAAATGTTCGGTGACACCCGAACTTAGCCCTTCCTTACTTGTTGTAATTAAAACTATCTAATCATTATTTAGTTGATTAAGTTATTCAGCAGTTAGAATTTATTAGTCAAAACTGCGCAGTCAATAACCAATAGTCATTACTAGATACTCAACAGTCGGTAGTCAATAATCAGTAGCCAAAACAACAACACGACCTTATACGTGGCAGATCAACTCTAGGAGAGCGATAAAATGCGGCATTGAAAGGGATAAAGCCGCTTGGCGTAGATGTTATAAATACAAAAGAATAGTGTTGCTAGCGACTTCAAATACCCGAAACGCCTTCAACAGCGCTAAATGGTAGATATGATCGACGCTCTCGAAAAAAACTTTAAAATCCCCGACTAACTCAGAGCTGTGGTGCGGAGCTACCTTAGTAACAGAAAACTGCTGAGCCAAACTAGAGAGGGATCACTGCAGATGCAGGACAAATAGGGAGCAGCACAAGGATCCATTATAGGCCCAGACCTGTGGAACATCAGCTGCGATACTATATAAAAAACGAAATGCCAAACGAATCGTAACTAATTGGCTACGAGGACGACATTGCAGCAGTAAATACGGCACGAGACACAGAAGAAGAGCGAAGAACGTTTAATCAGGTCATGATACGGACACAAGCATGGCACGACTTAGATTACTTCCAGTTCGTGGAAAAAACAGAGCTACTACTGCTAGCAAATAAGCTCACATACTCGAAGTAAGTATAAAAGTGACTATGGATATTTCTAGGACATAAAAAGCAGAAAATTACAAAGGCGCAAGCCTGGACCTCAGACTAACTTTCTGCACTTTCTGGTTATAAATTCAGCACGGCGCACGAAAGACAGCTAAGATAACCTCCCAACTTAGCAGACTAGTGGCCGCGTGTCTTTAGGCAGTTTTAATTCTGATTACCATGTTGATAATCAGTTATTGGTATTAAGTCATTACTCATAAGCTTTTAATAGTTTAATCAATTGCGTTTCAGTCAACTTAGAATCATATGACTAAACCGAAAAGATTAATATAATCACTAAGAAAATTGTCAAAAGTAAATAAATTATAATATTAAAGAGTTAGTAAGGTATACTCCTTAAAGTATAATAGAGTAATAATTTTTAGTCAGAAACAATCAACTATAAATCTTCAAAAACAATTATTGTGTTATATTGGCTTTTTTTCTTGATCAGTTTTCAAGATTTAATAGATTTTTCTTATCTCAAAAAGTATTCTCTTGGTCTCTGAACCTTTATAAAGAAATATAATTACCTCACCTAGTGTCGGTTAAAAAAAAATTAGTATTTTGATACGAGTCTAGCATTAACACCCTTCCTACCTAAAACATTAACCAAACTTAGTTGAATCGAAATTGATTATAAGAAATGCAGAGCTCCTCTACTATCTCGAAAGGGTTATATCATCACTTAAAAACAAAATTTTGGTTTTAATTATAAAATGGTTATATATTGGTTATATCTGAGTGCGGAAGCTTGATAAACATATTTAATATTATATATTTAATATGATACAGGGTTTTGTAAGCAATAAAAGCTCAATTCAGAATTTTCCTAATGAAACGTTGTTTAGTATTTCAGGTATCGAAATAGCCGTCATACTTCATGGATAGTTGTTCGAGTGGAAAAAAGCAATATATATTATTTTAATAATATAATGACCACGTATGAACCTGCGATTTTCGAGCATATAAAATACTAAACTATTTCCCATATTATTTCGTATATATTTATAACAGATAAATAATACAAAACAGTTTAACCTCGCACATAAACCACCTTCACGTAAACTGAAATTTTCCCCAAATCCATTTCGTGCTTTAATTAAAGCACAAGTTCTATGCCAAAGTGTTAAGTGCAAGCTCAATGGCCTATGAGTTGCCTAACTGCCGTATTAATGCCAGTCTAATGCTTCCATAATTCCATGACTTTAATTAAAAGCCATCAATGATGAGCTAACCAGAGTGCGAGCAAGCAAAAGGTCAATGTTGATAAGCCGAAAAGTAAACTTTATTAAATGCGCACACTCACACACACACATACACACACACAGAAACACAAACACTTGTTAACGCCAAACACCAATACGATTTTGGCAGAACACAAATTTAGTTGAACTCACCCCCACCCCACCACACAACTAAATTTGCATATGGGCTGGCATTTAAAAGCGGTCATAAAGCAAACACACACGCTGGCACGCAATTTTAATGGACAGTTATGTGCTGGTGTCTGTCTATTTAAATATACATATGTATGTGCATAATTAAGAAGGCAGGCTGGCAAATGGGCCAGGTACACAGCAATTGGGCCCCGAACAACTGATGATTTCTGCTTTTGCTGACTTTTGTCGTTTGCGAAAAATTTGCCAAAAATATTAATATGCAAAATGCATTTAGGTGTCTCTGTGTGCGTTTGTGGTGTGCATGCACAAGAGTTGTGGGCTCGTGTTAGTATTGTGTTGGTGTGTTATTATGAGCATTTTACGGCTTTTAGTCGTGTCTGTAGTTAAATATGCAGTTTCGGGTTTTGGTGCTCGCAAATGCTGGTGCAATTACGATGCTGCGTCATACCGGCGACATGGCAAGTGAAATGCTTGTGATAAACGAGCACTTTGCTAAAAACGTGCGCTAGTGTGGTGGCAAAGAGTTACGAGTTTCTCTTGCTTTTTCCGAGTGAATATTTGCTGTACATATCAGTATTCTTGGCTAGATGCTTATACGTGGTTTATATTTTTGACTGAAAAACTTAAAATTAAATGTGAGATATCTTTGAAAGTAGATTCGTTGGATTTGTGAAAGACCTTTTCAGAGAGTACTTGTCTATTTTAACGTGACTTGAATACATAAATATGGTTAGCAAAGACACTGCGAGTATTTAAGGATCGATACTTAGCTAAAATATATTGCAGACGAAAATTAGCTAATTACCCGTGCTGTTTGTTAGGCTATCGAAGCAAAGCATTGAGACAAGTTCAAAGCAAAGATCCGAATAAAACACAGAAAATAATTCATGTTTATGCACTTTGCGGCAACTTTTGTCAAATGGAGTCTATACACATAAATAAAACTCATGTGCATAATAACTTTTCAATCTATGAAGATTTTCTGAGGAGACGGGCTTCATTACTAAAACCATCTGTCTGGCCTCTGGGTGATTACCTGAGTTTAAAGTTTGAAGAATGTCATAAGTATTGAATTTCAAGACCTTGAAAAGGTTTCTATCCACATGATTATGAGCTGTCTTGCTGATGGTTCTTATCTTTTTAAGTAACATACCAATTCAGGTTGCACTTTCAGCCAGTTTTTTTTGTCAAAATATTGTTTTTTAGTTGAAAACTAATGCATTATAGGCTTTCATTTATTCTTGACTTAACTTGGAGTAAAAATTGAGAATGATGAAATGAACGTCCGAAGTTAAGTTCGAAGATGGGCAAAATCGGCCAACTGCCACGTCCACAAAATGGCGGGAAACCGAAAACCTATAAAACCTTAATTGGTTAGTTTCTGTGGACCTTAAGAGATTTAAGTTTTTTGGGAGCAAACTGTGATATTAGATATCTTCCGTAGAACTAACACCCCCTGATGACACGTACGAAATATGGGTGAAATCGGTTCACAACCACGACTTCTTCCAATAAACAGTTATTTTTAGAGGTCTCTTGTTAAGCCTAACTAATTATTATTTTTTTTTAAATTGATATATTGGGTAGTCAAAAAAATATTTTCGTATTTTATCACTAGATGTCGCTGCAGACGTATATTTCCAGTGCTACTAATCACATTGTGTCACACCATATAGTGTTGGAAAGATGAGATTTTAAGCACCAGAAAAAAATTAAATTCGGGGAAGTTGAAAAAAGGTTACAGCTGTTCAAAAATAAGTTGAAATAGTGCAGAAATTCGCAATATTTCGAAATTTTTGTATAAAAGAGGGAAGAATGCCACGCATGTCACCAATGGAATTTGTGAAGTTTACGGAGATGATGCTGTATCAGTTCGTGTGGCACAATAATGATTCGTTCACTTCCAATCTGGAAAGTTCGAAATTTGACTAGAATACGAAAAGCCTTTTTTGACTATCAAATATAAGACCTCAAAACTTCTTAGTCACTGATTTTTGTGTCACTGCTTATATTTTTTGACACATATTTATGTCACAAACTTAGCTCTGGACGGCTTTAAACATAATTTTTAGTCACATTATAACTCAAACACTTTTAAACTCATATGAGTAATTCCCAAACATAACTTTTCAGTGGTGTCAGCTGCAAAAGTTCATGTATTCAGGTAGCAAAAAACCTTTTTCGTATCCGAATTATAATAGATATTGTAAATTGAAATACCTTTCGACCAAAAATTTAATTTTAAATACGCTTTTTATAAGAAGTGTAAGCTCTATACGAGCGCTGTGGCGTATGAGTATCATTTAAGCACTCTTCATATTTATAACTGTGTTTTTAGCCAATCGATGCTCTTAACATGTTAATTTAAGACAGTTTGGTTATATTTCTTAATTCTTATGCACCTAAATCACCAAATATCAAGCTTTCGAGTATTTTCGACTGCCATGGCGTATGAGCAACATTTAAGTACCACGAACTAAACAATGTTTTTAGTCAGTTTACGATCGTAATATGTGTAATTAATGTCAGACATGACATACTTTTCAATTTACATGCAACTAATGCCGTCAAAGTTAAGCAATTCAGTATAAGACACCATTGCGTATGAGTAACATTTAGCCGTCTCTCACATTTATAACTTTGTTTTTAGACAATCTGCAATCGCCAGGACTTTCATTGGAGTCAGACGGATTACACTACTTAACTCATATATTTCTAAATCACCAGAAATCAAACATTCAAGTAAAATGGAACTCCATGGCGTATGATTGAAATTTTGCCTTTACTGTTTTTCTATAATCCATCATCATACCAACTACCATATTTAACAATGACGCATATTTAGTTTATGGAAGAGAAGTCAATATAATTAATCTGACTTGGTTTCATAGTATTGAACTCTCAAAAATTACATGGCATGAGACAAATTTGAATAATTGTAGTAGTTGAAACCATGTTTTTAGGCAATATCAGAATACCATGTGTATAATTGATGTTAGATAGATCATTTTTATTAATTTATGTGCATCCAATACACCAAATATCAAGTATTCGCCTTGAACGCCATGCCGTATAATTGACATTTAAGTATTTCTTGTAGTCAAAAACACGTTTTTGGGCAATTTCTGATTACCATGTGTTTAATAGAAGTTAGATAGGTTGTACTTATTAATTTATGTGCAACTAATATACCAAATATCAAGTATTGGGCTGGAACGCCATGGCGTATGAGTAATATTTAAGTAATTCTAATAGTTAAAACCGTGTTTGTAGGCAATTTCCAGCCATCATGTGTTTAATTGATGTTAGATAGATCATGCTTATTAAATTATGTGCATTTTATACACCAATTATTCGCCTTGAACGGCATGGCGTATGAGTGATATTTTTTCTCTTATTGTTTTTCCTACTATCTGTCGTAATATTTTACAATTATGGATGTTTGATTAGTGTAAGATAAATCATACTAATTAAGCTGCCACTGTTTCAAAGTATTGAATACTCAAAACACACCGTGGCGTATGAGTAATGTGTTTTTACTTGAAGTTTCCGTCATAATTTATAGTTACACGTGTCTGATTGCCGCTAGAAGATAAATAATATTTAATAATTTAGAGTAATTTATACTAAATTAGTGTCACTATCACTACTTTCGATTATGTTGCAATTTATACATACGCATACACATAAATATGTGTTTGTTTGTGTGCTCTAAGTTTACCTTAACAGTTATCATATACAGACATACATGTTGCATGCTATAAGTTTACCGTTGTCAACACGTACATATAAACAGCAATCTTTAAATTATTAAATATGCTGTGCACCATTTATACACATAATGTGATACATCAGCACAGGCTATTAATTTGGACTAGCAACTGGGTAGCTGAAAGCGGCGGCTTCATGCCTTTGGACATGTGCCAGCGCGAACAAAAAATGTTGCATATGACGTTCGGAGCTTTCTAGGCTATTAACTGCTTTATTACCATACTATCCGTTAGCCTGCCACCACATGTAGTCAGCCACATACCCATAAATGCACACATACACATGGACTTTTGTGGACTTGCTGCGCACAATCAAATGAAAATTTATTGTTTATCGACATTTAAACGACACGCCAAGCTTTTTATGGCATCACAGTGTACAGTAATAATGGCAGCAACAACAAAAGCAACACATTACTATCACTTCCACGCGGCTGATGGGGACAATTTGGCTTAATTTCGCTGGCCACCATGTCATTTGTATGCGTCGCCAGCCACAATGAATGCCAAATAGCTGGGCGGACCGGGTAGCCGCGCTGGCATATAACTAGTCAGCCTACTCTGTGTATGTGTGTATGCATTTATGCGCGCTATTGTATAAATATCAGCGCTTCCCATTCACTTTGCATATGTGATTATGGTGCGCGCTCGCGTTTGTTTGCCTTTATTATTTATAGCAATTTAATTGATTTACCACATCTCG
This sequence comes from Bactrocera neohumeralis, assembly GCF_024586455.1. Classification (NCBI taxonomy): domain Eukaryota; kingdom Metazoa; phylum Arthropoda; class Insecta; order Diptera; family Tephritidae; genus Bactrocera; species Bactrocera neohumeralis. Next base: position 69,291,469 of record NC_065920.1, on the reverse strand, counting down.
TGGCAATGGCACGCCCGTACGTGCCAGCTGCTGTTTTATCGACACACAAACACACGCTTATATGCGCTTATTTCCTTTAGAGATATGTTTGCATATGGCAATGTTCATTGTTGCTTATTTATTATTTACGCTGTTGTTGTAGTCATTGTAAGTCCTTCATGTCCGTTAGTTGACCAAAGGATATATCGCTGTTTTGCGCTTTTTGATTTGCTACGTGCCAGCGCCGTTATATTGCTTGGCTCATAAGCGTTTTGGTTACGTTTGCGCAATTTCCGTTGCCCTTTTTTCCGTTAACGTTTGTTGCTATTGTTGTTGTTGTGTGAAAGAAAGATATTGTTGTTGTAAATTATGCCATCACATGCGTATTTTATACCTTCCCCTACGTTTGTGCGCCGGTAAAATGCATCATAAATAAACCTTAATGACACAATTATTCGTGCTCATACGCCGTGGTGACCCCAGTCTTCACTGCTTTATGCAAATATATGCATGCATTAAGCGATAAACAATGATTGTTAAATAAATTATAAATTTTTTTTTATAAATTTTCTGTGTTTGCAGTACGTCACTTTTTTATTTAGTGGAGCAGTTTTCACTGGCTGCTGTTAGTTATTATATAATTTAAGAAAATTCTCGGGCGTATAAGAAAGGTATAAAAAATTTAGTGCGAAATTTTACAAAAACTTTTAAAACATTTTCCGAATTATAAAATATAAAGACAGATTTACTAATACAGTTTTGTCCAAATAGCGAAGAAAGTCACTGAAAAATTTGAGCAAACATAGTAGTTTCTAAAAAATTATATCATACGCTTAATTTCAGTTTCAGAGACCGTCACGCGATTCTTAAGAATTTAAATCATCTAAGTTGTGTGTCATCACTTGCTAGTTTTATTGTTCAAGGGTCACTTCAGTAAGCATTATTACATATTTCATACCATTAGAAATAGTTTGTATGCTAAGATGTAAACTAGCTTTGCGTTATCTGAGTATGGTTTTAAACCCACTGCTAAATCACTTCATAGCTATGATATAGCGGTCCACACGTTTAAGTCGCCTTGAATCATGCCTCATTCATCGCTGAATTTTTTCAAAAAGTTAATTTCTAACGGAATATTGAGTGAATTTTTCATCAGACGCAACTTCGAATAATTACTTAGAACCAGTAAATATTTGCTAGTTTTTGAATATAAGAAAAAAGTTCACATTAATCATACTCATGAAACGAATTTTCCAGCTTTTTTATTTCTTACTAAGCATATTTCCTTTTGAAAAGAAAAAAAAAAACATGGCAAAAAGGTTATATTAAATGTCTACTGGGACATCACGTTAGCGCTGCGCTCCGCATGACAGTGAGAATTTAAATAGGCAAAAGAAGTTAACAAAAAAAAAAACATTATCATTCGCAGAGGAAGCTATACAGTTTCTGTGAAGAAGTACAGTCGATATTCGAATACCAAGCGGGCATACGATCAAGTACCAAATTTCTATCTGCGTATTACTGATGAAGCACATCATAATACATCCGTATCTGAGCCTTGAATTTACGACAATGTCAAACGGACACCGTCCTGGTAAAAACTATGGTGGACGAGCAGAGAGCTCTGCAATGCGTTTGGTGGGATTGATAGTAAATCATCCCACTCATCTACTATGAGCTGTTCTCACACGGCCAAACACTTAATTCAGACCCGCACTGTCAATAACGACTGCCTGCAATTACTTAGCCAGTGGTCAGCTTTCAGCAGAGAAATTGTTTCAATAAAACTACACCCTAAAAGCTTAGTTGGGAAGTTCCTGTCAAAGAGGCTTTAATATCTCGCGAAAAAAATCACTTCTCCGATGTTTTTGAGAAAATGAAAAAATTTTTATTTAAAAATATATATATTTTGATTCTTTGGTGGATTATTTTTATTTGGTCTTTTAAATTTTTTTACATCAAGTTCCCCGAGAATATGATATCATGGAAAATGGCCGCCGTGCTCCACCACCCGTTGATTGTTATTTGTCACACACTTTATGCAATTTTCCATCACTTTGGCCAGAACTTCCGGCGTTAGGTCCTCATATTATTGACGTATATTGTCTTTAAGAGCTGCAAGAGTCTGAAGCTTGTTGACATAAACCCGCGACTTCAATAAGCCCCACAAAAAGAAGTCTGCAGGGGTCAAATCAGGCGAACTTTCTGGCCAGCGTACCATTGTTTATTTATGTGTATTTCGCATGTGTTTACTACAGAAATGTGAAAACAGAACTGACGTTAGAAGTCAATTGCAAATTTTATAGCCTCTTCTGATCATTTTATGGAATTTTTCACCCTTTGCTGAGATCTGCGATATAGTGGTCAGATCTCGACGTAATTTATTTAAAGGTTGTGGCACTACCTTGGGAATAGTCTTGTCAAAATCTTCTCAAGATCGCTTGTCAAATAAAAGCGTTTTGCATACAAGGGCCACATTTTGATGGGACAGTTTGTATAGCAGCTATCTGAATAATGTCATCGAAGATTGTACCGTTGCCTTGAACAATTATTTATGCCAAATTTCACTGAAATAAGTTCTCGAATAAAAAAAATGTTTCATACAAGGACTTGTTTTTCATCGTCAAAATTTGTTCCAAAATTGCTGAGTTTTGTACAAAACTAGCTGCGAATTGAAGTTAATTAGGAATTACTAACTGAAGTCAACAACAAGACATAATTACTGATACGTGTTATAACAGGTGACGAAACATGACGTTTCGGACATTACGTTGAAACGAAGGTTCCATTGTGTCAGTAGAAGCATCATAGTTCACCAAGGCTGAAAAAGGCTGAGCAACTGAGTTCGAACATGAAAGCTATGTTTAATGCAATTTTCGACTTTGATTAAATTGATGGCATAGTGCATCATGAATTATTGTCAGACGAAAACTAAAGGGTTTTATACAGAAGTTTAACGCCATTTGCGTGAAGCAATCAGAAAGAACGCACGGATTTGTGGAAAATCCATTCATGGCTTTTGCATCACGATATACACTTTGCTGTTTGTTCGGGATTTCTTAGCCGAAAATAGTACTATGACCCTGCCCCAAACTACATATTCGCCAGATATGGCACTGTGTGACTTTTCCTATTTCTACAAATAGATAGTACATAAAAGTACATGAAAAGCATGTTGCTGAAAGATTTTAAGGCTTTCACTTAGATTGAGTTTTTGAAGTATTTCGACCATTGGAAGAAGGGTGATTACTTTAAGATAAGGTAAATAGTTGAAAATTGCTCCGCGATCTTAGGTCTACTGTGTCCTCTCTCAAAGGCTCATTTAGCCCCAGCATATTGATAAAGTCCAATAAATGTGATATGAAATCTGCGCAAGAAGCTAGGGCTAGTGCTAGACCTTGGGCTTTTTCAGCTTACAGTGAGCAGTGCAGAATGCGACAAGTAGCTTGAATTTGTTCCTAGGGAGGTTAATTACATATTTAAATCTGCTGAGGTTATAACCTCCCGTTAGCAACTTGGCATGGCGGATGCCTTGGAGTTGTTGCCAATACCTCTCTCTGCCTACTCCTTCTTCATTGCGGTGCATCTCCTTTATGGTATGATAACCCACATGTCTCTACTCCTGCACTCCTGGTGAATATTTTAAAGGTGGCAACATTAACGAATAAACAGTTTTGCCAAAAAACGAAAATTCTCGTTATAGTTGTACACAAATCATATATAAATATATATATATATTATACACAATTCATAGAGTACCAACATTTCCTTCTGGGTATCACAAGCTGCATGGAAAACTTAGTATAAGCTGTTCAGTGCATAAGTAATCATCACTCATGATCAACAAAGTAGGTATTCTAAATTCAAATATATTACACGCTTAACCCAAAACGCACTCTAAGTCTAAAATCAGTACCAATGACGTCTAATTTTCAGTTCATTACATTATTCATAATTCATAATAAAATACTATATGAAATGAAATATAAAAAATTTGTTTTCTGCGTTCTCCGCTCTTCTAGACCTTCCGCAATGCTTGCTATTTATTTATAGCATTTAATTTATTGTGCAATTGCTTTATAACGTTATTATTTACATTTATTTACAAAATTGCTGACCGAGTGCCCCCACACCGAGTGACCACAAACTTGTGTTGCGAACTTCGTATCGCATGTACGTGTGTTTGTTTATAACAATATATATAGTTTTGAAGTGGTTTTTATTATTGTTATTGTTGCTATTACGCTTACTGTTGTTGTTGTTGTTGTTGCCACTTGTGTTGCGCTGTGTCACAATAAATTATGCAACAGCAATTTACATTGCAACGACCCAACATTGGCTGTAAAACGAAATTGAATTGTTGTGCGGAGTTGCGCCAGCGTAACGAGAGCGCTGCAGAGCGGCACTACCGCAGCAACAACAACAACAACTATCAACAAAGAACACTTTGCAACAATAACAATGGCAACAAAATGTGAAAACACTATGAATGGGTTATGAGACGAGCGTTTGCCGACACGGCGTTGGCGATGGCGAGAAACTTTGCAATGAAAGGATGAAGAGAGGAAATGAGAAGTGCTGATAAAATTTAGTAATTTAGAGGGGAAGAAAACGCAAAATGTGTTGAAAGGTAATTGAGCTTCACAGTTTATTTAGGGCTTGTGTGTGTGTGTCTAAATACTTGTGAGTGCGTGTGTGTGAGTGTTCATTATTTGCGTGCGTGCTTGCTCAGGAAGGGTTGCTTGCCATGAAAAGGCCACACAATAGACATTAAGTAAATAAACGTGTCTACTTTGATTAAAATGAATATTTGATGATGCAAGTGTTGCACGTGTAATGTTGAAAGCGTAAAACAGTTATTGCAATTATTATAAATAATTAAGTAAGCAGATAAAAATGTTTGATATTTATAGTGAACAAATATTTCGTAAGTATGCATAAAGTAATAATAGGCTCCTATGATCGCAATATAACCTTCCAGCTTGACCACTGAATGATGAAAGTCCCAAAAGCTTTTGAACTTTAGTTATTTAACCTTATTAAAAATAAGACGTTTTCCTTTTCCTAATTAGGTAAAAACACACTTTTCTTGATAGATCACTGAGCTTTGAAACCTCCAACAGCTTAATCTCCTTTAATCTCAATAAAACCTTCCAGCTTGACCGCTAAGCGATGAAAGTCCTAAACGCTTTCGAGATTTGATTACTCAAACTTATTAATAATAAGAGATACCTGCTGTTTCTAATGGATTATTTTAAGATTGACCACTGAGCTTTGAAAGTCTCAAAAGCTTTTGAGCTTTCACTATTTCAATGTGTAACAATGTTATGATTCTAGTTAGTAAACGAGCACTACTTTCTAGCTTAATCTTTGCGTTTTTTAAAGCTCCAAAAACGTTCGAGCTTTGAAGATTTCAATTTGTAATTAACACAATGGCATGAGCTTTCAGTTTGACGGTAACAAACTGCAATTTTTATGTTCAGTTGTAATTTAGTTCAGCGTAAAGTAGATGAGCGGCTGATCAGTTATATGATTAATTCCATGAAGATTTGAACATATCTTAGCAAAGACGCACTCCAAACAAAATTGAGCTTTGAAAGCTCGAAAAGCTTCCATTGATCGTCAATGTAATGGAAGTTTCTGATCAGTAAGATGATTGATTTCATGAAGACTTAAGCACAACATAGCAAAGTAGCAAAATAAACTTCAAAACTGAGCTTTGAAAGCTCGAAAAGCTTCCATTGATACTAAACGTAATAGAAGTTTGCTGATCAGATAGATAATTAACCTCACGAATATGTAATCAAAACTTATCACAGTTACAAACCAAATTTCAAAATTAAACTCAGAAAGTTGCAAACGACTTTTAAGTGAGGTAATGGAGGTAAGTTATCAGCTAGATAATTAAATTTTGAATGACGTGATCAAAACATAACATATGCGCAAATCAAAATTTTCAGAGACGCTTAATAAGTTTAGTTAGATATGAACAAGTTTAAAAGCTCATAAGCAGAACATGTGCTATATTATGTGATAAATAAATACTAAGCTGTAAAGAACTGAGAGTTCAATTTGCTTGGAGAGGTGGAAATAGCTTTAAGAACTTATTAAAGTCACAAACCACAATTTTTGTTCTGGAAAATGCTCTAATAGAGCGCGTTCTTTTGTAGACAGCTTAAAAGCGTATTTTAAATCATTTGTAAAACCGCTAGTACTTTTATATGACTTATAATTCTAAGCCTTCGACACAAACTGATCAACGGCTAAATATGTCTATGCGAAGACCTAAACTGGCTTTAAGCTTCTACATGTCATTCAATATTTACCCCCAAATACATTTTACCAAAATTACATATATATAGGTTCTATATTTTTTATTTAAATTGCATTCCAACTTCAATTAGCAACGCTTATTGAAGGAGTAGTTCATTTTGTTAATCGTTTAAAATTTTAGCAAAAGCTTTTATCCAGTTCACAAACCACTGTTAGCAAATTCAGTTAAAAAATATTTCATTAATGTCCAAACAGCTCTTAACTGCACTCAAAGCAGTTTGAAGAGAGAGCTGTCCTTTGAGTTACCACCACCTGCTTCAAAATAGTATCATATATTTTTAAAGAAAGTTCTGCGGATAGCATTAAAGCTACAAATACTGCTCGGAAGTGAAATATGTAAGTATTGATCTAAGGCTACAAGTTCAGTTTTTGGGTCAACAGAAGGGTAATATTAGCATTATTTTAATAAAACAAATGTTTATCGAAATAAGTATTTTTGTTACACAAAATATTAACTCTCAATTTAGCTAAATTCATAACCCCTTCGAGCAAGCTTAGTAAAGTCACGCACCATATAGATTCGATTGTCTGAAATTAGCTACTTTTTAGTACCTAAAATTAATATGTTATCCGTTTCGATAGTGTGTTTCAGAATGTCTTCAAATCGAAATGTTAATTTCAGAAAAAAAGTTTTTTAATAAAAAGTTTTTTATGCATAATAATTAAAATTTGTAAAGGGCCTCCCAAAAGTGATTGTGGACATGTCACTTATTTGCTTAAGGTTGCTTAGCAGAGAACTGAAAAAAATTGATGGATGCTAATGCTAAACAGAAATAGCTCCAACTAGGCCCTGATTTTCCCAAAAAGGTACTACAATTGATTACAGGCTTCGATTGCTTGGATTAAGGGTTATCGTGCATATGTCGGATTAGTCGTTGGGGCTATTAGAATGTTATGTCTCTACTAGTGTGTGTCTTAAGCTCTTTTTAATATCATAAAATATTTTTTCTCATTTCTATGTCAATAAACAAATATTTTTTTTTAATATATTCATTAGAGCGCCATCCAGCGACTCAACAATTTTCACTAAAAATGCTGCATAAAAATGTGAAAATCTCAATCAAAAAAAAAATTAAATAAATTTAAACGCAAATATTCCGCAATGGAATCAGCATACATTAGCGTGAATCAAATAAACCAAATTTTAACTATTCTGCAAAATATCAGCATAAAATCATAAAATCAAAACGATGCGCCGAAAATTTGCAACCAAAACCGCAAAAGCAATTTCCCATACCCCAAACCGGATGGGCAAAACGCCCTGCCCAGCATACAGCAAACAAGCAAGTTAAATTGTTACCGAAGCACAGAAATTCACGAAATAATATTATTATTATTTGCTGCCAGCGAAGCAGCGCACGTTACGCATATAATTGAATGGGAAATATAAATGTTGCGTATACGCCACGTACCACCAGAGTTCGTTGTAAAACATAATATATACAAAGCAAATGTTGTTGCTGAACAACAGATGTGGTTGTTGTTAATTAGAAGTTGTTGTTGTTGTAGATGAGTGTGGTTGTTGTTGTTGAATAGCAGGTTTTGTTGTTTTTGAATAGCAGCTATTGTTGTTGTTGTAGAAATCATATACTTTTGTTGTTGTTGTTGTGCGGCGTTGACAATTTATTAAGTTGATTGCAATGCCACCGAATACTTTGCTGGCATTAATGCAACGCACTGTGCCATTTGTAATGCAATTTTGTTGTAAGTACTCCACTGTTAATAGTACCCAATATTAGTGTTGTTGTTGGCCACCCAACACAACCGGAAATGTACTGCAACATTTGCCACAAATCAGCGGTCTGTGAATAAATTTGTGCGCAATCCTTTTATGACATTTTCAAATATAATATCGCATATTACAAAGACACATACACACACGCATACAGTCGCGATGCGTGCAAATCATGCTATTTAGTTGTTGTTGTTATTGCAGTTTAAAAACACATATCGTGTTAAGTATAATTTGTCAATTTGTAGGCAATTCAATGAAATCGATCATAATCTTCATAGAAAATACACAGTGGACAAATTGGAAAATCATTCAGTGGAGACGAGAACTCGTGCTTGTTGTTGCGAACAACAAATGCAGCTGCGTGCGAGCATAAAGTGGAGTGCTTTTTGGTTTTAATATTGCATGGTTGGTTGCTTTGCACCCAAAATATAATTTTATTTTATTTGAATTGAGTATGCAAAATGGTTCCGATTGAAATTTGATTGGTTCTCGTTTAAGTGGTGAATTTTGGAAATTTATCATTCACCTCGAATGTGGAGTTTGGACACAATGTCATTTAATATGGATTTTACAGGTGCTTGAAATATATATATAGCATGTGATAACCGGAAAATCTTATTTCCATTCACCGAAATGAAATTCTTTGTTAATTAAAAAGATGAAAAAAAAATATATTTCAAAATTCAAGAACCTATATTTTCAAATAATTTCAGAATGCGAGAGATCCCAAAAACTGTAATAAAATAAAAATCTGATTTAAAAATCTTTGAAAAGGTTTTCTTAAAAAGTTGTCAAAGGGTTGCCACATTTTTTAAATAAAAAATTTCAAAGAAATTAAAAAACGACTCAAAGATCTCAGTATTTTTTCAATTAAATATTTCAGAGTTGCCACCTTTTTGAAAGGAATCAAAATTCAAAAGGCTGGATCAATATTACAACAACTAGCTTAATTATTCTGAAAGCCTTATTCGAATTATATCAAAGTTGTAAAGTAAAATTATTGATAGCAGAGTTGCCAAGTTTTTTACAGCAAATAATTTAAGGAAATGACATTTCTAAAGACGGAACAAAATTATAAAACATAACTGATATATCACAGAAAATTTCGCTTAATAAATTTTAGAATCAAATTACTGATTTCAGCGTTGCCACGTTAAGAAGAAATAAACATATCAAAGAAATAAAAAGTCAGAATTTAGAAAAAAAAATGCAATACTAAACACAATTGTTTAAAAAAGTATGTTTTTAAGATTTTCAACCAAATATTTTATTTTAGCGTTACCACTTTTTTTTACATTAAAAAATTCATACGATTTTAGAGGTCAGAATATGATTTCGAAATACATCAGAAAATTTACATATTCCAGAAAAGTTATATAGCAATATTTAAAGCAATTGTTTATTTAAGTGTTGCCACGTTACTTTACTTAAAAAAAACCAGAGCCAAATAAGGACAGAAATTTAAATGAAAAACAAATCTAAATTAAAAGAAAAGCGACACTTTAATAACATATGAAGTCAAATTAATTATTTTAGAGTTGCCACGTTATTCTATAAGAAAAATTTTTCATATAAGAAAGAGAACAGGAGTTAGTATATAAAACACAACACACACTTATTTGTATGTGGATGATAAACAATTCTAAAAAGGTTTGAAGCGAATTTATTTACTTCAGAGTTGCCACGTAACAAAATAAAATTACAGAGATATATAAAAAGAAATCAGAAATTAGAACAAAACATACGACTTTGCAGTGAAACCTTAATTATATGACTCTCTAAAGAATATTGTGTTCCGACCTTGCCACATACCTCAAAACTGCAGATTAGAGTTTGCGATTTAAGAATGTGCAATTATACATAATTAGAAAAAGCTTATTACATATTAGAAATATAAGTGAAAGGAGTGAAGTTAAATTCTTAGATACACAGAGTTACAAAAAGGTTGCCATCTTAATAAAATTTACAAATAATAACTGATCTAAAAATTTAAAAATTTAAATGAACTAAGTATATATTATTTTCTTACGTTTTTAAAAAAGTAAAATTTTAGAACGTTGCCACCTGTTTGAAAAAAAATTTCTAATTTTTGGGTTAGTTTGTTGTTTACAAGTTATCGCAGACAATCTGCTTTTAAAAGCTGGACTTCATGCCACCACTGAAACGGAGTTGCCATTTATTAAACAAAATTTTTGCCCTCATTGGCATTTGTGATGTATAGGTGTCCTACAATGTCACATTCTTTGTTACATAGGACATAGCTGGCATATGGATTATTGCGATTGATGTTATTGGGCTTCGGGAAGCCGGACGCATCAGGGGTGCCATAAAGACATAAAGGCACTTCTCAGAGCTCATTTATCCGGTAGTAGGGAGAAGAAGCAAAGTGAGCTTTTTCACAAATAGATCGAAGCTCAAGGCGAAAGTTGGACGGAGAGTCTCCCATCGTGAGCTCTCAATCAACTCTTCTTTGAGACTGCCGGATCACTGTTGTGTCTTTCAAGCAGAAGTAGCAGCTATTAATGTAGCAACAGATGTACTTCAACTAAGTGAATATAACAAAGTACTTAAATTTTAAAACTTTACCTGCAACAAAGGGATCTAAATGAAGAATGCCATAAATGCTTACCTGCAAGAAAAAGAAAGATAAAAGTAATGGTAATTATTATTATGTTAGTTAGTTAGTTATTAAAATGGTATACTAAGTTACGAATAAATAAATGATTTAAAGTTGACCTTAGGAATTATTTTTTTAATATTATTTGTTTGCAATTTTATATACCACTTGTTTTGCTGTGATCCGAACGCTTGTTTCTGCTTTAATAATAATTTTAAATTGAAGCACCATTTAGCTGAAAAAATTAGGATTTCCATAGTAATCGTGATTTAAAGAAGCACGCCGCTTAACTGCTTTTCATTAAGCGTTATAAAAAAGTAACGAAAAGGAAAATTTAAATGTTCGTGTGAAACTTTGCTGACTCGTTTGCCAGCTGGTCCAAAACTTAGCAAGGATACCTACCCCTTCTGTAAGAATACAGAAAATCCTTTGATTCATGGTATTGCCTATTTAATAAACAGTCGTCAAAGGTCCTTAAAGCTGTAAAATTATCGAGAAATGGTTCATTCTCTGTCGTAAACATCTAAAAGAAACCCTTTCCATCTTAAAAGCGTATTCTTTCAAAAATCTACCAAACTAACAATAAATTAAAGCCTAATGAAGAACTCTTCTATAAAAATGTATAGATATTTTTATTACGAAGAAGCCTGAGGCAATATTATTTTTCTTTTTGTACACAGCCATGCAGAATGTCCTGCATTCTGACCTTGAACGGTGAATAATATACCTCAATCTAAAGGTTTCTGTCTAACCAAATTAATAATTTAAATGAGAAACTCCTCACTAATAGTAGAGTTTTACTTGATAAACGTACGACCAGCTCCCATTTTCGATTTTGCAACGTTAAGTCTTAAACTTTTTTTCCACAAATTATTAAAATATTTTTTACTGAAACTCCATCATCATTAAAGCCAATATCAATCATTTATTCTCCCAAATAAATTTGTGTTCAACCAAGAAGAAAATTTATTTGTATCGTCTTTAAAGCGCTATTATGTAATATCTGATATAATGTGACATAAATGCCGCACACAAAAGCATATAAAACCACATTTGTATATAAAGCGTCCAATTATATTCACTTATGCGTTGAATTATTCATGGCTTCAACGCTTCAACAGCAGCTGCTGCTGTCAGAAAGTGCAGAGATCAGCCATAAATAAAAATCATCATCAAATAGCTATCAAGCAAACGATGTAGCTTTTGTAACGAATAGTCAGCTATGTCATTAAAATGTATACAATGTTTTCAATTCAATGGTATGCAGCACACACACACATATATATCGACGCTCAAATGGCGGATTATAAACAATCAATAAGCATACTTTGAGGCCTTTAAGTGCGTGAGTTGATGAAATAACATGTGTTTAACGAATTGTTTGTATTTGTAATTGAAAGCATATATATATAATGTATAGTATATATAATAACCATTTATTGATTTATAATTTTTAAAATTTTTTAAATTTCTTTTAAATTTAATTTTTTTCTTTTTGTATTATTTGTTGTTTTTGTTGCTTTCGCTTGATTTCGTGACACACATTTCATAACTCAATTTTGCGATTTTTTCCATTCTGTTTGTTTGCTTGTTGTTGCAGCACAATGATTTAATGCTCATTAAAGCGATTTCACTTTATTACACGCAGAGTTGCCATTGAGTGCAGCTGCTTGCGTGCCGCTGTTATGCTGGTTTGTTATTTTTGTTGCTTGCGTTATAAATTATAACTGGCAATCAAATTGTGTGGCATTGCTGGGCTTTGTTTGCTTTTGTGGCGAAAAAAACAAATAATTAACCCAATGAACTGATTTTAGCTGCATTTGTTATATAATTACGATTTACAGTGGCCAAGTGAGAAAGTTTATAATTGTTAATTATGTTTGATTGCAGCTGAAAAAGTGCTAACACGCGTAATAAAATTGAGTTTAATTGAATGAATGCAAGAAAAGTGGACTGACGTGGCAATAATGCTATATATAGCATACAAGTATGTGAGATCAACGAAGTATGTTATTTTTTATTTTTTTATTTCTAAGTCATATTGTATCAATCATTACCAATCCACAGTGTCAAAAAGAAAAAGGCAACAACTAGACTTTCATTAAGTAATTTAAAATTTATCTGGGTTACCAACCATATAAGAACAGAAGGAAATAAAAAGCAGACGAGACAACTCTGGACTGCTCAGCTGCCTCAAATATTGTTTGAAGCAATCGACTCTAGAGGAATAACTCAGGTTTTGAAGCACTGACAATATGTAAATAATACATAAATACAAAGTACATAAATGTACTTTGGAGCAGAGTTGCTTGTGGAGATAGTTATAATTTCAGATAAGAGGAAACCAAGTAAATTGGCATCACAAGCAGCTACCTCTTAGATCGCATCTTCAGCAAATTGAAATTAACAGCATGCAGAGCACGCAAAAAGGATAATGAAAAGCTAGCACATTACTTTTGCGATTTATCATCCCTCAGCCGATTGAGACGGGTGATGTTTCTCTACTCTGAATGTTCCAAGTAAAATGACTTCGGTATGGTTGAGTATAAAACATAAGGCATTTTGTGAAATACGCTAAATAGTTAAGCTTAGTTGGTTACCATACTTATGACAACCTGAACGCGGCCGTTAGCTAATTGACGCTCTTCCCTTTTCAAAAAGACGATCAAATAATTATAAAATAATTAGGAGCAACTATAAGAAAGTATTAAAATTCTAAGGAATATATCCTAATTGCATAAAATAAAAACCTTCGAAATACTGATAATGAAAATCACACCCTAGTATCTTAGTTAGTTTCAGCAGACAATTAGTAAATTAAATTAGGGGCATATCGAGGCCTGGAAATAGTTATGCTACTAAACGTACGGCATACGTACGTACGTGGATCTATCTATACGTCTTAAGATAGAAAATCGTTCTTCTTTACAACTCCCTATAATGGTTAACTTCTATCGAAAATGCATGCAAAAATATTACCGAAGTAGCCCATTGTAACACGTATTATGTTTTCTATGGAAATTAATATTAAAAGATCGATTCAATAAAATTATTTTAGGAGAGTATGAAAATCACACCGTACCAGCAAAGCCACTAAATTACTTAGTACTTGATAAATGTCTGCTATTGCAATTTTCTGTTCACTTCGTTTGAGCCGTGTACTTTTCGTTTAATCAATTGATTTTCCATATTTATTTTTATTTCAAGTATGCCAGTGGTTTTTTCGAGTAACCAGCCTACAAAGTTTAGCAATGCAAAGATAACCCATGCTTGTTATGTGCAGGTATACTTAGAGGGACATTCCAAGAAAGCTTGATTAGTCAATTTTTTTATAGACGAGAAAATTATTTAGTGTTTGTAGAATTGACACTGTCTCTACAGGTCAGTTGTAGCATAGGCATTGCTGTCAAAACAACGCTTCTGTTTTGAGATTTTATAAGAATAATGGAATTTCTGAAAGGGAGTCAGTGAAGGTGTTAATGACTCCACTGTGAATGGCGGTCAGTGCATGTTTGAAATTTGTTGCGTCCGAAGTCTGGTCGGCATATTATTTTATGTCATCGACGAAGATGAGGAAGGAACTTTTGACGCTCCTTGGAGGCAGTTCCGTTCCAAGCAGGTGACTACAGGGATGATTTCTGCGAAAGCACCCAATCAGAAACTGCTTGGAGAGTAGTTCATTATGCCCCTTAACTGAGAGCATACGTGCCTCACTGTGCAGGTGTTTGATGGGAGACATCAAGAGGAATCTTGATTTTCGTTTACGTTTGAGCAAATGCCATCGATTTCTTTGCCCGACGTCATTTTCGTGCACTGGTGACTGAGGGAGTTCCAAGATGTAGAAGTTAAACATCAATGGGGAGTGGTCACTACCTTGCGGAACCCCCTGTTTTATTTTTGTCAAGTTAGAGTTTTTATCTTGAAATAGTGTAGATGATTGTTGACCGCTCAGATAGTTCATAGTCCACCACTTCTGTAGGGAGCGTAGACTTCTCGATGTCCTCACGGAGCTTTGTGATTGACTGTGTCAAAGGCCTTTGATAAGTCCAACGCTAAAAGGATCGTCCTCTCACAAAGTGGTTTTCGGCCATAAACTATTTGCGCATTTATTATGCCAGGTGCTGTGGTGGTGCTTTACACATTTGGAAGATATGTTGTTGCTAGGCTCAGGCGGTTCGTGAAGGTCGAGAATGCGTGTTATGGCCCTAACCAACGGTAGAATCACCGAAGACATTTTTCAGATCCAACCACTATAACATATAGATTTCATGCCAACTGAACGATCAAAATTAAATTAAGATATTTTTCTATGACCTTTTGTGCTATTAAAAAGGCACCCGTGAGTTTTCCCGTGCAGCCGAGACTAACGTTGTCATTGTTTATATTTTTCTTGACTCCTTAATCACTCCACCGCAATCACTTCAGCTTAATTCTGCACTGCGTTGAAATATATTTGCTGGCAACTGCGTGCGAAGTTTTGGGTGCTACTGTGTTGCCACTTGCAAGCTACGCCGTACTCACTCTACCACCATATGCGCCCACGAAGGCGCCGAAATAAAGCGCCAACCGAAGTCATGCATGAAAAAGTTGAATTTATCACCGCCATTCTAAAGCGCGAATATGGCATAATTTTGGCGGCAAATGCACGCACAAATGAGCCGGGGGGTGTATGCGTTGGTTTCTTCCCTTACGCGCTACATTTATTTGGCGCCGCCACTTTTTTGTTTGTTTACTTGTTAATTTATGCGCTTTTTGTCGCACGCACACGCACATTTGTAAAACAAACACAACAAAGAAATGAATTAAGTTAAGGAAACGCGAAAGAAAGCGATAGAAATGAACAACAACAATTCAAGCGGAGCGGAAAAATTATGCGAAAAATTTGTAGCACACGATTAGTGGAGCGCAATGGCAAATGAGCGCAGCAGCACATACACACGCGCGAACACTCAACAAATTCTATGTATGTGTGTGTGTGCAAAGAGTGGCAAGTGTTGAGCGGCAGCTTGAGCTGACAATGTAAATAGCTGCTGGTTTTTCGGCAATGGCAGTTGGCATGAAATCTCAGTTTCGCCTGGCAGTCAGATGGTTGCATAGCCACTCACGCGTGGTAGGCGCACGCACACATTTGCAATTACATTCACACACATGCGTAAACTGGCACATTAGCGCCGCCCATTTTGGCACTCCAACGCTACCGCGACATAATTAGCATTCGCACTTAAATTTATGACCTTGTGACGAGGCTGAACACATACGCACCAACACATACATACATATATGCGTAGAGTACTTCCATATTCATATAAAACTGTATGCAAATGTGTGTGTGCGCGTGTAAAAATTAGCATTTCGCCATTTCAACTGCTTGCCATGTTCGTCACACACACTCTCACAAACATAAAAACATTCGCTCATACATACCCATATATACTCCCATACCACACATCTTTTTTATGGCACAATGCATACTTTTAGGCGCTAGATAATAAATTTCACGCAATGTCACAGACGAAATGACATTTTTATGCAAAGTAATTGTAATTTGTATGACTATTTGCTGCCATTCTTTAAAAGGTGGCTTGGCTTTTTCACCGCCATCATTCTTCATGTTTCGGCTCGCTGTGCTTTGGCACTACGACATTTTACTACGCCTTGAGGTATAGTATATTTTACTAGACATTTTCTCTTTCATATTTTTATTTGTTTTATTTAATTTTTCTCGCTCTCAATTGCTGTTAGGCATGCATGCACGCAGCTTACTTGCGCCATTAGTCACAGTTTGTTGTCGCTGTAAGGTAATGTAACGAGAAAATGTTGTAAATTTTAGTGCAACTGTTATTTTACTTCTTTCATTTGACTTAAAGCTTATGAAATATTAAATTTTGTGCGCCAGAGATCTGAAAAAACAGAAAATGTGAAGATGCAGCGAAAACATTGAGGTGAGCCAGAAAGTGTGCTACAATATTTTAACTGTACTGGTACTTGCACTTTCGTCTCAAAAAAATTTTTTATGCTAAATTTTATTTACTAAATATCCTATCTCAATCGCGAATTCTCCCAAAGTACTGCTGGATAAAAAAATTGGCCCAAAAGTAGGCGATAAGCAAGTACATATATCAATAAAAAATTTCAAAAATACATTCGAGCTAAAATGACTGGTTCTAGTCGAGAAAAGTATTTGTATGTATTTATAATTAAATTTTTTTTTTCAAAATTTAAAATTTCAAAAATTTTTTTTTCAAAACTCTTTTGTTGTTAATTATAAAATTATGAATAGTTAAATTTTTTTTAGTAAAAATGTATCAAAAATTCGAAATATTTATAATCCTCATCGATCCTTATTAAGTTTTTGGGTTTTGCACCACCTTTAAGTAAAACGCCTGAATGTAGGCAGTGAACTAACTAACTTTAGCCAAGAAACCGCATTAAAGCAAAAGATTTTCAAATCTGAGTGTTTCGGGAATCCAATAGAAAAATTTGCTCAAAAGTATGCAAATAGTAAAATGAAGCAATAAATGATTTTAAAATCATAATCGACAGAAACTTGCTGTTTCGAAAAACCTTGAACAAATCTATGTAAGTATTTATATTTAGAAATATTATTTGAACGTCAAATACATATACACCTATTTTCATTTCTACACATTTTCATTTAGAAATATTATTTGAATTTTAAATATATATCTATTGGCACCTTCAAAATAATGTGCAAAATTTTGTTGCTGATAAATTGCTAATTTTTGAATTATTTAACTTTGCTAGTATGAAATACATTCGTGTGTATTGAAAGTCCTAACCATTATGTAATTTTTTATCGACTAAGCTTATCGGTTATTTGACTCTATCGTTAACGTTTCGTTAAACGTCCAAAAGTAGGCACTAAATTCCGTAAACCTAGACCAACGGTACCACAACAGCAAAGAATTTATAAAATTTAAGATCTTTGGCATCCAAATTTTGTATACTTGAACCCTGCACCTACCCAATTTCTAGCAAAGTTAAAATTTTAATGTGAGCAATGTGGTACTTGATGTGATTTTGAAGTTCGGCAGTTAGAAAAATTTGACAAATCATTCGAAAATTGTGTGCTTTCAACTTTAAGTCAACTGCAAAAACTATCTATAGTCATGCATCATAGGTCTAAAGCTCTGATAATGAGTAGAAATAACATTGAATAATTTAAGGTTGGCAACGTGTATTCAATTTTTCACTTTGCACTGAGCGTAAAGATGGATATGACTTATTTTATGCGAATAGTCTAGATAGCTTATTCTTAATGTGATAGAACAGTTGAACAGACTATGGAAATATGAAGGGAACAAGAAGAGAAGATTTTAGTACATTAAGCTAAGTTTTGATATATGAATATTCATGTAGATCAACAATGTTATTAAAAAACTAGTAAAAAGATAGATATATTAATATATAAGATATAAGATCACTTACATTTGGTACGATATTTGTTTGTAGTGAAGACTAAAAAATGTAAGGTTCTAATCCTGTCAGCGTATGTAAGACAAAGATCGAGTTTTGAGACTGAGATTGGTAAAATATTACATAGGTGAAAAACTACATTGGTTCATTAGCATAAGTATATTGTGGAAAGGTTAGTCAGTTGTTAGAATAAAGTTTAGACGTACATATATATTCGAACCCTGATATTATTAGTCAATTTCAGGCAAATATCTCCACCGTTAACGGCCTCAAATCAGTTTAAAGGTATTATTGAAGCAATTCAATTAGTTTAAATCACAAAAACATGGTAATTTCCTGTTCTCCATTTGTAAACAAACATATCAACAAATAAACAGTACAAAAACTCTTCTTGCTCTTTCTATATTTGAATGTAGGTGTGTATGGATGTATGCCTGCCGCTTGAGGTAAAGGTAAACAAATTAGCGCAATGCCAACAAATAAAAGAGTAACAGAGTTCAGTGCTCAAGAGAGTAGAAAAAATCGTTGCGACTAAAACAACAGCAACAAAACGCTGACTTGGAGACCTGCTAGTACCAAAATGCTATATGAGCAAAACAAAAAACGAAAAACAAGAAACAATCAGTGCGTTGAAAAAGTTCCCACTGTAGCTGCTGCTACTGCCACTCAACATTCAGCGCCGCTCTAGGAAAAAATGTTAACATTACCATGACCGTGTGCAGCTACATGTGTGTGTGTTCGCCAAAGTTAGCCTGTTGTGTAGCATACTTTCAGGCACTTAACGTCACAGGCGCAGACGTAATTTAAACATAATTAGAATTGTTGTTTGTTGTTGCTATTATTTGTGTATAATTTTTTTTTTTACTTTTATTTTAGCTACTTGAAGTTCGCTGCTTCATTTCAAGTGGATTTTTTCTGCCGTTTGCACTGCAATAATTTGTTTTTGTTTGGCTTGTTTGACTGGCACATTACTCCAGTAACTTAAATTCAGACGCGCAAGTCAGAGAAAATGTTAGCAGTATTTGAAGCAGAGATTTAAAGAGCTGTGATAAAAAACGGCTAGCATATGAATTTTAAATGCAAAAAAAACCTTAAAATTTAAAATTTTTTTGAGCTCATATTAAAAACTGTTTATATTTTCTTAACATGCTGTTAAATATCATAGTGTATTCATATGTTTGGGTGAATCAAAAATTTATTTTTTTCCGCTTGGTACGCTGAAAAATACATCCTTTCGTATTATCAGAGAGAAAAATTTAAATTTCGCTTCCTACTATTTGAAAAAATATCTTAAAGCCTAGCTTTCGTATGAAATTGAATGCTCTACAAATATTTTTTCATAAACCTTACCATTTAAGATGTATTTGAGGTGAAAACTTGATTATTTTAAAGAGAAATTTTTTTATTATGAAACTTATAACTCAAAGAAAAGACCAAATTAATTTAAATTCTTTACTTAGTATTGTAGGAAATTTTCAGATATCTTTTAAAATCACAGAAACATACCCTAACAAAAGTTCAAAATACGCATATGAATATTTCAAAATATATACATATCTTAAAAAAAAAATTTTTAGCAGTGGCAAATCAACGCCGAGAGACTCTCATTGTCAGTTTTTCATCTTAAATCATGTTGCTCCTTAAGTCAGGCATTTCGGTTAAACTATGCAACATACGAAAAAATTTGACAATAATCTCTGTCAATCTCGCGAGAATGTCCTACTTCCCCCTAACTTATGAAATTATGACCACGTCAGCAAAAAAAAAAAATCAACATAATGAAAGTAAGCTAAAAATAAGAAACTATGAACAAAAAATAGTAAGACTTTGTTCATAATTTAAAAATTCTTAATTTTTTATGCAAAATCTATGATTTAACTCTCAAAGTAATCTCCCTCTCCCACATCACACTTATGTCAACGTGTTTTCTAAACCTCGAAACAGTAGCTTAACCAGTTGAACACGGTGGTTGCGGCACCATATTGGTTGAAAATTTAGCGAAAAACACACGCAGAATCAATAGAGTACCAAAAGTTTTTGAACCACTTAAATAGTATTACTTGTTGACAGCTTGGTCGGTCGATAAAAGTTCGGAGTGCACCACATTACGATAATCGAAGAAAACTGTCAACCTTGATTTTTGACCTGCTTTGACGTGTTTTTTTCGGTTTCGGCTCACGTTTGCCATGATATTCGGCCTACCGATCGTCTTTTTCCGTGCCGTGAACTTAGATTCAAGTGTTCATCGTATCGTGGTATTCGGAAAGCATTGTTTCACAGACATTAATCCAACGATGTTTTTCGAAAAAATGTAACGATTTTGGAACCAGTTGACCTTTAACTTTTCTTAGGCCCAAATAGGCTTTCAAATTAGTTTTCACTGATCGTTCCGATATTCCAACGACACCTGTAGGATTTCTGACTGTTAAGCGTAACTTCTCAAGCACCAATTTTTTGTATTTTAATGATGTGTTGATCTTCAGTTGATGTTGAGATTTGGTTTGGTGTTTAGATTTTGGGCTATGGGCATTATTGGATCATATTTTTTTTTAATGAGGTTGGCCAAGCTGTGACTTTTACTGATGTTACAGTTTTTTTGCAGAAATTGGATAATATTTATGTGGCCAGTATGTGGTTTTAACAAGAAGGCACCATATGACATACAGATCATGTATTCTCTTCTTTTGGCGATAAGAATTGATGCATTAGATCGTGTGATTTAACACCTTAAGATTTTTTATGGGGTTATTTGAAATCACTGATCTTTTGTGACAACACAATAATGACGCGTGCTCCATAGGAGGAGATCCCACGTAGCACCAGCGGGTTCATTCAACCGTATTAACGCATAAAAGCTTGGGAAATTTCGATGAACGAGTTCGTAAGTGTTTGAGAAACTGTAACCCTTGCCTGATGTCTTATTTCATAAATAACCCTATGCTTAGTACTTCATGATTCAACATAAAAATTATAATCGAAAAAAGGAATGCTTTGTTTTCTATTTAATTCCAATCTTTCGGTAATCTTGGGAAACTCTGTACAAATGTGTCGAGAATACTGCTGCCGCTGGCGCATCAATTGAGGAAGACCCGAATCAGTCTCTCGCACGTCGTTCTCAAGCGCTGGGTATTTCTGTGACGTCGTTGTGGTGCATTTTGCGAAAAGATCTTGGCCTACATTCTTCCAAGATCAAACTGACGCAAAAACTGAAGCCGCTTGAATAACAGAATCGTCGTATATTCGTAAATTGAGCTGAGCAACAACTTGAAAATGATCCGAATTTTCGTCAGATCATCTTCAGTGAAGAGATTCATTTCTGGCTGAATGGCTTCGCCAATAAGCAAAATATGCGTTATTGATCAGAGAGCAGTCCACACGTACTCTCTGAGTCACCATTGCATCCCAAAAAAATTACGGTTTGGTGCGGTTTATGGGTCAGCGGAGTCATTAGGCCGTATTTCTTCCGTGATAATCAAGACCAGCACGTTCCTGTGAATGGGAATCGCTATCGTCTAATGATAACTGACTATTTAGGCCCGTATTGGATGATATGCACTTGGACAATAGGTGTCTCCAACAGGACGACGCCACAAGCTACACAGCGAATGTCACAATCAATTTATTGAAAACCAATTTTGCTGAACGAGTTATCTCACGAAATGGTTCAGTCTGTTGCCCGCCTCAGTCGGGCCACTTAACGCCTTTAGACTATTTCCTGTGTGGCTACGCCACAGAGCAAATACACTTTAAAAGACTATAACTCAAAAATATTTTAAATATTAATTTAAAATTTTAATACGGTATTTTTAAAGGCACGGACTATCAAGCTATACTAAAAATAATTTTTTTTTTCAAATTTTCCAATTTCTCATATATATATTTAAATATTTCTGCCTTTAGTATTCCACTTTTTCCAGCATTCCTTTCTTTCGCCAGTTCCCCCCTACCACCGACTTAAAAAGTCACCGAGCCTACCATATTTACCAACTTTAAAACTGATTAATGTGCCACAAAAGATAGCCACCGACTGAGTCAACAGTGCAAAAACAAATTGCAGGCTGAATATTTAAAGAAGTCCGGCTCTTTGACTTCCGCCCGCATAACTCACACCACGACCCACAACAACAATAACAAACGACAAGAGCTTCGAAAAATGAAAAATCGTCAGCTTATTTTTGAGACAAACGACATTTAATTTACTGTTCATAAGTGTAAACTATTTGTTATGCGTACACAGCAGGAGGGAGGCAGTTAGGAGGGATGAGGCCAAACAAAGTGTAACAAAGTGAATGATGCCTCAAATAAAGCAGAGAACATAAGTGAGTGTAACAACAGGAGTCATTGCAAGGCATTGCTTGACATTTGACCTCCTGGCAGTGTGTCAGAAGAGTTTACTGTTACTTTATATACTTTGTTATTTTTGTTTGTGCCAGATTTCTATTTCCGCGCGCTCTCTCTCCCCACTAGTAGTATTATTCTGTTCTATTTGTCTCTCTCTGTGCCTCCCTCTCTTGCCAACTGTGTGACATTGAAGCAATCACTGTTAACATGACATTTGTTGCCACTTATAAAGGCAACAGCTACAACAACAACAGTGTTGCAATGATATGTTGGCAGCTTGTCGCGCAGAATGAATAGCTATGGGAGCAATAATAGCGCTGGAGCCAAAAAATTTGTAGAAACAAGTAGACAACAGTGACAAGCAGAGGCTCTACATAGTAACAACAATAACAAATCTGTGTGTTTGCGTGGGTGTGTGAGTTGTAAGGAGTTATTGTGAAGTTGGCAGTGATAGCAGTGCGACAATCGGTCACAGGCAACTAGGCAAATGTTGCATAGATATTTGTGTATATAGAGAATAATTTATTGCTCATGTTTGAAGCAGTTGAAGTACAAATATTGAGGGAACAAAAGACGTATGAAACAGAATATAACAAATGAGTGGTATAATGATGAATAAGTGTAGAGATGAATGTGTGAATGAGTGAGGCAGTAAAACTATATATTTCAGAAGCATTTTTAGAGGCTGTGATTCAGCTTAAGATGTTTATTAAGGGGCTATACCAGTGTTACACTTTCAAAAAAATTTTTTTTTCTTTTTCGATAGTTTATATATTCAAAAATATCCTGTGAAATCGGCGAGGTCGTATCTTCAATAGTTTTTGAATGGCAGCGTTCTAAATAGCGACCGCTCAGAGGTGCAAACATATATGTATAAGTGAAACTTTAAACGCGTTTTTCTCGAAACGACATTTTTCAAAATTGCTGACATTATAACTCAACGAGAAATTGACCGATCGACTTCAAATTAAAACTAGATATAGTTGAATACATTTGCTATACAATAGACTACGATCTTTTTGATTGGTTGAAAATTGTCAATTTGGCATTAAAAAAACCACAATTTTTTCGTACAAAAACGATTTTTTTTTTCAAAATTACGCCATTTTCTTAATTTTCGATATTTTTCAAAAATCGTAGTTCATTGTATAGAAAATATATTCAAGTTTAATAAACATTTTGAATTTTTTTGATTCAGCTACTCATTCCACTGGAATCACGCCAGCAGTTGAGGCACTTTTTTTTCTGCAATTCCGCAGACAGCCCATAGCTCCGTTATTTTTCAATAATTTTGTAAAAAAAATTTTTTTTTCATATAGCTAAAAATATACTTTATTACGTCCATAGAACGTCGGAACATTCAATCTAGTACTTTCTTTTAAAAAAATTCACGAAAATCGCCTAATTTTTCATGCGTCACACTGGTATAGCCCCTTAAAGAAAGTCAGAAAAAGCTTTAATTTTATCTGAGCCGAGAGTATTATACTTTCGCACATGCATTTCATATCATCAGAAAGCATAATGATATAGCAGTACAATCCGAATCATATGTTCGGAGACTGTAGCAAGATCTTGAATAATAATCCATTCGAAATTAGATAAAAATTTCTGGTCAAATGCAAAAGGTTTTCCACACAGGCACTTGATTTTGATTGTTCGGTTTGTTTGGAAGTTATATCTTATAGTGATACAAAGCCTTCAAAGACGGTCGAGAGTTCGTTGAAGACATGCCTCGTCCTGTACGACCTTTGACGTCTTCAACAGGTTAAAATATCAAAAAAGTGAAGGATATGGTGCTTGAAAATCATCTGAGAAATAGCAAAAGAGCTTCACATCTTTCGCAAGTACGTTCGAATGATTTTGATGGATATTTTGGGTATGAAACGCGTTCTTGCTCGACTCGTCCGAATAAAACAGAATTTTTTCAAGAGGAATACCTGTCTTTGGACATTCTTGATCGTGCGAATTCCAACCAAACATTCATGTATTATCACTGCCGACGTGACATGGGTTTATGAGCTTGACATGCAAACAAGTCAACAATCATCGGAATGGAGGGAAAAAAACTAGCCAAAACCAAAAAGACCGCTCAATCGATATTCGTGGTATGATGCATCATGAATTTGTTCCGGAGGGACAGGCGGTCAATAAGAGGTTCTATTTGGTCGTATTGGGTTGTTTGCGTGAAGATACCCATCGAAAACGGCCGGAATCAAAAAAGAATAATTCATGGATTTTACTTATTGGTAATGCACCATCTCATCGAGTCACGATTGTAAACGACTTTGAAGCGAACAATGTAATAAATACCATCGATATGTCACCGTATTCACTAGATTGGGCTCCGTGTGACTTTTTCTTGTTCCCCAAACCGAAATTTCCGCTCCGTGGAATCCAAGATATAACATTTGAAATGAGTACGAGGTGTGTACTTGTAAATCGAAGTAGTTTTTGGGACTGCTCAGTACAAGAACTAACTTCTGGGTACTGCAGACCAAGAAAAAACGAAAATGACTTTTTAGTCATACTCCGCCGGAAGGTAAACATTTCATTAATTGATATCTGAGTGATATAATACCTCAGAAAGCTTATTTGTATTTAAAATTAATTTTAAGGTATATGTATGTATGAGCACTAATGAACTGTGGGAAACTTTCTCTCTCTCCATTTCCATTATAGCCTTTTTCTTTCCTTTTGTCTCCCTCTCTCACTTTCATTATGATTTTCTGTTCTTTTATCTGTATATTTTCTTTTTCCTTCTATCTCTCTCTCTCTCTGTTTGAATATCTCTGAAGAAATTTGAAGTAGATTGATATATGTAGGTCAAACTTAGTTATAAATACTATTTAGGACCACACAAAATTAGTATTTTTAGCATTGCTACATTGCTGAAGAATATAAAAACAAGTAAAACGGAGTTAAATTTCGATACAACCGAACTTTTGACACTCTTGCACTTGCAAGGTTTAAAGCCTTCATGTACATAAGGCTCGTTAGTTATGTGGGGTCTTGAGAGAAATTTCACCCGATTTGATTAATTCCTAGCTCAAATACGCACCGTTATAAGAAAACTAAGCTCTCGCAATACTATTAAGATAACTCACATATTGGCCGATATATGCGGTGCAATGTCACCTGGAAGTTTGAAAACCTTTATGAAAAGTATTGAGCCCATTTAACCCATTTTTGACACACAGACATATTATTGTTAGGAATGAATACTCTCTGAATTTCAATCATACATATATCTCACACTTTGACCGATATTTTCGGTAAAATGTCAACTAAAAGCAGTGGGTCCACATATTCAGTGCCTCGAGATATTTGTTTTCCCCTAAAATCAGAAGGAGCTCCCCACACCCCGGCTCCATTAAACATCTAAACTCGTCTCGTCATTCTGATTTATATATATAACCCAATATCTATCTCGCTTACTTTTAGGTGATACGTACAGCCGTTAGATGAACAAAACTATTACACTCTGTAACAACATGTTGCAAGAGTATAATAACCTAACTTCAACTAATTTTTCTTAAATGAAAGTCAATAGAATGGCTTATATAGTATATATCCTCTACTCTATCCTTGTACTATATATCACAACACATTACTGTATGTATCCCATCATCTTGTTATATAAATAGTTTGAATATGGTATGTATGTATGTATGTATTAACGTCGATTTCCACTTACAAATATGCCACCCAAGGGAGCTGCCACCGTATATTGACAACAAATACCTTTTTGTAGCCCAAACATATGTCTATAAACACACAAATATATACAAATCAATACAGTGACATATGCTTTTCATGTTGTTGTTTTACATTACGTCCTCTGTCGCATATGCTTCATTGTGTCAGAAGTGAAATGAAGCAGAAAAATAGGCAGCAGCTATTTGAAATCAAAAAATCGAAAATGACACAAGATTGCTGTCAAAGCATGGCACTGCGTGGGTGGATGGGTGTAGTGTAATGTGTAATTGAGATGGATCATACATAAGGGCGGAGCGCATATTAAATATATTATGAGCGATAACACGATGGCAATGTGTTTGACTGACAAAGGGAAGTTTGTAGGAACAGAAATTGAATAAGCATTGTGTTGATTTAGTGATTTTAATGCTTATAAAAAATATTTTAATAATTAGAAAACTGAAATATTTTTTTTTTTTGATTTTGTGTTTTGCTTATATCTTAACTATAAATATAAATGAAGAAAAAAAATAAAAATTGTATACAAATTAATTAAGCTCAAAAAACACACTGAAACTGACATTCTTACAATTTTGGTTTTTGCTTTTTGGCAGCATGTCCATATTAAGGCATTTAAGTAGGTTACCAGATCTATAACTAAGGAAGCGATAAATTTATTAAATTATTTGGCGTATTAACTGTACAGGTTTGAAGAAATGTTTATTTAAACATGCTTTATAAGAAAAAATAAATATTTTCGTAGTTGCCAACTGAAAATAAATGAAAAAAGAACAGAAAAAGACGCAGACTGGCAAAGTCATTTTGTTACAAAACTTGATTAAACTTTTAAATAATTGATATTTGACATAAGTTAAGACAGTGTTGCCACCATAACTTATTATTTTAACTTACTTTTAGATTAAAATGAAATATGTAATTAGCATATAAGTAAAAAATAATTCCTAAATAAGATTTAAATCATAAGAAAAAAATTTGAAAAGGACTAAACAGAGTTGCCACCTTATTGAAATTTTAAGATACTTTTAATTTAAAACAAAATATGCAAGTAGCATATAAGTTTAAAATAATTATTAAATAAGGCATAAATCCTAGGGCTAAATTTTGAAAAAAGTGAAAGCAGAGTTGCCACCATAATGAAATTTTAACATACTTTTAATAAAAAAAAATATGCAAATAACATAGGAGTTAAAAATAATTAATAATTAAAGTGTTAATCATAGGATTTAATTTTTACAAAGTTTAATCAGAGTTGCCACCATAATAAAATTTTAAATATCTTTTAATTTGAAAATAAATGTATTGATAGCATAAAATGAAAAATAATTGATAAATTAGAATCATAGGAAAAATATTGACAAAATTTAAAGCAGTGTTGCCACCGTAATGTAATAAATTTTTATTTTTACTTTTAATTCAAAAATAATACATATTGCTGCAGCATTTGAGTGAAAAATATTTACTGATACTTTATCATAGCATTAAATTATGAGGGAAGTTAAAACAGAGTTGCCACCCTACTAAATTCTAACTTATTTATAATTCAAAAAATTGCAAATATCATTCGAGTTAATAGCTAATGATATATGAAGCAATACTATAAAAACTTTTTTAATTAGTGATATTTTGACGTTGCCACCTTATTGGGCATATTTGCCCAAATTTGAAATTTTAAGCACTTTATTAGCATAAGATTTCAAGAGATATATTTACAAACATGCTTTGAAATAAAAAATATTTAATACGGTGGCTGCCACCTGAAAATTAATAAGAATAATTATAAAAGTAAAAAGAAAATTTCTCTAACTTTCTTAATTTACAATTCATTACTTTTTTCATCTTACAACTTGTTTTCTGATTTTGTATTCCCGAGTTTCTATAATATTTTTAAAATTTTCCCACTTTTGACTTTCTTTTATTTCCATCATCTACTGACTTTTTCCAACATTTCGCTGAATTTTCAATTTCTCGTTTTCGATTTTAGTTCATTTGTGTTACAATTCCAATGCAACGTAGCGCTCGAAATTTATTCCCATTGCTTTAGTAGCTGATTTTTGTTGCTGTTGTTGCCATTGCTATTGTTTATATTACAATCCCAGTCGTGTGTATTGCACTGCTGGTGAATTTGGTAGTATTTTATTGTTGTTGCCTTGCAGTTACTTTCTCAATGAAATGTTTTCGCAAAACTTACATACACACAACGTGCCAACTGAGCGATGTGGCAAGCGTTTATGCACGTTTTGTATAGATATAATATGGTATATAACTAGCTATATACATATTATGTAAATATGTATGTATTGATATTTGTGTAGTAAGTGACACATAGTCTTTGTTGTGGCTTTTTGTGTCGTGCACTTTTCTGTGTTGTTGCAACAGCGACATTCTGTATAATATCCACATATATGTATAACTGGGGAAAAAATTCATTTGTGTAAATATTTTTATATATATGTATATATGGAAGCCATGCTTAAAATTTCAACTTTGTTTGGGTGTGCGACCCTGTGATTGGCATGCCTTTTTGAAGTTGCCACACATTCCACGGCTCATACGAGCTGCACACGAGAAATTTTCACGATAAGTTAAAGGTTAGGTAACGGAACTTGTGGCATAGCTGACCAAAAATGCAGGGATTACAATTACATTGCTCCGAAAACATAGGAACAACGCACCGTTCATAAAGTCAAATAGTCAGAGCAACACAGATACACAAATTTATATTAGGGTGGGTAAAAAAAAAATTATTAAATAAAATATTGTTTTTATAATTATTTTTAATTTAATACTTTGTAAATTAGCATTAACGGGGAAGTTTACGGTAAAATAGTAGAACACTATTTAAGTAGTGGATTTAATTTCCAACAATTGTGGGGGAGGAGATCAGTTTTCCAAAAATTAGTAGGGAGGTTCTTTATTAATATTAAGAGCTCCCCTTTAGGAGTATTTTTTTGATGTATTTACCAACACAATTTTTCAGAGTATTATATGAAAAAAAAAACAATTTTCTTTTACCCACCCTAATATTTATATAGATGGAGTAAGAGCTTTCTCTTTTCTCACCCAAATATTTATATAGATGGAGTAAGAGCTTTCTCTTTGAGAAAATTTTTTTGGGGTATCTACCAACCAAATTTTGCCGAGTATTATACGAAAAAAAATTTTTTTTTGATCCACCCTAATTTGCACATAGATGAGGAAGAGTAAGAGCTCTCTCTTTGAGAAACATTTATTGGGGTATCTACAAACAAAATCTTTCCTTGTATTATATTATATTAAAAAAAATTGTTTGACCCACCCTAATATGCATAGAGTTGTAGAGGAGTAGGTATGTCCCTAAGTGCACCCATGTGTATCGCAACTTGTATTCATTTGCATTCGCCTCGTTGTTGGTGTAACATAAGTTGCATTTCATTTCCGTTTCTGCTTCGCTTGTTACGCCTTGTGACATGCAAATGCCGGCTGCTTACGAATTTTCAGTTATTATGCTTCGAATGCACTGTACAACTTTATGTCTGTCGCTTTACAACAATGTGCAACTGTGGTTGTTGTTGCACTGCTATTATTATTGTTTTGCTTTTGCAGTTCCATGGACACTTCGTAGAGAGTCGAGTGTTGTAAGATTGCTATAACGGCAAGTACAACCATGTTGGAAAAATGTTTGCGTTTATAGTAAGCACATTGATATATAAATAGGTATATACCATATATAAAAGAATATATGACAACATATGGACATTTGTTTTCCCTTGCTGATATCATTCCATATATCATTCTACTTTTATCTACCGTTAGATTTCATTACGTTTCTTTCCATGTCACATCATTCCACTTTATACAATTAATCACCAATTGCCTATTAAATTCATAATTTTCTTATCTTATACAGCTTTATTTCATCTTAATATTCATTCTAATAAATTTCTTTATATTCCACTTGATTTCGAGTGCTAAAATTTTTCTATATACTTGTATTATATGTATGTACCTTCGATTTCATTATGTTCCGTTTCATGTGATATATGAAGTGTTCCACTTTTCGACAAAAATTAAATTTTTCTGTCCCTTTCATTGCCTTAATTTGTTTCATTCCATTTTATTTCATCCCATTCCGTATCGTTCCATGTCATGTTATTCACTTTTAAAAAGACTTTTGAAGATTTATTTCGTTTCATTCCATTTCATATCATCCTGTTCCATTCCATTACATTCCATGTTGCGTCATTCACTTTTAAAAAAGCTTCACAAAAATAATCCACTTTTCGATATTAAATAAATTCTCTCTACCTATCACAGCTTTAATTAGTTTTATTCTATTTCTTTTCATCCCATACCATATCGTTCCATTTTGTGTCATTCACGTTTAAAAATAATTTTAAAGACTTATTTTGTTTCATTCCATTTCATATAATCCTGTTCTATGCCATTTCATTTCATGTTATTTCATTCGCTTTCAAAAAGTTCTTTCCAGTTTTATTTTGTTTCGTTCTGTTTTATATTTTTTGTTCCATTCCATTTCATTCCATGTATCTTCCCGTTCCATTCCATTTCATTTCATGTTGTAAAATTTATTCCAAAAAAGGCTATGTCAGGACACCACATTGCAATATCTTTTCCATTTTTTTTTATTTCTTTGATTTTATTCCACTTCATTCCTATAGGATCTTAAATTACTCTGTAAATACATATATTAATGTATTTAGTAAAGAACGTACAACACTTTTAGAAAATCTTGCTTTATCTCAATTATTTTCTTTAACCACTAATTTAAGTTTCATTAAATCTAAATATTATATTATATTTTTACATCTTTCATTTCCTTCTGTTTGTCTCTTGGTGACAGTGTTGTCATTAAAACAATATAAAAAATATTTTACATTTCATTCCTCTCAAATTCATAGTGTTTTCGCTTTTGAACTATTATTTTATTAACTTCTTCTCATTTCATTTTATGTTTTTTATTTGATGTGCTCCAATTTCCCTTCGTACCATTCTGTTTTTTACACTCCAATTTTATATAGTTTCGGCGTCTACAATTTCAATTCAAAAAAGCATTTATAGTATTTAATCGTGTATGCCGTGCTATGACGTTCGAATTAAGTATTAAACTTATATATTGTTTACATTTTGTTTCATATTCCATTTCATTTCCCATAGCTGTTTCATTCCATATCGTTCCATGTAATTTTTTTTATTTTAATATGTAAATATGAATTAAATATTGAACCTGAATATTTTTTAAATTTTGTTCCATATTCCATTTCGTTCCACTCTTTAACTCTTTACTGATAGTATAAATTTTTCGATTATTTTTATTAGCACTCATTTTTTTTAAATTTTTTTATACTTCTTATTGGTTTCGCTATATTCCACACAGATGTTTCATTCCATATAGTTTCACATAATTTTATTTCTCTTTATATGTAAATATGAATTAAATACTGAACTAGAATTATGATTACATTTTGTTCCATATTCCATTTCATTCCACTCTTCGACATTTAAATCCTATCATAAAATTTGCCATTACTTTTATAAGTATTTGTTTTTCATATTTTTATACTTTTTACTAGGTACCATTTCATTATATTCCACACAAATGTTTCATTCCATATCGTTCCAGTGAATTTTATTTCTTGTAATATGTAAATATGAACTAAATGTTGAACCTGAGTATTTTTAACATTTTGTTCCATATTCCATTTCGTTCCACTCTTAAATCATATTAAAGAATTTGTAATTACTTTTATAAGAACACATTTTTTTATTTTTTTATATGTTTTACTAGGTCAGTCTGATTATATTCGATACAGCTGTTAATTCCATATCGGTTCATGTAATTTTTTTTATTTGTTTTTCTTAATATGTTTTTTATGCTGCTCCAAGTATATTTTAAGCATGTTTTTACCTTTTACTATGTTCCATTCCATTATATAGTATATCACATCCATTATTATCAAATAGCTATTTCATGCCATACTGTTCCAAGCAAAATTTTCCTTTAAGTTGTTAATTTTCTTCTTACCGTTACGTAACCAATTACACAACCATTGTATATACATGCCTAATTGTTTCAAACCGTTTCACTTATTTTCAATTCATTTAGTTCAAGTTCCAAAATTAGATTCTTTAAACCGTTTTATTTTTCATCTCATTTCATGCAATTTCAGTCTTAAATTTGTTATTGTTTAAATTTTCACTTTAAAAAATGCTTTGAACATCTTTTTCACAGCTCACTTTACCGTTTCATTTCATTTCTCCTTTCTCTGCTCTTGCATTAGCAGCATATTTTCTAAATTTAGTCACAACTTTTCTAGTCCATCCACATTTTTAGCAAATAGGATTAGGGATAACTGTAAAATATAATCTGCCAACGACATATTTTCAATGTCACTGCCATGCCTGCAAAACACACACGTAGACAAGGCATGGCTAATAGATAAGAGACACGAAAAACATATATACAGACACAACTATCAACGAAACTGACAACAAGACGCTACCTTTCGTATGGCTTCCGAACGCACAGCGAACGTCAAGGTGCAGCAGATAACAAGAAACAGCTCTTTTAGCTTTAAGAAACTTATCTGATTGAACGGCAGTGAGTAAGAAGCACAACAACAACTGGCATAAGTGAAAAAACGAAATCAGCTAAGTGCTTATATGAGGATAACGGCACACATAACAGTCTACGCCAACAACTTGTTATTCATTTGAAGTGATATGCTATCATATACTTACATACTTTTTTCTTATGTAAGCATGCACACTTACACATATACATATGTGTAACTGCTTGCTACAAAGCAGTAAAGAAATCCACCTCCAATTCCATTATCCACCTGCGCTTTGTTATCCCATACACGGCTTACAAATGACCTCGCAATGCCTTTTTTGTATTTCTGTGCTTGTCTCTGCTTTCCTTTTGCCAACAACGAATGCTTTTATGGCATTCTCTTTAGCTTTTATCACTACTCCTTCCATTCGTACCGTCGCTCTTTGCCTTTCCTTTATGGCCTGCTTCGCTTTGTAGGCTGTTTTTGATGAGCGCATGCCACGGCAGGTGAGCTGCGTGTGTGTGTGTGTTGTTGTTGACATGTGCGCTATGCTCTCTGAACATACTCATTCATACACAAGTACATACATACATGCACTATAGTTACCTTTGAAGGCGCCTTTCGAATGCGCCGAAAATTCTTTCTTTCAACAAGAAATTTTTATTTCTGATTTTCGTCTTTTCCTTTGCTTTTGTAACATACATATATGTTTCTATGTGTGTATGTGTGTGGCAACTGCATATGCGTGATTTTTCCACTCAACTCACATGTAATAATATTTATGTACATGTGCTGGACAAATCTTTTGGTGAATTTAGTTGTTGTTGTTATAGCCTGAACAGGGTGTACTAAGTTTGCAATGAGGCTTGTAATCCCCAGAAAGCCCCTTTAAAACACTTGCTCGTGACAAACAGCAACATTCTGAACACTTCGGCACCAGAAATTTGATTTTGACAGTCTAGTAATCTAGAAAAGGAATGTTTCGGCGAAAGGGTACTCGCTCCAAATTTAAATTTAAAAGTCTTACTATTTTCTGCCCACAGTATATTTATATAAATGCTCATGCGAGGAACTGAGTAAATTCTCTAGATATAGCAGCAAAATTTTGTACTCACCCTTTTCTACCTAAGGAGCTGCTTATTTGTAGGAATCGCCGATATCGGATCACCATAGCATATTGATCAAAATAAAATCATTGTATGGAAAACTTTTTTATTTTACAAGATATCTTCATGAAATTTAGCATCGAATGGTAACTCTTTTATTTCACAAGATATCTTCATGAAATTTGACACAGATTATTTTCCATGACAAGGTAACAATTTCCAAAGTTATGATTCAGATCGAACCATTATAGCATATAGCAGCCATATAAACTGATCGGTCAAAATCAAGTCCATATATGGATAACTTTTTTATTTGACCTATAACTTCCCGAAAGTTGGCATCCATTACCTTCTAAGACAAAACTAAAACTTTCGAATATATTCATTATTCATATCGGACCGCTACATCATTAGTAGCTCTCACACAAATAGATAAACCAAAATAAAGTACTTTTGTGGGTACCTTTTCATTTCTGAAAAATATTCTAGTTTCTGTTCAACCATTTTTTTGTTTTTTTTTTTGGAACATTTTTTGTTGTTGTTGTTGTTTTTTTCCTAAATGTTATTGTTGTTTCCAGCGCTGTTGTTTGCCAATCAACGTTTCGTTGCGGTTCTCATGCTGCACACTGCCGTGTCAAGCGTCGCTTCCTATGTCATGTTGCCAGGCATTGTTGCTTGCTGCCTTCGTCGTCTCGTTTAAATTCTATTTGCCCACTTTTTATTTATTCTTATTCCATTTTATATGATTCTGCTCCACTCTTGTATGCTCCCTTTGTGGTTAGTGCGTTAATATATATTTATGAGTTTTATGTCGCAGCGCTTGAGTATGTGTGCGCGTAGGCGCTTGTATGTGTGTCATAGTGGCACAGTCTTCTCCAACATTTCGCTCTGTGTTTCTGAATCCAACTTTAGTTTCTTCTTTTCTTCCTGCCGCTACCGCAAATTTCCCCTTCTTCTATTGTCACCTCAGCTCATCTTCACATTTGTAGTTGCTTCTATTTTTCATATCGCTTTCTTCGCTCTAAAAATTGCACTCTTTCACTCTTCGTTTTCCGCTTTAAATTATTCAGCGCAAATTTTACTTTTTTCTTATTATTTAATTTCTTTCTTTCTTTCTCAAATCAACAGCTGTCTGTGTCTTCTAATCTGCCGCTTCGAGCTGGTGCTTCAAGCGTGACAAAAACTTTTCTATTATGCATAAATTTGTATTGTGTGCAATTCCATGACATTTGTATTTCATTCGTGCTTATTTTGTGATTTTTTAATGTTTTCTGGTAAGTTTTGAACAGTTTTAAAGTTGTGATGCATTTTTTTAGAGACCTAAAGCTAAATTAATGTGTAAAGGTATCCCAAAGGTATCTTGGTTTCGGAAAGATTAGTACACTCAGTTATGTACGTTAAGTTAAGTTATATTATATCAAGTTCTTCTTCTTCTTTACTGGCATAGACACCTTTTACGCGATTATAGCCGAGTTAACAACACGCCAGTCGTTTGTTCTTTTCGCCACGTGGCGTCAATTTGATATTCCAAGCGAAGCCAGGTCCTTCTCCACTTGGTCCTTCCAACGGAGTGGAGGTCTTCTTCTTCTTCTGCTTCCCCCGGCAGGTACTGCGTCGAATACTTTCAGAGCTGGAGTGTTTTCGTCCATTCGGACAACATGACGTAGTCAGCGTAGCCGCTGTCTTTTAATTCGCTGAACTATGTCAATGTCGTCGTATATCTCGTACAGCTCACCGTTCCATCGAATGCGATATTCGCCGTGGCCAATGCGCGAAGGACCATAAATCTTTCGCAGAATATTTCTCTCGGAAACTCGTAACGTCGACTCATCGGTTGTTGTCATCGTCCTGGCCTCTGCACCATATAGCAGGACGGGAATTTTGAGTGACTTATAGAGCTTGGGTTTTGTTCGTCGAGAGAGGACTTTGCTTCTCAATTGCCCACTCAGTCCGAAGTAGCACCTGTTGGCAAGAGTTATAATGTCAATAGTGACGTGAGAGCCAAGTCGCGAGTGCGACGACTGTTTGTTTGATGAGGAGGATGGAGTCATGAGTAGAAGTTCACGCAAGTGAGGAAAGTTCTCTGATCGCCATTCACTTGGGAGTGGCCAGAAAATTATTTAAAGCTTAGTTGAATTGAAATAAACTTATTTTTCTTTAAATTATATCAGTTTTGATCAAACCACGTTAAAATTAAGTTACGTTATGTTAAATTAATTAAAGTTTTATTAACTTAAGGATGACAGAACAATAAGAAAAGGTATGTTCTACTAGGCTAAACGAAGCCTGAGTAAGTCAGTTTAGTTAGTACAAAGTTTCCTTAGTTTGTTTGAGCAAGTTACGTTAAGTTCGGCTAAGTCAGGTTAGACCGATTAGGTTGGATTTCATTAATTACGATAATATCTATTTTAAAAAGGTCTGTTTCGAAGGGCAAAAGTTTAGTAAGTTAAGTATAGTTAAGTTCACTATGTTTTGTTAAGCTTGGTTAAATTGAATAAATCAGTTTATTTTTCATTAAATTGTTGATTTGTAACATATCAAGTTCAGTTATCAGTACTTAGTTCAG
The DNA here is from genome assembly GCF_024586455.1 of Bactrocera neohumeralis. Classification (NCBI taxonomy): domain Eukaryota; kingdom Metazoa; phylum Arthropoda; class Insecta; order Diptera; family Tephritidae; genus Bactrocera; species Bactrocera neohumeralis. The sequence continues at coordinate 69,255,084 of NC_065920.1, read as the reverse complement.
AATTTAAAAGGTTATGCTATGTTAATTGAACTTAAGTTATTCTAACATTAACAAATTTCATCTAAACTAATAAAAGACTAGCCGGAAGTCACTCGAAGCTAAATCAGGCAAATACGGTGGTTGCGGCACGATCTTGGTGGAAAATTTGGCAAAAAACTTACGAAGAATCGATACGGTGCAAAATCGTATTGTTTCACAGCCGTTAACGTGACACTGTTTTTCGAAAAAATTTACTGCTTTGGGAACTAAGCGTGCTTTTACTTTTCTTAGGCTCAAATGATCTTTCAAAAAGTTATTCACTGATGCTTCCGTTATCTCGACAATCCCGGTAAGATCTCGAACTTTTAACGGTCGATAAAGCACCAGTTCCTCTATTTATAGGCTGACAAAACTCTTTACCCATTTTATTCGAAACCCTGTCTTCAGAGAGAGTGAGGTTTCACCGAGTGAGTTTGAAATTTCTACACGATCTTCTTGTAAATTACTGATGGAAGTTTTTTTAATAATAATTTCGATTTTTAAGCTACTCTGAAGTTTCCACCAAATCGTTTTTTGGAGGATCACCATTAAATAATATATTAACTATTCTTTACCTTACCTTCATTAAGTGTATTCAAGTATAGTAAATTTTTATTCTTTTTTTATTTTGGATTTTGAGGTTATGTCAAGCAAAAAATTGTTCTTTCCGCCAGAGTTTTTCGTAGGTCTTAATGGAGATGGGCTACGGATCAAACATTCCAAAATTTTTCAAAATGAATCACTGACTCGTATATTCGGAATAAAAAAAAATTTTTATTGCACATTAATTTTATTTATAGAAATATATCAGATTCTGACCAAGTAACCCAACTTAATTTAATTAAATTAATTTTGCCAGTAACCATTTTCTCAGTTACTTCAATTATATTTTACTGAGACTATTCTTATTGGAAGCATAGGGTAAAAAAAACTGTAGTAAAACGATCCCAACGCAATAGATTTATGCTAACCTGCCATGTAATCAATTAACTGCTTTTGGCATGAATAAATATAGTGTTATCAAGTTACACCGATTAAATGACTACTCTGCATTTATGTTAGAGATTAAATAGTAATAACATTACATTGAAGGCTGATATGAGCACAGCAAAAACAGTGTGGCCAGAATGGAGGGAGAGAGTAGTGGTTAAGAAAAGAAGTTCAAAATTTTGCAAAAAGTTTCAATGACTTTAAGGTAGTAATGCCATTACTGCTTCGATATAAACTCGAAAGTGGAGTTCTCCTGAATGAAACTCAAGAATTTTTTAATTAAAATATTTTTTTAGTTAATACAATTTTTTTTAATTAAAATACACTCAAGAACCTCTACATACACAACTTCTCTAACATAAATATATCACAGCAAAAATGAGCTGTCATTTTTAAACAACTTTCAATCTACGCTAATGAGATCAATTAATTTTTTAGTTCAAACTAAGTGCACATTCAATTTCCCAACGCAAAAAAGGGAACTAAATTTAAATAAAAGTTGAGCATGTGTGAGTTTTAATTTCACTTTGTCACCATGGCACTGCAAATATATTCAATAGTGACGGTAATTTATTATTTTTTAATTAATAGCGCTAGTTATGCGAGTGCTCCCAATAGAAATTAACTCAAATGGCATATGTATATGAATATGTACGTGTAAATGTTTGCATGCATGTATATTTTCGTGTTTGTGTTTATGCACACACACTCCCACTTTTGCAAATTGATCGCCTGCGTCGCTCGGTGCGGAAGCGGTAAATCACAAAATTTCTGCAATTATTTATCTAAGCTACATTTAAATTGCAACAACACTATATTGCCATTAAATAAGTTTTTTAATTGCATGTGTGGCAACTATACTACATATAATGTGTCCGTTAAACAGACACCAGCAAAGCAATAAAACAAATTTATGTTTATCAAATTGTGTGAGCTGTGCAATAAAATGAAATATTTGCGCTCTTAATTTATGTATGTGCCATATACGTAGATATATGTATATTTCAGTTTCATATATGGATTTCTAAGTATACATGTATGCATATATTAATAGGTGATCTAACTACTGTGCTGGAAATTAGCATGACAAAAATGTTAAAATTTAAAAATGATGACCCCGTTCCTAAAACAAAACATTAAATTAACTTTGAAATGTTGAACCAGAAATTCTGAAGTAAAAAAATATATTAAGTTAAGTTATGCATGTCACGTTAAGTCAAACAAAATTAAGAAAAATGAAGTTAAAACAAAACATTTTTAACCCTTATCGAGACCCTCGGGTCTGGCCAGGCATATTTTCAAGGATATCGTATCGAAAAGGACGAAGAAAGTATATTATAATATTACACCTTAGTGCACCAATGGTGCTGGGCTGGACCCCATATATTTTGTATGAAATAATATATGAACTTTGGTATGTTTCTCTCACTCCGCACGGTTGATTTATCTGTTTTCATGTTCGTTACATGTCCAAATTGGTTTGTATGTTTATCTAGGTCAAATACTTTAGCCGCTAGAGCGTTTTAAAGGTTAAGAAAAATGTAATTTTTCTCAAAATGTTACATTTTTTGTGAACGCTATTGCCACGCCAAGCGTGAACAAGGCAGTCAATTTGATTTCAACCAAATCGAGAGGTAAGAAATTTCAAAAATTTATCTATATTGTACAACTGAGCGCAATTTTGAATATATGGTATATAAAATCTTGCAGTTTGCTAAACTTGGCATAACGCAAAGCTTGCAAATTCTTTATTTCGACAACTCAAATGACGGTTCTAAGATAAAGGTATGGTACCAGACGCAACCAATAGACATATTAGATCCAAAGAAATGTAGAAAATACTGATTTGTAACTAGTTTACCTGTTTTTTTAACCAGTACAAAACCTGTTCATAAACCTTCTTCCAATAGCAATAAAAATAAATTGCTTAACCAACTAAGTCTATAACCATCGAGTGAGCTGAAAATATATTTCATTAACATAAAATGTGGACTAAAGTCCGTGGTATTAAAATATAATTTGCATAAGCACCAACCTTCCAACAATCCAATAAGTTAACTACCAGATCCTATTAAAGATGTCATAAGTGTTTAGCAAAACTTCAATTCAAATATGTCCAGCACAGTTCAAGTTAATACCACCAGTTCACATTACATGAACATATTCTTTATCTGTCATAAATATGTAACATGACACTTACGACCCATATGGTCCGTATTAAGTATCCGTAAGTAACATTATGTGTACTTTGCTAATACTGTCCGCCTTAGGTGGTCCAAAAATGTAACTCATAGATTGTAAGATGAATCTTCCCACTTGGAACATATGTCCTACATATGTCCTATCTCAAGTGGATTGTAGATATACTTCCTAGAATGTAAGATTAATATTTGTATCTAGGCTTAAGCAAAATATTGTATTTAAGAAAATGTAATAAAGAAAACGAGGCAGTTGCCCGTAGTTGCTCACAAAACTCAAAGTGCGTTTTTAATTGGCGATCCTGCCAGGAGAATCATAAAACTCCTGTTGGACCAAAACCAAAAAAAAAAAAAAAAAAAACAAAACGCAAACAAGTATCGCGAACTCGCGAGAAAAGAAATACAAAAGTACTAGTGTGTTACTCAAAGCGTACGGTAGCAACTAGAAACGCGCTAAGCAATTAACGGCAAAATAAAAATCGCTAAGAGACATAAGAAAAAATCTCAGCGCCACAATTGAAAAAAAATCGAGTGTTTGCCAACTGCCTATCGAACGCGCCACGTCTATACGGATTACGAGCGAAAAACAAGCTAACGTACGCGTTACAACAATTGAAAAAATAAGTAAAATTGAGAAACAAAAAACTACAACAGTTTCACAAATAAAGTGATTTTAAAATGTGAATTGAAAAACCAAAAACTGAAAGTGAAAATTTTTGAAATTTTCAAACAAATAGAAGAAAGTGCGTGGATCTATAAACTATCCACATAAAAACAAATAAATAAAAAAATTCTGTAAATCAGAAATTTCACCAAAAAACTGATTTCATTTAAACCTCTCACACGGCCGCCAACGACGACCATTGCACAACCAACCGCCAAAATTCGACTTAAAAAGCAAGAGCAGCAGCAAAGTCAACAATAGCCGCAACAGTAGTAACAGCAGCAACAGCAGAAATAGCAACAGTAACAACAGTAGCAGTAGAAGCAGCAACATAAAATTAGTTGTAAGTAAGGCTTATACATATGTATTTATTAATTAAATTAAGTAAAAAAAATTGTTTATTGTGAGTATTAATTTGCTTCATGAAACTCACAAATACATATAGTATATAAAAAAGGGCAAACCCGAAAAATAACGATTATAAAAAATAGGCGATAGGAATAAAGAATTTTTAAGAGATCAAGATAATTTTATAATTTTTCAAAATGGCAGTGAATAATTTTACTGTAGACGATATAGCTAGATTAATAGCTACACAAACCGCAAACTTAAGAACTGAGATAGCTCAGTTGAGTAATAGAATTAAAATTCTAACAGATGCGTCACATGTAACTGAGTATGAAACTCAAAGAATTAACGATTCCATAACATGTGACGAAAATTTAGACATAATAAAGTCTTTGCCAGAATTTTCCGGTAAATCTTATGTCAGCTGGAGAGAAGCTGCAAAGAATTCGATGAGCCTATATATTGAAGGTAGTAGAAGGTATTTTGGAGCATTAACTATCCTCCGAAATAAGATTGTAGGTAATGCCAATGATATGTTAACTAATCATGGCACAGTTTTGAATTTAGAAGCAATATTTGCAAGATTAGATTTTGCTTACGCCGACAGACGACCAATTCACGTAATTGATCAAGAAATGAGCGTTATGAGACAAGGATCGACATCCTTAATTGATTATTATAATGAAGTTAATCAGAAATTGACATTACTAATAAAAAAACTATAATGACGCACGGCACCAATTCCGATATTACAAAACAATTAAATATCAAGAATCGAGAAACCGCGTTAAGAACTTTTATAACTGGTTTAAATTACCCTCTAAACCAAATATTATTTACATTAACACCTACCGATTTGCCAAATGCTCTTGCTAAGGCACAAGAACTTCATTCAAATCAATTTGCTTTGCAATTTACTAAAAACAATCATGAAATTGGTTCACGAAACCAGCCTCAAGCTAACCGAAGATATTCGAATTTTCAGAATAACTTAAGGTACCCCCAAACAAATAATAATTCCTACCAAATGTATGCCAATCACCCAGAACCTATGGAAGTGGATCAATCAATCCAATTAACAAATAAACCCAATCAAAGAAACCAACCACACGTGAGGAGTAACAGATATAATTGGCAGACAAATTATCAGGTCCATTGAAAGTGCACAAATAAGCACACAACCTCAACCAAAAATTCAACGAATTAATAATATTGGTGAGAACCATTTTTTAGGGTAAACTCCGATTTGCCGTATGTTATTAAAACCGATAAAAAAACTGGGCAAATCTTTAGAATTCTCATAGATACGGGGGCAACCAGCTCATATATACGAGCCGGAATTTATAATAATAAAAGCATTTTAGCTATTAAGAAGAAGGTTAGAACCATTCATGGTTCGACCATAATAAAATATTTTCATAATATCAATCTGTTTGGTATACAGGAACGTTTTTATGAAATTAACAATTTAGAGAGCGATCTTTTAATTGGAATTAATTTCCTAAATAAAATCGGAGCGACAATTGATATTCCGAATAGAAAATTGATTTATGGGAATAATAAAACAGAGAAAATAAATTTTCTCAATGATTTAATTATACTAAACCCCTTGGGACAAAAAAGTCCTGAGGCACCCGTCAGTAATAATATTAGCAAAAATGATACTAAGGATAGGAAAATTAATGAAGCAAATGCTCACAACATTTTAAAAATAAATAATGTTGAACATTCTAACGAAGTTGCTGATACGTACAAATGTAATAATAATGAAACGAAAGATATCAACATTTCATTGCTAAGAGAGGATGTTATTGAAATAATAAATAAAGCTCATCAAAATGTTAACATGGATTTACCTTTTAGAACAGATATTAAAGCAGAAATTAGAACTGAGGATGACAAACCTATATGGTCCAAACAATATCCTTATTCTATATCTGCAAATAATTTTGTTAATAAGGAAATCGAAAGTTTACTCGCAAAAGGGATTATACGACATAGTAAAAGCCCATATAATTCTCCCGTTTGGGTCGTTCCAAAAAAAGGAATAAATGAAGACTGTTCATCGACTTTAAAAAAATTAATGAAAAAACAGTATCCGACAGGTACCCAATGCCTAATCCCGAGGTGATACTTTTTAATTTGGGAGAATCAAAATACTTTTCCACAATAGATTTAGAGTCTGGATTTTCATCAGATATTGATGGAAGAAAACGATATAGAAAAAACAGCATTTTCTGTAAATAACGGAAAATATGAATACCTTAGAATGCCATTTGGACTTAAAAATGCTCCAAGTATATTTCAGAGAGCAATGAATAATATTTTACATGAATTTATAGGAAAATTTTGTCACGTATATGTTGACGACATAATAGTATATTCAAAAACTCTAAAGGAACATATATCTCATTTGAAATATATAGTACAAACCCTCGAAGAAGCCCATATCTATATATATATATGAAAATATCTATAGAAAAATCTAAATTTATAGAAACCGAGGTGGAATTTTTAGGATACGTTGTATCCCATAAAGTTATAGACAATAAAAAATTACCCATATCCCAAGACGTTACGACAACTTAGAGGATTTTTAGGATTAACGGGATACTATAGAAAATTTATAGGAAATTATGCAACAATAGCTAAACCACTAACAAAACATTTAAAGGGAGAAAATGGTAAAATATCTCAGTATATGTCCAAAAAAACAATTATTAATCTTGATCAAGAAGGAATTGTTGCTTGTGAAACCTTAAAAAGAGCGTTACAAGAACAAGTTGAATTAGCTCAACCAAACTTTGAGAAAAAATTAATTTTAACTACTGACGCATCTAATGTTGCTGTAGGTGCAGTCTTATCCCAAGAAGGAAGACCAATAACATTTATTTCAAAGACATTAAACACCACCGAACAAAATTACGCAACAAACGAAAAAGAATTATTCGCCATAGTTTGGGCATTAAAGACATTACGCCATTATCTTTATGCAGTAAAAAATTTAGAAATTCATACGGATCATCAACCATTAGCATTTGCAATGTCCGAAAAAAATCCAAATGTTAAAATGAAAAGATGGCGAGCTTTTATTGAGGAGTTTTCTCCAAAAATTATTTATAAACCGGGAACAACAAATGTAGTTGCTGACGCATTATCAAGACAAGTATTAAATAATTTAACTAGTTCATGTGAGTCGAGTGACTCAAGTGATTCACTAATAGAAACCCAACATTCCGCAGAAAGTAGCGATGAGTACCAAATTCATGAAACAAAAAAACCTTTGAATCATTTCAAGCAGCAGATAGTAATCGATAATGGAGCAAGAATTACTGTCTTAGAGACTATTTTTTCTTTTAATAATAAACGTTTTTTAATTGAATATGACAGACCAGAAAATATAATTGGTATTTTAAAAGAATATATGAATCCAAAAGTAGTTACAGGAATATTTTGCACACCTGAAGTGCTATATGCAATAAAAAACATTTTGAAGGAGACATTTCCCACGATAAAATTTCTATATACTAAACTATTCCCTAATGATATATGCAATAAAGAAGATCAAGGATCGATAATCGAGCAAACACATAATAGAGCACATAGAAATTATAGGGAAAATTTGGCACAAATTAGGCAGCAATATTATTGGCCTTTAATGATAAAACAATTTAAACAGTACGCAAAAAATTGTAGCATATGTAATAGTAATAAATATGAAAGACATCCGAAACTAATTCCAATAGGGGAAGCACCAATACCAAACAAAGAGGGAGAACAGCTCCATATAGATATTTTTTTCGCACAAAAGCTTAAATTTCTTACATGTATAGATTCATATTCCAAATTTCTAATCGTAAAATATATAGAAGACAAATCAAATTTAGAAGAAAAAGTTTTGGAACTGTTACAAACATTTCCAAATGTTAAAAGTATAGTTATTGATAATGAACCAGGCTTAAGTACGATACAGTTCAAGTCTTTAATGGAAAGGATTAATGTGCAAATTTATTATTGTACACCACGCCACAGTACAAGTAATGGCCAAATAGAAAGAGTTCATTCAACACTGATTGAAATCTCCAGATGTTTAAAGCAAGAACACAGCTTAATTAGTAATTTTGAATCAATTATGAGAGCAGTTCAACAGTATAATTAAACAATTCATTCTGTAACAGGTAAACAACCTTGCAACATTTTATTTAATAAAGAGCCTCACGATAATATGAAAAATGTGTTGCAAAATGCTCAAGAGAAAATGCTAGAGCATCATAACAAGAAAAGACTTCAGAAAAGTTATCAGAAAGGAGATATTATTTATGAAAAAATTTATGGGGAAAGAAATAAATTGAACCCCAAGTACAAAAGACAAGTAGTATTAGAAGATTTAGGAAATACAATTAAAATACAAAACAGAAACAGAATAATACATAAAGATAATATTAAATCTTAAAATTCTTTAGGTTCACAATGTTATACAACATCATACTTTATACGGCAATGCCATTCATCACAGCTCAAATCGAAATCATGGATCTCAATCACGGGAATGGATATTCCCTTCTGAACCTAGAAAAAGTAAAGTTGGTTGAAAGATACGACAGAATTACATATCTTATTAATACAACAATGTACAAAGAAATAGTTGACAATTTAGAGGAAATGGCACTCAAAGAAAAAGAACCAAATCCGCTTGTAATGGCTAAAATTAAGCATATTAGAACTCAGATATATACACTCACCCCACATAATAGAATTGAGAAAAGGGGATTAGTTAATATTATAGGGACAGGTCTTAAATATATTTATGGCGTCATGGACGACGAAGACCGTCAAGAAATAGAAGGCAAATTAGAAATAAATACAATCAATGCCCACAATGCAATCGAACAAATCAATGTTCAGAAAAACATTAATGAAAAATTTAACTACCAAATTAAAGCTATTAGCGATAATACTAACAATCACTACAGGAAATTATTTCAGAATATAAACGCAGTTAGCTCAGAATTAAATAAAATATCAAAGGAACGGTGGACAAACAAACTGTTGGGGAATTTAATGCATATTGAGACTAATATCGTAAGAATAAAAGAGATCATAATGACGAGCCAAAATAACCTCTTAAGTAGAGATATTATTTCAGATGACGATAGTTTAAAATTGAATATAACTTTTGAAAAATTGGGTAAGATCAAAATTGTAATTGTCACTCAAAACGAAAATATTGTGATTTTAGTAAAGATTCCTAGTTTTACTAAAGAGACCTATCAATCAATATACATTCAACCTATACCGAATATAAATCAAGCAGAATTAAATATAGAAGAAAAGGAAATTTTATGTCTAAATGATATCACATATAAAAAGACTTCCATAAAAAAAGAATTAGAAGAATACAAAGACGATTGCATCGAATATTTATTTAGGAGTCAAATTAAGATGAATTGTAAATATAAGTATAATAACCAATCAAAAGTAATAGAAATGGATACAAACCATATTTACGTAATCAATGCAAACAATAAAACCATTTATCACAACTGTAATTCTAACAACTTTACTATTAACGGTAATTATTTAATACGATTTGAAAATTGTAATGTTCACATTGATAACTTAGTCTATAGACATCGTAAGCCTCTCACAATGAAATTATTACCAAATCCAGTTAAGGTTATTAATTTTACAATCACAAAGAATTTAAGTATGGAAGAAATACATTTTCAAAACATTAAAAATATTCAGGAAATAACAGAACTCAGGTATGAAGCAAAAAAAAGTAAAATGATAAATTACAGTCTGATAACAATTGTCAGCCTTATAATAGTAATACTAATAATCTGTAAATACAAAAAGAATAAAAGCACACAGGTTAAAATTAACATTGAACAAATTCCAATGCAAGATCAAGCCCAACCTATAGATCAAATGATGGAAAGAATCAAGCACTATTCCTCTTTGAATCGGGACGCTTCATTTTAGTGGTGGGGGAGTTAATACCACCAGTTCACATTACATGAACATATTCTTTATCTGTCATAAATATGTAACATGACACTTACGACCCATATGGTCCGTATTAAGTATCCGTAAGTAACATTATGTGTACTTTGCTAATACTGTCCGCCTTAGGTGGTCCAAAAATGTAACTCATAGATTGTAAGATGAATCTTCCCACTTGGAACATATGTCCTACATATGTCCTATCTCAAGTGGATTGTAGATATACTTCCTAGAATGTAAGATTAATATTTGTATCTAGGCTTAAGCAAAATATTGTATTTAAGAAAATGTAATAAAGAAAACGAGGCAGTTGCCCGTAGTTGCTCACAAAACTCAAAGTGCGTTTTTAATTTTCATACCATCAAAATTCATATTAAATACAATATATAATAAATATATACTCGAACATGCATAACAGACATCTAGAGGAAATATATATAATATATTCTCATCCGCTCAGATATTATTTATGTGCAACTCGCATGCCGTTCTCGCTTTTGCATTATAAATTTCGCGCGTATTTTATGGTAAATAATGAAATAGGCCAGCGCTTTCAATTTCAACCGCAAACTCAAATGAAACTGCAACTACAAAACGGTAATAAAAATAACCACAACTATTAAACATTAATATGGCGCATTACACGCACACACATGCACATACACAAATTGTATTATTTGTATTTGTTTTCTATATATGCCTTGTGTATGAAATTTTGGAATATTGGCAATGAGCTCACACACTCTCACAGTTGCAGCTGCTACACTATTTCGACATGCATACACACATACATAAGCACGCAAACACATTCCAGTCAACTTGCTAAATAATTATACAAATACCAATATTATGGCATAATCAAAAGCAAAATTAGCAAATTGTTTAGCGACGCGCATTAAAATGCATTTTTGCTGGTAAATAACATTTGTAAAGCATGCTTTTAGGCGTACGCAGTTGATATGCACTGCTGTGTGCTACTGCGTGTATAAATTAATGAAAGTGAAAACAGAATAAGAATTGTCAATTACAATGCATTACAAGTGCATAATGTATGCAGGATTTTTGTAGGCAATTATTTGCGTGTTCGGTTGAAATTTAGAACAAGTTTTTTTTGAAAAATTTTATCAAATATTTGTTTTTGGTGAGTATTTGAAGCTCAGATTCGTTCTATTTGTTTTCAATGAGGTGATTTTCGAACTAACCACTGTGGTTCGTTTATCTTTTCAAGTCTTAATAAAATTAGACTCACTGAAAGTAAACACACATTGTGTTAAAATAAAAGCAATTTCTTGAGTAATTCTCCTTCGCGTGATTGCAAAATTAGTAAGCTTCGTACAACTGTGGGCAAAAAATAATAAGACTTTTTAGTTTAAATTTCGCGCGATAACTATTCGTCAAAATATTTGTTTCTAGATTGGTATGACTGCCAGTGGCATTTGGCATAGAATTCACAGCAAAATAATCATTAGTGTTTAGTGTACGCTTGAAGTACATAAAGCGACTTTTGACGATGAGTAATTTAAGAAAATTAGAAAAGAAGTTTCATTAAATTTTGCGTAACGAATCTAATTTCTGTCGCCAAAATGTTAAAAATGATGCAAAAGATATTCAGAGATAATTGAGATAATTTTTTGTCGCGGGCAGCAGTTTTTAATTGATTTTGATCAAAGAGGGTCGAGAAAGCAATAATGACGAACCACGTCCAGGACGGCCACCAACATCAACTGATGTTCAACACGCCAATAAAATAGAGGAGTTGGGGCTTGAGAATAGGCGATTAATAGTCAGAGATCTTACTGGCATCATTGGTACATCGGAAGAATCAGTGACAACCATTTTGAAAAATTATTTTGGCCTAAGAAAAGTGAAAGCACGACTGGTTCCGAAACCACTCAATTTTTTTTCGAAAAAACCGCTTGGCGTTAGCTTTTGTAAAACAATGCTTTGCGACTATTAGAATGTCATGAAACGAATTATTACTGACGTTGAGTCTTGGATCTATGCTTATGATCTGGAAATAAATAATTAATCGGCCGAATATCGTATCAAAGATGAGCAGAGGCTAGGAAAACCACGTCACGGTCCAAAATCAAGATTATGTTGATATTTTTTTTTCACTAACGAGCTGAGGTCCACAATAAAGGCTATTACGGAAACTGACCTCAACAACTGTTTTGAGGATTGGAAAAAACGTTAGATCAAGAGTATTTTGGCCAAGGGGAAATAATTTGAAGGAGCGACATAGATTTTGCAGAATAAATTAAAAATTTTGGAATAATAGAACTATCAACAAAGCCCTACTCTATTATTAATACTGATAATTTATCAAGATTTTTCTATTCTGTGTTTCAACAAAAAATAACTTTTCTTGATACAGCTTTGATATGTCATATAAACATCTGTTTTACTCTTTTTATATAGTTTGGAAAATATGTTTGTTGGAATTAAAGACATGTTTATTTTATTGCTAAAAAAGGAAAATTGTTAAAAAAGAATAGCATGCATTATTATATAAATTTACGAAATGCTTGTGATCAATTTTCCTGGAGTGATAATAGTTTAAGCATAATTTTCGTATGACGCGTGAAATTTGCAGTCGCTTCATTGATGAACTGGCTCCACTTGACAACAAGAACACCTCATTGCTTTAAGCTTTAAGAATTCTGAGAATGCTGGTAGTTTCGAGTATTTTTTTTTGGGCACGGCTCATACGAAAAAAGTGTCTTAACAAAAAACAATCAAAACTTTGATTTTTGTTGACATTATTTTGTTCCTCACGTATAAGGAAAAGTCATGAATCAGCAAAATACTCAGTACTCCTTTTTCCTATTTCATAAAAGATTACATATTAAAATATTTAATTGTATCCTGAACAAGGTATATTTAGTTTGCCACGGAGTTTGGCGAAGCCAGAAGGAAACGTTGCCTTTATATATATATATATATATATTGGCAGTATGACAAACTGATTTAGTCATGCTCGTCTTTCTGTCCGCCTTTATGTCGGTCTGTCATTCTGTATTACAACCGGGATTCGGACAAAAAGTACGGCAAAGGTTGTAGATGGGTCTCGATCCCTACCAAGGTGGTTGGCGTATCCATTCCACAATTGATTCTGAAAAATTACTGACATTTTTTGGGTGCTGATGACAGCATAGATTTGATACGCTGTGCTTTTGAGCGCCGTGGGTTGAGGTTGTCTTCAACAGGTGCCCACGTTTAACACAATGAATATTGTCTGTCTGTATGTACGTCAATACAGTGAGGGTAACTCAGTTTTTGAGATATTAATCTGAAATTTTGCACATCTCCTTTTCTCACCAAGAGGCTTCTTAAATGGAGAGTTGCTGAAAGCGAACCACCAAAGAATCTTGACGCCATACACGCTGAACGAACTCACTTAGAGAAACTTCTTAATTGATGGTTTGCCGATATTGGGTCACTAGACTCTACAGCTGCTATACAAGCAGAATGATCGGAGTCAAGTGCTTGTATGATAGCAGAGTATATTGACATCAGTAATGTCAATATAATAATATAAAGTTACAATATAAAAGTTTTAACTTTTTTTCATTTTTGTTAAAATATCTGCTTTAAAAAAAAATCATTCTAACCATTACAACAATAATGCATTTAATTCTCCGCGAACGAATTAGGCTAATTAGCGCACAATTAGTTGCACTTTAATTGCATTCCATATTAAACCGTCAGCCAATCAAAAAGTGGCAAACTGGCAAACGACTAGTCAATAAATCAAACTAACAAACTGGCAACAAGTCCCCGAAGCGCAACGACACTTCCCACACATATATGTTGGCGGGTGCGCATTGACTATGTGTGCTCATTGCCCTATATCCCCATAGATTTAGTAGTTAGTGCAATGTGAATACCATAATTTTGCTATGCTGCGGCATCGGCGTTGCGCCCGGCGCTGCAATATTGATTGCACTCATTAATATTCGCCAATGAAACGCCTTAATTAGCTTAGCATGACACTTAGATTTCTTGCTTATCTTTTGTAATTGGTTTATAAATAATTAGAAAAGCATACATGCAGGCGCGCAAAAGCATTCAATCACGCACAAATACACACGCGTCGCAGCGAGAGCGCAAAATGTGTCTCTGTATGGACTTGTGTGTCTGTGTGTCAGCGTTGCGCATAATTTGCTTATGTAATCGTGACAAAAACAAACGTGCTGTGCATAAATTAGCAGCGCACGGCACACACACAAGCACACAAATATAGATGGAATCTAAACAAACTAATATTGCAACAGAATTGGATTGTGTGCGAAATCGCAATGCGGAAAATGCGTCTGAACTAAATTTAATGAAATTTGCTGGGTGGTGGTGGTGCGTCAGTATGAGCTCTGAGACGGGTGTTTGTGTGCTCGTTGTGGGGTTAAGTGAACGCATTATTATTGGGTTAAGTGTTCCAGCGCCCACTTAAAGCGCCAGTTTGACGTCCTCATTGAGAGGTATGAGTCGAACTAAAACTGCCATAACTCCAAGTGTGGGTTGAGGCGTTAGCAGGAAGTGCCGATTGGGGAGTTTATGAAGTGGTTTAGCTCTTAGTCATCGTATGCATGATATTGTGCGGTTAATGAGTGCAGCTCATTGAGAATTTAATTAGCACAGTGTTGATCTGAATATAAATTGGCCGCAAAGAGGAAGTATTTTCATATATATTTAGTTAAAGTTCGATAGTTTGTGGGAAATAAATTTCGAAATGGTGGTTTTAATAGAAATATTTTATTAATATATTGCTGATGATACTATCATATAAAGAAATGTTAGTATAGATATAAATGTATATTATATACAATATATATTCAATGCTGATAAACTACCAGCAAAAGAAGTCCAAGGTTCAAGTCCAAGGTTTCAGCAGATTGTAGAGGTTGCTGCTGATCACTGTATAATGGATACCCAAGCGTAAGATAGCAAGGTGGAAACATTCGGGTACTTTCTTTCGGACCTATACCTATACCTATATCTACCTATACCTATACCTATACCTATACCTATACCTATACCTATACCTATACCTATACCTATACCTATACCTATACCTATACCTATACCTATACCTATACCTATACCTATACCTATACCTATACCTATACCTATACCTATACCTATACCTATACCTATACCTATACCTATACCTATACTATACCTATACCTATACCTATACCTATACCTATACCTATACCTATACCTATACCTATACCTATACCTATACCTATACCTATACCTATACCTATACCTATACCTATACCTATACCTATACCTATACCTATACCTATACCTATACCTATACCTATACCTATACCTATACCTATACCTATACCTATACCTATACCTATACCTATACCTATACCTATACCTATACCTATACCTATACCTATACCTATACCTATACCTTACGAAAATTATAAGGCGAAATCGAACCGCCCCAACCTTATATAATAGGCATATATTGGTCGTAGCCGAATTTGGTAGTGCAAACAAATTCTAAAAGCTTAACAAGGGCACTGCGTTAGTTGAAGCACTTTCCAGTACTCTCACAGTAAAAGGAAAATTTCTTTTTATCCAATTGGACGAATTAAATTGACCTGGCCGTCAATCCAAGCAAAATTTAAATATTTTCTTTACCTGGTGGTATAAAAACTCGGAGGTTTTTCTGCACTTATTTGGAGGCTAGTGCTTTCAACATATTTGATAAGATGAAATACCTGGGGCTTATGCTTTATAGAAAGCTTTCTTGGATATCAAATACAGAGGTGAGGAACTTCGGTTTTTTCTCTCTTTCAATACTAATCCTAAATAGGAAGAACTAATAAATATACAAATATGTCCATTTCCATAAAAATAGCATCAGATAGCAAATATGCATAAGAAAGTGAGGACTTCCGATTATTATAAAAATAGCACTAAGCAGGGTACAAAGTCAGCTTATCTTAAAACATTTATTTATTTAGCATTTGCCAAACCTAATTATGATTCACATCTTAAGAATGATTTGGTTACCAAATATCATAATTTTTGTGACGACGGTTAAAATCTATACTTTTTAATGACAACGACTTTTTTAGTAGTCAACAGAGTACTCTGAACAGTATTTCGATACCTAATATTATATAATTACTAGTTCTCCCGTCCGGTAAAGCCAAATTTCATGCAGTATTTTGAGCATTAGTGAATTACTTTTAAAAGCTATTGGCCGTTTGTGGCTTACTAGATTTTCTTAGACCACGGATTCCATTACCGTTTAGGCTCTTGAAAGACAGCCTACAAGAAAGAGAGTTCAGAAGAACTAGAAATGCCAAATATCAAAATGTATGAGCCCTTTCTATTTAAACAAACCGGTAGACAAGAGTTTCCGGTTTATATACGTAGCTTTTCGAATTTCAAAAATTCGATCTTTCACTTTTGCATATATGTATGTATATCAAATGTAGATATATTTGCCAATTCAGAAAAATTGAAAACAAGACACACCCCGCATCTTCGTCGATTTCAAAGTTGCTTTTGATAGCACGAAAAAGAGTTGCCTCTATGCTGCTATATCTGAATTTGGTATCCCCGTAAAATTAATACGGCTGTATAAATTGGCGTTGAGTATTACCAAAAGCTTCGTCTAGAGCCGTTTGATACCAAACGAGGTTTCAGACAAGGCGACATTCTTTTGTGCGACTTCTTCAATCTGCTCTGCTAGGGAAAGTAATGTCTTCTATCAGAGTGTATCATTGGCTGCCGTTAGCTCTGCCTTCTCCAGGCTGGACAAGGAAGCACAGAAAATGGGTCTGGCAGTGAACGAGGGCAACCGAAATATCTCCTGTCATCAAACACACAGTCGTAGCACTCGCGACTAGGCTCCCACATCACTGTTCACAGTCGTACATAATTTCGTCTATCTTGGAACCAGGAACAAAAATGTCAGCCTCGAAATCCAACGCAGAATAACCCTTGCCAACGGGTGCTATTTAGGACTGAGTGGGCAATTGAGACGAAAAGTCCTCTCTCGACGAAGAGAATCAAACTCTATAAGTCACTCATTATTTCCGTCTTTTTCTGATGAGTTGACTTTACGAGAGAAAGGTTTTGCGGCTGATTTATGGTCATTTGCGGGTTAGCCGCGGCGAATATCGCATTCGATGGAACGATGACCTGTATGAGATATATGACGACAGTGACATAGTTCAGCGAAATAAAGGACAGCGGCTGCGCTGGCTATGTCATATCGTCCGAATGGATTAAAACACTCCAGCTCCACTTCGTTGGAAAGACCTGGCTACACTCGGAATATCCAATTGGCTCCAAACCGCGTAAACGGTGTCTACTCCAATATCAAATATAGCTGTCATACAAACTGAATAATCGGAATTGAGTTCTTGTATGGTTAATATTTAATTTAATTTAATTTCATTCAACTTAATTAAATTTGATTTAATAAAATTTAATTTAATACAATTTATTTTAATTTAATTTAATTTAATTTTTATTAAATCTAACTTAATTTAATTTATTTTTTATTTAATTTATATGTCATATTCTGGTAGCATACATACATATGTATAACTGTTTTTCAGATCTGAAGGCATTACTAAAAAAAACCAAAATGTTCGAGAAAATAGCTTATTTGGCTGAAAGGCCGTTTGCGAGAGAAAAACTAATAATTTCTCGTATTTGAATTAAAGAAAGAGTTTTCCATTAACCTGAACAGTTTATTTTCTTACTTTTGTTAACTATTTAATACAATAATAATACTTTATTATTTTGTATATATATAATAGTGCTCTGCTTTTCAGAATTCAGTGACTTAATACCCTTGCGTTCTCGATTACAAAAATATAAAATAATATAAAATCTCTGAAATTAAGTCCTCACCGTAATAAAATCAAAGAAAAATTACACATTTATTATTTTTAATTGTAATTCTATCTGCCACAGTTCTCATTCCACTATTCCTTTTGGATATTTTTTCAGTTTCCATATTGCAACGCTACTTTATGTTTAATTAAAATTTCTTAATCCAATAAAAAGCAGCAACAAATAATATACCATGTGCGCGACTGTAAGCCAAGTTATTAATTTCACCAATACATACAAAACGTTTTCATATACATACATACACATCCACTAATGCACATGACACACTCAACGCTTTGTAACTTAAAAAGCCAATCAGTGGCGCCGCAATTGAATGTGTGTTGAGTAGAAATCCCTTAAATATGCAACGTGATTTTTGCTAGCTCAATTCTTAACTGCCAGCGCAACGAAATGCATACCAACGACTGCGAGATTTCAAGCAGCTGCTTGTGGTGGTGATTCGATAAAAGCTTGCAGGCTATTGATTCTGCTAACATACCTACACAAAAATATATGCATATTCATATATGTGTATGTGTGTGTGCATAGGTGCCTTACATGCGCTTAATTTTATTTTCAATACATTTTTTTACACTCTACTTTCCACTTATGCTAGCACGTTCTCAATAGCTTAACAATGAAATGACATTATCTGAAAATGAAACCATTGAAATTTGTGCACAGATTTCTACACAGACAGCCATATACATATAAGAGCGCTGATATTTACATTTGCACTATGAGTGTGTAAGCAAGAAATATGAAAAGTGAAAAGAATGAAAAAAGGGAACACAGAGTTGCATTTCAACATTAGCTGACGCATATGTATATCATTATCTATGTGATGGTGGCGTGCGCTGCCACATTCACCGATGCCGGCAGTTAAGTACGTAAGGGCATAGTGTGATGTGTTAACAGCTTTCACTAGTTTTCTATGATATTATAGCAAAAAAATATCGAGGTGAGTACAGCTACGCGGTGTGAGCTTGAATAATGCAAATACTTTTTAAGAGACTCGTGTAGATACACTTGTGCTATATTAGTATTGGTACTAGTATGAACTTTACTTGTAAAAATACTGTAAAAACTGATTTATTTCATAACATTACCATTGTCATTACTATGCTTAAAAACAAAACTAATAAACGCAGTAATATGAAAAAAAAACTTTTAATTACCATTACCATGATTACGACAAATAAAATTTTCATTACTATAATTACAAAAATTACCATTACCATTAATTACTATTTCTATAATTAATAGAATTACAATTATCATTACTCTAATTACTACGTACACAATTACCACCACAACTTCGTAATACCGTTACAGCAAAAAGCACCGTCAGAATTATTTTTCGTCCACAGCTCAAATTAATATTACCATTACGATTACCAGTTTTACTTACGAAAATATTTAAATAGCTGTCTAAATTCATACCATTACCAAGACCAATAAAACTAATAACACTAAAACCCAAGTTTTTACTACCATTTTTATGATTACTGCAATTAAAATTATCATTACTATAATTACTAAAATCACAAATTGCAATGAATACAATTGCCACCACAAATTCGTATTACCATTACACCAAAAACACAGTCAGCATTATTTTTAGTCGATTGCTCAAATTAGTATGATTACAAGTTTTGCTTATAAATATTATCTAAATATCTAACTGCATACCATTACCAGGGCCAGTAAAACTAATAACATAAAAAACAACTTTCCATTACCGTCATTACCATAATTCCCATTACCTTGATTACTATAATTATCATTACCATGATTACCTAAATTAAAATCATCATTGTGATGATTACTAAAATTACAAATTTAAATAATACCATAGTTACAATTACCGTTAATATAATTACTATGTTTAGAATTAAAACTAAAACTTCGAAATACCACTTTCTTAAAAATACATACATAAATGTATATGTATGTGATTATTATTTGAAAAAACTTGGATTATCAGTACCGGTACCAGCGTCATTATCAATACCATTACACAAGAATAGTAGGAGCTACTTTTAGTGCTGCTCGAATTAACATAGAAATTACCAGCGTGGCTTATTTTTTCAACAACGTAATTTAAAATACGAAAGATTTATGGTCACTTTTTAATTTTGGCCACGGCGAATTACCTAAATTCTGATGGAACGATAGCTGTACAGATAAACGACATTGACATATCAGCGAATTAAAAGACAGCGGTACGCTGGCTAGGTCATGTTGTCCGAATGGACGAAAACACTCCAGCTCTGAAAGTATTCGACGCTGTACCCGCCTTAAAAAGAGGAACATAAACCTCCACTCCGTTGGAAGGATGGAGAAGGACCTGGCTACGCTTGGAATATCCAATTGGCGCCACGTAGCGAAAAGGAGAAACGACTGGCGCGCTGTTGTTAACTGTATATCGCTGTTGTTAACTATAATCGCGTAAGCGGTGTCTACGCCAATTAAGAAGAAGAAGAATTTAAAATACCAATATAAGTGTAAACACAAAAATATCCATAGATATTGTACAAGAAAATTGTACAATTATCATATCATGATATGCCAACTTTTATCACTATTACAAGCATTACTATACTATTTGTAATTACAACAGCACTATTGTAACTATAACCTTTAATACCTTTAACCCTCTCATATCCCTACAGATATAACTCATGTATACTGCTAACTGCTTTTCGAAGGCAATACCAGTACTAAAATCATTCTCATTACAATTAACATTACCTTCAATTTGTTTTTCGGAATACGTATTTAACCATAAAGAGTAATGTTATTACCATTACTATGACATTGTAATGGATGTATAAATACCTCAGCAGTTATAATAAAGCTTTATCATTACAATTGCAATAATAATAACGCTATTGTCAAATATTTTTGTTAACATTATTAATCAATAGAACAGCCACCAATTTAACGACTACAAATTTCATTTGAAATTTGAAATACCATTACCATTACCTGTCAGTTACTGCTTGTTAATAATTAATTACTTGTCCTAAAATTGAAAATAGGAACAGCGAAAATGGCTTTATAAATTTATTTCGATGGCAATACCAGTACCAATATCATTACAAATACCATTACCATTACTAATCAATTACTGGTTTATATCTATCTCTTAAATTAGTATCAATACCATTACCACTACTTATCAGTTACTGGTTGTAATTAATTAATTACTAGTCTTAATACAATTATATTTCTCATTCTATATATGTCAATACTAGTGGCGATTTTAATTCGAATACCATTACCACTACTAATCAGTTACTGGTTGTTAATAATTAATTGCGAGTTTGAAGATCAAAACTGAAAACGATAACGGAGACTGAATTTTATATAACTTTAATTAATTAAAAGATTTAAAAAATAGGAAAAAAAAGATAAATCGGTTTTATATAATTGTAATTATATTTCAATATCAATACCAGTACCATTACCAATCAATTAGTGGTAGTTAATAATTATTTACAATTTTCAAAATAAAACAAGAAAAAACGTTAACTTCGGCTGCACCGAAGCTAATATACCCCTCACAGATTACATTGGTGCCTTAGAAAATAATTTATACCAAATTTCGTAAATATATCTTGTCAAATTCAAAAGTTTTCCATACACGAACTTGATTCCGATCGTTCAGTTTGTATGGTAGCTATATGCTATAGTTAACCGATCTGACCAATTTCTTCGGAGATTTCATTGTTGCCTTAGAAAATAATCTATACCAAATTTGGTGAAGATACATTGTCAAATGTGAAAGTTTTCCATACAAGAGCTTGATTCCGATCGTTCAGTTTATATGGCAGCTATATGTTATAGTGGTCCGATATCGGCCGTTCCGACAAATGAGCAGCTTCTTGAAGAGAAAATGACGTTTGCAAAATTTCAAAAGGATATCTTAAAGACTGAGGGACTAGTTCGTATATATACAGACAGACGGACAGACAGACAGACGGACATGGCTAAATAGACTCAGCTCAACATACTGATCATGTATATATGTACATATATACTTTATAGGGTCTCCGACGCTTCCTTCTGGGTGTTACAAACTTCGTGACAAACTTAATCATATAACTTATCAAACAAGTTTTACATAACTATATTAAATTTTCAATATCAATACCACTCCCAATAACGGTATTAGTACCATTAGAATTACTTATCAATTACTGCTTGTTACTAATTAATTACAAGTTCTAAAGAAATCAATGCAATAGAAGAAAATGGATTTTATATAAATATAATTACAATTCAATACCAATACCAATACCATTACCATTACTAAACAGTGACTGGTTTAAAAAGTAAAACGCACAACAAATCCCAAATAAAAACATGAATCAAACTCTCATAAGTTTTTAATACAAATGAAACTTTTGAAATTTAAATGATTTGGGTTTATTTTTATTTCATAAATCCCAGCAAAAGTAGCCAGGGCGAAATATGAAAAAAACCATACAAATTTTGCAGCTTAAGCGTTATCTGCGTCAAATAAGTAAAATAAAGCAAAGTTGAATAAAATCTGAAAAAGAAAATAATAAAACTGAAAATAATAACGAATAAAAAAAAAACCAATATGAAAATGCTAGAAAATTGGATCGAGTGGCAGCGCCACCACAAATAAAAGAAATCCCACAATGTGCTTACGACAAAGTAGAATGGCTAAAAAGCAACAAAAATTAAATGCAAATCTGCGCAGGAAGACGCTGACATGATTGGAATTGAGGTGAAGAAAAACCTGCGCTCGTGTGGGTGTGGTATGCGTGTGTGTGAGCTTGAAGCAGCGCAGTAAAGTGTGAATGCGAAGCAGCCACACTTAGGCACACAGCAATATCAACAGCGGTGTCGACATACATCATGCATCAGCAAACAGACTAAGCCGATATTGGTTTCATTTCGCTGCGCAGCAAAAAAAAAGTGAACTGAAAAGCAAGAGGCAGCAGTGGAAAATCGAAAAATTGAGCTATCTCTTATGCAACATACACTTTGTTTTACATGTATGCGTGCACGATGTATGTGGCGCATATTTTTATTTTTTATATTTTTTTCTATTTGTGTGCAGCACACATTGTGTCACAAGGCATGTATATAAATGCTATTTTCTTGCACACTACTTTCTTTATGTTATTTTTTAACACAATTCCAACTTGCTATTTTTTTTTCTTGGTTTTTTTGCGGTTTTGCTGATACCAATTTTCCATACAATGCGCACACTGTGCTAAAATGCTACCATTGTTGCTAGCAAACAATCACTGACAAGAGTGTGTCGCAACAAAAGCTAAAAATTGAGAATCGAATAAAATCAAGAAGGAACGATTGCGCTCAAAGCATGCATGTACATATATATGTGAAAGCAAATTATTAGATATATTTTTAGTTATACGCAAACACAATTTTTATATTTCGAACCTAGCTATTTTCAGTTTAAAATTGAGTTAAGTGGGGTTAGGGATACATAAAAATATTGACGAGGTGTTTGAAAATATTTCTGAAGAGGAAAATAGTCATATTCTGCCATGCAAATAGTTTTTAACTTCTGCTTCTTAATTATAATTCACATACCACTACACCGTGACATATGAGTAATATTTAGAGCGCTTATATCATATGCCTGAGTTAAAGACCTTTCCACTTATAAATTGAACAGTTTCATATAATTTATCCGATTTCCGCACAGTTCCAGCAGCTTTAAATATTTTTCGATCAAGCACCATTGATTAATTTCTTGCCTTTAAGCCGTACAACATATTTTTTTTTTAATTCAGTTAAATGCAGGATGTCTAATTATATAATAGGCTAGCTAAAAAGTTTTATTGTTCTTCTATTTCGCTACTCCATGAAATTTTTTGTTACAAGCTAAACTATAGATAAGTTGAAACATATCTAATTATGTATTATACACCACGGCGTATGAGTAACATTTCATACCATAACCTCATATGCCAGAGTAAACAGAGTAAAATAATTTTTTGAATGACAAGTGAACAATTATGGAAATTTGTGATGATTTCTGAGTAGCACATGTCCATTTTGAGGAATCTCTGGCACTTAATCATCAAAGCCTCACATTGAAAAATGCTTGATGTGTCTGATAGTGACTATACGACTTCCTCAAAGTTGTTATGCAATTATATTTAAGATTTATACTGTTATATTTTTAGTTTTATATTATTTTTTTGTGCTACACAATACATGTACTATATAACCTAAGGTATATAAATTTCAGTAGCAGGCGCCATGATGTAGGACTAAATGTTACTCATACGTCATGGCATCTGCTAGTACTGTAAGCAAGATTTTAAGGTTTTTTTTATACGTGGTCTCAATGTAACCCTCCGAAAAATCACTTATTTTCTTTTTTTGTTTTAATGTTGCTCAGTGTATACTATTCGTACTCGTACAACAAAAAAAAATCAATTTTTCGAGAATTTCACACTGAGGCGATCTCTTAAGCGAATAATTTTGTTACTATTGGAAATGTACGCACACTTGAAGTATTTTTAAAGGATGTATAATAAATATTTAAACATACTCTTGCCCACAAAGCCTAGTAAAAATTATTCATTTAATAAATATTATTTTAATTCATTGTATTGTATGAAGAATTTTTTCCTGTAGAAACTGCACTTGCATTTTGCAATGGCTTACGTTATCATTCTGTTGATTTTTCATGCACCTTCTTGTAGCATATTTCATTGTAGACAAGCTGGAACGTACATATATCAACTGCAGCAGCCTTGACGTATAAGTGACATTTAGTACACTAATATAACACGGTTTGAAAAGGTTACAAAAGTGCGTGAAAAAAGTGAAAGATTGATACCGCAAATATGAAAATGATGTTTTAAAATCTTAATAACAAATTTCTCACTAAAAATTGTAAAGATTTATTGATCAAATATGGAATATTAAACTGCGCTAATAAATTTGCTGGTGTGTTAGTCGAGAAAAAAATTGTTTCAATGAGAAAAAATAGTTAAAAAAAAAATTGTTTCAATGAGAAAAACTGAATAAATACAAGAAGAATAAATAAATATAAGAAGAAAAAAATTTAAATTATTCATTGAAATTATTACAACTAAAAGCATTTTTATAAACTTCGGTTATCTTTACAAAAAAAATTGACACAAAGCATAATGTGTCAATTTTTTTTGTAAAGATAACCGAAGTTTATAAAAATGCTTTTAGTTATAATAATTTCAATGAATAATTAAAATTTTTTTCTTCAAAATAGGTGGCAACTATTTAAGATTTTCAATATGTGCACATATAATTTAATATCGAAAATATCATGTACCAATTATATAATAGTTTCAATTGTTATAATAATTACAAAAATTAACCTAAAATTTTTTTCAAAATAGGTGGCAACTATTTAAGATTTTGAATATATGTTTTTTTATTTTAATCTACAAAATATATTTTTCTAATTTATTTCAAATATTAATTTTTAAGTTCTAAATTTAATCTGGTGATAAATTTGTTCTAAGACAAATTTCATAAAATGTTTTTATTTATCTCGAAAATATTTTCGCTAATTTAATCTGGAAAATATTTTAGGAATGAAAATTGATAATAATTTAATCTACAATTTTTTTTTTATTTCCTTTTTCCTAATTATTCGATTTAATTTTAGCGGGTTGGCAACCTTTTTCTAAGACATAATTTATTCTAAAATTTTTATCTGGCAAATATTATTCCAAAGCAAATAATTTTACTCTCACATTTTTGCTTTACTCTAAAACTAATTATTATGGAAATTTTAATTAAGTTGGCAACACGGTTCTAACAAAGCTGTTAACTTCAATTCATATCTGCCAAATATGTGCTTATTCATAATTCACAAAATGCATTTATATTTTCTAAACAAATTATTTAATTTTAACATCTGGCAACACTGTTTTAATATATGTATATGAAATAAAAATTTTTCTTGGCCAACAATTTTCTACATAACAAGTAATTTCATACTTAAATTTTTATTTATCTGTTTAGAAAATTATTTTAGGAATTTAACAAAGTTGGCAACGCTGTTTACTCCAATATCTACCAATAAGTTATTTCATAGTAACTCAATTCCTATTTATTGATAAAAAAAAAATAATTAAATTTTATCAGGCTGGCAACTCTATTCTAAGGCATCTTTTCCTTAATTTTTTTATCTGGCGTAAATTTTTTTTGATAATAAGTAATATTGTACCCTCATTTATAATTCCTAAAAATTTTTTATTTTGATTAATTTAATCAGTTTGGCAATACAGTTCTAACATGCATACATACGAGTATATCTTGAAAATATTTATTCTTCAGTTATTAAACAACTAATTATCTCTATAATTTCAAAGCATTTTTCCATAAATTTAGTCAAACACCCTGTTTAGGACTTATTTGAACAAAAATTTTTATCTGGCAAATATGTTTTTTAGTCGGTAATTGTCTACTCATGAATTTTTAACACCTGTTTAATAAATTCAAACAGTTTGGCAACCCTATTGAAAAAAAATTGGAATTAAATTTTCTCGATAGAGCAGTTTTTTGACCACTTTCCAACGCAACTTTTGAATTTCTAAGTTATTTACCAAAGTTTTAATTTAAAATCAGGTGGCTGCTTTAATTTTTGTTAATAAAAAATATATATTTCAGATGTTTTTTAAGACATTAGTCATTACCGACTTCATTGTCTTCTAACATTCCTTTCAAATATTTCTCCGCATAATATTACGCAATAACGTTAAACTGCTCAAAACTTAAAAACAGCATTAGATAATCACCAACAATCATAATTACACGCATACCATAATTTATCTGAAAGTTTTCTTGCCGCATTCAACTCTTTCCGCTACATAAATAAATATATCGCTGCAGGAAAATTGAACGCGAAATATGAATTCGGTGCCCGTGCAACTCAACTTCCCCCAAAAACCCAATGAGGCGCTCCGCTACTCCCAACGCAACTTTTCCAACGATTGATTTTGTAATTTTCTCGAGAGTGCAAGGGAACGTGCCGAGCAGAACGGAAACGGGCCATTTCATTTTGCGAAACTTCTTTAAGCCCCGCGCTGTTCCCCTAAGCATACAATACACAGACGCATGGATATAAGCAAAGGCACGACATGTCTTCAATGACTTAACGGTATTACGTGTGTTGTGCGCTGCTGTGCTTGGCTGCGATAAATTGCGCACATGCCGAAGCGCACTTATAGCTTATGTGCCGGTGTGTGTGTGTGTGATTGCGCGCATGTTCGTGCGTATTAAAGGATGCGCACCTTGGCGTCACGCTTAGTCTCCGAGCATTGAATTGTGTTATTCTCAATAAATTGCAGTCACCGTTAGTCGCATGCCGCGCGCATAACCTCAGCAGGAGCAGCAGTAGAAGAAGACGTTAACTGTTATGTATTGGTTATGTATCGACGCGCATGTTATGCAAGCGTATTTGTATATATTATATATTTATATATACATTATAGATTGCATATATATGTATATATCGGCTCATCTTCGAGACGCATGTATGAATTTCTTAACGTGAAACGTGAGTTTTATGAGTCTCCGCGGCATTGGCGTGGCAACGCATGTTGCAACAGCACTCGTATAAGAATTTTGTTTATAGAAAGGCGAAAACGTGTAGGTATTAGTATAATATAAATATCGAACATGTCACAGCAGTAATATTGACAGCAGTAAAAAAATTATTTTTCATGGCACATATTTAATATATGAAATATTGAATTTTTCGTTTAGAAAATATTATAAATTTTTTTTATCTCGTGACATCATATGACATATTTAAAAATTACTGTAATTTCAAGGATAACTATGCTTTTCACAATATTGAAAACACTTTTTGGTTCTATTATCAACTTATTTAGCGAGGCCTTAATTTAATTTATTTGCAGTTCTTGTTTCATTTTCACTTAATTGAATTCCATTTAATACAATTGTTGAAAAATCTGAGTCCTTTTGTGTTTTAATAAATTTATAGTAAATTTGTGTTCCGTTCCCATTACGTTCCGTTCCAATTTAATTTCGTTCCTTTAGCTTTTTCATGTATAACACTTATCAGTGTCCCATACAGTCTAATTAATATATATCTATGTACATATTTAACTAATTGTTTTATGAACATTTAAAATATTCGGTTCTAATTCCATGTCATACCCTTAACTTATTGAATTTAAATTTAATCCTTTCGGTTTACCTCATAACAATTAGGATGCTCACAAGGAGTTATAATTATTCGTAAAATCATAAAATCATACATACCCTTGTTTAAAAAAATTGTTGTTGGATTACGTACAAAAATGAGTTTATGGAATTATAATTCTTAACGCTATGTTTTAGGTTAGTTATAACTTATATAGTTTATGAGACGATATGAACGCCCTAAACATAAGTTTTAAAAATATATGTTTCATTTCCTTTTTGTTCCCGCTTATTTCCATTTCGTTCCTTTGATTTACTAAATTTTTAAGTCTTATCAGTGTTTATAACATTACAATAAAAACAAAGAATACAAAATATTTTGTAATAATGCCTATTCTTGCTTTATATTCACCACCAACAACTTCCGTTCGGTTTTAAATTTATTTAATTTTCCTAACTTAAATTATTTACTCTTCTTCCTTAAATATAATTTTTTAAAATTGTTTTTCATTTTCATTCCATTTCGTTCTGATTTCATTTCGTTTCAATCTCATTTCGTTCCTTATGATAATTTCAATAATATTTCTTAATCATGTTCATTTCGTTTCAGTCAACACATTAAATTAAAAAATGGTGCATCCAACTCACTGCTAATCAATTGCGTTCCATACCAATTTAATTGAGTTCCCTTAACTTTTTTTATATATTCTTACTGCTTTAAAATCCAAATCCACCACTTAACGTCTTAATTTGTCTGGACTTGTTTTCCGCTTTCATTCCGTTTCGTTCCAAATTTATTTAATTAATATTTCTTAATAGCGTTAGTGTCATTTCAATCACTACCTACAAGCCTTCTAATATTAATCATGGGTCCATCCAACTCACTGCCATAAATTGCGTTCCATACCAATTTCATTGAGTTCCCTTAACTTGTTTAATATATTCTTATTCGTTTAAAATCCACGTCTTAACTTTTTAATTAATCAAAAGTTGTGTTCCGTTTTCATGCCGTTTCATTCCAATTCCATTTCATTCCTGTATCTCTTTAAAGCTTATGTTATTCACAACTAAAACTAATAGAAATTTTGTTTCAATTCCATATCGTTCTTTTGAATCCTTTTTTATGCTTTTAATTTTCTTTTCTATTTATTTTCAATCCATTTATTTTCACTCGTGTCCATTTTATTTCTAACATTTACGCATACTTTTCATTCATAACTTTGTTCCATTTTCATAGCATTCCATTCCCTTTTCTTTTGCTTTTAATTTTGACTTAAATTTATTTTTATAATCCGTTTCAATTTAATTTTTATCCATTTATTCTATTCCATCTCATTTCAATGCATTTAATTCATTTCGATCCACTTCACTCTATTCCGTTCCATTTTATTTCATGACATTTCATTTAATTTCAAACTATTTATTTCCATTCCATTTATTACATCCATTTCGTTTCGTTGCTTAGGTTTCATTTACATTAATTCCACACCATTTCATTTCAAACTATTTCGTTTCATTCCCATCCGTTTCATTTCATTCTTTGCAATTTAATATACGCTCATGTTTTCTAAATACTAAGCATGCTATATTTTGAACTCGCTAATCTTACATTTAATTTTTAGCTTTGTTCTATTTCCATTATGTTCCGTTTCGCTCAATTTTAATTTAGAGGTATATCATCTTAATCTGCTCTGCTTACTTTTGCTCTTAACTATTGAATACAATTCAATATCTCAATTCAGTTAAAATTATTTCTATAATGATTCATTTGATTCACTTTTCTCATATCTAACGCCTGCCAATAGTACTGATCCAAACTATATTCCATTCTCACACCACTTCGTTTTAGCTCCATTTCGTCATCATTACAATCATCGTTTACTTGCTAATACTATATTAATCTCTCCAAAGCGTCATAATCTCATTATTTCCTTCTCAGCTGTCATTAGACACTTAGAAGCTTCATTTCTGCGCTTCTTAACATCCGCCAGCAATCAGAAAATACTCATGAAGCAGCAAGATTAAAGCGATCTAAGATTGTTTTCTCACACTGTCTTCCTTCCTCTTACTGGCACTATTTAAGCCAACAACCCATTCGGGCGGCAGAAGTCAGCTAATATTTATCTACAATTACCACGTCTAGTCGAGCATGGTGAGCGCGTTGAGCGCATTACGCGTTGTCGAAGAAAATCCGCATTTATTGCCGCCCTAATCCGTGCCGCGTGCAAGAAGTCAAGCCAAGCTGAGACCATTGCCGGTAATGAAAAATTATTATTGAAGCAAAGCGAACGCAAAAACCGGCGAGAAAATGTAGGTTAACACAAGGAAACACCGACAAATTGAATGGCGAAGTCGGCAGGAAGTCGAATGTGGTGGCGGCACACAGCTGTAACTGCAAGGGTCGCGAGGTACAAACGACCTGCGAAGTAGAGGCTATGACGCAGACACTGCTGCAGCATGTGTTTAAATTGCCAAATGAATTATGGCTGACAACAACATGGGTGTCAACAACGTGGGCGACAACGCTGACAATAGCGTACAGGCAGGCGACTGTGAAAAAGCGCTGACAAACACAGCTCGCTGAGACTACAAGGACACGGTGGTTGGCAGCGCCTCGATAGGGCGGCTTGAAAATTTTCAAGATTAAGTACTTGTTGTTATTTTCGAGACTGTTGCTGTTGCTAAGGCGAACAAAAAAAATTGAACCAACCGCATTGTTGCTCTTAATATGTTGTAGGCACCGCCACAAGCAGCTCATTCATTACCCCAATAGATGGCCTTGCATTTAATTTTTCGCCGCTTCGTCTGCTTTGCGCGCTTACGAAATTAAGCTTAAGCGCTTTATTTTCCGAAACGAGAAAGAAGAAAAGAAAGAAAAAAGACAGTAAAATCGCGCGGCAGCATCAGCAGTTTGGCGTTACAAGCCAGACATAAGCCTTCGTTGATGCGAATTTCTTTATGGCAAAAATGTATAAAGGTACAGCAGAGCACGGATAATATCAAGGTGACTTTTTGTGCTTGTAACCATTTTTCATTTACTTTATATATCTGCGAATTTTATCAATCACCTAATCCTCGCGGCTGAATGGACGACGAAAGGTGGGCTTGAAACACATTAAAGAAATGAGGTGAAATTCATAAAATCAAAAACAAAGTACAAAGTTTTTTTGGTGCCAGCGGTTTTTTGTTAAAAATATTAAAATTTTGTAAGCGCTTTTCAAGTAAAATTTCAAAGACAAGATAAAAAGGTGTATACGTGGCGTATGAGTGACATTTTAATATTGGCATGGAAATATACTTTTTTTATGAGGATCAAAAAGCATTAATAGATAAGTTTATATATAAATACATGTTTGAGAAGACAAATATTAGAGAAATATTTATGCTCTTAAAAAAAACAATTGTTTCAGTCCTAGAATGTTAATTATACGTCATGGCATACATGGCATCCTAAAATTTCCTATTGCATACATTTAAATAAGTGTTCTCTATATTATACTAATAGACAAATAAGGTTGTAGGTGAGTTTCATACAAAACTTTGTGGGCTCTAATAGGAACTTGGAGGTTAAAATTCCTTAGTCTGCCAAAATCATGGTGAGACTGTTTTTAAAGGAAAGTCAAACTCGACAAAATAGTGGCAAAGGACTTAATAATGCTGCTTCATGTATCTATTCGTAAGAGAATAGAAAGCCTATACTAATTTCATGAAAATAATAATACTAAAGTAGGTTATCAAATTTGAAATATCAAAATATTAGCCTAAGCTGCGAACAGTTGAAGACGAAGCTTAATACATAAAATATGAGCGAACCTCACCATTTTTCAGTAATAATGCGTTTTAGTTGTTTCACAAGTAGAGAATATTTAAAATTTCCTAAATGTTTGGGAAAATCAAAATTAGTGACTAAGAATCAGTGATACTACCCAATTGATAACAAAATATAGCATCTTAATAATTTCAAACACAAATACGATATTTTGATATAAAGTAAAATAGTTTTGGAGTATTTTAAGGCTGATTAAAGAGGACGGTATGCTGTTGTATACCTGCATATTAAATATTAAAATTTATATAAAATTTATTTAATTTTAAATGAAACACAAAATTATAAAATATCAGTATTTGCTTATCCACAAATTTTTAAATTTTCGAATTTACTCAACACCATCTTTCACATTTTTTGGAATTCTCTTGCTCAAAATAATGATTTTGTTTATCTTAATATAAAATTAAACGAGGTATTTTTAACTATTTCGTCAGTAAATTTTATTAACTTCGAGGAAAAATTTCGATGATAACGCGTGACACTCACTTTCAAATTAATTATAAGACTATCGTCTTTAAACGTTCAAAGTTAATTGGAACACCCTTTATAAACAATATTTTCTCTTCTGGAGCCTTATCAATCATATAGAAATAGTGAACTAATTCACAGAATTCATATATAACCAGCACTCCCTCAATGATAATGCACTAAAACAAATGTATTAGAGCAATGATCAATTCCTCTTTTGTTGATTGGAAGTGGGGTATGTCATCGTGTGCTCGGTCCTTCGATGGTGAGTGTAGTGGTGTCTTGGTGTGGGGTCAAATCATTTGAGTGTTCACAAGTATAGTAGTGTTAGAGTGTGCCAATAACGCCCGGTTTAAATGATGTATACACACGAGTTTGAGACTTAACTCATTTAGCCAACAAATAAAAATGAGTCCGAAGTAGTCCGCAAAGTACTGGTTGTCATCAGTACTATATACCTTACTGGCAAAAAAGTAGTTCAAAAACTGTTAGCTTAAAATGTTATTAGAAGAAACACTAATGTACAACCTAGAACTTTTACACTGCAAAATTTATTTAAAATACAATTTGGAAATAAGGAAACTTAATTGTTCTAAATTTCCGCAAAAAGACTAAAAAGGAAACAAACTGTGTTTTACTTGAGCTTTTGAACTAAGATAATAATAAAGGACGTTCTCTAAAGGATTTAAAAGGATATAATAGTGATCGAAGTCTTGCAGCAAAAGCCTTAAAAACCAAAACGAATCAATGTCTGTGCGCGATTTGAAGAAAAAAGCTAAAATCAATGCAACTTTGATTTAAAGAATGAGGCAAAGAAATAATTTAAAAGTAAAAAAAAAAAATTAAAGATTCCTAAAAAACCGAACTACAAGTAAAAATTAGGAAAACAAGGCTAAGTCAGTTGTATGATTGTTTGGTAAAAGATTCTGTTGAGAGCATTGTAATTCTATAAAAAACTAAAAGATGGTACTGTCGACCCCTCCAAAAGCTTCAGAATTTCACCAGATAGAAAAGTCTCGGGCTATTGTCAAACGGAACTTTAAAATGGATCATTCAGTTGCTGAAAACGTCGACGAATTAAAAAAAGATGGCTTAAGGCAAGTCGTGCCGTTACAATTTAAGAGAATAATTTTTTTACTAGTTGTGGTGGATAAAACTTCTTCTATTTGTTATTAAAAAAAGTTATAAGCAAAAATTCATAAAATCCGTTACGTTAGCAATACAAATAATGAGAGAAAAGGAATTGTTCAGAAAAGTACTAGTTGCCATAATAAGTTCTCGAATTAGATTTTAAATAGTCCGAAAAATTTGAGAAGTTTGGGCTTATTCGGACTTGTCCACAGATAAATTGATTTCTGAACAATTACTTATAGTAGCAGTAAAGTACACAGAAAATATTATAATTTATAGATTTTAAATATGTGTGTGCATTAGTGCGTCCGTTGTTAACCAAGTTGATTTTTTTGCAAAAGCTTCTTACTCAGTGTTTTTCGAAGTTTGCAACGAATTTTGTAGGAATCAGAAGAAAATATTGGGGACGCTATGAGTTGTATATCAGCAAAGTCGTTTTAGCCTTAACCGTCTCTCTGTCCGTCTGTCTGTACATATATAGCCGAACTACTCCTAGGTGTTTGGTCCTTTCACAGTTCCTTTTTCTCCAGAAACCCTCATTTGTCGGACCGACCACAGATTACTTTACCATATAGCTATCGCAGGAACTAAGTGATCGGAAGAAAGTGCTTTTATAAAAAAATTTTCCTTTTTACAGTGCTGAACTTGAACTGTAGGAGTTAAGTGTTATTACTGAAAACTTTTTCATTTGACGCTATATCTTCATGAACTTTTGGCACAAATTATTCGGCTAGATAACTCCACAATCGCCGCAAAATTTTTTTTACATTATACTACCACAGCGTGTAGCTGCCATACAAGTTGATTGTACAAAATAAATTGCTTGTATGAAAACTTTGTTAATTTATCTAGTTATCTGCATGAAAGCAGGCATGAAATATGGTAGAAAGTAACTGCATAATGTTCGAAGAAAATGTATTGGTCGGATAACTACGCATATAGCTGAAATACAAACTCGCCAATGAAACTCAAAACCTTGTATGGAAAACTTCTTTATTTGAAAAAAATATCTTCGCGAAATTCGGCGTGGTGTTTTGCTAAAAACAACATTACGATTTCAGAAGAAATTGTTCAGATCGAACTGCCAGATCTTATAGCTCTTAGACAAACTGCCTGATCATATTCCGGTTCTTGGAAGAAAATTTGCATCATGAATGGTATTTTAGCTTCGGCCCAGCGTATTTATCTTTTTTTTCTTGCTTTGAGTTAAAATCGTACTTAATCAGAAACTTTGTTTGCAAATAGGGATCACATCGCTTCGCTAGCACAAAGCAATATATTGAACT
Organism: Bactrocera neohumeralis; assembly: GCF_024586455.1. Taxonomy (NCBI): domain Eukaryota; kingdom Metazoa; phylum Arthropoda; class Insecta; order Diptera; family Tephritidae; genus Bactrocera; species Bactrocera neohumeralis. The sequence continues at coordinate 69,220,092 of NC_065920.1, read as the reverse complement.
TTATTAATATTTTATTTATATGGCGGGGCTAGGTGAGTTTTTGTGATTTAGGAGAGAACATAGTAGACCTAAGGTCGCGATGCATTCGTCATCTATCTAGCTAATCTAAAACTTACAACTACCAAAACAAACTATAATCATCTACAATACTATGCGCTCTATAAAATGGTTAGTTCATAAAGTGCACCATGTCGTATAAGCAACGTAGACTTTATATTACGCTTGCTTATTTAAAATTTTAAGCGGCTGTTCAGCAGTGATTAGTCTCCATAAATATGCAGAATGTTTAACCTTTCTATAGCTAATATGAGAATAAGATATATATAATCATTATCCGGGAGCAATAAATATAATATATGTTTCCTGAATGACGTGGAGCTTGTTGGTTGCGAAGTATAATACTACGTTACTGTCCGCGTGGATGATGCCAGCTTGTTTTAAGGTCGTCTAAAACCAATAACCCCAAACCAGCGACAATATTGAAACATTTTTGTTTAGAAGATTATAATAATATGCATGAAACAATTATTTTTCGCTTGATTCTCAGTCCAAATAAACAAAAATCCAATAAATTCTTGTCCCATAATTCCGAAGATGTGCTCTTGTGCAAACCATGTAGCAAGCGCACACATTTAGTTATATACAGTTTTAAAAGCATTTCGCAACTTTTGCATCTTGTATTTTGTATTTCATTTCCTCTTCATTTTCAAATCCCAGCTGCGTTGTTCGGGAAAAAAGCAGCAACACAACAACTTCGACTACATTTGCGGTTAAGTGCATGAACTGCACAACTTTTCTTTCAACTTTTATAAATATTTTTTTCGTTTTACTGCTTCTTGCGCTACATATGCACACACACCCAGCTGCATTTACGTATGTACGTGCACGCAGGCGGTTGCAAGTGTTTAAATGCACTTAATCCCGAACGCCAACACAATGGCGATAATGTGCGTTGCACAAGCAACCGCCCACTGACCACCACCCACTTTGTGGCAGGCAACATCAGTGCTGTCTTTTGAAAGCGCACAACACAGCCTGCCACCTAGTTGCAGCCATCCTATAGACTTTGCGCATTCCTATTGTTCTGGCCGATGAGCACATTGTCTGCGCTGCCGCATTCAATTCGCCGCGAAAACAAAAGGCGTGTTAATTTTTTATAACCACAAGAGAATGTAGCACACTTTTTGTTTATCTCGACTTTGCTTTTTTCTCGTGCCTTTTTTTCTCTGGCACAGCGCGTTGGCGTGCGGGCTAACAGTGATGATTGACTCAGTCTGCCGTTGGCGCCTCGCTGCGCGCTTCAATTCAATTGTTGTGGCCGTAGTTGTTGCTGTTGTTGGGGCCAGTGCGGCTGCTGGTGCTGTTGGGGCTGCGGCTATGTGCTGCTCTCAACTCGCCTGCTTTTGTGGTCTTGGCTTGGAATTGCATTGAGTTGATGCGGTTATCGGTTGCACACACATACACAGAAAAACATATGTGTGTGTGCTATGAACAACTGAAAGCGCTCGTGTGTGTTTGTGCGGTCGCACGCCCCCAAATGCGTACAAGAATTTTAATTTCTCAAGTGAGGGCAGCTACTGTTGTGCAGCTTTCTTTTTGTAGCCTCTCTGTCTTTTCTTTTTCCTACAATTTTCCGCTTATATTGGCGATTGTTCTGCTGTGGCGCTTGTGGTTGATGTAACGCCGCTAATTGCGCGCCAATGCGGTTTTTAATCGACGGGTTTTCAGTCACTTGTAAGATAGAGTTGCGGTAGAAAATATTGTAAATATATACTTTTATATATATTTGTTAACTTATTTGAAGCAACCAAGCAAGACATTTTATATTTATATCAAAATGTTGGATAAAATAATTGCTGAAAAGAATTATTTGTCAAAATTATTTGATTAACAAAATATTTAGAAGCAAACGATAAAATCTTGGTCGAAAAATGGTTGGTTTATAATAAATTTCTTCAAATCTTTAATTTTACATTTTTGAAATATAATTTTTTTATATAGGCAATTCCAGAGTGAAAATCTACGTAAACAGCCAAGCAGCAATCAACGCAATAACCTTGTATCGCATATCGACCAGTAGTGTCTTGAGAAACAGGGCAGCAGCGGGAAGTGTTACTAAAAGCAAGCAATTTGACTTCAACTGTGTGCCAGGCCACAAAAGTATGAAATAGTGGAAAAAAATTGTGTACGGTTAACACCCGAAAACATGAACAATATTCAGATATCCATGCATTGTCTATTCGACGATATCGATAGAAGCGTGGTAAAGAATATCAAAACCCGATGGAACGAGCTACCTGGGTGCAAAACTGAAAAAGTAATGTGCAAAATGGTAGATCGAAAGTACACAAAGGTGTAAAAGATTGCAGAAAATGTTTAGAGCAGGTCACCAAGAAAGCAATGGAGCGCATCGCTAAAAACCAAACCTGGTCTGTGCGTGGCTTATTGGCCTATCAGGTTAACCTAACATATCCTAAATAACAATGTTTTAAATATTCTTTCACGTAAAACCTAAACAGTTCAGAGTCAGCAGGAAAGCATGAAATCTTTATGTCGGGAATATTATGATTAAAATGCAAACTGACTGCATTGACTTGTTGGATTACAAAATTATGCATGAGAACATGTTTCAACACAATCTTGTGAAGATAACTCACACTCTGACTGACATATTTGGTAAAGTATGTCCGAATATCGAAAATCATTTTACTTGGTATATGGAAGCTGGGTTTGGGTTAATACATAGATCGATATCACACATTTTCCGCATTAAACTATATTATATCCAATAATATTCTATTACGTGTACGCTTGCCAACAACGGAAATTTTATATTCTTATACCGGCTCCCATGCACCTGAAAGTAGTTTTCATCCTAGAAAAATATAGAATGAATTTTATTAAGAAACCCTGCAGTTAGTTAATTCATCTTAGGTATGAAAACAGTAAAGGGTCTCTTGTTAAATATCATCGGTGCGAAAATGACCTTCGAACATATTGACCGATATGCGTTTAAAAATTTACCCGGTAATTCAAAAATCTTTATATTAGGTAAAGTTTATAGAAATGTATTGATCCAATTCTACCCAAATTGGACAACCAGTCCCACTATTATCAGCAAAATATTTTCATCTACTGGGCCAATCAAAATGTTTATTTAAAATTCCATAGAAATTTTGTCACAATTAATAATTCATCACAAAAATCAGCGGTAAAAAGTCATCATTGAACTAGGGAAATCACATATTCGATATATTTATATATATAACAATCGATTAATATATTTTGAACGAACATTTGAGATATGAAATGTGCCTACGGTTTGTTTAAAAGTGACTGGCGACCAAAGTTTTGTACCGATGCAATATTCGAAGGACGATTATTTGACCAAAAATCACATTTTAACCATTACCCACTCCCCGTATTCACCTGATATGGCACCGTGTGACTTCTTCCTTTTCGGAAAAATGCATTTGCCCATAAAAGGAAGAGCGCCTGAAAATGTAAGGACTCTGATCTGTTATTGCACCGGCGGAGTGCTGCTCTTATGCGCGCCAACGAGCTAAAACATCGATCGACATGCTTTTCGGACCGTGCGAAAAGGTGTATTGAAACAGAAGGAGACTATTTTGAATAAAATAAATTGATTTGCTGAAACCATTTGTTCTGTTATTTTTTTAAAGTCCTGTTTACTTTGGAACATACCTTGTATTTTGGGTTAAGGAATGTAATGATCCAAAATCGCCCCAATTCAGATAGCTAGGCGCTCTATCATTAGCAAAACATTCGTCAACCTTAATATATAATATTTATCTACAATTTCCTGGTACATTTTTGTCACAATTGGTGTATGTAAAACTCACAAATTTAATGTTTTAGAAGATGTATACATTAAAGCTTTTAGCAGGTAGCAGAAAGCTTCCAAAGGGATTTGTACTTTGTAAGTTTGCGTATTATAGGTTGAAGGATTTTTAAATACTTGTAAGCCCTTTTTTCTCAATAGTGACTATCAGCGCCAGAATGTTCAGTCTTTTCTTGAGAGTCCATGTCAAATGGATAAACCAATAACTTATGTCAAACTGAAATAAGTACTAGCAGAAGTGTCGAAGTTCAAAAAATCCTAATAGCCTGGCCTTGATAATATTGAGGCATGAGCAATAAAACAATTGTGAAATAAATCTCGGCTATTTCTTAGTTTCATTATTTAATTTTAGCTTAAGTTACTTTCAATTCAATGAAAATGTGCCGAAATTATTATGACTCCGAAGCCAAACAAGCCCAATATCGAAATATTCTCTTACAGACCAAGTTTGCTGACAATATTCTTCAAAATAATAAGAAACTTTTTCCGTGTTTTATTGACAGTTCTGGAACCCATCTCATATATTTGGATTATGGAACCCTTAAACAGTGCCACAAAATTGTTAAAACTATACTAAAATATCTGGAAGAGAAACAATACTGTTCCGCAGTTTTCTTATATCTTACTGTATTAGTTTTAAGTGATATATAGCCCATTGACAACCGTTAGGTGACTAAAACTATTATACTCAGTAGAAAGAATATAAAAATATTAATAGAAATACCGTTTAAAGAAAACCGTTATAAATGAAATACTATTACAAAAATATTTATTTAAAAATGAAATAAAAATTAAAAGTAAACAATTTTTTCTGAAAACATAATTTTTTTTTACTTCTTTTAAACACTTATCCTTGATTTGGTTATTGGCGAAACTCAGCAACTAAATGTTTCTAGCTTTTCTGGGTTTCAGTCATTTTTACTGTTTATTTGCCTTTTCCAAATAGGTTTCGATAACGGCTGTCAACTGGTCAAACATATTTACTCTTAACAAACAACCTAATTTAGTTGAACATGTTAGCCAATTTGGCAGTTGAAAAGCAAATAAATAAACACGCCGGAAAAGAGAACCTTTTTATGACTCAAATTTGTTTTTGCTGTGCTTATTAAATAACTTACTGCGTAAAAACAATACATAAATATGTATATGTGTGTGTGGGTTTGATGCTTGTGACGTTGCTTCGTTACATTTCAGGGAAAAATTTTGTGAAAGGAGCACGCAAATAAAAAAATTGTCCGAAACCACTACATGAAAGCCTAATCATAAGTTTACAGTCACAGCAATAAATATGAGGCAACCCTTTTCTCTAGCAAGTGGAGGCTGGGTTGGGTTACAAACAAGTGAGCAAAAAGCAGTTTTAGTCAAGAAAAAGTTGCGTTTAACAGCAAGAAGTGTAGCAATTGTGAAGTAGAAAAAAAGGCAAAATATGAGAGCTGTTTGAAAAGGGTTTATGTTTTTTCTTCAGCAAAGCGCCACAGGCATCATTTAGTGCGCAGCAAATTGACCAATTTTTCCAAATGAGATATTTTACTCAAATATGCTAAATTTGAGGGCAACTTTTTGCTGCGCTACAAGTAGATGCTTAAAGAGCCCACACACCCACACATTTTTATATAAGTGCACAGAGAGTATACATACACATAACCCATTTTCACTATATACCATCAGCTTACTTTTTTCTTATGCACCCCCACCCTCCCGACTCACTTTGCATTTCAAATTTTAAATGTAAATACAGCGAAATTATGGGGCCACCTTCAATGGCGAGCGGGCATAGCTTATGTTGCAAGCTGCTGGCTGTCAACATGTACCCACTGGCTTAGCAATCTTGAAGGGAAAGTTCTTTTGCACTTCGCTTTTTTAAAGCCAAGCAAAAACACAGTGCCAGCGTACGCACAAATTGTGTTACTTATTTACTTTCTGGCAAATTGGCGAGCATTTAAAAAAGGTACACATGCCTTATTGTAGTGTAAAGCCCACTCAAGCATTTGTGAAAGCCAGCGTAGCCCCATTGGTTACATAAGCAAATAATGCGTATGATTCCAGCTTTAAAAGTGTGCAATTATCGATGTGTGTTTTAAGTTTTGTGCTTTTGAGACTTTAATACTTCCTTTCTTTTATGCTTTTGAAATGCAGCGTGGCTTTAGAAGAGCTTTTCTTAAAATATGGTTTCAGAAATCTTTTCAACCAGAGAGCTCAAATAAAGCAAGTGAAAGCTCATGTGAAAGCTCAAGTAAAATCTTAAGTAAAATCTTTAATAAAAGCTCAACTGAAAGTTTAAGTTCATCTCGTATAAATACCGTCAAATTGCACTATCTGAGGCTTTCAAAATGTGGTTTAGGTTTAGTTCCTCTGAGATAATCATTTTCCTTCTTTTAAGTTTCAGAATACATAGAGGTTTTACCTTCTCAAACTGAGAGCTGAATTGAAACAAGTCAAAGTTCAAGTAAAATCTTAAACGCAAGCTTTAGTGAAAAGTCAAGTGAAAGCTCTAAAGCGAAAGCTATAGTGAAAGCTCAAATGAAAGCTAAATTAAAATCTAAAGCTTTAGTGAAAGATCAAATGAAAGCTCGAGTGGAAGCTCAGGCTAAATTTCCAGCAAAAATTCATGTAAAATCCCAAAAAGAGGAGCAAGTGAAAGTTCTTATACAAGGTTTTGCAAAAGCTTAAGTGAAAGTGTCACACGAAGTCGTTGAAAAAACGAAAAATGAACTTGATACTATACAAATAATGTTGAATTACACTATTTGAGCTATTTGAGGACAAAGACTACCGGCTGACTAGAAAACTAATGTATCTTAACAACTTAAAGTACATTTGAAAACTTAATTGAAATCTCATTTAAAAGCCCAAGTGTAAGGTCACATGAAAACTTAAATAAAAAGTCTAGTAAAATCCCAGACTAAAACTTGCGTGAAAGCTTAAGTGAAATTTTTAGCCGCTTTTGTAGATAAATCCATAAATGAACTCAAAAAACTACGTATTTTTAAATTACACTATTTGAGGCTAAGGACTACCTGCAGACTTGAAAAATAAAGTAACTAAATAACTTAAAGCACATTTGAAAGCTTAAGTGTAAGCTCATTTAAATCTCAAGTGAAAGTGACATGAAAACGTAAATGAAGGGAAATCTTAAGTGAAAGCTCGTATTAAAACATTGTGAAAGCTTAAGCCCTTTTTGTTCAGAAATTGATATTATATATAAACTCAAGCTTATATAAGTACTTTTAAATTACACTATTGAGCCTTAAAAAGTAATTTAAAGTAAGTAAAGAATTTGAACAGAATAAGGTAATCAAACAAGATCAAAAGGAAGTTAGAGAGACTCCGTTATGAAATACAGTGAATCTAAAAGCTAACCAATTGTCAAAGGATTTGTACTATTGGTTAAGAATGAAAATCAGTAAAGTTACTACAGTTTTCCGCTGAATTGACTTTTACTCTGTTCTACACTCTCTCTACCTCCCAAGATAAAGAGAGAAATCTCTGCAGTTCTCTTGGTCCTTATATCAACGTTTTCGAATCGCTTTTTGATTATCATTTTCAAAAAGCATAGGCCTTTCCTTAGTATGTTGTCTTTCTATTTCTCGCTGTTACTCTCTCCCTTTTCACGTTTCTCTATTTCTTTCCATGTATCTCTTTTTTTCATTATTTATCTTTCCACGGTTTCATCTTGTTTTCTCTCTGCCGCTTTGGCGTCTTGTTTTTTCTTATCTTAAAACTATAAGTTTTTGGAAAAAGAACGTGTTAGTGCCTCTACATCTCCTTTAAATTGAAAAGTTACCAGATTTGAAAAAAATGCCCGCGTTATACTTAAATCAGAATTTCCTCTTAAAAATATGATGTTGATTCTCACAAAATCTCATTTAAGAGAAGGAAGAGTAGGGTTTCTTCAGTAGTTTAATACAGATAACTCTATAGAAAGCACGAAGCACTTCACGAAGTCTCCCAAAATATACCCTATATGCTTTAGTGTATTGACACACACGCAAAGAAGCCTTTGAATAGGTTGCGAAATCTTAAATAACATGCTATTTTGCATTTTCAACACGAGAGCCTTGCAAATAATCCTTTTTACGCAAAATAAAGGTGTGAGAAAGAAGCCAGTTACATACGCATTTATTTTGTAGTTACGAAAGTGTGTTGTTGAAGCCACTAAATATTGCGTCGACAGCAATGCTGACATCTTTGCCTGTGATATTTTCATATTTTCTTTTCAACACTTTCGTTTGCTTGTTTACACTGCTAATACAATTCGCCCACTGCTTTTCATTAAAGCAAAATAAATTCGGTTTGCTTTCTGTGCGCACACACACCCACGAACACACTTACCGGCGAATGGCTTTTTTGTATGGAAACAGCGTGTTCTACATGCTTGCCAATACATAACACAATTTCTTTTTACTTTTGTGCGTTGTTGCTGTTTCCACCGAAGCTGTTTTTGTCGCCTTCATTTCGCGGCGAAGGACATGGGTATCAAACATTTGATTGCGCGACACAGAATCTATGCTGAGCATGTTTCTTTTTTTACAAATATTATATAAATATACATATATCTTGTTGTTGTTGTTGGTGGGCGTAATAATCTTTTCGTAAAATTCAATAACTGTTCATGATTGCATATGTTTGCGCTTGTTTGTTTTCCTAGTTATTTACACACACTTTGTGTGTTTCTTCAAGTCAAGGAGGCGAGAAAGGCTGTTTGGCGTTTGAAAGGATGCAGATGTATAAGTCGTAATCGGAAAGGCGAAGACAAGCGAGGAAATTCAAAATTATGCAAAATATTGCAAATATTTTAAAATAAAAAAGTATACCTATGGACATATTATTGGACACACATAAGAAATTTACACAGTTTGTAGTAATATTTAAAAATAATAATAAGTATTAATAATTTTGCCAAATATTGGCAATATTTGTATATTAAAAAATATACCTATGGGTAAATTATTGGAAGCACATAAAGAAATTTAATGGACACATTGGGTATCTAAACACTTTGGTAATATGGCAAAAAACTATGCAAAAAATTAAATTGGATAAATTATTAGAAACACAGAAACACATTTACAAAGATCGTTTTGTCTTTCAAAAATTAGTTTTCAAACCCTATGCTAATTATGAGAAATAAAAATAAGTTTAAAGAAATACACATACGTGCAAATTATTAGGAACACCGCAGAAGTTTTCAGAGTTTATACTAAAATGTCAATACTTATTAATATTCTAGTACATGCAATTTATTGGCAATAAAAAGGAATTAAGAAATAAATACACCTACGTGAAGATTTCTAGAAACTCAATATTTGATGTAAAATTTTAAAAGTTTGCCACCCCTCTTTTAAACTTTTACACATGCGATTATTAATTTGAATTTCAAATTATGAAAAATGTTGGAAATATTTTACATTAAAAATATTGCACTTATGCCCAAATTATTGGAAACACATATGAACTTAATACAGCTAAAAATTAATATTCAAATACTCTGCCATATATTAGCAAAAAAAACTGGTACAGATAACGTCAAATTAATATGGTCACCTAAGAAATTTTTGGACTTTTTATTTTAGTATTAACATTCTAAGTACATATAGGCAAAGAACTGTCAATAAAAAAAATTAAAAATAAAAGAAAAATTGCCAACAAATTATTAGAAACACCTAAGGAATTGTGAAGCTTTTATTAAAATATTTATATTAACATTCAAATTACAAATAACAATAAAATTAATTACAAAATATGTACAGTTACCAGCGAATTACTAGATACACGTAAATAGTTTGAAGCAGAATTATTTTAAATTTTTTTTAGTTTGTGCTTTTTTAATTCTTACAAACGTACTTATTAGTTTGAACGAAACTGCAAAAATAGAAAAATATTTCGTTATACATTTTATACATTTTTTCATAAATATTTCTCAAAATAAACCACATAACCTTCATGATTTCAAAGCACTTATGCGCTTTTAATTTTGACAAAGTTGTACAGCTTGTGTAATATATTGGCGTAACTGTTATTTGTATTGAAGCTGTACATACTTAATTTTTAAACATATCCATTAATATGTCAAAAACTGTACATTTTTTTAAGTGTACCTATTTTTTCGCCAACCGCTTTAGACAATTGCAAATTATTAGAAATACACTTGAAATTTGGAGTAACATTTTAAGGTTTTTCTCTCATCTCTTAATTTCTGTATACGAATTTAATATTTTGAACAAAACTGTGAATAAATGGACCATTTAAAATATATTTTGAATACCCAACAGTTATATTTATCAACTTCAATAGCGTGACTAATATTTTGAACGAAACGGTATAAAAGTCAGGATATGTTTTAAAAATATTTTAGGTCTAGTCTCTATGTGTGCACCTTATATTTTGAACAAAACTGTAAAAGTTACATTTTTTATCAGAATCGTCAAATATTTTTCTTGCTCAATAAATATAATTTGTGACTTCAAATCTATTCTGCTTTTTTCTTACCCAAAAATATTCAAAAATTTAAAAAATTAATGCAATTTTAATAGTTCATTCATAATATTTTGAATAAAACTCTCAAGACTTCGCAATATATTTTCGCCTGTGTACTTTTTTTCAAAATGTACAAATTTCATTGTACGGATATACCCATTAATTTGTCAGACACTGTTTTGTATTATTTTTTATTTCACATGCGCACTTATTATTATGCCCACTGCTGTGTAAACTTAATTTTTCCCGCCACCCACATAGATTTGCTTAATGTCCTGTTTGCTTGCTAAATTATGCACGCGTCCGCATTAAAGGCTTTCGTTTTTTATATGTCATCCTTTTTCGAATTCATCTTTCGTTCATATTTTTTTTCCTTTTCTTCTTCGTTTAGTGCTTTTACAGCAAACGAATCACATAATTGAAATTATGGAAAGGCCACATTTTTGTTTGCATAATTCTTTTTCATTTGCCGGCTTTTATTGCTTTGAATATGTTAGAATAAATAAATGAGATTATCTTACATATGCAAGAATAAATGCGCTTACAAGCAAATGGAGAATATGTTGAGATGAAGAAAGCGAAATTTTAAGCCAACATTAAGTAAATATTAGTTTCTATAACAAAATTGTAACAAAATATTTTTCGAATTGTGCATAATATATAATTTATTGGAGTAAAGTAGTAGAGCAGAGATATTAATACAACCTGTTAACATTTTGTTAGAAAAAATGTTTAAAAGTTTCCCTGCAACACATTTATTTAACATTTTCTCCCTTAACAATTAGTTCTAAGCGCCGTTTCTCAAATGTTAAAAAAGTGATCATAATAAAAGGAAATTAGAATTTATTAAAACTATTTTTGCATAAATAGTAAGCTTATGGTATTCTTCAGTCATTTTTGCATTTTGGTATCAGAAATTGCTTAAGTTGCTTTACTAAGATTGGGTTCTATGATTTATCCTCACTTAGACTTCTACAAACAGGCTTTCCTTGCCAACTTTCTGCTTAACATTTTCTACAAAAGGTATCCGAAAAGATTAATGATCTTCCGCAGAGATACCTATAAATTTATGATAAGTTAGAACTTATACAATTAGGAAAAGGTCAACCTTATTATGGGGAAAGGGTTGACTAAATATCTTTCGTTCCAATTTGAATCTTGCAATTAATCAAATACTATTGTTAGCAAAACAGCTTTCTATTATTAGAAAGTTCATGTACCCTTGTTCCGTGTATACTTACAAGATAAAGTAACATAAAGTATTATATTAGATATGATATCGCAACACATTTAAAGGGTTCGAAGTTCCCTACTTTTTTTAAGAAAAAACACGAGAAATTCAAATTTAATGAGGAATTTTATTACCATTCTTTAGCATTTATTTTTTGAAGATTATCTTTTTCAAATGTTGGCCGCGGTTACGTCTCAAATGGTCCAAACATTAAGTCCTACTTCCGATGACTCGTTCAAACATTTTATCTCATCATTTAACAAATTTTAGCACAAAAACGTCAGATCTTCTTGGAACTCATAATATAGGGCGTAAAGACCACTGGAATTATTTTATTAATTTTTCACACTTATCTCCTATTATCTAATATCTATTATCTGTGATCTATAATCTTTATCATCTCAAATAAAATGCTCATATATACATATATATCTTTAAAAATTATTATCTGTATTTTGCCACCTCTTATTTGCAATTTTCTATCTGAACCATTTGTCATCAATTCCCTATTGTTCAATACCTCTCGCGTACGTACATATATGTCAATTTACTTTCAAAAAGTGGCATCTGTATTTTGCCTTTTATCATTTCTACCTTCTACTGTCTATACTATATCACTTACTATCTCTATATAATTTGCTTTCAACCTCTTATTTACCAACAATGATAACTATCGATACCCCCATCTCCAAATTAGAGAAATTTTGCACATGTCCTTTCTTCCCCAAGAAAGTGCTAATTTGTGGGACCAAATATGTAGCTGCCTTACAAGCTGTCCGGCCAGCATAAAGTTTCTGTATCGAAAACATTGTCAATTGACAAGTTATCTTCATCAATTTTGACGCGGAATATTGCTCAAGACAAAGCTACGATTACAGATCGGTCCACTATGACAAATAGTTGTCATACAAACTGATCGAACGGGGTAAACACCATTACCAGAATTCATTTTTTATATCAAACAACATAACAATTAGCGTTATCTTGCCATTGTATGCAAACCGTTCCCCGGGTACTTTTTTAAATTTATTTATACAAAAAATAAAAGTTACATTTGAATTTAAACCGCGCCCGTCGAAGGATTTGGAGAATTATTTTTTTTTTAGGTTGGTAGTACTGTCAGTCACATTTATGTCAAATTTCATGTCAAAATATTCACACGTATCGTTTTGTGAGCTGCTAAAAGTGAGTTTTTAGATTTTTGCGATGTCGAAATTTGTTGAGCAAAGAATTTGCATTAAATTTTGTTTACGGAATTAATTTTCTGCTGCGGATACGTTGAGGATGGTGCAGAAAGCCTTTGGTGATGAGGCTATGTCTAAAAAAAATGTTTACAAGTGGTATAGTGAGTTCCAAGCCGGCCGTGAACGTGTCGAAGACGAAGAGCGTCCAGGGCGACCATCAACCTCAACCGACGAAGCTCACGTTCAACAAATAAAAGATTTGGTGTTGACAAACCGTCGATTAACATTTAGAGACCTTGCTGATGAAGTTGGCATATCGAAAGGCTCAGCCAATACCATTTTGAAGAATGTTTTGGGCCTCAAGCGCGTCAAATCTCGACTGGTACCGAAAACATTGAATTTTTTGGAAAAAAGGCGTCGCGTTGAAGTGTGTGAAACGATGATTTCCGACTACCAGGGTGTCATGAAATGCATTATAACTGACGACGAGACTTGGATCTATGCTTACGACCCCGAAACAACCGATCAATTGAGCGAATATCGTGCCAAAAGAGAGCCGAGACCAAAAAAATCGCGCCAAAGTGGCTCAAAAATCAAGGTCATGTTGACTGTTTTCTTCAATTATCGTGGTGTTGTGCATTATGAATTCCTTCCAACCGGTCAAACAGTAAACAAGGAATATTATTTGAACGTTATGCGTCGTTTGCGTGATGCTATCCGCCTAAAAAGGCCGGAATTGTGGAAAGACAATTCTTGGTTTTTACACCACGATAATGCACCATCCCACACTGCCCTCGTAACTCGTGATCATTTCGCCAAAAACTCAACCCATATCGTTCCGCAACCACCGTATTCACCTGATCTGACGCCGTGCGACTTCTCGCTGTTCACCAAGCTCAAAAGACCGATCCGGGGACACCGCTTTTATACGATAGATGAGATTCAAGCCGCAGCGAAGACGGAACTGAAGGCCATCCCGGAAAGTGACTACAACCAGTGTTTCGAAGATTGGAAAATCCGTTGGCATAAGTGAATTGCATCGGGAGGGGATTACTTTGAAGGGGATGAAATTGATTTGAAAGAATAAATAAGGAATTTTCAAAATAAATACAATGTCACCTTATTTTTTGAGTATATCCATTTTAAGTAAATCTGCGAGCAGAATATTGAGCTTTACAAACTTACAGCCATTTTTAAATTTCAAACCAAACTCTACTCTCCCACCAGACATTTTCTCTCCGAATACGAGCGTAATTCATTTACAAAGTGTCCATAATTCCACTAGACATTCTGTTATTTTTATTATTTTAATACAAAACTAATGAGTAGAATTATTTAATATTTATGGTTATTATGGACACAAAAGTAAATTACTACAAATCAACAAGAAAATCAAATAGCCGTCATTATTCGATGAGCGTAACAACACAAGGCGTCAGGGTTGTAATCAGTTCGACGTTGACGTTGCAGCAAAGCAAAAACTAACGACACAAAACACCTACAAATAGATCTTAGTGCAGACAGTAGTACTTTGTAGTTGTTTGTAGTTGTTGTACAGAATTAAGTGGGAGACACCTTCGTAGTAAGAGTTCGAATCAAGCGAACGCGCGTCAATTGAAAGGGTTTCACTTTGGGTATAGTATTTTTGGTGCGTGTGTGTTTGGGTGTGTGTGTCTATTTATATATACAGTAAAGACGTCTTTACAAGCATTGTTACTGACGTGTTAATTTCTAGCGTTACGTCAACTGTAGTAAACCAGAAACGTCATTATATATAGCGTTGTAATTACCACGCCAATATTGACTGCTCTACTATTTATAACTTTGTTGTTATTTATAAACCATAATTTTTTTTATTTCAATTATTTTGTGGTTCTCGAATCACCTTTAAATACACATTTGATTGGCTTGTTTATATTCGGGGACGTACGTGTTAAATTTATACGCTTAATTAAGCCGGACATAAATGCTTAAACACAACAATATTTGTATGGTTGTGTGTATATAATTATATACATATGTATTGCTTTTTTATAGCTCAATCAATTGGCTGGCTATTGAAAAAATTGTGGTCGCACCAAAGCAAAGCAATTTATTTGCGAATAAACGATTGGAAATTAAATCATTTATGCGCACTTTAAATGCATTTATTGCTTTGATTTGCTGGCAAAATGTTAAATACCCACAAAAATTTATTACAAATGCGCTGAAATATTTTTATTTTTAATTTTTTATGATTATTAATAAGAATGTGAGTTGAAAAAATTAACAAAAATTTATTTCTTAAAGCAAAAAGAAAACTATTGCATAAATTAAAAGAATTCATTATTAAATTGCAGCACATTAAAAAACTGAAAATAATATGGCATACCTTTAGGAGCGCATATTGGAAAAAATTTCACAAAATTTAATATTTTAAGCAATAATAAATCTTGCATAAATTGAAAGAATTCAATTAAAATTTTATTATATTAACAAAATTATTATGGCTTAACAAACCGAAAAACAAAGCATACCTTTAGGAGCGTATATTGAGAAAATGCCTAAAATTTAATATACATATTATATATATACATATATGAATACATATTTCTCACAAAAACGGAAAAATTGCGCAAAATTTAATATTTCAAACCGAAATAAATTTTGCATAAATTAGAATAAGGCAATATTAAATTCTATGAAATTAAAAAATTTTAAACAAAACATACATTTAGGCGCCAAAATTGAAAAAAACGCCAAACAAATACATATATGTATAAATATTCAATATTTAACAAGCTTTAAGTTATTTGCTGGAATTTAATTAATCGTAAATTTCTCTAGATAAAAACGTGCATAAAATTGGTGACCTAACAAATAGACTGATTGGCGTGCGCAGGCATTCAGTAAGGTCAAATAGAACACATATTTAATAAAAAAATTATAAATTTATGCATATAGAATAGTTCGTATCATTTATAACACAGTTCACTCAGTAAAAAAGTTTAAGAACTAATTTAAAGAAATATTGGATAGTCGAAAAAATCTTTTCGTATTTTGTCAATAGATGTCGTTGCACTCGTATATCTCTGGTGCTACAATCGCAATCATACCATAAGTTGAAGTTTGATTAGAAATACTGGTTAGCAAGGATATAGCTGAGCTTATTAACATATTTTATGCATCAACTTAAAGCATTACGGATAGTGTTTTGGGTATGAAGCATGTCAATGCTTGACTCTTACCAAATGACATGAACTTTTCGCAATACGACGTCGAGTAGAAGTCGCAAAAGAGACGCAGAGTGAAATTAGACTTATCAAAAAAATCATTAATAGTGAGAATATGTTATTTTGCAACCATGACGTCAAAATTGTTCAACAATCTAGCGAATGGTGCTCCAAAAACGATCCGAGGAAAACACTAAAGTTGATAATAAAGATATGGCTGAAAACACCTTTTATTCGTGAGTTGGTGTCTAAATCAATCAGATGATATAATTACAGTTTACGCTCATGCAAATTTCATCTCATAATCTTCTCTCCGGTCTACTTTGATTGTAATTTCGCTGCCAAGTGCAATTCACAATCAGGTGCATTCTATGGAAGTAAGAATTCGGGAACCATGATCGTCATGTATTATCCTAAATTTGGCTTAAATTTTGTGTTATATTACATTGTTCTAAAACTCCTGGATAAGGGTCTTTCTCAATTCAGCTTCATGTTTGTGCCTCCAAATTCAAATGGATTCAGATTTCCTTTCAATTATTATCTGAAATCTTAATTTTCCCATTCGCTTTTAATTTGTGATTCTTCTTGTATTGAGTGGATTTGAGTTTTTTGCGAAAAGAGCCCAAAAATTTACGTATGTACTCTAACAAAATATTCTTTTTTTGGTTTAATGGTCGAGTTTTTTGCATTTAAACCTTTACAAGGGAAATATTTCTATTGCATGGAACCGTAGAAGTCTTTTTTCTTACAGACATATTTAATGAAGTTATTAATTTTTAGTTTACTCATTAACATCTTTTCTTCATGGATGGTCTTTGAAGAATTTTTATACACGTTAGTGCTGATTTTCTGTTCTGTAAATGTTTGTGAAATCATTTGTTCTGCTCTTAGCGGTTTTTCCAACTTTAGTGTATCTATTTTGCCAATTTTTATTACAGTTTACTCTTTCTTTAGTCTCCACTCACCAAATGATCAGCCTACTCCTTTGTCAAAAATTTTAACCAGTATCACAGTTTTGAAGTTGAACACAATACCAGATAAGATGTATATGCATGAAAGTGGTATGAACACTCTAAGTTTATGTAATTTTAGCCAGTTTTTATTCGCTTCACCATTTATCATGGTATGTGGGTAACACGTAATCTAGACATTGTTGGGATTATCGATGAAGTGTCGCTTATATATTAATATGTTAAATCCAGACCATAATCTTACAATAGGTTATCGATGGAGAGAAGCTCATTTTCATTAGAAATAAATCACAACTGTAGTTTTGACAGCTAAAACTTAAACGAGATATTAGTTCATTATATGCAGAGCTTTCAACCTATTGTGTTATTGATACAATGCAAAAAAGTACTATCTTTGTAAACTTATTTTATTATAATGACCAGCTTACAGAAGGTTTTATAAAATGCAAACGATACTAACAGGTTGCACCTAATTACTTAATCTTGTAGAAATTTTCATGTTTTGCACATAGATATCGCGGTTATCTTTGTCACACTAAACTATTATCTACTAAAAGCCTTATTCCCAATACAATACTCCACGCTCCCCTAAAATATCCACATAAATTAGCTCACAAATTTTAAACCATAAACAGTATTTAATGCACAATGGACAATACTCAGGAGTGTAATCACAAACAATTTGGTGCAAGCGTGGCGTATGAAGGATTTTTCCACAAAGCATACCACCGTACATGGCGTATGAGCGATTTAAAGCCATTCAATTTAACAATACCAACAAAAAAGCAAAATGTATTGATTTTCCAAATACAAATTAATATAAAACAATTGATTTGAAATTCAGCAAAAGCTAGCACAAATTATACGGAAATAGTTGCAACTAATTGCTGCAAATTGCACAGCTAATGAGGCAAACAAATTTTTGTGAAATTAGCAAAGCCACCGAAGGGAGTTTTTTATTCAAATAAATTATTTGTGCGTTAGAGAAGTATGTGTATATACGAGTTGAAAGCCAAACTAGTGAAAGTACGATGAAGGCATGTTAAATCGTGAATATATATTACTCATGCAAGAGCAGCATGACGTATGAGCAACATTTTTCAACTAATGCGAATGCCGCAAACACAAAAATATTTCCAATTGGCTGCACTTATCGGTGTTTAGCGCAAATTTATTTATTAGATTAAATGCGCTTAAATGTGAGAGACGGGAAAAAATAAATTTGCAAAGGGTTATTTTCGTATTTATCTTCGTTATTTATTTTTTTGGTACGCAGAGTGTCTGTAAAGCGTAACACACGATTTTTTTATGCAAAAGTAAAAATGTCAACGCATGCTATTAATGTAATTTACTACATGGCTGCACGTTTTTGTGCAGCACTGGGGCAGAATTTGTGTGACAAAACACAAATATGTCGAAAAAAACCCACACACATATGCGAAGGCTCACACATTTATCCGATGTGTTGCAACCCTAAAGCCATAACTCATCCGGTAATCGCATAAACGACACACACACAAACGCATAATACAACATAGCATGGCATAGCATAGACTGACATATCCTTGCATGGCATAACTTGGCATAGTATTAGATAACATAGCATAATTTAACTTAGCACAACATAACACAGCATAACATAGCAACCTAGCATAGAAATAACCGCTCAAAAACTTACTACACGCCATTAACTCTTTTAGGTTATACATATGTGGGAATTGCTCCTATGAAATGCGCTCGAAGACAGCACACCAATAAATATATTTGTGTTGTTGTTGTTGAAAGTGAAGAAGGTCCATTACATTTGGACAACACAATCAAATTTAAATTCATTATATAACTGTATAAAGCCAACCGAAAATTTGTATACGCCACAACTAAATGCGAAAGTATTTGCACCGAAAGGCCGGCTGTCACTTGAGTCGGCAGACACTGGACGGCAAAAGACGGCAGCAGTGGCATGATGAATGACACATAAAAACCCAAAAAAAAGGACAGCAAATGATAATGTAGAAAAAACATATTTCAAAGTGGGCTTATCTTGAAAAAGGTGTGGGTGTATTGAAAACGATTATAGCAAATGTAAATAAAAAGTGGAAATAAAATAAAAATGTATAAAAAGAGTTTGGCAGCCAAAAGCGATTACAGAAATTGATATGCACAAGTAGATGGATGGGTTTATGTACAATATATATGTATATATTACATATGTTTGTATATTGTATATATGAATATATGAACCAAAATAAGGAAAATCAGCATATAGGCGACCACTTTGGAAGCAACATATTTTCGCATACCAACCACAGGAAGTAGATATAAATAAATAAAAATATATGTAACATAGAAGCAAAAAAATTGATAAACCTTTATACGTATGTAACCTTTGTACGAAAATTGCAATGCGTGCATATATTTGTATATATTTTCGTATTCAACAAAAATTACGCAAGCAACATGCAAACTGCTAAATTTTTGTATGGCAGCTATATGATATCGTAAAGGGGTTAACGAGTTTCACATAATCGATTTTTTTATTACTTTATTAAATTCTACAACATCTTCAGAATATTGTTCTAAATTTTAAATTGGATTCGAGTAATAGTTTCGGACATACAGCCGTGAGAACTTGTGCGCTCGAGGCTAGCTAGGCTAAGTGCGCCGTCTTTAAATGCCTTTTTGAAGTCGGTTGACAAGATTTCTCGAGAACTACTCAACCAATCTTTATGAAATATTACAAAGGTCTTTGAGATACAATTCTTAAAGACCTGAATAATTTGACAATTTGAAAAAAAAGCAAGAAAAAACGTTAACTTCGGTTGCACCGAACCTAAATACCCTTCACTGGTGCATTTCTGTTAGTAACAATGTGTTCAGTTTATATGGAAGCTATATGCTATAGTAATCCGTTCTGAACAATTTTTTTGGACATTATATTGTTACCTTAAGCAGTACTCCATGCTAAATTTCGTGAAAATACGACGTCAAATGAGGAAGTTTCCCATGCAAGCATTTGATTCCGATTGTTCAGTTTGTATGGCAGCTATGTGCTATAGTTAACCGATCGGAACAATTTCTTCGGAGATTAAATTGTTGCCTTAGAAAATAATCTCTACCAAATTTCGTGAATATATCTTGTCATTTGTGAAAGTCTTCCATACAAGAACGTGATTCCGTTTGTTCAGTTTGTATGGCAGCTATATGCTATAGTTAACCGATATGAATTTCTTCAGAGATTACATTGTTGCTTTAGAAAATAACCTGTGCCAACTTTTGTGCAAATACATTGTGAAATGTGAAAGTTTTCCATACAAGAACTTGATTTCGATCGTTAAGTTTGTATGGCAGCTATATGTTATAGTGGTGCGATATCGGCAGTTCCGACAAATTAAGTAACGTTTTAATTGAAACAGCCATTTTATTCACTTTAGATGATCCTGTAAAAAGTTTTCCTACCAAAAAGGCGTCGCAATGGCCAAGTTTAAAAAAATTTCTTCCCAAAAATTTTAGAATTTCTTTGTTAAGGTATTCTCGCTTATCATTTATTTATATTCTTTATTTCTAACATTTCCTAGTGGGTCCGATAAACTTCTTGTCAAAATTAAGATACCCTATTCGGAGTAAAAATGTATATATCATTTTTAAGAGCTTGAAACTTTTTTTCGCAAAATCTCATCGGTTCTTGACATATTGGTTCATGACATTTACTTTTTGAAGATATATATTTAAATTTGACCGCGGCTGCGTCTTAGGTGGTCCATTCGGAAAGTCCAATTTTGGGCAACTTTTTCCTTCTGCCCGAATTTCTTCGGAAATGTTCGTGACAAACTTAATATTTCCTGTTCTGGGTTATAATTATCAACTGGAAAAAACTGTTTTTTTTGTAAAAATGTCTGCCACTTTAGATGATCCGTTACGGTAATGGCGATCGCTATCGTTTCCTACCAACGGAACTGGAACTTGGTTCTTTTTCAACAAGATGGCGTCACACAGCTCGCGATTCTATGGCCATTTTAAAATATTTTTTTCCATACATTTTTTAGACTATTTTTTGTTAAGGTATTCTCGCTTTTATTTATATTCTTTATTTGTAACATTTCCGAATGGACCAACCTAAAACCTTCTTGTCAAAATCTTCAAAAAGTAAATGAACCAATCTAACGTTTCAAATAAAGAACCGATGAGATTTTAAAAATGTATAAAAAACATCCGATATATTTACTAAATTCCCACCATTTGAAAAGAGCTGTGACAAAAACATTTTATCTTCATGCAATATTTGTTAGCAAAAACATTTATTAAGAACCTATTTTTTAATTGTACTTAAGTCAATTTAAATCAAATTATTTACGCGATTTTCCGCTGCTGAGCAAATAATATTTTTTTATGGATAATGGAAATGTGTAAAAGATAGAAGGTGCAAGCGCAATAATTCACTGGATTTTGGCTTAACATTTTGATTTCCGCGATATTTGGTTTGATCAACATTAATAACTGAAAAAATAAATAGAGTGTTTGCGGCTTCACAGCTACAAAATTAAGCATTTTGCCACCCAAAAAATTGTTCGATGATGTACGTTTCACTGCTAGCATTTTACTCATAGCGAAAGTGGTATGGATCTTCGCTTTTACAAAAATTTTTCGAATTACTTTAAGTAGCTGAATCTACGGCATTGAAGTCTAGAAAACCATGTACTTCGTGTTTAAGAATATATATATATACTTTTCTTTTGCAACTATCCAATACTTATCATAGCAAAAGACCTGCAGCACAAAAAGTGCTTCCTTTCTTGGTAGTTTAAATATTTTTTTATTATATATTGTAACACCCATAAATTTGACTAACGAGTTATTATTTCTTCAATACGTTGCTCTCTACTTCAATACGTGCAGTTCACTGCAGAGTTAAAGAGGACTCCGCTGATGACATAAAAATGTTTTTGTTTAGTTTTATCTAATTTAAAACTCTACAAAAATACAAAAGAGAGGTGGATGGTAAAGTGGTATATGAATAGCCCCAAAAACGGATAAATAAAAAAAAAATAATGTAGGTACTCCTATTTAGTTTTTTTCATAAAAAATTAAAACATTACTTAAGGCTGAGAACACAGTATAGAATACAACACGAAACTGAAAAGCTATAGTATAAATGGAAATTTAAACAAATAAAGAAATGCCAAGTTTGGGGTATATTTTTGCAACTTGCAAGATTTGAAGCCAGGAAAGAACCTTCAGATACAAAAGGTCTTTTAGTTATTTGAAGTATTTTGCAAGTTTTCTCCTGATTTAATTCGCTCTAAGCTGAAATATGCACTTTTATAAGGAAAACGCGCTCTCTCAATATTATTAAGATAACTCACATATTGGCCGATATATTCTTTATAAAGTTCGGAAGTTTGAAACTCTTTAAAAAAGTCGCCACTTGTGTGTGAGCTTTGCAGTCATTTACGTTTTGACTTAAGTAAGAGTGCATCGAAAAAAAAAGTTCAAGGAAAAATTTGTATTTTCAAATAATTATTGAGAAAGTAAGAATAATAATTAATTCGTGCTGAAAATTTGGAAACTTCATCGCTATTATTTAATTATATTATTTAATTGCACATAAAAAGTTTATAAATTTAAATTTAAAATTTCAGGTACCTGGAGGAGTCGACAGGCTTAAAATTGTGTAACATAAAAGCGTCAGAAGAATGCCAAGTACCACATTTTTTTCAAAGCGGTAAAGTGATATCTGCTTTAGCTTGAGAGTTGATATTGCTGCTAAATTTTGTATTGAAATAACGTAAAACGATCTCTTTTAGAATAAATTGTTATTTTACATGTTCATAAGCACAAAGCATACAACGATAAATGAGTGCTGAATATTACTTTCTCAGTACTGTTATTCTTGTCCTGATTGAGCCAAATTTCGAAAATTATTTCCAATATATATTCGAACACGACAGAAATAACTTAATCACAGTTGCCAAGTATGCACGCTGTGTTTTTCGCAAATTGATATTGCCAAGACTATTTGTGATATTAAGCCTTCTTTCAAATTAGATCTGGATGGGCTGCCTGTACTTATAAAAAATTGTTCTGCCTTATGATACCCTGTCATGCTTCTCTTCAATAAGTCCATGTACTCTTTTTTTTTTAGACTAGAAATTGGCAATCATTAAATGTGGTAGAAAAGATGTAGTCTGCACTTACAGGCCTATTTCTAAACTAAATTTTCTGCTATTTTGGGAAATGTTGAGTGTTCTGTTAAAAATTAATTACTTTTTAATTAGAAAATTATTGTATTTAGGTTTCCACACCGTCTTCTTGCGGTAGATCAAGTTATATTTGCACAATAGACGATGTGTTGTTATTATCGATGGGGTGTCAACCAGTTCTTTCATTTAGGGTAATCTTTGACAATAGATTTTTTTTCATTAATCACATCAACTATATCGCTTCTAAATTGTTCTCTGTGCTTGTCTTTGTCCGTCGAAACGCGCCCAATTTTTCCGACCCCTATATGTACGTTAAAACTATTGTATACATCTTTTGTTCGCTCTATCGTGGAGTATACAGTATTCATTTGGTGACCATATTGCTATTGTCCATTAATAAGATTGAACGCGTTCAAAATTTTTTTCATAAATTTGCCCTCGGCTCCTTAAAGTTTGTTGACCCAATACCATCTTTTATTGCTTTTACATCTTAAATCACTGAAGATCGATGGTCCATTCTCCGGCTTTCATTTGATTTCGATTGAATTATTGGATGAACTGTCCTTATTTAGTAGAAAAAAATTAGTTGCAATACTCCTCAGCGTTGTGTCAGATCTATTTCCCCATTTGATTTTAAAAAGGAGAATACAAAATTTTAGGATTACGCTTCTCTCAAGCGTGCTAAGCGTGAGTTTAACTTGATTTCCGATTTCATTCTTGATTTTTTTCGCTCTAGGGATTCCTTCATTAACACCTTTAATTCGGGTTTTTAGTTGAAGTTATCTATTTCTTTCATTGTAGTTTTATTATTTTAGAATTCTAATTTAAATCTTAATTTTATACTAGTCTGTACGCATTAATGTTCATAGATTTAAATAAATAATTTGCTGGCTTGTAATTATTTAATTCTCTGTTGGATAAAATAAAACGAGCAGAGGTATTTAGTACTATATTTAGATTATGTATATATAAGGAAAGTCGAAAGATTTTTCAAGCTTTTAATAAAATGTTCATGCTTGAAATCAGTAGAAATAAATATCTATTTATCTTATTGAGAACCAACACACGCGATCAGAACACCGATACTGTAGACTAAGTGAAAAATTTAGAAGCGAATTCTTCGCTCGATTCATAAACCAAATACGTTATAAGACTTTCGTCGTGATATTTTTACTCTTAATACATGAAAAGTGAACAACTATAGAGTTTCTTGTAGCCGGTTTAATATAGCTGTCGCAAGAAGTATTTGGAAAATGATTTTTGAAAGCAAAGCGCTAGCTGGACCACAAATTCGAGTGAACTCTCTCGCTCTCTCTCTCTTTATATTTCAAAGTGCTTACTATGTAGCAGGTAGTGGCGACTATGAGGCTGGAAACTATTGCATAGCCGAAAGTAGCTATACAAATGTGCCACATTCATTGTATTAAATTTGCCTACACAAATAAAGGTATATTCAGCCTAACGCCGACTATTCAATTGTCATGCCAAAAATAACTGTGCATTGTGGTGGGCAACAATATGCAACAATGTAATCCAATTAAAGCCAAATAATTGTAGATTGGTCGAATTACGAAAATTAAAGGATAAAACAAATAAAGAGACGCATAACAATTGTTTCCAAGGGAGTTAGTGGTAATACAAATGGCAAGCGTACTACACAAATGGCACAACATACTCACACACCGACACACAAGTGGCATGCGGCATGAGTGTGGCTGTAGCACATATAAATTCTCCGGCAACTACATTAATGCATTAAAGTTTAACCGCAAAGAGAGGTGAGTTAGGTGGACTAGTGGTGGAATAGAGGTAGAAATTGTTTGGAAAGGAGGCGAAAAGTGCGGGCAGGTGAATACATGTAAGTGTGTGTGTATGAGTGAACACATGTAAGTAGACACCTATTAGTGGCACCATTGGCAACGGTGTTTTGTGGCAAAGTGCTGTCGAATTTATGGGTTAGCAAGGTTTTGCGTACGCTTAGTGTTGTTGCTAGCAGGCATTGTTGTTGTTTTTTGTATGCCGGCAGCGCGAAAGCGTAAAATGTGCATTTACATTACGCTTGTTTTGCCACTCGCATATAAAAATGTATGCGTGTGTGTGTATGTCACACAAGAGTTATTGCAATAGCTAGCATAATATTACAAATAATCTGGTCTAACGGCATATCAACATATATTATCGTACATATATATATTTATATACATATAAGCTTTCGAGCTTACATACATAAACAAAGGCGCGCAAAGCAAAGCTAAACGTTACGTTCATTCGCTTGTGGTTCAGTTGAGTGTGACTAGCGACACCCAACACAGATACGCAATAACAACAACAAAAATGAGAATAGAAATTTTGTGGTGCATGTGAACCGCATGTGGGCTCACTTATGCTTAATATGTGGTTTTGTTGTGTGTGCCGTCCTATACAAAGGTATGCTTTAGCCCCAACAACAATTTGCTTAAAATGCCACTATTTTTCAATATTATCAACCAAAATTTATGTGCGACAGGTAGACAAAAGGTGCAGTGGCGCAATATTTAAAGCACTTTAGAAGATAATAGATGTGTTTAACGGGATAATACGGCTACAGAAATTGGCATTTGCAAGAGCTTTTTAACATAGACATAAAGTTTTAAATGCATTTCTGTCGAAAATATGTTTTCAGAGTCGGTGAGGAAAATTTCCTGAAATGGCTACATCAATCGACTTGATATTTCCACATGAGCTTCTTAGATATATTTGTCAGGTGATAATCGACGGAATTTTGATATCATAATTATTTTGATTTTTTAAACTACTCAAAAGTGTATTTTTTTCACACAAAATATCTGTTTTTGAAAACCGCCATCAAAGTTTTGGCTATTTGGCTTGGAACATTAAAATTGAGACAGTTTGAGGCACTAAAATACTCCTCAACGCCAAGCACTTGCTTTCGGTTGTCTTTCTGGAGCTCGGCTGTAGGATCAGAGAATCCATTTTTTAAAGTACATATTTTAAATTCTATAAATGTAAAAAAAAAAAAAACATGCAGTTTTTCTGACTTTCAAGTGAATTTAACCTCTTAAGCCGAACAATTGTTATTTCGGTGAGTATTATAAAGAAACACAATTACAATTCACCACTACTTTTTGAAATTTTATTATCTTTTTTAGTATCTTTTAACAAACTAAAAAAAGTGATGAAAATGGTAAAGTGGCAACCCTACAACAAATTACTTTATTAGTTCAATACTTATAAAACAAAATATTGTGATTATATTAATTCAAAATTGCTGAAAAAAGTAAGGTGAAAACCATATTTCAATTAAATTTGAAAGTTGTTCAAAAAGTTTTCTAAAATAAATTAGTTTGAAAATTAGGAATATTTTTTTAAATTTAAATTTTTTTACCATGTACAAAGAACCCACATAGCAACTCAAAGACTTACACCACTTATATTTAACAATATGTTTAAGCTACAAATATTTCAAGTATGAAAATAAATGAAATAGATTTTCTTCCCAAAAGTATTCATTTTGAACATATCTGGCAACCTCTTTAGAACTATCTCAAAAAAAAAAAATATGACTAGTTCAAAACTTTATACATAAATGAAAAAGGAAAGAAATTTATATAAACAGTAAATGCTTATAATAATTACTAAAGCTGGCAACTCTGTCCAAATTTAATTTTTAACTTGCAATATCGAAATGTGGGTTTAAAATTAACAAACAAAAATTTTTAAGTTTTTTTACACTATACGATAAAACCTAGCTGGCAACTCTATGCAATATATAATTTATTGTAATATAATATATTTCAAAATAGTAGAAATAATAATAATATCCATAAGATACACAGGTTTAAAATCTGAGTAAATATAGAGTCGTTAACCTTAATAAAACAATAATGTTAAAACAATCTGGCAACCTAATAAACTTTTATCTATAAACTATTAAGAACTTGTTAAGATTTGAAAGATAAAATAAAATTTTATATAAACTGTAATTACCTTAAAAATTAAAAGCTCTATTCCAATTTTTTGAACCAACATTGTAAACTTTTAGTAATTGTTTTAACCACTTGTAATATATACATTTGGCAACTCTAAAAAAATAAAAGAAGTTATGGTTTATTATGAACATAATTGGAATTGACATAGTATTACTGTGTTTACTTGAAAATCTTGGGGATATTAATATGCTATTAAATATATCTGGCAACCTTTTTACAATATTTCATATTAATATAAATACATAAATTAAAATACAAATTTTACAACAAATTTGATGCTTAAAAAAATATTTTGCAAATTAACTATAATTGCTTTCTGACCGTTTGTTATATACGGGTGTGGCAACTCAAAAAAAAATTATGTAATTTATAATTGAATATGAATATTAATTAGATATACATATTGATGAATTTAATTGAAAAAAATGTAGCAGTGAATTATACACTGCGGTAACCTCTTAAGAATTTTATCAATAATGTATTTAAAATAATAAAATATGAGAAATTATTTCTACTACGGCTAGCCAAACAGTTAAAGTAATACAGAAGTAATATTGAACATGAACAGAGTTTAAATCAACAACTGAAAAAGCGTCCAGGGCAAGATTTTTTATTAAGGCTGGTTTTTTCACGACTGAAGCCTGGTCCATTATATTTGTATATATAAAAATAATAATTATTATAAAGAATTTTTTATTCAAATCAGTTTTCTAGTACACAATACTAAGAATAAAAAAAAATTCGAGAGACTGTAACATAGCGAAAACTCAAATTCTCCACTTTTCGAAGTTAGCCTATAATATCTGAATATTTCCCTTTAAATTTCGAAGTTGAGTTCACTAAAAACATCACTATTAACAATAGTAATTCAGTTAGCTATCAGAAATACATCTTGATTTTCCTCGCATATCAATGATCTGATACATTTGTCGGTCCAACTTAAGTGACAAGTGGCAACACACGCCCGCAGAATGGGGCTGATAGATCGAGAAGACTGCAGAAAATGTCTAGACCAAGGCACCAGCGAAACAATGGAGCATCTCTTGTGCACTTGTTCCGCTTTGGCCAGACTACGCAGTAAGTATTTGAGTTCGCCACGGTATGATATAATGGAACATGTATCGATAGTTGGAACACAGGGTCTATTAAAATTCGCGTCAAGTGCAGGCATTCTAAACGATGACTACTCCACTTGGACTTAGCAAATGAACTCCATCTGGTATCGCAAAAGGCTAAAACTGGTCCATGCGTGGCTTATTGGCCTATCAGATTAACTAAACCTAACCTAACTCATATGACAAGTGCTCCAAGCTTTCAAAGTTGGATATTTGAAAAAAAAAAACATCCAAGTTCTAGTATGGATCTTTTTTTTGACAAATCATCTCCACCAAAGTTGGCATCTATTATCTCATTAATTATTTATCCTAAGCTACGATACAATCACCGAAAAAATTGTTCTGAACACATACACAAAAAAATTAAAATCTTTTGAATACGTATTACTTGAAAAATTTTAATGTTTATGCTATTTTTGGCCACTAAAACTATTTATTTATAAATCTACATTGATTTATCTGTCCACTTTTTGCCGATATGCCGCTCAAAGCTATCCACAATCTAATTTACCGCCAATTGTTCACAGTTTAATAGCCTTTTTTGTCCACGGCTCCCGCTGCGTTGCTGTGTCTGCTCTTTTTAGCATAAAAACCATTTTGTTTGGTATTAAAATTGGCTTAATATCATTTGCACACATGTCGTGATTTTATTTATTTTAGTGTGATAATTTAATATTTGTCAGAAGAAAGAAAATTTAATATTTAAAATTTGGATAAAACGTTTGAATATTTAGTTTTGACCGAATTATTATATATTTTAGTAATAGTGAAAAAAATATTGTGATAATTTTTGTAAACAAATATTGGGCTTAAAAAAAAATTATTTTTCTAACGCTTTAAGACGTCTGAGATATTTATTTTCAATTATAATTTAAAGAATTAATATTTTTGTAAAAAAATTTTGAAATAGTACTTTTAGGCGCAAAAGAAATATTACTTTTTTTGAGGAAATATTATTGGTCTCCTATGGAAAAATCTGTGTTTTAAATTTTTTATAAATTTCATTTAAGGAACTGTTCCATAAATGCTTTAAAAAACTGTATAGAACACATTCGAAGACAATAGCGAATTGAGAAAGCAACATAAAATTAACCAAACTCGAACAAAAGTTGCTGTGGCCACGTGTACAACTGCCTAATTTCACTTAATTTCATTTAGTAATCCCATTGTTGACATAACAAATAGTAACAACAACGACAACCACAAAAGGGTGGCTTAAACAAAATGCAAGTGATGGCAAAAAGAACAAAACGGCGAGAAGAACACAAAACTACAAAAACTACAAACTTACAAACATTTGGACACTGTCAACAATCAAAATAATGAGTATAATAACAAGGAAGAAGACATTGGCCAAGCGCCGGGGCCTGCACAAGACTACAAGGAAACTTTTAAAGCCAGTAGAGCGGAGGCGCTATAAATGGGCGGTTAGCGAAAGCGGTGGCGAAGACGTGCCCGCAATGCCAATTTGCCTGACAACAATTAGAGGGATGTGAGAGCCCCAAGCCACTAGGCAGGGCGCTGTGGAGTAGAGGCGGAGCAGTTGGCAGCAAACTAAAGTCCACTACAGTGACAGATAATTTAATTCAATTTCCGCTCTTTAAATGTCGCAACGCCAGCTTTACATTGTGAGTTCATTCACCAAAGCATAGCGCCTGTAGCCTTAGTAGGACTGCAAATGGCTAACTACAGAAGACAACGAAAGGATAAACGAGCGAAAACTTTTCTTAGACTTTGCAGCTCGCATTATTATTTTCGAGGAAAACGTTATTGTGTTGTTGTTGTTTCAAAGAGTATGCATTCTGTTTGTTAAGCCTTAAACGCACATTATCATATACATTTATATGTATGTATGATTGTATATTTTAATGTATTTCTTAAAGTTATATAGAAGCCCTCGAAAAATTTTTAAGATTTTGTGACATGCATAAATTTGTGATTGTTTTGTTAACCAATCTCGCTTTTTTGATAGCAATTCTGAAAGGACATAAAAATCAAAATTGAAGTATTTCGAAAACATTTGGTTTCGGGATTTCGGGATTGCTTTTTGCAAATTTCGAAATACAGATTTTTATCTCAATTTTTAAATAATTGAGAAATACGCAATTTACGACAAATTTGAATATTTGGCAATAACTTTCAATTCGGGATTTAAGTTTGCCAATTTCGGGATCTCGATTTTATTTTACAATTCCGCACAACAATTCTAAAGAGAGATTTATTATAAAAAAAACAAAAAAATTGCTGTTCGGAATTTTGGGATATTTTACGAGATCCCGATTTTGGTTTCGATTCTGGCGCACAGTCTTACATTTTTAGTACTTATTCAATTTTTTCTTGATTTTTTTTATCTTTGATTTTTTTGAAAATTTTGTGATTAAAATTTTGAAACTTCGAGATACCGAATTTTGGTTATTTTTGAGAATATTCATAATTAGGTACATGAAAATAAGTCAGAATACAAATAATTTTCATTCTATGATCAATAAGTTGAGTTTGGGATTTCAATTCACTATTGCAGAATACGATTGTAAATAATATATGTATGACTGAGAGGAATATTAATAATTTACTTATGTAGCATAAGCAATTTTAGAAACAATAATCATTATTGAATTTCGGGATTTGATATTTCATACTTTCGGGATTCCAACTTACAGGCAGTTTTCTATGTATTGACTCCTATAACACTATTTCAGTATTTAAATCAGAAAAATCATAAATTTTGCAATTCATGTCCAGTTGGCTGAGTTCGGGATTTCTGTACAGTATTATCGAAATCCCGATTATATACTTATATGACACTCAGAATGATATTATTAATGGAGGTATGTAGCATAAACAATTATTGAGGATATCTTCATTGTTGAATTTCGGGATTGATACTTTCGGGATCCCGATAATCAATTACCATTTCAAGAAGTTTTACCGTCGGGAAAACGAGAGAGCAGATTATAATACTATATATGTATCATGCCCATTTCTCAAGATCACAAAAACACCGAGAAACGTATCTAATGGTAAAAACGATGAGCGGTTTTAGAATATCTAAGCACTTAAAGAAGTGATATAAGGAAAGAACACATATAGATTATGGAGATCAGAAACAAGAAATAGATAGAATTAAAACAAAACTTGGCTAATGCTACTTACTCTTCACTGCCGAGTTCGGCGGTCTTCGTAAAAACCACCTCATGCTCAAACCAATGTTTCTAAGCTCGAGTAAGAGTACGAAAAACTTTTAAGCTTCGAATTAATACCATGCCACAGTAAAGTGAAAAAAATATGCAAAACAGCTTAAAAAGTGACTGCGCCTGAAAGTATGTGACGTGGAAAAAATCTGTTACGCAAACAAACTGTCTGAAGAAAAAAAATTGTAATGCTACAACGAAAATTTTTGATTATTTTTAATATAATTTAAAGTCACAGACACAAATCAATTTACATACACACACACAAATGCAGAAAATGGCAGCGTGCGCCTGTGTGTATGCTAGCGCGTGACAGGCTTCGTCATTTTTTACGGTTCCACGCGCCTGCTACAGACATGCAACAGACGACTTGTTATTACTTTTTCATATGCGCCTCTACCCGACGGACACGCCTTCTAGACAAATGTTGGCACAATTTTTTATTTTCATTTGTCTCGCACTTCCCCTGCTTCGCACAGCAACGTTTATTGTTGCTGCTGCCGAAATCGATTTGGCAATATTTTGTTGTGAAAACTTTCACCGCTTAAGGGTAAAAGTTTTATTGGCATACTTTTTGGCGCATTGCCTGCTAAGTGAATTTCAATAAATCACGCACATCGATTTAGTTAAACGACCAGTCGGCGAACAAAACAAGCTTCGCAAACTATTTACCGCAACAAAATCGCTTTAGCTCAAGAAAAAACAACTACAAAACGGTAGAAGTGGTTGAAGACTGTGCACTGCACATAGCGCGCCCGGAATGTTGCGAACCCTGCAACGCTTATTAATGATTTGTAAATTCCACTTGTGATATATTGTGCCCGCACTCAACGCAAACAATGCATATTTTAAGGCGCACCAAAAGTATGGGTGTTTGTGTGTGGTACGTTGCATGTTATAACGTTATTTTCTTACCGTTATTACCGCAACGAAAAATGTGCCGTTACCCAAACTACTTGTGCGAACATGCGACGAATGCAATTGTAACTGCGTCGTGGCAATTAGAAGTTGACACGCGCTTTTACGCCTAAATGTAGGTTACGAAAAACGAAATTATAACTATTTTGACATACATACGTATTTTTCTGCAATCATTGCACTGGTGAAAAGTGTAAGTGAAAATAAAAATTCCTCTCTGGGTAAAAAATTTTGATTACCATAATTTGACTGCCTAACTACAGGCGCAGCAGAAACGTTTTTTGTTGGATTGCAGCGTAGTTAGCCTTGTTTTCATTGTTTGGCATAAGCAGCACGCTATTAAACTCACTAGAACTTCGAAATTATTGGCATTTATGTCAAATTGATTTGTGCTGGTATTTAGTGCATGCTTTTGGGCAAAGAGAATTTGCAATAACAGTATGTGTTGCCTACTTTTAAGCCTCAAGATATTTAATGTGTTATTAAAAATTTAAAATTTGTATCACAACAAAAAAATTTACGGCACAAGCTACGAATGTGGAAGTAAGAGAATTATTGAAATAATGATTACATTACCTCATTAATGTAAGCTTTGAATATCTGAAATTTCATGACAGGGGCAATGAGTAACTAAACTGACCTTAACCCATAACCGCCGACAGTCCACAAACGAGAGCACAACTTCAAATAGCAATACCTGTATCTTAGATAACGACAATAGAGGCAATTGGAATTTAAGTGATGAAGAACCATTTGCATGCTTTGCTAAAATATAAAAGAGTCGATATTAAGGTGATTTTGCGAACCAGATTAGAGACGGGTAGCATCTAGGTAAAGCATGAAATATTACACTGTTTGGTTCCAGAACGACTAGTCAGCTTTTTAAATATAATAACAATTGGGTCGCCACGGATTTGTTTGAGAAAATTATTGTGATTGTTCAAATTAGCGTCATGTACGCCAATCGAAATAAAATACTTAATTTTTCCCTAAACAGCGAAGATATAAAAGAATTTTTAGACTTTTTGTTCTTATCGGTTATCACCAACTTTCAACAGAGTGGGCTTATTAAAGTATATATGACGATCTTCGTGTTCCAATAGCTCTTCTTTTATTTCTTAGAACCTTTTTCGACTTATTGCATGAAAAATGTTTTTAGAAATAAAAAAAAATGCATTTCGTTGATAACAGTTCAGCCACTTCTTCAACTGACGGTTTGTTTAAGGTAAGACCTATATTTAATATCATTCAAAAAAAAGCTAACCAATAGCGAGTTGTTCAAGAAATTCTTTCAGTGAATGAGCCCATGATCAAGTACCTTGACCGACATCCAGTAAAACAGTTTATAATGAAAAAACCAGTTAGATTTGTAACTCGGAATTGGCCAGCAACAAGCGTCGATGAACACTGTTATATTCTTGATGTATGGTGTGGTAAGCCAACCAACCAAAGGACTGCTAGACGAACGAGTAGTCAAGTTCTTACTAGCAAAATTGCTGTACTAACGCAACCTAGTAAACATTTTGATAATTTTTTTAATCTGAACTACTGGTTCAATACTAAATAATAATAAGTATATAATAAGTGGTGTCGACTTATTTAGAAGAAAGCAATGAGGACGACAATTTCTAAATATATTGGGATTACAATGGTACGTCTGAAGGACAATAATGTGAACAAATTTTGATTATACAGAGCCCTTAAGAAAATTACGAGAATTGTGTAATATTCGAAAAAAAAAATTAATTTCGATGTACATATATAGACTGTTTATAGATCATAACCAAGGTATAGGTGGAGTCAACTAATACTAAATCCAATTTTGGGAGCTTATTAGAGGATAAAAGTATTTTTTGCGAATTTTTGCGGACTGATTGGATCTGATCTGGTAGTCATCGAGGGTAAGACGAAACATCTCCTGTCATCAAGCAAACAGCCGTTGCACTTGCGACTTAGCTCCCACGTCACTGTTGATAGTCATAACCTCACAGTCGTAGATATTTTGGAAACAGTATTAACACTAACAACAATGTCAGCCTCGAGTTACGAGTTTTTGAGAAAATAAATCTGCAGTCGATGGATGGGTGGAACGATGGGTGAGAACGATGTCGTCCGAATGGATAAAAACATTCCAGCTCTGAGAGTACTCGACGCATTACCCGCCAGAGTGTTTTTAGTTTTTCGAAGACGTTAGATCATGAACTGGTATTACTTAAATTAAAGAAACGCTTATACTCGATCTGATATAAGAACTTAGAGTCAGTTCAAAATTAAATTTAAAGTTTTACTCTAACTCTAATTTTAACTCAAAGTTAAGTTCAAATTAAAATCTTAGTCAAAAAACCATTTTCAAAGCACGAAATTAAGCTCAAAGGTAGTTGAAACATAAAATTCAACCTCAAATACATACAAACAGAAACTTCAATGTAAATCGAAAGTAAAGGTAAAAAAATTTACTTTCACTCCTCAAACTTCAATTTAAACTCAAAATACGAATTTTGCTCAAGAATAAACTCGCTCATACTCATTTCAGAGTTTAATTAAATTTAAGTTAAACTCAAAAATAATTTCACTTCTAAGCTCAATTTACAACTTCATTCAAGCCGAGCAACATAATAAAGGACAACTTAATTATTGAACACATTCAAAACCGCATTCAAACACAAGTTAATATTAAGAGCAGTACTCAAAATCATACATAAAGGTAGAGTTGAACTGAAACCATAACTTTAATGAAATTTCAATTTAAAATCAGCAAATCCGAAATTCAAACTAAAAAATGCTTTCTCATTAAAAATAAAACTCTATTTTCAGACAAAGTCACATTGAGCGTTTACTTCATTTAGTTGATTAACTCAAGTAAATTTGGTTTAGTTAGATAGTGTAAAATTTTAGACGATTTTCGAAGTGTACTTTACTATACGTAAATATGTATATGTGGATTAACTGCTATGAACGCTGCCCCATAAGTTTACTATATCTTAGAATTAAGAAAATGTTTAGTTACAGTTAAGGTACTCACATTAAATGATTAGCCACCAAACACGCCTCCATAACGTTGCAAATACGCATGTGTGATGCTGAAGCGAGTTCCGAATGTCCACATTGATATTTGCACTATTTTTTCCCAAACACTATTCATGCACTAGATAGAATTTTTATTATTTTCCACTTAAATTAAACAATTTGTGAACACTGCAGCCTAACAATTTCACCCAAAATGCATCACAAATATGTTTTGCTTGATTTATTTCGTTATGACTTATGTGCTTGCCACTTTGCATGAAATTTATCTAACTCACTTCAATTACGAGCTTCATGGAACATATTTTCCTACAACACTTATTAGCCGCTGCTCAATTGTTTGCACTCGTGTCTATTTTTCGCCGTAATTATGTCTCAATATATGGGCAAGTCCACTCAATCTAAATTTATGCACGCATTTCGTATTTTTAGCATCGCCATTTCGCCGAATATTCGCTTTCAATTGAAATTCCTTGTTTATTGGCACTTGTGCGTGCCTGTGGGTGGATAAATGACGCTGCTTATGCAGCCACGGCAGTAAAAGTAGACCGATAAATTTTTATCAAAGCGAGCAGCGTAAAAATATTGCCGATTGAATTTACGGCCGCCACAAAATATAACGGCTTTGCATTTGAAATTCGTAGCAACGACAATTTGGCATTTTATTGGCTTTTTCACCTTTGATAGCTGTTCGAGTTGTTGGTGCTTGTGACTGTCGTTTCTTGTTCGTTCTGCACCAATGCTTATTGTTTTCCAGACATAATATTTATGAGTTACTTTTATGTGCGCTCGACTTTGCGATAGCCCGCAAAACATATGAGTACAAATATGCACGTGTGAGTGCACGTGCAGACCGTTAGAGGTATTTTGAGTTGTGTCTCTATATTTTCGTGTTCCTGCAAAGAAAGAGAGAGAAGTGTGTTATTGATTGCATATATTTGGGCGGTATGCAGTTGCAAAATTTGTTTAGTCTAATATCCATATTTTTTTGTTAATAAATTCTATATATTGTGGTTTTTATAAAAAAAAAATATTATTATATCAATCATCTCACTAACTCATCAAACACTAACTATAAGTCTGACTTCAACTCTAACTGTAACTGTAACTCTGGCTCTAACTCTAACTCTAACTCTAACTCTAACTCTAACTCTAACTCTAACTCTAACTCTAACTCTAACTCTAACTCTAACTCTAACTCTAACTCTAACTCTAACTTTAACTCTAACTCTAACTCTATCTCTAATTCTAACTCTAACTCCAACTCTAACTCTAACCCTAATTCTAACTCTAATTCAAACTACAATTCTTATTCTAACTTTATTTCTAATTCTATCTATAGTTCCAACTTTAACTCTAACTCCAACTCTAAATTTAACTCTAACCCTAACTAAATTTAAATTTAACTCTTATTATAATTCTAACTTTAACTCTAACTCTAACTCTAATACTAACTTTAACACTAACTCTAACTATAACTCTAACTATAACTCTAACTCTAACTCTAACCCAAACTCTAACTCTAATTCTAACTAAACTCTTATTCTAGCTTTATTTCTAACTCTATCTTTAGCTCTGACTTTAACTCTAACTCTAACTCTAGTTCTAACTCTAACTCCAACTCTAACTCTAACCCTAACTAAATCTAAAGTTAGCTCCAACTCTGATTCTAATTCTAACTCTAACTCTATCTCTAACTCTTACTCCAACTACAATTCTAAATCTAACTTTATTTGTAAATCTATAGCTCTAACTTAAATTATAGTACAAATCGAGAACACTAAAATTTTATCTCAAGCTCAAAGGATTATCACTGCAAGATAAAACAAGACTCAATGTTAACAAAAGACCAAAAGTCATTCTAAAGTTTAAGCTTAAACTTCTGACTGAGACCCATAATTAATTGATTATTACTCTTATTCAAAAAAAAAAATTAAGTTTGGTGGCAGCTCATTTTTATAATACTTTGTAATACATGTTGGCAAATGTGTTGTTTTGCTTACCGTCCAAATAAATTCTTTAAGTATTGGATTTTTTTATTTCAATACAGGTGGCAACATATTTGCATCTAATAATAATTTTTTTTTCTTATTTTTAAATGAAAGTTGAGAACAATTCATTGAAAAGGTGGCAACTCCTTTTTATAATACATTAAACCATTTGAATTTTTTTAATTTCAACCAGTTGGCAACCTTTGTGAATGTTATGATATTTTTCCCTTTTATAATTTTGTGATTATTATTATTTTTAAAAGTTGAGAATAACTTTTGTTATTAAATATAAAATTTTCATTAAAAAGGTGGCAACTTCATTTTAATTTGGACTCGACTTAAAAGCATTTAATGTTTTTTTTTTATTGTTATAATGCATACAATATTGGAAACTCTTATTTTCAAACTAAAAAAAAAATAAGTTAGGTGGCAACTTCTTCTCATAATACTTTGTAAAATATATGTTGGTAAATAACTTCCTACAGTTTTATTTTTATTTCAGTACAGGTGGCAACCTTTTTGTATGTAATATAATAATATTTTTTCGTTTTTATTATTTTGAAATGAAACTTGACAACCACTTTTGTTATAAAATATAAAATTTTTATTAAAAAGGTGGCAACATCATTTTAATCTGGACTCGATTAATTAGTATTTAGAGTTTATTACATATATATATTGTTATAATGCAGGCAATATTGAAAACTTTTATTTTCAAACTAAAAAAATTAATTTAGGTGGCAACTTCTTATAACACAATTTTTTCATACAATTTTACAAAATATATAAGAATGTCTATTTGGATAGAAATATTCAAAGTTTCTTATTAGGCAACAGTTACAAATTTTTTTTAAAATGTTCTATTGGATAGTTATAGAAAAAAACTAAAAAAAAATTAGATAGGTGGCAACTCCTTATAATAAAACTTTGTAATAAAAATTTAATAAATAACTTAAAATGTTTAATTGGATTGAAATAATAATTAGAATTTTTCTTTTCCAGTTCAATACAGGTGGCAACCCTTGTAAAAGTTATAATCGTACAATACTACTGTTTATTGTTATATACCGTTATAACAAATATTCATCTCAAATGATTATGCTTTATTTACCTTAAACCAATTTGGCAGATGAAAGAATCCACAAAAAACAATGATTTTAGAATTACAACAAACACTAAAGAGGCCACATAATATTAATATCCTTAACAAACGCCAATAGCAAATAGCCTATTTATTTAACTTAATAGCGTACCTATGAGTGGGTAACTACATTCAAAATTGGTGGCAAGTGCGTTTGACACTACAGATAAAGGGCATATGGCGTGTGCCAACAACAAACGAATAAATAGCAAATCTAAGCAAAAAAGCGGATTCTGTAAAATTGTTTTTGCGCCTAAGCTGAAAATTTTAAAATTTAATTAAACGCTTATTTATGCAGTGTCAACAAGCAAACGCCGACACAAGCACACAAACATTCATATGCATAAGAGCACACTGAAAAAAAATGTTCAAAAGTTGTTGGCAAAATCCGCCTTTTAATTAACGCAACTCAGCTAATAATGAGATTGTCAAACAAAGCTGAGTGCGGCGAGCAAACTAATAAAAAACAATAGTGTTACATTAATTTAACCAAGAAAAAAATGGACAGGTGGCAACTACAAATGCACAAGAAGTTTTTAAAAACAAACATATATATTTATGTGTATCAATATAGTATATACATATGTTTTTGTGTG
The DNA here is from genome assembly GCF_024586455.1 of Bactrocera neohumeralis. NCBI lineage: Eukaryota > Metazoa > Arthropoda > Insecta > Diptera > Tephritidae > Bactrocera > Bactrocera neohumeralis. The sequence goes on along the minus strand of NC_065920.1, from coordinate 69,180,993 downwards.
TGTTATAAAACTATTAAATTGTTTGTAATTCATATTAATTGCTAACGATAAATAAGCTAGGCAATGCGCCTGTCAGTATGCTAGCGATAATCAGGAATGTAAATGAGATTTTGGCGAAAATAAAAACAAAACAAAAACACAAAAACAAGCGTGAAATTTGTAATTAAATGTGGCGCGTGTGTGAGTACATACATATGTGTTTGTATCATGGCATTAAAGTTTAAATTATGCGCTACAAATCTTTGTTTACACATTTATTATTTACAACAACACGAAAAAAGCAAAAAGCATTGTTATTAGCCACATGCACAGGTTGAAAGGTCTCTATGTGTGTAAAAATAAATAGGCTTATGCGTAATATATTTTTATACCCTGAACAGGGTATATTAAATTTGTTCTGAAGCATACGTCGGACACTATAAAATACGTATATTTATAAATATTAGGTAGTCGAAAAAGACTTTTCGTATTTCCATTCAAACTTCAGCTTATTTCTTTTTTTTATGTTCATAATGAAATTTAATGAACCAAATATATATACACCATTTTGGTCGACCACTTTTTGCCATTTGTCCACTAGAGACATTACTCCATCAGTGTAAAATTTTTCTGGTTTTTCGGCGAAAAACGGTGAAAAGTAATTTGCACAGGCTTCTCTTGAAGTCAACTTTACTCCATTAAGGGTTTTCTGCATTGACCGAAACAAATGGGAGTCCGTGGTTAGGGCTATACGGTGGATGCATCAAAACTTTCCAGGCAAGCTCTCTCAGTTTTTGCCGAGTCATTAAGATGTGTGTGGTCTAGCGGTGTCATGCTGGAAGACGAAGCCCTTTCTGTTGATCAGTTCTGGCCGCTTTTTTTCGATTGCTTGTTGACAGTAAAATGTAAAACCAATCTTTCTAGTGAAACAGCTCATAGTGGATGATTCCTTTCCAATCCTTCCATAAGCTCAGCATAACCTTTCGAAGCATCAATCCTGGCTTTACGAGCATTTTATTGTCGTATTTGATCCACTTTTCGACTTCCGTTACCATTCACTTCAGAAATGGTTGGATTTCGTTTAGTTTCAGCAGGAATCGCGGACGCTAATTCGGTTCATGACGATTCTGGTAAATTTTTTTCATAATTTTATCGACTTTTTCAACAAAAGGTCGACCAGAGCGAGGTGCATCTTTCACTTCGAAATTTCCAGAACGAAACCATTCTTGTGCTATACGCATCGTCTCCGTAAACTTTACAAGTTGCATTGGTGGCTTGCATGGCATTCTTCCCTTTTTTATACAAAAACTTCAAAATATAGCGAATTTATTTATTATTTTCATTAATTTTTGCTTTAACTTTTTTTTACTTCACCGAATTTAATAGCTGAACGGTCAAAATCAAGTTATTGTACGGAAAAATTTTTATTTGAAAGTATATCTACACCAAATTATGCATGGTTCATTTTTAAAAATAGCACTACATTCTCCGAAGAAATTGTTTATATCGGACCACTATAGCATACAGCGGTCATACAAACTGAACCATCAAAATTATGTCCTTGTATGAAAAACTGTTTTGTTTGCCAAGATATCTGAACCAAATTTGGCGTGGCTTATAGTCCAATATAACGGTACATTCTGCGAATATATTGTTTAGATCGGACTACTATATCATATAGCTGTCATGGGAACTCATCAATCAAAGTCAAGTTCAATTAAGGTAAATTTTTATACATCATAAGATATCTTTATGCAAAGCAACTCTAAAATATCTGAAGAAAGTTTTCAGATCGACTCACTCTAACATATAGTTGGCATACAAACTGATCGTTCAACATGAAGATCTTGTATGGAAAACTTTTTTATTTGTGGGTGGTATTGTAGCTTCGGTGCAAAGGTACCAAACGTTTCATTTAGTTTTGTTGTTGTTGTTGTTTAATTTATTTTTTCCCTTCCGCCAAACTTTCCGTTGATCATCCGTTGCGCTGCTATAATTTGTTATTAATATTAATTGCAGCGCTATGGTCATTAGTTATGTATATATGTATGTGTATATATATATCTGTGTGTATATATACGTGTTGCAATTGCAGAAACATTAAATATGTTGCAAATGCGTATAAATTATGCAATTAATGGCCGATAATATTAATTAGATGCGCTTCAAATGCAACATGGCATATAATTTAGATAAAAATTTAGTAAATTAATAGATGTATGTGCCTCTATGTGTGTGTGGAATTAAAGAATGAAGTTTATATGGCATTAAAAATTAATATAAATGGCATTAGAAATAATTATATGCGAATGTTCGAAAATATGGTACATACACAAATATATGTAAATACATTTACAAGCACACATTTATGAAACTAATCGATCACATAGCCATTAAACACAAACAGTCATGAAAAGGTCGCGGAGACACTCATACAAAAATAGGAGTAAATTATGTGTTTACATGTGTATGTTCTTCCATTGTATACACATTAACACGTTCAGGACGGTGGGTCGCGCATACAAAAATAGGCATAAATTATGTGTTTACATGTGTATGTTCTTCCATTATATACACATTAATGTAGAGAAATATTAACATCTATACACATACATATATTAGGATGGATCAAATATTCAATATTTTTCACTTTATACCTTGAAAAATTAGTAGAAAATATTCTCTCCAACTATGAGCCTTTAATATTAATAAGAAGGAAAGATGGATGTTAGTAAAGGTATTTTTTCTTAGCGAGTTATAAGACTCAGTAAAAAACAAAAATATGGCTTAAAATAATGAATCTTTAACATTGGATAACTTTTTATCGGTGAATTTTGGGAAAAAATGTTTGAACAGCATTTTTGAAAGAATTCAATTTTATACAAATACTAGTGGATCTGGCCATGCGTTGCTGTGGTATACATTTTATACTATTCATATTCATATAACAAGCTATTCAAGGAAGGAATCTTGGTTAAAATCTTGGTCTTAACTGACAAATGGCTGCTAAACTAACAATGAGGAAATGACCCTAAAGATGTGGCATTTTACTGAAAATGATAATTACAGTTACATAATCCACAAAAATACAGCGAGTTATGGCAGGAATATTGTATGCAATTTGACTTCAATTGCTAATTCAAGAGTTCGAGTTATAGAAGTTTGAGTTATGGAAGTTCAACTATATTATATTTTTTTGGGGATTGTGAATACATGCGTATGTTTAGAAATATATACAGTAAAATATTCCATAAACAGACACTGATGAACCAGCCTTTCTGTCCGCTTAATAGAGCGTCCATTTAATCGACAATATCTTTTTTGCAAATTAGAAATACTGGAATATGCATGTTTATTTCCAATAAAAAGGAAACAAAACAGGTTTCTCAAGTACTACTCAACCGATATTCATGAAACTTTAGACCTGTGTGTTCGAGATACAATTCTTAAAGCCTCGGATGAGGGATTTTTTTCGATTACTATTAAATAAAACTCCAATTTTCAGTTTTTTTTCGTTCGTCCAAGTTCTATGTTATGGTTTTAACTAAACACTAACCCTTTAGATGATGCTTTAAGGAGTTATCCTGCCAATGGCCGATTTTAAAATATTTTTTACAAAAATTTTAGAATTTAATAGTGTATGGTTTTATCAATAAAAAATTCTAATAAAATATTTAATGTTTTGTATGAGAAAAAAGTTGTTGAAAAAATACTATTTTTTAACCCGAGGAAACTCATGTAGCTCCTAAATTGTAAGGGGAAGGTTAATTTCAAATACAAAACTATGAGATTTCCGATTTGTAATTATATTTTTACATTGATTTACAATTTTCATATGAAAACCGAAAAATTTGCCTTAAAAAATTAACTATTCAACTACTAGTTGAAACAGTTGTCTTTGCGAAAAAACTAGTAAAAGATCAGTATTTCATACAAAATCTATGAAATGAGATATTTTTTAAGCAATTTGGAGCGAGTTTTGAATTTTTTTATCTAATTATTCGGAAGACGGAGAACCTTTTCGTAACAATTAAGAGCTCATACCTTGGGAAACCGCATTAGAGTTGCCTAAAGCATATCCTTCTGAGTACCAAGCCAAAAATAAAAAAGATTAGTTTTTTTGTACCCACCTTAATATACGTATACTAACGCACGTGTACCTGCAACTAATTATTTAAATATCAAATTTTCCGGCAAAAAACTCTCATGCAACAACAATTATACGGGTTTAAATAGCCACAACATAATATCCAGCTCTACATGTTGAATATCCTTTATTTTTTTGTCGATTTATACACGTCATCTTTCGCGCAACCGCTATAAGCTTGTTAGCGCGGGTCAATCGAGTTCAAATGCTGACCTTTCGTAATACATATTTGGCACGTCACAGCGCGGCGCCGCTTATGCTTATGACATGTAAATTTTAATCGTTTTTGTGGCCTGTTGAAAATAATTATTGATTTTTTTCCGCAATTTAAGCCTATTTACCAGATATTAGTTAAGTGCACTGATAATCACGCATAATTTATTGGCTTAAATGGCGTGGCGTCTCTTTTTTTTTGGTTACAACTGATATGGGAGGTAAAAACTAATTTGATATTGATATATAATATGAAATATATATTTTATAAATATGGCTAAGGTGCCAAAAAAAAGGAGAACAATTAATGAGATAACGAGAAACTGACGATTATTTTTAAAGCTTTTCCCAGAAAACTATATAGCTCCTTTTTTCGTATATATATATAGAATTTATGAAAAAATAAGACAATATAAAATATGTAAAATACTAAATATATAAAAACCTTATGTATTTCTGTTTTGATTAATTCCTTATAAAATTATGAAATAAATCGAATATAAATTTGTAGTGCACTATTCTCTATATTCTTAATATTATTGATGTCAGAAGGCAGGTAGCACAGACCTATGTCTTTCTGTTTAGTGACAGCTGACATAATAGTATTTAAATATTCTTGCATAATTTAATTATGATATCTTTAGTTAATATTTTCAGATACAAACTTGACCAAAGGGACGTAGTTTAGCATAGTGTGGTAAGGAGGGGAAAGTAACTGAAGGTGAGGATATGATTATTACAATATATTATACCTTATATTGGGGTATGGGACTTGGACTGAACCACATTTTGCTTAAGAAACTAAAATATTTTAAATATCACTCATATCACCCTTAATAAATATAAGTCAACTGGAAAGTTGGAAATGATTTTGCCAGTTAAAAAGGCGATAGTGATAGTACTGATCAGAATTTACTCATTTCAGGCAATTTTCGCCAGGAGAAGACGTTTTCAGAATTTCAATAAGCTAGCACAGATTAATCCGATCCATCTCGATATCTAGGGTATTAAAAATTTATTTCTGTTTCCGATATCTAACAAAATAGATAATATTGTGATAGCATTAGAGATAATACAGTGGCTTTCAAATTTTCATATTGTCTTGACTCTTACTTAAAATTAATGTCTACTTCAAACTTATTTTCTGAATATCTTAAAATGGAAGTTGGAAAGGATAGAAACTTAAAAATAAGTAATCTTCTTTCTTGAGCTTTTAGAGCTTTGTAAAGGAGAATATTTACAATCTCATGGTTTTGAGTATGATTTAACCATTATATACAACCAAATAAGATTAAATACCTCATAATGTACCAATAAGTCTCACTTATTTAATACTCATAACTCTGGAAAGATAAACCCCCCAACGACACAATTATGACCAATAGTCAAATCTGATAGAGAATACTGGATTAATGGTTGCACACCCAATGAACGTTTTGGAATTCCTATTAGGCTGGTAACTGTTAGCAGACTCAAGACAGCTTCAATATTGTAACGGTGAACCAAGTAGAGGGACTTTTGTCAATAGCCGTTTTTGATAGATCACGCGTGCGTCGTGGTAAGCTGTCATGTTATTTTTATTCAGTATTGTTTAGCATTTCATCATAGAAAAACTTACGCCTGAACAAATCGATGAACTTTGTTACGATCTGCGTTCTGCAAATAATGTGTTTTGCGCGCTTCGCTCAATTTACGGTCAACATAATCGTCCCATTGAGTATACTAATCGCAACACCATCATCCATCTTGAGACCTAACATTTAATATTGGATAATATTTGAGCGAATAAACTACGTCCAGCACGCAGTGTAGAAAATATAGCAGCCGTAGCGGAGAATATGCACGAAGACCGTGGATATACCACTTGTGCAAGAACTGAAGCCCCTCAACCTTCCCAAGCGCCCATGGGAACCGTTATCGCGCCATGATAACCGACTATTTAATAACTGAAATTTAAAGTTCGTGATCTCAGCGACTTTTGATTTTAACACGACGGAGGCACTTCCCACACATCGCATCAATCAATGGATTTATTGAGAAAACACTTCGGTTAGCAGATAATTTCACATTTTAGGTCGATCGATCACACCGTTAGACTTTTTCCTGTGAGGATATGTATAGTCTAAAGTCTATACGGATAATCTCGCCTGATTCAGGCCTTGAAGCAAAACATCACGAAGGTCATTCATGAATAGACCATCTGAGACGTAACCGCGGCCAACATTTGAAAGAGATAATTTTTGAAAAGTTATTTTTCATTCATCATTAAATTTTAAGTGTTTTTGTTTTTTTTTTCTTTAAAACAATAGGGAACTTCGAAATGGATCACCCTTTACAACAACTCTTTGTTGATTAATGAGTATTGCTAGGTTCCCTTTTTTGTGAATAAGAAATGCATTTGCTCTTCTAACGAAAGTATTTTCCCAGTGTCTTGCTCGTTTGGACTTTAATACATCATGGATAGTGATGACTGTGTTGGCTAAAACGAGCTTTTAAAATAATATTGTTTAAAGATTATCATATGAGTGCGAAAGTACTATCATGGCGCCGATCTGGTTGTTTGAGAACAAATTAGTTTGGAAAATCTTTAGGCACAGATAGAATCAAAAAGGTACAGTTTTCATAAACTTGTAGGAAGTAAAATTTTTTTATTAGCTAAGAGCTTTTTCTAATGATTTGCTAAAAACAGCAAAATGCGTCAGATATAAAATTATTTTCCACTCATGTGAATAGTCATAATTGTGGTTCATTACATTTTATAATAATATATAATATAAAATATTTTCTATAATCACTGATGAGGAATATTGGCCTCGACGCGAAGATTACTTGGCTATCGAAATAGATTTAGTTGATAAGACCTGTTACATAAGCTTTATTAAAAATTTCTTACCAACGTAGTAAGCACATACATCATACATTAAGGGGTTATATACTTGTACACGTAAAATTTTCAAAAAATTAATTTTTTTTATTTTAGTTTCATAATGTATTATTTATGAATACAGACAGAACATTTCGTTCTGGTGAATATTTTCCAAGTTACACGCAAATTTGAAAAAGCGTTTCTGTGGAGCATTTCAAACTTTAAACTCATTTTTCTCAAAATAGTATTTTCAAAGTCGGTGACCAACATTAGTCGAAAACGGCTAAATCGTTTAGTTTTCAATTTTAGCGCTGCTTCTTTAATATATTTTTAGTAATTAATCAAATATTTTTTCTCACCAATTTTTTTTTTATATAAACATATGAAATTTTGGTCAAAAATCGATTTTTTTGAGAAACCGCCATTTTGTCAAAGAATTTTATTTTTGCTTATTGCTTCTAGCAATTAACAAGATTTGACATTACTTTAACGAAATCTGTTTGGTATTTTAATTTCAGTGGATCCAGTGCAGAGATATAGTGGTCACCACGAAATGTCTTTTTTGAGAGGAGCTCACAGAGATCAGCTGTGGTTCCTTTCCAAATAAATACTTTTACTAATACTAAGCCTTAAAATACAGTTACAAACACCATAATATGTATACAAATTTTTTATATTATTATAAATTTAAAAGTTTTCTCAGAGAAAATTCTGAAAAATTCGCTTTTTTCGGGCTTCTAACTGCATATAACCTCTTAAGGAATTAAATAACATGTAAGCATTCGCAGTTGCAAATTGTTTTGACCAGGTTGCAAAATATTATAAATGTGTAATATGTACCAAAAATATATATGCTGCAAGCGAGTAACTTCTTTTACCTCTTAGTGTAAGGTAAAATGATAGACAATCACCATCAGATTACCCTTGCTGACAGTCTTTACAAAATTAATTAAGGTTCATTTTCGTTCATTTTCGAGGTCCCTTCCAAGAGGGACCACAGTACGAGTATAGTGGTAATTTGACAAAAAACTTCCCTCAATACGGCCTTCAAAAAGACAATGAACCATTTTTGTAAATTAATCGTATCCATGCTTCATGTGATTTGACACTTTTTCGAATTACTAATGGAATCTGATGATTGAAGGCATTTCGACACATCATTTTGACATTTATTTGACGCAAATAAATTACTGTACAAACACACACACGCCGCTCCTGAAAATGCTTCATCAAATATCAAGAAATCAATTTGCCAACAAGGCTGTCATATAAAAGTTGCTAACTAACAATATTGGCTTACAAACGCCTTTCACCTCCAGCCGCAGCCAAGTGGTCGTGTGACACTTAAGCAAATAGTAATTAAAAATCCATCATAACGGCAATATTTGCACTTTCACTCTTGCTTTAAGCATGCCAAGAAAACGAGTATATATATGAATGCATATATATATATATATAGTATATATATACATATATGTATGCTTGTGCATATGTATGTGTGTGTATTGTTAACAATTTATGCATTCATTTTGTGTTGGCAAGCATAAAAGTTGCTAACGACTTTTCTTCCAACTTTATTGTTTCTATTTGATTGCATCATCGTCGCTTGTATATTTGCATGTGTGTTGTTGTCTTTCTTTCATTGTTATTCTTGTTGCTGTTGCTTGCTGTCGAAGTATATTTATTTATTATTTTCCTACTTTTACTTGGGCTTTTGGCGCATTTGTGCAGCCATTGTTGGCTTTTATTAGTATTTTATTCATTTATTTATTTATTTAGTCAACATGACATGGCAACTACTGGAAAAGCTGACAACGAGCGTGTTTATTGTGCTAAGCCACATGCGTGTACCTTGAGTGTGTGTGTGAGCTGGTATACATTTGACATTACATTCATTGAAACAAAAAAATCAATACGAATTCGTGTCTTAAACGGTTAGCAGAAAAGCATAATTAAATAAATGTTTTCGTTTAAAATTTTAGAGAGAAATACATTTTTGTAGGAAATTAGTAAAAATATACAAGATTTACCGGAGGATTACTTGAAAACACCTGTGATGCTACAAAATTTTCAAAAAATTCAGTAAAATTGTCGAAATTGCTAACTTAAGTCGAAGTAAGCTTTTTAAGGAGCTTAAAGTTTATGAAAATCAAGTGAGTATAACTAAAAAAAATTTAGAATAAAATACAGTTTTAAGTACTTCAGAAGTACTCAAAAGTTGCTATATTAGATACGTAGGGATAATTTCAGCTTTTTTTTTTTGCAAAATTCGAAAAAATTTTAAAAGCTTATAGCTGAGCTTTTAAATAGAGCACATATCTGATTTTATGTAATTTTATACATTTTCAAGCTGCTCATTGCGGACAAAAAGTATTTCAAAATCTATTTCTTAAATACACAACTGTGTAATTCCACCTGGGTTGTATAGCATCTCTAAGAAATCAAGACAGTTTGCCAGATAACTTAATTAGAAATTATAACAACAAAAGCGACTAAGTGAGCTTTCAAAAAATTATTGCAACATGCTTCATGGAAAAAAAAAATGGTGTTGCCACCTAATTTTCAAAAATTGTTGCCACAGCTGCTTAAATAAAAATAAGAACAAGAAAAAAGTTATTGCAACATACTCCATAGAAGTGAAAAAAACACTGGAGTTGCCACCTGATTTAAAAAAGTTCCGACCGCTGCTTAGTTAGAAATTAGAACAATAAAAATAAAAACTTTGTGCAACTAAGTAAGCCTTAAAATAATAATTAGCGAGTTTCATTGAAACAAAAAAATCTGGGGTTGCTACCTGATTTAAAAAAATGTCTCAAAGGTACAAAGAAATTATAGCAACAAAATAACTTTGTGTAACTAAGTAAGCATCAAAATAATAATTCAATAAGATTCATTGAAGCCAACAAATTTGGAGTTGCCACCTGATTTTAAAATTAGGCCTGGGTACATAAAAGTTATAATGACAAAAAATAATTTGTGTAACTAAGCAGCTTTTGAAAAATATTTCAACTAATTTATAGAAAAAATCTGTAGTTGCTGTATTGCCACCTGATTTATATAAAGTTCTTCATGAAAAAACAGCTAGAGTTGCCACCTGGTTTTAGGGAAAACTAGCTTGATTATTTGAAAGTGTGTCCTTAATTTTCTATGAATTTTCTTGGCTTTTAAGCTTAATTAAAACAAAATTCTTATGAATGGTTGTCAGCTGATTTTAATAAAATTTGTTATTTTTTAACAAAAATTGTAAATTCTTAATAATTCCATTCTGAGTTGCTTACTAATAGCTTTCTTCCAAAAACGTATTATGGCAAATGTATTTAAAATATTATATTTGAGAACTATTATATTTTACAACGATTGCCACCGAATTTTAATTCAATAAACAAAAACATATCATCAAATATTTGGCTATGCTAACTTGTCTATGAACTTTGCATACCTAGATAAAATCCAAAATTAATTGAATTCAGGGATTGCCAACCGATTTTGAAAAAAAGTGTTCATATTAAAAAAATTAATTTAGTTTTAAATTATATAATGCTAATTGCTAGATTGATTTTACATATACATACATACGTACACGTACATACATACATATGTATGTAAACTGAAGTTTTTTATTTTGTTCAAAACGAAATATTTTTCAGAGGTTGCTATCTGCTTAAAAAAAATAAAAAAAAATTAAAAAAATTGAAATTTACATTCCTACATTCATTTCAAATTTAATTAAAACAAAAAACTTCTAAAGGTTGCCACTGATTTTGAAAAAAAAAAATAAAAAAAGTGATCTTAAAAAATTATGAATTCACATTCATACATCCATTTTAAGCTTAATTAAAACAAAAGAAAGTTTCAGGAGTTGCCATCTGATATTGAAAAAAAAAAGTTATTAGTTCGTTCAAATTAATGGAAATTATTAATATTAGTTAATTTTATATTGAATAATAATTTTATGTATAAATTGAAGTAGAGTTACCATGTTCACTTCATTTTTTCCCAAAAGAATGAAAGCAATAACTGCGAAATTCTCATAAAAAATTGTTGTTTCGAATATGCATACAAACACTTTTTATATTTTATGATTTTCCATATAAAGCATTTGCATGCACAAAATATTCATCATACGCAGTGTCGTCCCAAGAGATTTTCTTGTCACCTAAACCGCTTAAACTCGCTTTTGATGAACTCAATTAACAACAAATAGTTATATTTTACTGGTTTTAAGTGCTTTTAGCAGAAAGTAGCTAAAATACCCACTAAAAGCAACAACAACATGGCAGTATCGTTAAATGCTTGAAGTGCTCATATGCTTCTTAGCAGCGCTGATAGTAAAAATCCAATAATTAAAAGCAAAAACCGTAAATGTTTTTATATACGCGTATGAGAACACATACATGCAAGCTTAAATTAACAAACATAGTGAGCAACATTTTATGAACTGTAAAATGCGGGAAAAGTTATGCGGAAATAAATGATGAAATGCTTACGATTTCGCCGCGGCTTTCTCTTATGCTTGGTAGGGCAATGCTTGTTTTATTTGTTTCGGCTTATTTAATGCTTCTTATACCCTGAACAGGGGTTTGAAGTTTGGCATGAAATTTGGCACGAAACTTGAAATAACCAGACGGAAACGTTTAATTATGTCCGTTTATCTGTATATGCCCAAAGTAAGCCTTTAGTTTATGAGATATCGATTTGAAATTTTGCACAGGCCTTTTTCTCATTAAATGGCTGCTTATCTGTCGGAATCGACGATATCGTATAACTATCAGATGTAGCTGCCATACAAACTGAATGATCGGAATTGAGTTTTTGTATGATAAACTATTTTATTTGACAGGATATTTTCACGACATTCAACGTGTATGGTGACCCAAGACAGTGCTTTAAGCTGCCGGAAAATTATTTAAATCGAACTACTATGGAATACACCTGCCATACAAACTGACCCATTAAAATTAAGTCTTTGTATGGAAAACATTTTTATTTTACAAGATATCTTTAAGAAATTTGGTATGAGTTATTACTTCTGGCAGTATTACCAACTTCGAAGAAATTCCTCACATCAGACCACTAAATGCTATAGCTGCCATACAACCTCAAGGGTCAAAATCAAGTTCTTGAGTGAAAAAACTTTTTTAGTTTGAAAGATGTCTTTACAAATTTAGCATGGGTTATTAATTCAGCCCGTGGTACAATCTACAAAGAAATTACTCAGATCAGTCCACTGTATACTATCGCTGCCATACAAACTGACCAATCAAAATCAAGCCCTTGTATGGAAATTTTTTATTTTACAAACTATCTTCAGGAAATTTTGTACGGATTATTATCTCTGGCAGTGGTACAATCTCCGAAGAAATTATTCAGATCTGATCGCCATATGCTATAGCTGCCATACAAACTGACTCATCACAATCAAGAGAAACAACTTTTTATGCCCCTTAGCGCATTTCTGCTTGTGAAAGGTATTATAGCTTCAATGCAGCCGAAATTAAGTTTTTTTATTTTTGTTATTTTGTTTTTGTTTAGAAAATTTTATGCAAGACACAAGTTTACTACACTTTTAATGCACTTGCGCTTTATTTATTTTTATTGAAGTGTTTGTATGTGTGACACTGTCTTACTTTTAGCAGAAGAACATCCGGCTTATAGCTGTTAACACGTAGTTGGAGCTTTATTATGTATATCTGTTTATCTTTTTAGAAGAATTCTGCCTTAAAGCCAGCTTTCTAAAGGTCTAAAGCCACTCAAAGTTAGCACTGCGCTAACGTAAGTCATAAAAGCGCTGACTATAATAAGTACAGCACGTCGCGGCAGTTATGTGGCCGTACTAACTTCTTGCTTTGTTTTTATTTTGTTATACTTTTTTAATACCCACCTTAATTTTTGGGCACATTTCTGCGTAAATTAACAATTCTTTCGTGTGAACGTAAAACAAACTCGCGTTATTTTGGGCAGGTTAACGCACTTCCGTTGGGTAACTATGCACATAAATTAATAACAGCAGCTACAATAAAAAATGTGCCAGTGAAAATTTAACTAAAAATCACGAAATGAGTAACACGCAGGTACAGGAAATTTTTTAGTGCCTGCCAACGGAAAAGAGCATTTGGCGTTGCCTGCGTTTCATTTTAAGAGTTAAACTTGTGTGTTCATATGCGTGTATAGCTTCCTTTTTGACCTTTAATTTCGTTTGCATGCCAACACATGTTTGTTTGCTTATTTTTACGCCCCCAAATACACAAATAAATATTTCTACAATCACACACTCATACATACACACACTTGCCTTTGTTAAACAAGAGTCACAGCGCTCGTCTGGCATGCTTTCACGTTTCGACTATAACAATTCGTAAATATTTAATTAGCCAATGTGGCTGGTTAGAGGCCGAAAAAGGTTAGCTCACTGCGTGTGGCCGAGCGTGAGTACTGTGGAGCGCAGTTCAGCGTTGCGACTCGCTTCGCTTGGGGTGCTCTTTTTTTTTTTTGCGCCTTAAAGCAGGCCATAAGAGGAAGCAATTAGCATGACAAATGGTAAAGTGGAAATGTACCCAATTTCTGGCCGGTACAGATGTACTTTGGGTATGGCGACGTACAGGTATATACAAATGCATATATGTATGTATGTAAAATAAGTATTATGTAAAAATAATAACATGCTTTGTATGATAGAAAATTGTAATTTATAGGTGCGTTACAATTAAAAACTTTTTCAAATATGTATGTCCATATGGATGGGCGTATAAAAAAATTTTTTGGTGAGATATACATATGACGAATGGTGCCAATGTTGAATATAGCTTAAAATCTCACCTTTCCATTACTATATGTTATAACACAATGCGATTTGTAGGTCTGGAGATATACGACTGCAACGACATGTGTTGACAAAATACGAAAAGATTTTTCCGACTACTTTATATATGTTATTATTAGGATATTCTTGAGGCAATGTGTTTTCTATTTGGAAATATGGATCCTACGGCCTTTTTCCCACGCCCACGAACTGCTGTGTAGTCAATTAGCAGCTGTTCTGGAGTTTCAGGCTCCATGTCGCAGAACCGGCAATTTGCAAAAGAAATCAGGTCATTGTTTTATAAGTGATTCTTGATCTTTCAATGACCAGTGTAGAAGACGACAAGTAGCCTGGGTTTGTCTTGTTGAGAGGTTAATTACATATTAAAACATTTTAATTTAAGTTGTCACCACCCATTTGCAACTTGGCATAGTTCATGCCTTAGAGTTGCTACCAATACGCCTCCCTACGCATTTCTTCATCCTTGCGGAGCAGTTCATTTATGGTATGGGGACCAACCCCAATCAAAGGTTCGGGTTTTACCGTGTTGGTGCATGCTGCAGAGCGGGCGAGTTCATCAGCCAGTTCATTCCCGGCTATACTTTTGTGATCGGGAACGCAGATAAGATGCACTTGGTTACAATCTGATAGACTGTTCAGAAGTTATATACACTCCTGCACCAATAGCAAATTGATTTCGAATGCAGAGATCACTTTCAGTGCCGCTTGACTCTCGCTGAGTATTCGAGTATGCGATTGTTGCGTTGGAGGTTTAGCTCAATGCACCGACTTATAGCAAAGACCTCTGCTTGGGATATGCACGTAAACTTCCCATAGGTATGAAGAGTTTCTTGAGTGATGCAATTCCCTGCGACGTTTTCGAGCCGTCGTGTACCATTTGATTTTACTATCTCTAAGCAGTTGCTAGGGAGCGGCAATTTCCATTTACCCTTCTGCTGAAGATAAACTTGAATTTCTTAATGAAGTTTACACTTTTGGTAATGACGTTCCTTGGATTAGAGCCAGTGGTATTTCGCCACTTAAATGCTTCTTGCGCTAGGAAGAGACAACCCTCGTACCTCTGTCAAACCCTTATGCTGTCATTTGGAGCGGTTACTGGAAGAATAAGAATCTCAATTTCTCTCCCCCCAAGGTCCTGATTTCTCTCCCCCAAGGTCCTGAGATCAAGTACTGACCTTCGTCTCGGAAACGGAACGATGGTCGTCTTTGAGGGTTTGATGTTCAGTCCAACTAATCCGAATCATCTCTTGGCTAGGTCTATTCTACTTTGTACGATATCGCAGCTAATACAATAAGTTTCAGTGTTGTACACGATGGATGTTCACTCTTTCCCACATCATTTACTGCCCAATATCTCATCTTTCAAAATTATCCTAATAGAATTGTAAACTGTGCGGCTTACAAAATATATATTTTCCTTAATTCTTCACAATCACAAACTTTTTTTATAAATACCCAATGGTAACCCTAATGCTACTATTGGTTTTTCTTTACTGGAAATTTGATGGTTGGTGGAAAGATTGCCAGCTCGGTGGGATTTCTAAAGGTTGCGCTCCCAAGTTTTTAAGTTTTGACCTCCTAAATGCGGGGAAGGAAGTGTTGAGTTGTTTCCACCTCATCTTTTTCCATACAGCTGCCGTCTGGAGGGCTCAATGGTCTCTTAAAAGCCCCAAAACCTGGAGAGACTAGCCTTACTGAGGGCAAAGAGATACTATATCTGTTGTGATTGATCTTGAGCCAAAAGGTTTTTGCGACAGAGCCTGTACCGATGGTGGCTCAGCTCTGACCAAGCTTCCGCGAAGCCCAGCTATCAAGAGGATACGGAAGCACCGACCTTCTGTCATTCTACCGAAAGCGATCCTACAGTGCATTTTATTTACAGTTTAGTGCAATTTCGCTGTGACCTGGTACCAATACCAGTCTTATCATAAAGATCGATGCTATCGATAGCGACGTTAGACACTCTTTGACCAACTCTAAGCGCACTGTTAATGAGTTCAAGGCTAGTATCGCCGCTCTGCTATCTGAGTGGATGGTCATATATCTGAAGGAGGGTGCACTCTAGAGCAGTAAGTCTACTGTTACCTTAGTGGCTACAACCTTGACCTGGAAGACACTAGAATAGTCAGGAAGTCTTAAGCTGTAGTTGATAGAGACCTCCTGACAGTAAATCCTTCCACCAACCTTCCCCCAAGTTTTGATCTATCCGTAAAGAAGCTCACTGCTTCTTCTTCCCACCAACAACTTCCCTCGCCGGTATATTCGTAGAGAAGGAGCCGTCAGAGTCCGGTTTGGCGACCCTATGATCAAAGTGATCTGGTATGTAATCAAAGTGTGTGAGGATATCCGAGTGTTCAGATACGTGGCAATTCTGTTAGAAAAATATTCCAAATGTAATGTATTCTTATTACATTCCAGTGATATATTTTGTTTTTGTAAAAATTGAAGCATCTACAACCAAAATCGTAAATTATATATTTTTAAAAATACTCAAACTTATTTCAGAGCTGCATTTACATATTTTGATATTTCAAACATCCGGCAACCGCAATTATATCTAAAAGTGCGAACTGGGAGTGTCTGGAACCAACCCAAGGGTCTTCGACCTTCACTAATAACTGGACTTTACTTTTTTAAGCACATATACTTTAACATGCATACAAACATTGTAAAACAACTTGGTTTAGCTGACTAAATAATTTATGCAAATTTTCTCTGCAAAACACCACCTCTCCAACCTGCGATGTGTCAACACAGAAAAGCCTAAAATCCACAAAAAAATAAAATAAAACAAAAAAAAACGACAAAGCGGTAAAACACAGAAGGAAAGGTCGTGAAAAATCGCGACACTGCATGCCACGTAAACGCCATAAAGCACAAACACACACATGCACGCATACACTCACACCAAAATATCCATATACCTTTGCATACAAAGGATTACGCGATGTATGTGTGTGTAGTTGCCATTTCATTTTGGGCAATGTTTGACAACAGTGGCACATAAAAAAGCGAGTGACTTCTCAGGCCAGCCCTTGAAATTCACTTCCTAACATTGGTTTTGATTTATTGGGCGGTATAACAACAATACATGCCTCCGCGGTCACCACACCTCCGTCACACTCTCCGTTTGCTCTCGTGTGCGGCTCACATTTTACAAGCTGAAATTGAGTGCGGAATTCGTAAATTGGCAATTGCAATTCGAGTAGCGGCAATAAAGTGGCACTCATGCGAAATTACCACCACGACGGCTTATTATATTGCCGAAAGTACACGAGTTGATTTTTTGCAGTGAAAAGGGAGGCGGCAGTGAAATAAAATAAAATTGAGAGGTTTGCTGTGAATTGTGTATATTCTTAGAAGTTTTCTGTGCATAAAATTGAAAGCGCTTCGTGTTAGGTGATTGAATTTGGTTATGTGAAAAATAAGGTAGCGTAATGAGCTGGGATTTTATAGTTATAGTTGCTATAAAATTGATTTGTCATAATAAATCGAACAGGAGTATATAAAAGCATCTTTGAAAAATTTACTTTGTAAATTTCAATTAAGCCCAAGTGATTCGGTAATAAAGAAATTGTATTTGTCGCTGTTGACTTTTTTTAAAGTGGGTATGGTCCGCTCTAAATTATAATTAATAAAAACTGCTATCCCACAACAACAACCACGCCTGCACCATATAACGGTTATGTTAAAAGTTACCAAAGGTAGACAGTAAATACATACAAACATTAAATTTGATATCGTTCTTCACACAGAAAGCCAATTCAAGACCTGATATCAAAATTAGGCAACGGTCGTTGTTCCACCCACTTTTGGAAATAGTTCTACATCTCAAAAACTATTTGAGTAACTTCGAAAAAATTTGGCATAGTCGTAAGCGTGTACATCAAATAGTGAGAATATTCAAAGCTTGCTTTCTTACCGTATATTACAATTTTGAATTCCATATTGGTCAATCTGTGATATGCTATATATTATCCAGACAGATTTGTTTCCTGCTAATAGTATATTTGAGTGTCAATAATGGATTAAATCTGGTCCTGCATAAAGTTCGTTCAACTACTGGTCGATTCTATACTACATAAAACAGTCAAACTCTGGGGCACCATATTAAAGTTACTCATTTCTATCTACCCACAACATTCAATCGTGTGAATGCATATCACAAAAGCAACAAAGGATGATCTGCACGATTTTAAAAATTAATAATATTTTAATTAATACTCTAAATCTCACATCAACAATGTCAACCCGATGTTGTATAAAGGAGTTGACGATACACGCTAGATTAATGTAAATATTTTAAAATTGTTATATGTGGATCATTAAGTACATATCGACAGTTGTTGGCTTGGACTGTGAGGTTGAATATTTCACAGAGAACACCAAATACTCGCGTGAATATAACTTGTAATAAATACCCAAAACATATCTTAGAAAGCATCCATAAAAGGCGCAAGCTTCGACGAAGATGGCAACAAACTAGGTGCTCTGCTCTCAAAACTGAGCTAAATAAATGTACAGCGAAACTAAAGACACAAATTAAAAAATAAACATTATAAACAGTGCATTATGCCTAAGATACGTTCCATCGCTTTGGAAAGTATCTGAAGTCATAATGATACCTAAGCCGGGTAAACCAATATACGATGTTATATCATATAGGCCAATATCGCTGCCGCCAGCTTTATCTACAATCTTTGACAATTTACTCATAAATAGACTCAAACCAATAATCGATCATAAATAACTCATACCAACACATCAATTTGGTGACCACCATTCAACAATTGACCCGGTGCACCGAATTGTTAATTTCGTTGAAAATACAATGGATAAAAAAGAACGTTTGTATGGCGGTCTTCTTGGGCGTTTTTCAAGCTTTTGACAAAGTTTGGCATTCGGGTCTGCTGCTCATATAGAAATAATGATACCCAACCAATATTGCGAATTAATTGCTTCCTACTTAAAAGATAGATACTTCCACATTAAACAAAAGGATGCATACTCAAACTTGCAACCGATAAAAGCGGGTGTTCCCCAGGGAAGCGTGTTGGTGTCAATGCTTTATTTGCTTTTTATCAGTCACCTTTCATCTAACTCAAGCTATATGACAGCGACATTTGCGAATAACACTGCTTTATTAGTAGCTGGCGAGTCAACTTCAGTATCTACTCGACGAGTGCAAACAGCAGTCAATGTGGGTCTACTGAGTTGGCATCTAAGTGGTGCATCAAACTAAACAGCACCAAATCAATTCACGTCGATTTTACCTTAAAAAAATCTTGAACTGAGGCTTAGACAGCATGTTGGTGAGGAATCATCGAAACTCCTGAGCGAGAAATCCGGTTGAAATGCAAGAAGCCTTCCGATCTAGTAAGAGAATAGTAGCAGCAAATGTATTTTTTAACTTTTAGCTTTTAAGTAGTTCTCCTAATTAATTAGAATATAATTGTTTGTTACAATTTTATCTTTATATACTAGCTACAATTGCAAAATAAAAAAAAAGTATGGATCATTTCATAGTCTCATTGAATTTTTGGAATTTAACTTCCCAAAAAAAAAAATATTGTACTCTTGCAGGAAGCGTCCTCTAATTTCTTTAAACGAGTGATCGTTCCAGTTTATTCTAGCAATTATTAGCTGTAATAGTTGATAGAAAACATTCCATCTTAAAAACGTACGTTTTTGATAAAAAATACGATAAACCAAGTTTTTACGAAGTTGTAAAATGGAAACAAACTCAGCTCGCAAACAAAACCATAATTACGCTGATGAAGGCTCCATTAAAGTTCACAAAATCCAACTTTTCTTTTATCTTCATCTATTTACATTTAAAATGTTGATAAATCATTCATATTTGCGATTTGTAGATGTTAAGTAGGAAGACATTTTTGAACAATTCAACTTGAACTTTATTTGCGATTTTTACAATGAATCAAAATATCGACAAAGAATTTGTTTTAAATTTTGTATTTCTAGCCAAATTTCGTGCGAGGCGTCGTTGCGAGTGTTGGAAAAGGCTTGGAGTGATTCAGTTTTATCAAAAGCACAAGCTCTCGAATAGTACAAAGCCTTCAAAGATGGTAAAGAGATCGTTGAAGACATGCCTCGTTCTGAACGAACTTCAACCTCTACCACTGATGATTATATGATTATGAATATTAAAAAAGTGAAGGATATGGTGCTTAAAAATCATCAGGCAAGTGTTAAAGAGGCTAGAAAGCTCTATATCTCTCGCTTGTTCATTTGAATGATTTTTTTGCTTTATATTGTGGGTATGAAACGCGTTTTTGATCGACTCACACCGATAAAGCTGAATTTTTTCAAAAGCAGTATAGTACTGTCTCTTTGGATATGCTTGATCCTGAGAATTCCAATTCCAGAGGGCATTCTTCCGATGAGAAAGGAATAGAAAAAATTAACCGAAACCAGAAACACTACTCCAAAGCCACTCAAAAATCAAGGCCGCGCAAATCAATCGTGGTTTGGCGCATCATGTATTTTTTCCGGAGGGACATACGGTCAATAAGTAATTGTATTTGGCTGTATTGAAACGTTTGTGTGAGAAAACTTTCGGAATAGTGGAAGACCATTTCAAGGATTTTAAACTCGATCTCGATCCACGATCGTGAAATTGCAATGAATACCATCGGTCAGCCACCGTATCTACCAGAGTTGACTCCATCTGATTTTTACTTGTTCTTCAAACAACTCCAAAATTAGAGAACGAATGAATTATCTCGTTGAACGTTAATACAATAAAACAATAACAGAAAAACAGATCATTCCCTCTTTTGTAGAAAATTACACCTCATCGACAGGAGGTCTTCATCCACTACAGTTTTTCTTTTGCCATTAATTGCAAGCTGTACATCAATTCTTCACCAGGATAATCGCTTCTGCGAGCCATTAAAACACACAATCCGTCACTAATTTTACACAGCACTTCCGCTACACATTCCTCAGCTCCAATATTCCATGCGTTGAAATCAAAATTCAAATTTCTGTCGGGTTCCCCGGGCCGACCTTATTTGTAGGCATGTAATTTTTTCTCACTTTACCCTCTAATTGAGACACATACTATTACAGCAGGCAACATAACTTCACAGCTGGTAATCATCAAACCACCACGTTGAGCCTGGGCCTCCAAGCGAACGTGAGGTGTTGTGGCGTGGCGTGCGAGCAGCGTGCAAACAAAGCAAATAGTGTATGTGCCTGGTCGCTCCAATACACCCACACGTGCCATATTTCTTCTTGTAAAATCTTAATTTACTTTTTACATGGCTTCTCAGTTTTCTGCGCAAATGTCATTAGCTTCACCTAGTCGACATAGACGACGAAAGTATGACCAGTGGACACGCAAAGTTTTGGTTTGCATGCAAATTTCATTGTAATTTATAAACGCTTAAGTGCGCCTCAATGTATGCCAAGCCAGAAGAAAGCGAACCAAAAGGAATTGAAATATTAAAGAAAAGTGAGCAGGTTGGTGATGTATGTATAATATATACGTATATATATAAGTACATACACAGAATCTAGCAAGTGCACTTCTATTATACGCTTTTGTTGTCGCTGGCTCTTTTAGACTTACGTGCCAACAATAGCGAAATTTCGCATTTTAGTTCATTTTCGTGTTGTCCGCTTCTTGTTAGCGGTAATTTCGACAAAAATAAAACCAAAAGACCGACACAAGTATAACATAACGTAAAAAAGCCTGTATGTTTGAAATAAAAAACTTGTTAGCAGTACCTACATTTAGGCGCAAAGTAGAAACTTGAGTTTGCAGGTAGAGAAAGAAAGCTAACTTGAAACTTTTCCTTAAATTCGAATACAAAATGTACAACAGAGCAAAGTGAAACACTATACGACAATATATGAAGACACATCTATAAAAAAGCGGCGACACACCTTATCAGACAAACGTAGTTCTTTGAGGAGTACAAGAACATTAGGTGCAACGCACAGAAAGTTAAAAGCAAATTTTTTCAAATATTCACCAATAAATACTTTAACACTAAAAGTTGTGAATTTTTCTGTTGAACTGAAAATATTAATAGAGTTGCCATTTAATTGTATAATTTCAGCACACCAAATTATTAGTTGCGAGAATTTCTTTTGATTAAGCAAAACTTTGTCCTAAGTGTAGACAATATTTCCTTAAATTGACCGCCGATTCTAATAGATTTTTATAATTTTGCCCCTTAAGGTAGGCAATACTTTTTAATTCTGTGAATATTCTTAACATTATCTGTTTCTAAAAGTGAGCACATTATGCCGAGGTGAGTGTCTTAGCCATTGTATAAAGGAAAAAATATTTGAATGGTGCTCCTAGATGTAGGCAATTTTTCTTATTACTGAGATTATAGCACATATTCTTTTGATAAAACCAAATTATATACCAAATGTAGACGACATTTGCTTACATAATTCCAGTTTTAATGAATTTTGACAATTTTGCCCCTTAAGATAGGCAACAGTTCTTAATCCTGCGCATACTCGTAACATCATACGTTTCTAAAACTGGGAACACTATAAAAAGTTACGTCTTTACCCATTTTTTAAAGAAAAGAATCATATTTAAAACGCCTAGATGTTTTACTATTGCACACGTTTCTCAATACTGAGCTTATAGTTCATATTCTTTTGATAAAACTTAATTTTATCTTCAATGATGACAACATTTCCTTGTGCGCATTATGCCGATTATAATGGCTTTTTATAACTTTGCCCCTTAAGGTAGACAACACTTCTTATTTCTCTAGATATTCGTTACACAATACGTTTCTTAAATTGAGCATATTATGCAGAGTTACATGCATACGCATTTTGTAAAAAAAATATTTAGATTGTGCTCCTAAATGTAGGCAACTTTTATCAATAATTAGTTTATGGTTCGTATTTTTTTGATAAAACTTAATTTTATCCTAAATGTGGACAACACTTACAAAAACAGAGCTCACTATTCCGATTATAAAGGATTTTTTTAATTTTGCGCCTTAAGGTAGACAAGACAGCTTAATTTAGAGAATATTCGTCACATAATACGTTTCTAAAACTGAACTTATTACGCAGAGTTAAGTTTAAAATGGCCAAGACATTTTATAAAGTAAAAGATTTTAGAATCGTGATTGACACTCTCGAACAGGTTAAAAATTTGGCGAAAAAATTAATTTTTTTTTGGAATTTCTATTCTTTATGGAAATTTAATAGAATTTTTTTAGGACATTTAAAAAACCTAAACATTTACGAAATACAGCATAATAAAATTAAAAACATGCCCCTAAATGTAGGCATCACCTTAAAATAGTTATTTCCATTTTATTCAAACAAAATTTTATTTTTGGAAAATATTTTTCTGAATTTTTTTATGTGAAAAATTTCTTCTCCGAAAAGTAGGCCACAACAATTTTAAAAGAGATAATAATATAGTCGCCTGAAGGTAGGCAAGCAAAAAAAAATCATGTCCACGCAATAGTTTTTTATTACCTAGACTACAGCAGACTCTGAGCAAAGTCAGTAAGTTTTTTATAGAAAAATCCGAAAGTCTTTCAAAAATAATAATTTCAAAAATATTATTGTAAACTAAAAATCCACTTTAAGATCTTTATCTGAAAGAACCACAACAACAAGGCGCGGTAGCATACTTCACAAATCCCAAAAACGTATTGCAAAGCAGACACCAAGGTACAAAGGGCAATGCCCAGACGTTGTTATAGTCAGCACGTCACTTATTTTCTACAGTTAGTTGCTATGTCCTTTGGTATCACGAACTTGCCCATATTTGCTTTGCCATGTTTATTTGCTGCTTTTTTAGCAGAGTTTGTGTGCTAGTGCTTGCCTCAGCACAATCGTGTGACAGGCTGCATACAATGCCGTTAACTGGGTTAGTGCTAGAGCCTGTTGTTTACACCTCGCACGTGTGCTACGCCTTGTTTTTGATTTCTGTTTGCTTCTTCGGCTGTTTCTTAAGGAAAATTATCTTATGTACGCTTAAATACACGGAAGATTGCGCTACTAGGGTCACCATTTGGTATGACTAAGACTTGACGCAATTATATAAATTTTTTTTTGTGATAGTTAGTTAAATAAACTTTTGCTTCAGAGTCAGTATAAGCGAAAGCATAACCACTTTGGTTGATTTTTAAAGCAGTTTTTAGTAAATAAGTGGAGAATGCAGACACAAAACTCAATAAAGTATTTTCAACGTTAAGAATACTCCGCTCTGAAATTTAGAGACATCGAAAAAACTGGCATCTTAGTACCAAATCTTTTGAACATTTTTAAGGTTTCGGCTAGAAAAGCTTTCGATTCAAAAATACTGTATTGTAGTTACTATGACAACCTTTAGTAATAACAAAATGTTATGAGAATGCTGATTTTTTGAAAGCTTTGGTAAAAGTACGCATGCACACTATTTAGATAGCTCATATTTTCAGAATTCTGTACCCTTTAATTACAGTCCTAGTCTTAAGCCTGTCTTGCTTGTTTGTATGCACTTTGAAGAACTATAAAAACTGGTTTTCATAAGAACATTTGAAGGTCACCAGCATATCTAAGCTTAGCATGACAGGCTGGCCAAATTAAAACATTTTTGGTTTACGTTGTACCTCTACATTGAGAAGTGTTTTATATGACTAAATACAAAATTCTCAGTCCTAAACAAAACCGTATTAAATTTAAAAAAATATTAAAACAAAAAAATTCCCAGAAAAGAATTAACACAAAATTAGAATATTTACAAAAAAAAAAAACAAATTACAAATTATTAAAAACAAAACACATTTACAACGTACAAAAATAAAAAAATCGACAATAAATTTAATATAAAACTGAAAAAATGTCTAACTTCACTAAAATAATTCGAGTATAGAAATAAAAAATAGATTTCTGTTCGTAATTTTTCACAGTTTTACCATTCAATAATATGTATGTCTCATAAAAGAAATTTTCAGAATTCGAATATTTTCTGAGTCTTTGATCTGATATTCTTGTTTTTTATTAGCGTAGAGATCCCTTACGCGGTTGTAGCCTGTAAACTCGGCAGTCCGTGCTTCCTTTTCGCTGTTGGCGCCAACTGGAAATTCCAAGTAAAGCCAGTTCCTTCTCCGCCAGGTCTTTCCAACAGAATAGAGGTGTTTCACTTCCTTCCTACCCGAATACTCTGACTAGCTAACTTAGGCTACGAAAAACTTTCCACATAACTTTAAAGACGTTTTCTCTAAAATGCTTTTTTCAAAACGATACACACGACTGCCTGAAATCGTTAGAAAATCTTCATTATAGATATATCTATGCCTAAAACAATACATAACCCCGAATTTTAAGTGCTTTTTAAAAATTTTATTATATTTAAAAAATTCGAAGCCGTCGAATTGGGAGACAGTCGCCATTTCGTGCAAAAACTGTTTTCCAACTTTTCCGTGGAATCAGCTAGTTTCCATATTAGTAATAATTTTTTATGTTTTGAGGTTAAGGGGATGATTGAAAGCGTGACTCTTTTTTAAGCTTTTCACTTGTTTTATTAGATTTTTTCTTCAATACGTGTAAAAATTACCGGAAATTCATGTGTCTACACTAGAAGCTAAGCTGTAGCATTTTTCTGTAGATGGTGACAAAACTTTCTTTTAATTACAAATTTTTGGGATCTTTTGTAATTTAAATTGGATTAAATGAATTTTAAAAATGTTAGAAATCAAACCATTTTTTTATTTTTGAAGCAAAAAAAAAACTAAAACAAGAAAAATCGTAATATACCCTTCACAGGTGCATTTCTTTTAGTAACTAAGTGGTCAGTTTGTATGGTAGCTATATGCTATAGTTAACCGATCTGACTAATTTCTTCGGAGATTACATTGTTGCCTTAGAAAATAATCTATACCAAATTTGGTGAAGATACATTGTCAAATGTGAAAGTTTTCCACACAAGACACTTGTGTTATAGTCGTCCGATGTCGGCCGTTCCGACAAACGAGCAGCTTCTTGAAGAGAAAATGACGTTTGCAAAATTTCAAAATGATATCTTAAAAACTGAGGGACTAGTTCGTATATATACAGACGGACGGACAGACAGACGGACATGGTTAAATCGACTCAGCTCAACATACTGATCATTTATATATACATATACTTTATAGGGTCTCCGACGCTTCTTTCTGGGTGTTACAAACATCGTGACAAACTTAATATACCATGATCTAGGCGATCATCATCGCATAATCAATTTAGAGAACACTTTGAGAGCAGATAATTTCACGTTTTGTCTTGGTCGATTTGCACCAAGATTTTTCCTGAGGAATATGTAAAGCCTAAAGTCTATGCTAACAATCCCGCTTCGATTAAGGCCTTGAAGTAAAACATCACGCCAGTTATCAGTTAAAATGCTCGGACGAGTCATCGAAAATTGGATGGACCATCTGAGACGTAGCTGCGTTTAACATTTGAAAGAGATAATCTACAAAAAATAAACGCCAAAGAATGTTCTTTCAAATGAAAATAAATATTCGCCATTAAATTTGAAGATTCTGAGCTAAACCTTAATATTCTTCTGCGAATGGTAACAATGGCTTTCAATTGCAAAATTTTTCAATTTCTTTGTTGCGATGAAAATTGACAAAAATATTTTTAAATAAAAAATGTAATAATAAAATAAGGCATTTTTAAATATTTTCATCAAAAAATTAAAAAAAAACAGAAAATTTTGATAATAGATGAAGTGGAGTAAAATAATAACTGGATGTTATCAAAATTAAATCGGTGCTAAGCCATGTTTAAACATTTTGGTAAATTTTTTACAGCAGAAAAAAAATAAATTTGATTTTTTAGAAAATAAAATTATCAAAAATTTAAAAAATAAGTTTATCAAAAAATGTTTGACAACATTAAAAATTTTATAAAAATCCGTGGAATAGAAATAAATTTTAAATGGAAGCAAAAAAATATTTCCATTACTATTCATCAACTAAAAGTTAAAAAAATGCTGAAAGGAAATTTGGTTAAGTCTTTTACTAACAGCTTTTTGTTTTTTTTTATTTATTTTTTCTTTTTTTTTAGGCCGTAAAGAGGATTTAAAACGAATTTGCTCCAGCGATCGTTATCCTACGTGAGTCATTCAACCACTAAAACACTGCCGTCTTATACCCTAGATTTTTTCCTTTGCCCCGTGACCGTTTTCACATTACTTGAGGGCAAGGTTGCCAAGAAGGACCCATTTGCTGATCAGTTTCTACTCTCCTTTTGTCCAGGGATACGAACGCTTGTGTAGCCAAAATCAAGATGTTTGGCTCATCTTTCATCATTCGGCTACCTTCAAGAAAATGATAAAATTTTAAAAATCATAAATTCCTTGCTAAAGACCATTGATTCACATTTTGGGACAAAAAAAATACTTGTTTTTGATTTTTAAGAATTTAAGAAATTTTGAACAAACAATTTACCTTAAAATATTTACTTAGGAACAGCCTATTCAAAAAATGTTTTATTTATAATTGCTGAAGAAGGAAACTTTCAGACTTTATCTCAATCACTTTAACAGCAAAAAATGTTCTAACATAGCAACCCTAGTACAAAGGAGTGTCAAAAGGCGCCAACCAAAACAAATGAGCAAACACAAAATCGCACGAAATCTTCCACTACCAATACATATCCTCTGACTACTTCATAACTACTTGCTATCACAAACACACCCACACACACCTGTGCGCTACTCACTTAAGTGGTCTATTGTTTAGCAGCTAAAGCAACAGCAACAACAAAAGCAACAGCAACAACAAAAACATCAGCAACAGAGATAAGACATAAGACGCTGCACTTAAGTGGCGACACGCTTGAGCCTCGCATTGTTTTTGCTTTGCCGCACTTTCTTACACACACACACACACATAGCCAAACACTAGACTATACGCTCGCACAGGGAATATTCAATTTACCTCGCTTTCTTTCGTACTTTGTTGTCATTGTTTTTGGTTTTCACGGCTTTGTTGCCGGCAAAGCGATTGTGTACGCCTTTTTCATGTCTGCCACCTGGCGTTCGCTGTAGCTGCATTCATTGTTGTTTTTGTTGTTGTTACTGCTGTTGAATAGCGGCAACTTGGCACACTTCCGGTATGGAAGCTTCACATTTGCAAATGTCTGCCACGCAAGCGTGTATGTGAGTATGTGTGTGATTGTATTTATGTGCCACTCAGTGCTGCATATAAACACACACTCACACATACATACAAACAAACACTTGATAATATATGAGTTCATTTAAGTAGGCAGTGCAGAGCTGGCTTCACAGCCTTGCGCGCCAACAACAAACAATAGTCTCGGCGGCGCAAAAAGTATGATTTGCGCATAAATTGCCACACAGCACCACCCCTTGCCCTCGCCCTCCCCCACATGATTTTCAACACTGTCTAATATACATTTTAATTGCATCACATTACAAATTACACGAGCTCATGAGTACGTGGCTGGCATTAGCTGAGCGTCGGAGAGGGGAGAGCGCGGAAGATATGCAGATTTCTGTTGTTGTTGCTGTTCTTGTATATGCCGCTGTTTGTATGTCACGGTTGACTGCAGATTCTGTCAGATAAAGTTGAGGCCATGCCGTTGCTCAGTTATATATGTGTTCGGTTAGATGTGCGTGGTTGAGCTCGTGAAGTATGTACGAGGCAAAGGTTGCGAGTTTGCGGAAGCATTTACACAGTGCAATGACTTGCTGTCACAATGCAACTGCTGTTTGTTAGTTTTGATTAGGAAATTTGCAGGAAATTGTAGTTTTGCTGGCAGTTAGTTATTTTTTTTGCGGAATTTTGAAGCGCTTTAGTGGGAAAATAATGGCTGAAGCTTGTAATGCGCTTAAATTTTAAAGCTGTTCTGCGCGCACAGCTCGTCTTAAGGGATCTGAAGGCATAGCGCTGCTTTGATTGATTTGCTAGTATCCCTTAACTACCCGATTTGCCCACGAATAGATTTCTTCGTACAATTGAAATTAATTCTTTCATATATACATATATATATCTTCATTCCTTACTATCGAAATAGATAGTCACTACTCTGAGGGAGGCTGCGCTTCGGAGCTGTAGATCTACTGATACCATTATTACAGCCAC
The DNA here is from genome assembly GCF_024586455.1 of Bactrocera neohumeralis. Taxonomy (NCBI): domain Eukaryota; kingdom Metazoa; phylum Arthropoda; class Insecta; order Diptera; family Tephritidae; genus Bactrocera; species Bactrocera neohumeralis. The sequence goes on along the minus strand of NC_065920.1, from coordinate 69,151,870 downwards.
CTCCGCTTGTTAGACAATGCATGCTTCGTAAAACTGTATCTGATGAAAAGCTGCCGAGAGTGTTCTCCTCCACCAACCCTCCCAGCAAGCTGTGATCCATCCGTAAAAAAGCTCACCACACCCCTCCTCCTGCGCGTGCTTCACTACCATGCCTCCTTCGAAGGTTGAAATCAGAGGAGAGACAGGTAGGTTTTGGAATGAAATCAAAGTGCGTCAGGCTCGCAGTCATCTAAGTATCCAAATGTACTGAGTGTAAGAACAGCTTTGGCGGTCGTACACTTTGCGAGGGTATTTGCAACAAAAGGAATGTGGTTTGTAAGGCAGCACAAATATTAATGAGAGCACCGATTTTTTTCGAGTTCGCCGAATAAAGATTTCTTAGAATATTATGTTATAGTTACATAGAGCCAAAGAAGTATCTATGGTGAGAGCCCCAACATTTTGCCTTTGTCACCTCTGGAGCAGTATAGAACAATCTTCCTTGCTCTCTCCTCGATATTGGGTTTCCACAAGGGCTTCCTGTATGACAGGAGTCCTAGATTATTAACACTGCCAGCAGGCCGAGGGTGGGACCTCCAATTGATGAAAGTTGCGTCTCCGGTATTTGTGCTTCCTAGTGAATAAAAGCTGTTCAGGTTTGCTAAAATTTAAGGAGAGGTCGTTTTCAGCAGATCAGTTGCTTATGATACCAAGGTAGGGTACCTTCTCTCGTGCACGGTTTTCAGAAATGTGCCCTTACCCTTAAGAGCTACATCGTCCGCATGGAGAATTACCAGGCAGTATTAACCAGAAGCCGGAAAGTTTGGCTTTACTTAAGTATATACGACAACATGTTTCTATGGCATTGTAGGAAGATAAATGTTTCATTGACCGAAAGGCAAAAAGCCATAGAAACTGAGAACCACTTTCTCGTTACCTGAGACCTTGAAAAGTCAAAGTCCGATTTTAGCAATGCTTAGACCTGAAAGCTTTATTCCATTATCTTATTTATTACTTTATAAGTATATATTCTGTGAAATGTAAGGATGGTTGCTTTTTAAACTTGTGATATTAGGGAAATAGGCTTGATTTTAGTCCTATTTCATCTATTTTCACATTGCAATATTAGAATATAAATTGATGATAAGTTTAAAATCATGAAAATGGATGGGATTATGATTGATATGATTTCGCCCAAAGGTGGATTGAGCCAGATCGATCCTGTAAGTCCAATTACAGTTTTTATGTTAATTGCAAAGTTTAGTTATAGTCTCCTGAATGTTTTCGTTTAACGACATTTTGCGACCGATTTTTTATGGCCCAAATTTTTACTAAAGTTATTACTTTTACGTATTGCAGAGAGTCTACAGAATTCAACTTGCCTAACCATTCAGTTCACTTATATAATAGTTTGACACTTGGTGCTACTTGAATCCATATCATATGTATTATAGCTTTAACCTTCAAAAGGAGCATGTATAAATTTGATCAAAAACAACGATTTGGAGCAGTGTTTGGAGATGTTGAAGCGCAATAGACTCGAGTTTCTACGTCCATATGTGACAATGGCTGAAACATGGCTTAATCAGTTTACTCTGAAGTCTAATCGGTTGTCATCCGAGTGGACTGCACACGGTGAACTCACTCAAAAGCGTGGAAAACTACAATGCTCGGCTGGCAAGGTTATGCCGTTTGCATTTTGGGATGCGCATGGAATAATTTTATTGGCTATCTTGAAAAAGAAAGGACAATCAACATCGACTATTATTTTGATAGCTACAGTGGAGCATTTGATGGGGAATTATACCATTTTGTGTGAAGCAACTTTTGGGTCATTGGAGGACAAAATCGGTGAAAAACTGTGACGTTTGATGAACATGAAATTTCTGTTTCACAAATGGAATGCGCCGTGTCACAAGTCAGTGAAAACGATGACAAAAATCCATGACTTGGATTTCGAATTGCTTCCACAGCCACCGTATTCTCCACAGATAATCGCCAGTGACTATTTACTGTTCTCAGGTCGCAAAATATTGCTTACTAGGAAGAAATTTTTTTCAAATGAAGTGGTGATCGTCGAAACGGGGCCTATTTCGAAGCAAAGGACAAATCGTACTGCAAAAATGGTGTCAAAAAGTTTGAGGGTCGCTATAATCAATGTATTACCTTTGAAGGGAACTACTTATTGTTGAATAAAAAAAACGAGTTTTCTCATAAAAATGTGTTTTACTATAGTAGGCCGGGGACTTCTCAAATGACCTGGTATAAAGGCATATAACTCTATGTTTATCTAGTTTAGTTTTAGCTGCTAAAGAGGCCTATAAACCAGTAAGAAATTTTCGCCAACAATGTTTTTTTAGGCTAAGACTTTGGCTATTAGTCAACAAGGTGACAAATTTTTCCGCTTTTTGATTGTAAGGCCTCTAGAAAGCGCAGAGGCAGTAAAGCTAAGGTTTTTAAAAGTGTTTAATTCAAACAGAAATACACATTTTGGAAATGTAGGCTCTGAAAAACTCATCACAAGCTGCGTTATGAAGAACTTTTTTTAATGAGTTGCAATATTTTATGGCATTGTGTTCACTAAGTTGATTGAAGACATAAAAATAATCAGAAACGTACTTAAATGTGGAGGGGCGGATAAGTTTTGGAGAGAAATTTTGTTTTTTACTCAGATCACCAACATTTAAAAATTATTTTGTAGTGACAGGCCTTTGAAAAATATTTACGATATTCGAAAAACATAGATCATATAATTTAAAAAAAAATAAAAAAAAAATAAAGTACAAAAGTCAGTTTCGTAGTTGTTCCGCAGCCAAATCTGAAATTTTAAGAAGCTCTAAATTAATTTCGCAATTCAGAACCTATCTATAGTCCATATCTCTGAATACAAGTTTGAGATTATTGTTTACACTAATTAACTATTTCCAGTATTTGATTCCAACACTAGTGAGTAAATAATGTTTTAGTTATTTAATGATATAATTATTAATTTGGCTATAATATAATTAATACTCGTATAAGCTTTAAATCGGCCCAAGTACCGAGTATTACCAGAAATGCTTTTTACAATTAAATAAAATAGACCGAAATAACGATAACCTAATTTGATGATTTAATAACTGGAAAACCGGATTTTTCAATACGGCAACAAAGTTGCTAAAGAGAGTATTATAGTTTTGTTCACATAATGGTTGTTTGTAAGTCCTAAAACTAAAAGAGTCAGATATAGGGTTATATATACCAAAGTGATCAGGGTGACGAGTAGAGTTGAAATCCGGATGTCTGTCTGTCCGTCCGTCCGTGCAAACTGTAACTTGAGTAAAAATTGAGATATCTTGATGAAACTTGGTACACGTATTTCTTGGCTCCATAAGAAGGTTAAGTTCGAAGATGGGCAAAATCGGCCCACTGCCGCGCCCACAAAATGGCGAAAACCGAAAACTTATAAAGTGTCATAACCAAGCCATAAATAAAGATATTAAAGTGAAATTTGGCACAAAGGATCGCATTAGGGAGGGGCATATTTGGACGTATTTTTTTTGAAAAGTGGGCGTGGCCCCGCCCGCTACTAAGTTTTGTACATATTTCGGAAACTACTATAGCTATGTCAACCAAACTCTATAGAGTCGTTTCCTTCAGGCATTTCCATATACAGTTGTAAAATGGAAGAAATCGGATAATAACCACGCCCACCTCCCATACAAAGGTTATGTTGAAAATCACTAAAAGTGCGTTAACCGACTAACAAAAAACGTCAGAAACCCTAAATTTTACGGAAGAAATGGCAGAAAGAAGCTGCACCCAGGCTTTTTTTAAAAATTGAAAATGGGCGTGGCGTCGCCCACTTATGGACCAAAAACCATATCTCAGGAACTACTCAACCGATTTCAATGAAATTCGGTATATAATATTTTCTTAACACCCTGATGACGTGTACGAAATATGGATGAAATCGGTTCACAACCACGCCTTCTTCCAATATAACGCTATTTTGAATTCCATCTGATGCCTTCTCTGTATAATACGAGTATAAACATTAGGAACCAATGATGATAGCGGAATAAAACTTTACACAAATACGGTATTTGGAAAATATGTAAATGACGTATGATGAAATCTCGATTATCACTTTACCATGCGAGAGTATAAAATGTTCGGTAACACCCGAACTTAGCCCTTCCTTACTTGTTTACATACTATTCAAGTTCTAATGAGGTAAGAAAACTGCGCGAAGAATGAAAATATTGCTGCCGTTCAGGCAAGTGTTGCTGAAGACCGCAATTTGTCGATTCCAAGCCCTTCTCATCTGACCTGCTGGATTTCGAGAAAGTGATTTGGGCTTGAATCCATATAAACTCAATTGACTTTCTCCTCTTACTCAAGAACTAAAGCCATTGGACCACCGTAAATGTCATTAGTTTGCTGATTGTGCTTTGCAAAACTTCAAAACGATAAGGATTTTTTAAAAAAAATTATCTACTTCAGTGAAACTTACTTTCATCTGAGTGGTGTCGTAAATAAACAAAACTGTTCCTTCTGGACAAATAACCTTAAATCCACAGAGTACTCGAAAATTGGGTTCATTGAATTCGTTCCTGCAAAAGAAGTCGTGGCGGTCATTTGAATGATATTATATTCAGAACTTAATTGAATAAATTGTACTTTACATTAAATAAAAAAAATATTTGAAATTCCTTAACAATCAGTATGATTTTGAAAGGAAATCATATCTCTTTTATGCGAAAACCCTACATTAGTTATTCACTAGTATTGAAGTCAAATATTTGGAATTATCTTAGTCCATATTAGTACACATTAACTGAAGAAGAGCGGAGTGAAAGTAAAAATCCTTTTTGTTGTTATAAATCTAAATTTGATATAAAAAAACAAAATGAAAAGACGTAAATCAATTTCCACACGCTTCAGAATACCTAAAATATTAAAACACCCTCCAAGCAAGTCAACTGAAATTACTTCACATATTATTTGTTTAATTTTCCCCACAACACCTTACATCACGTAAACATCGGGTTGCACTCAAGCACTTTAATTACTAGAAACCACTAACAAAGTTAACGAAACACACCTACCGGTAAGTCAAGTCAGCTGCGTAAGTCAAAGTCAGCAGCAACACCCGGAAAAATAACATACTACATACTACACATACTACATACATAGATGTATGCCACAACCAACCGAAACACTTGAAGCGACTACAGCAACACACTCCACACGCAAACACACACTCACACATTGCAATGCCACAAGTTCGCTTAACAACGTTAAGTTTCACCTACAACAATAACAACATGCCAACAGTTGTAAATACAATAACAAAGAAAAAAATAATGTATAAAACTTAGCATAACCACAGGCGTTGTGGCATACTTTAATGAAGATGGTGGCGGTACTGGTGGTGTAGCAGCAGTGAAAGTAAGCAAGCCAAGCCGGCAAGAGTTGTGGAGTATTTATTTAAAAACTTTGGGCACAAAATCTTAGAACAGACACACACACAGATACACATGTAGTGGCAAGCGTGGGAACGCACAACTCACTGTCAGAGCGAGAGTAGTGAAAGTCGTTGGACGCATATAACTGTATGTAAGTGTAGCCGATGTAAGAGTGCGGCAAGTGAACTTATTTTGTATTTTAAAGTTTTTCGGTTTACTGGCGTGAAAACTTTGCCTTCTTTGGAGCATAAAGTTCAAATAACCGCGCGAAAGTATGTACGTCTAAGCAGAAATATGCGCACAAATCGTCTTAGTCGGGGTTAAAAGTGATGAGAGTGGATAAAAGCCGGCAGAAATGTGATGTCGAGAAGTGGAGTGGAAGTACACAAGATGGTAGAGATTAGCAAAATGGATGGGTGGAGGGTTACAAAAGTTTCTTTATTGGAGGATGCGAATTAAAGGCATATTAAGCCGCTATTTCTAGGTTAATAAAACTATAGAAATTGTCTTTATGGCTTACAGGCAACAAAGCAATTCAGAAATGGTTAGAATGTATAAGCCAGATCTGTATTTTAGAGTAAATTTCCAGGTAGTAACTGGTAAAAAAGTAATTAACCACTATGTAAATTTAATTTATCCAAAATATTTTTGAGTTTAATCTCGAGAGAGTTAACAAAAAGGTAGACAATTATCAAAAGATAATTATATTGAAAGATCTGCACGAATATTATGAACTTGTGGAACAAATATTATAACTCACCACATTAAGCAATTCGCTTAAAAATTATGCACCGAAAAACAAGAAGCAAGAATTTAACCAAACAAGTTAAAACCACTTTTAGGGTACAATTTGATTACTAAGTAGTAAAATATTTTTTTGTATAAAATCAAAATCTTTAACATTTTTTTAAAAACAATATGTTTACTACTCTAATATAAGCAATGTTGCCTACATTTCGGCGCCTAAAAAGTAATTTTCAACAAATTTTTCAATCAAACTCAGACCTTTGCATTGCTTCCATCAGCCAACAGCGCTCACTTATGTTTTCTATGCTATCAAATGCAATGTTAGGCAATGTTGCCTACATTTCGGCGCCTGAAAATCGTTTTCGAAATCAGCTAAGTATTAAGAAGTTTTCGGGCAATAGAGTTCTGACCTGAACACTGCTTTGAAATCACTTTTCCCATCAGCTCTCACTTATGTTTTCTATGCTATCAATGGACACTAGAAAATAGGTGTTACTGTTAGTGAGAATATTATCAAAACTAATATTAATGGATGAAAAGGTAGGAGAAGGAGCACATGACCGCAGATAGACACACGTCAAGCCTCGGTATTAAGCTCACGTGAATAAAAGTATACATAAAGAACTGTTTAAAAAATTTCAATATTAAAAAGGGAACTGCTGTCCAACATTTTACCTACATAGCTTCGCTATCTACCTTGGTTTCGAAGAGATGTTTCTAGATGAGTTAAGTATATCCAACATTTATCCGAGTCAAAAAGGGCAAAGTAGCTTTGGGTCTTAAAAAATTTCTTGAACTTATAAGATTCCGTAACTTAATGTGTAATTGATACTCATGAGCTTCGGAAGCAAAATAATGGAGGCGTATTCAGTACGAAGATTTTCTTAGAACAAAATATGTAATATCGGGAAATAATTTTTTGATATGTTAACGAGAGTCATTACATAACGACATCTTGATTTTTGCTTCAGTGTTCCTTAATGCAAGTACTTGAGTGATGCCAAGATATTATAGTGACAATATTAGATACATATTCGATTATCAATAACCGTATTTTAATTATAAATATACATATATTATATGGGCCTATAAAGCCAAAAGGCTTAAGACTGATATGTAGTGTAGTCATGCGCCTAAAAATAAATGATGTGAAGACAAAGTCATTACCGCTACACTTTGGGTAGATTTTTATTTATTTTATTTTTTTTATTTAAGTATGGCCTGTACATAAATTTACACACAGAAAACTAAACTAACTGTCTACTCAGGCCTTCATCCCATAGGGACATTTTATTTTTTCTACATCCACAGAAATTATATTTTTATTATTATTATTATTTATTTCACTGGACTTCATAGGTATCTTTACTTTGATTTGACTATTTGACCTGCGTATCTTATCTTCAAATTTATTATCTTCATATCAGTTTAAATAAGATTAGTGTTTCATGGCATAAAAACGGTCTAGCCACGAGGAAGTACCAATGAATTATAAAAATTACTAATTAAAATAAAATAAATATGAACTAAGGTATTATGACAGGTAAAAATATTACTGGGAGTACAGAACTTGAAAAAAAATTTCAAGCAATTTATCATATTCTCCATTCCTAAATCAAGGTGTACTATATACGCTTTATAGTAGTGTCTGGTGGAGCATAAGGATTCGAAAATTATAGCACCAGTGGCATTATATAAAGTCTATTCGAATGGAATTGAAACTGACTGAGTAACATACTTTATAAAAATTAGTAAAATTCTAGCATTATTTTTAAGGATAATATGACTTCTCTTATTCACTTGAAGATATTTTATAACATTTTAAATTGGAGCAAAATTGCCATGAATATGTCGAATCACTCACAGTGGATACCTAATTCAAAAACACGAAGGAGTTAAAGAAATTTTTTCCAAACAGCCTAAAGGTATACTATAATGTGTATAAGAAGCACTTATTTTATGTTTAAATTAACACTAGATGTTCAAAAAACCCAAGTCTGTTTTTCTGGTCAATTTAATGAAAAAATAATAATTTATATTAGGGAAAATTGAGTAAGATACAAGATAATTTTCTAACGAGTAAGATTAGAGAACCTAATCAGACACTTAGCACATTATCAGAACTATATAATGTGCCGAGATTGTACTAGGCACTATGAGAAAAGTAATGTTACAGGTCGCTGGTTTCAAACGTCAATTAATGTTGTATTTACTTATCTATTTTCCAGAAATACTTTGGAAAAGCTTTTGTTTTGTGGTGACACCATCTAAGAAGCTACATATATTGAATTTAAGTGGAAATTTGTTATATTTCCTGAGTGTTGTTACTTTGGAGCTACTTTAATATTATCATTATTATTGCTATGAATTGCCGAAAGCATACACAAGAGAGATATAATTCGAGAACAAAAAGGTAAAACAAAGTTTGGACTTACCAAATGTATGCTATAATTTGTGAAAATACTTTTTTTTGAAACTATTGTTGGAAACCTCCAAAATCACCAACGATAGAGATAAAATGCGAAATTAAAAATAATAAAAAATTTTCAGATATCCTAAAAGTATATCACGGTTTTTTAAAACATTTTTGTAATAAACTAGCCTTAGAAATCTCCAAAATCCACAGAATAGACATATAATTCGAAAACAAAAAGAGAAACAAAAATAATAGGACATCCTAAATGTTTGCTATAATTTGTCAAAACATTTTCTTCGAAACAATTATTTTCTCTTCCTAAAGTCTAAGGTTGAAGAAGAACCCATTTTTCAATTTTTTTTTTTAATAAAATTATCGACTTCGTACTCCTGAGTAGAAACTGTAAGCCTTAGATAACAATTTGAGGACATCCTAAAGTTATGCTATAATTTGTGAAAACATTTTCTTCCAAACTATCATTAGGAAGTTCCAAAATCACATACAATAGCGATATAAGTCGAAAACAAATAGAGGTAAAAAAATTAGTTTAAGACATCATAAATATATGCTATAATTTGTGAAAATATTTTCTTCGAAACTTTTATATTCACTTCCTAAAGTTCAATGTTGGTGTAGAAAATGCAAAAGACACATTTTTATTAATAACAAATAAGTGAAATCATCGACTTTGTATTTCTGAGTAGAAACTGAGAGCCTTCGCTGGTCATTTGCACAAGTCGCCAGCGTTAGAGATATCATTCGAAAAAAACGAATGAGTAAATATATCTTTTAATGTCTGCCGAAAGGTATGTTATGATTTTTGAAGATATTTTCCTTGAAGTTATCTTTAATGTTTGAAAGTGCTCAAGGTTGATTTTTTTGTTAAAATTATTGAAGGCTAAAATATTCTTATTAAGATTAAGGACTCTACGTATATTAAAACATTTTTGCGTTACACTAGAATACACCTTTTCATATAAATTTTTATGAAATGAAAAGAACTTTTTTAGCAAACAAATTTCTTTTGACAGTCACTAGGAAGCCAATCCTATTTGCGACAGTTATTAATTTGTTAGTTTTTTTAATATTGGAGTATTACGATAAAATAGAATATAACTTTTTCGCTATATTGGAAAAAAATTAAAAACCAATCTTATAAGTATGCAACACGTATTAAAATTCTCCTCAATTTAAAGTTTTTGCAGTATGAGCTTATTATTTTTTTAAAAAAAGAAATTCACTTTACGAAAATATACATTTCTTTTTATTCCATGTTCTTCTCTTATATTTTAGCCCCCAACTTATTCACTTACTAAAGACTTAAAAAATTCAAAAACTTTGCTTACTTCTCTGCCACGCTTAAGCGCCGCACAGCTTCACTGCTTTGCCACAAAATATTTTTGTTTACTCCCACAACTTCCAATTCAATAAACACTAAGCACTTGTTCACACACACAACTTGCACCAAAGTTTATGCCGGCTAACTGGGGCATTATTGCCACGCTAAACTATTCACTTTACTGCTTTGCTGTTGTGGATGAGCGTGTGCTGTTGATGTTTACATCTTCACTTCTTGCGTTATACTTTAGTGCTGCAACATTCATGTGATTGTATGTGATTGCAGCAAAAATCATAAAAACAAGCATTCAATCAATTAAGCAATCAATCAAGCGATTCGGCGATCAGCTGTGATTGCTGGCGAATTTTTCGAGTGAAAAATATTTTTGTTTGGTTTTGGTTTTGTTTTTGTTTATTGAGTAGGTAAATCAATTAATGCTGAAACTTTCAAATGCACTTTTCACTGGTATTGATTGCTACGATTTCTGAGAACCCGAACGTGAGCGCAAATATTTTGGCAAAATTTGGTTTTTGTTGTTGTTTTATAGACATAACTTTTCCGTCATTTGGTTTTTTTGCATTTATTTATTTAAATTTTTCCAAATTTTTTTTTCTTAAATATTTTTCTACTTTCTGCAATTTCACTTTTTACTTTCAGCAACTACTTTCCTTGCACTTTTTACTCTTTGTTACATTTTATTGCTCACTCTATAGAATTTTCAATGAAAAATTTTGTATGCAACTTTTCCAAAGCCCAAAATGTACACCATTCTTGCATTGAGCTCAAAACACATTCCTTTAACATTCTATCCACCAGTAATATGATTAAACACTTTCCATTCTTAGCAAAAAACACTCCGTACCGTTATTACATCAACCGTATACTACAATACTAACTGGCTTTCAATATTTTATCGTATGTTTTTGTCACATCGTCGCACCGACAACCGCTTTGCTGTCATAATACACACACACGAGCTCACACATGGTTTTGCACCGACGACGACGACAACGACGCGTACGCGACCTCCAAACACACCAAAATCGCCACCACCAACGACGTGAGTGCGATAGCAGCAAATAACTTTCGTATACTGAAATTGCCCTACGACAATTGTCGCATTTTATGCGACAAACGTAAATTTCGATGCACTTCGGCTACTGGCGCAATCGTATTTTATTTGCTGCCCTGTGCTGCGCTGTGTTTTTTAGTACAAACGAAGCTCGAAAACGAAGTGGCGTCGAGCCTCCCAGCTTGTGCTCGACGGTGCTTGGGAAAATGCGCATTGTTGGCATAATTCGAAAATTCAATTCAATTGTTTGTGTGCTTATGTGCGGTTGACTCGTGTGAAATTTGTTGTCCTAGTCCTGATTCGAAGTACAGATTTGTATGTATGTAGACACATTACGGAAAATATATCAAAAATGAGAGCGAGAGAGCGTGTTTATTATGAAATCGGAAACATGTGAGCGCCAGAGCAACTTATTTCGAATTTCATAAGCGCTTGCGCCTCAAATGAGAGCAGTGAATTGAGAGCGGATGATAGTTTCGTCTAGTGCGAAAAAATATAGAAAAGTTTCGATTTGTTCGAAAAACATCGAATCATTCGCAGTTATTTAAGATAACCTATTTCCATTGTATATATATTGCATATGTTTTTTTGAACATGGGCTTTCTTAAAGCAATATCAATACGTTACACGCCATACCTTCTTTTCGAACCTGGCAAGCTTCTGAAAATGTAGGAGGAAATGTTCCATCGTCCCCTCTATCGCAATGCACTGCATTAAAGTTTTAATTAGAAAAGCAATATAATTTTTTCTCAGGCTATACTTCGGCTTAACTAACAGGCCAGGAAAATATTACCTGCACATTCTTCTTTGTTGAGGTTAAGTTACAGGGAGCTTTTGAGTAATGGTTTGCTGATGATGTTCTCATATCATATTTGCTTTATAAACTACCAAACCAAGATAAGGTCGGAGTAACCCAAATAAGCCTTGTCAGCCTTGAAAAACATTTTTGTAGTTGAAGCGTTGGTCTGCGCAGACTACAACACATTTGAGTCTAAAACATTTAAACGAATCTGAAGAATTTTTCTAGGGATAAAAAAAGATTTATTTTCAAGGAAGCGTCCCTCTCTAAAAGTAAGGTGTTTCCAACTGAACAAGTTAAGAGATGGTTTGATAAAGACTAGAAGCTTTAAATAAACCTGCACATAAGGGGCTTCCAAAGGGTACTTTCATTGATTTGAAAGAAAGAATCGAGGTTTGAAACAAATATTCTACGTCATTGAATTATAATTCAATTAAGGATAAAATCATATTTTTACACATTACTAAGACATTGACCAAGATGCAGAACTCCTCAGAGTTACGTTAAACAATGTGCTACTTTTCGATGAGTAAAAACGAAAGATATTATATCCAGCAAATTATTATAGCATATATTTTTGAAAGGTTATATTAATTGAAGCCAATTACTAATATTAAACAGTGGGAGAAAACACTGTTACGATTGAAGCGGAATTACCGAATGCAAAGTTAAAAAATTATCACATCAAAAATGCTAATAAAATCTTGGAAGTAATTGAATTTAACAACAATAAATGAAATAGATTTCATTGGAACATAATGGAATGAAAAAGAGAGATGTAGCGGAACGAAATGGAATTGGAACAAAATTAAAATTGAGTAAATATAAAAACAAATATATATGCAAATCAATTTTAACAATTTAAACACAATCGATTCGACTGTAGAGAAACTGAATTTGGAAATAAAAGGTCTGGACCAAATGGAATGGAAACAAACGCAAAATTAGATAACGAAATAAGAACCGGCTTTAGTTAACTTCAATGTAATTGATTTTAGTATAACAGAACAGAACTGAAATGAACTGGAACGGAACATTTGGAATTGGAACGTATGGAAACTAAATCAAATAATCTCGGCGGAATTTTTTCGAAAGAGAAACGCGTATATATATAATGTGAAATAATGGTATGGAACAAAATGGAATTGAAACAATTCAAACGCAATTCAGTATTCGAATTTAAAAAAAAATATCAGAGCTAACTTAAAAGAAAACGAAATACAATAAAACGGAAAAAATGGAATTAGAACATCGGAAACTGAATAAAATGGAATGAAACAAAATAAAACGTAACATAAGTTCGGGTTCACCGAACATTTTTACAGATAAATTGATAATTGAGAAACGACATATTTATATAATTTACATATTTTTCAAATACACGTATTTGTGTAAGATTTTATTCCGTTATATATGGTTGTCATACATATATACTATTTAAACAAAATTAGAGAAATTCGTTATAAAATGGTTGTGAACCGATTTCACCCATATTGTACATTCTTTTATGTTAAGAAAATATTTACCTAATTTTTTTTTTTAGTTGATATGTTGTTTCGCATTTGGTGTTTCTGACGTTTTTTGATATATAAATCAGTGATTTTCAACATAATTCGACGCAATTTATTGATAAAATTTCTTCAATTTTTGAATATGCAAATAAATGGTATGGAACAAAATAGGAGATATGAAAAAATTCGAACACAATTCAATATCCTAATGCGATCTTTTGTGCGAAATTTCACTTTAATAAAAAAAAAATATTAGATCTTAACTTAAAAGACCAAGTTTCATCATGATATCTCAATTTTTACTCACAATAAAACGGAAGAAATGGAACTCTACTCGTTGATCACTTTGTTATATATAACTATAACATCTGACTGTTTTAGTTTTAGGACTTACAAACAACCGTTATGTGAACAAAACTATAATTGAAACAACTTTGTTAAAATAATGATAATTACTGATATTTTTAAGTGTAAAGAGAAGAAGTATTAGAAGGTTTTCGAATTACTAAAAACGGAATGGTATCAAAAAAATTAAAAAATAAACTTATAGTTGGTATATATTTTAGGTTAAGTTAGTTAAATAAAAAAAAAAAATAATAATAATAAGGTTAGGTTAGGTTAAGTCGTTGGGCCAATCAATCCACAAAAGGCGTCGCAAAATCCCATCTGGACGGCTGTGAATACTAATGCTGCTTGATTCTCAAAACTGCTGACTATCAAAACCTTTATAGTTTATGTAGAAGCGTGTTAGCTTACCACAAATTTGTTGAGGCGGCTAATATCAAGCCCAGCCAATTCGCAAGGTTCGCGTATGATATGATATAGTATTCACCGGGTTCTCGGTTTGGACAAATACGGATAATTGAGTACAACAAAGTGCAGAGATGCTTCCACCTTGCCTTCTTCCTTAGAGATTTGACAATTTTGAACCGACTATTTATGTAACCTCAGCGCATGCTATTCAATTGGCAATTACTTATATAGCGGACAATGGGACAATCACTTACATTGCGGTGAGATGAACAGAAAATAGTTAAGAGATCATCTTATTATCTACTCACTCTGGAAAATCTCGGAACCCTGCAAGTTTGGCTTGTTGATAAATGATTGTCAAGCTCACGGAAGGGCCATAGATCTAACACCAGGGCGCTAGGGGAAAGCCGTTTGACGATTCGGTCTACCTGATGAAATTTGGGAAGCATATTCTCTCTAGACAGCTCGTTGACTTTGAATCTTATGACGATTTCACTGCGACTGAGCACCAAAAAATCACTGCCACTCTGCTATGGAAGTGAATATTCAACTCTTTAAAAGAAAATTACATGAAGGAGCAGAATACCTACCTAAATGGCAACCACCCCGGCTTGAAAGACTCTGCAATAATATGGCAACCTAAAACTAGAGTTATGATGGAGAGCTCCAGACAGAAGACCTTTTCCTAAGCTTTGATCTATCCGTAGAAAGCTCTTTGCAACTCTTCTTCAGCGGCTTTGCGTATAATACTTAGTTTTGGATTAAATATAGTTAAACAATTATGTTTCTTAAAAAAAAATAAAACAAGTTGAAGTGTAATGAAAAGGAATGAAACTAGCCACACTTAAAAATATTAAGCTGCAATATAAGATAAGAGGAAAATAAGATTTTTTGGAAGAAAATGAGATTTATTGGCATAAAAACTGATATTCAATAAACTGCAAACGCAATTCAGTTGAATTATGTGTACTCTCTTTCAGCGGTAAATTCAGAAACTCGTTTACATATGTATATAGTGTATGTATTTCAATAAATCAGCGCCGCTTCAGCCTCATATGATGCATCAGTGAACGGCCAATATCCGCAGCGTTTCAATCTCAGCAGACTACTGAGCCGCCAGTTCGCTAGCGTATATATATTACGTTACGATTATAAGCCACAGCCATGGTTGCTATCCAATGCGAACATCTTCAAAGCATACACACTGCAAGGCAATTCCACTGAGAATCCTGCGCGTACCTGCTTACATGGCTTGCGTCCATTCATCTTCTGCTGATGCGCTGATTTTAATACAATTTCTTTTTTTATTCGCTACAAGCCTACCAATGCTGGTTATACCCTGTACAGGGTATATTAGGTTTCAACGATGATTGTAATACTCAGCAGGAAAGGTTGGATGCTTTATAAAAAGTGTACATACATACTGTAAGCGATCGGCATGATGAGCTGAGTCGATTTAGTCTTGCCCTTCTTTCTAAGTACATACGGGAATTAATCCCTCAGTTTTTGAAATATCGATCTTTAATTTTGCACACGTCTTTTTCTTCCAAAGAAGCTGCTTATTTGTCGGAATCGCTGATGTCGGACCACTGTAGCATATAGCTATCATACAAAACTTAACGATCAAGTATATGTCCTTACCGTGTCCTTGTATAGAAAGACTTTTATTTGGCGAGATATCGTCAAGAAATTTGGCATGACTCATTACCTAAGAGAAAGATATAATCTCCGAAGAAATTGTTCAGATCGGACAACTACATCATATAGCTGTCATACAAACTGAACGATCAAATACATGTCCTTGTATGGAAAACTTTTTTATTTGACGAGTTATCACCAAGAAACTTGGCGTGGCTTATTGCCCAACACAAGACAATAAACTCCTAAGCAATTGTTCAGATCGGACAACTATAGCATATAGCTGTCATACAAACCGAGCTATCATAATTAAGTTTTTGTATAGAAAACTTTTTTATTTGACGAGATATCGTCAAGAAATTTGGCATGGCTTACTACTGAAAGAAAAGATACAATTTAAAAAAAAAATTGTTCAGATCGGACCCCTCTAACATATAGCTGCCATACAAACGAACCCACCTAATTCTTTTTATACCATTTTTTGCTATAATAAATACACCTGTGTAGGGTATTAGAGCTTTGATACAACCGAAGTTAACTTTTTTCTACTTAGTATGTAAATTGGGCGTGTTTTCGCTTATAGCCAACATTTAATTTAAACACATGCATATGTATATGTGTGTGTGCGTGCCTACCAATTTCATTTATTTACAAATATATATATTATGTGATTTTCTGAAGAAAAGTACAGCGGCCATGCCACAACATATCAAATTGCACTTACGAAAGCCAATAGCTGACTTAAAAGCTTTTGGGGCACGCACACATATCCATATGTACATACATATATCTCCATACATATAAAGTACCGCACGTGCTTGGCGGCCAGCAACAACAGCGGCGTACTAAAGGCGCATTTAATAAGATTACCTGTTGAGATAAATGCTTATGTATCGCTACGCATGCATTTGTAAGTGTGTGTGTGCTTGGGTGAATGCGTGTAAGCGTGTTGCCAGCGAAAGGATTTATTACCAAAACACCCGCAAGTGCGCACAGCTACATGCACAGCAGATTGCGCATATTATGGTTACATGTATAAGAATACAACAACAACAACAGATACAACAATAACAGCAAACACAAACACAAAAGCGTACAACAACCAAAAAGTCGTACAACAACCACAAAGTCATACAACAACCACAAACGCGTACAACAAAAACACAAAAGTCTCCAACCCAACTTAAAAGCGCAAAGCAACAACACTAAAAAACACCAACAATATTATAATATTAACTGGCCTGCTTTACGCTCATTTTCTTTATCCTTTACCGCTTTCCAAACTTTTTTCGTCTTCTTCTTCTTTCTCATGCCCTTCTGCATATCACTTATATGCCTACTTTGCTAGCCGTTCACCCTGCCTGCCTGCGCTGAGACTTTAATCTGCCACATGTCATTCAATCAGCATTCAATCAGTATAGGTTACGTATACGCCACGTCGGCCACGTGCTCCAGCCTTGGCAATATTATATACTATGCATATATTTATAGATATATAAATTCATTTGTAATATATCAAATATATCAGCTTGCTGCATGTGCTTGCAGCCTTCTTGGAACGTCAAAAAATATAAATATAAGAAATTAAATTGTGCGATTTAAGCGCAAAATTGCCAGCATAAAGGCGCAGAAATCCAATATAAATCCAATATTTTTTTTTTAAGTTGAAAAAGTACATTTACATGCAGCTACGTAGCTATAATGTATACACCCACTTGTAAGTAACTTAATACCAACTGGATACTGCCCGTCCTAGCGCGCTTTAAATATATGTATATTTATAATACGCGCAGCAGCACCTAAGTCCCATTGCAGCAATTTTAGTTGGCATTAAATTCTTTGCCTCAATTACTTTGCAATTATGCGTAAAAATTAATGAGAAAATTTCACCACGCAACGTGCGCGACTTAACGGTGTTTTTTCTATTTTTTTCTCTCTTTTCCTCAAATGAATGATGTTTTGCAGCGCACTGCGAGCGCTCGCAAGTTGAGGACAACAATAATTATGACACGTGTCATCCGTCTAGGGCAGATAGGTGGCAGCGCTGCAGCGCAGCATAGCAAAGGTAGTTAGAAAATAAAAATAATATAAAGTGACAACAACAAAAACGTATAGAGGAAATATGAGCGCACATCTCGCAAGCACAGCGCGGACGAAAGAGCGTGTATGTGTGGGTGTTTTGGCAGCGGTTGTTGGCCAGCTACATAGACAGGCTACATAGTCCGACACTAATTAAGAAACGTGAGACAAATGACAAGTAGCCCACGGCAAGGAAAACAAAATTGACAAAAAATTGCTTAGCAAAATAGCAAAATAAGCAGCGAAGCTGTGGAGTGTGGAGTGGAGCAAACGCTGACAGTGACATGCCAAGCAAGTAGCGTAAAAAATTTATAAATCAGTCATTTGTGTCCCATGATACACCTAAATGGAGACGTGTGCCCTGTCGTTAGTGAATGAGACAATGTGTTGGCATTTCCAGCGTTGAGCAGATTTAAAAGCAAAACAATTAAAGGATGTTAAGTGCAGGGATTGAGGAGAAGGTAGTGACGGTTGTTGAAAGCCAACAAAAAACAGCGAAAACACAAAAAGATAGAAAATGTTTACACAATTAATGATTATCTTTCATTTTTTTTAATTACAAAAATAAATTTATATGGAACGAAATGGTATGGAACGGAACAAAGTGAAATAAAACAAGTCGCTAATATTTTAATATAAAAAACAAAGAACGATTAGATGGAACGAAACAGCGATTTTAATATAATAGTTACATCTCAAAAGATTGCCATCAATTGAAACGAAGTGGAATGGTACAACTTTTAATTGAACTTAGATTTTTCGAAACCGAATATAAGAAAATGAAGCATGCAATAATCGAAACGAAAGGAAAAAATACAATTTTTGAGTGCACTTAAATTAAACTAATGTGGTCTACATCAGTATTTTAATTAAATAAAGAAAAAATCAGAAACGTTTTACTGCAATATACAAGTAAGTATGTACATATGTATGTATATTGTATGTACAGAGAAGGATCAGTTATAACGAAATAGAAGGGTACAATTTTCGATTGTCCTTAAATTTCTCGAATTTAAAAAAAATCTAATGGAACAGAGTGGTATGGAACGGAACAAATTGGAAGGAAACTATATTACAATATTTTAATAAGAAAATAATACTACGAAACATTTTACTGAAAAGTACCTTGTGAGTCAGTTGGAACGAAATGGAATGGTACGAAACGAGGAAATTATAACTAATGGCAAAATCTAAATAAAAGTATTAGCAAAGCGAAAAACTAAGAACAGAAATTTTCCAATTACGAAAATGAAGTAAAGAAAATCGAATTGAAACGAAATGAATGGAAACGGAATCGATTGAAATATAATTGAATGCTAATACAGGAAAAAATATTTGAATGATCAAAAATCATATTTCGTGATGAGAGGAACAAAGTGGAGTGAAACTGAAAGGAGTAAGCAATACTCGAGGACGAGACATGAGCAACTGCAGGGATCAGAGTCGGGAACAGAATTAAATGAGAGTTAAGAATTTGTGGGAATCTTACAGATATAATATAAAAATAAATAAAATGAAAGGAAAGGCAACAAATTAACATGAAACGCAACGCAAAACAAACTTTCTGATATGCAATAAATGGAATTGGTATGGAACTGGAACGGTGTTAAACTTAGCTTAGTTTAAAACTTTAAATAGACTCAAAACGAGTTTCTTGAAATGTAATAAATGGAATTGGAACGGAATGGAACTGGAACTGGAACGAAATGGAATGAAACATATAATTTCATAACTAAAATGAAAAACAGTCAACTGAGAAAATGGTTAAAAGTAAACTAGGATAATAGTCAAACAGAATGGAATAGAAAAGTCGGAACAAAGTGGAAAATGTGAAAAGGACGTTCTAAGCTTAAAACATTAATATTAGTCTGAGTTAACTTAAGAATACCATACAAAACGAAAGTTAAGGAACACATGGAAAGAGAACAGAATGAAAAGGAAACGGAACAAAAAAATTTAGTCTTGTAACTAAGATTGGGAAAATGTTGCTGTTGAAAAATATATCGACTTATACGGTCTACCTAAATTTAATCAAATAATTGTTAACAGCTTTCCCATAACTCGCCTAAAAATTTGAAATTCATCTCTCTATTCCAAAGCCAGCGCAGATGCTCTCGCGTTTTCAAAACGCTTGCAACATTTTTTGTTGAGGTTGACAACAGTTCAGCTAAAGCAGAAGCACTCAGTTAAAAGAAAGACTAGCAATTTCCAAAGCAAACAAGAAAAAATCTCTTGGATACACAAAGCCACCGCAATTCGTGACTGACATTCGTGAGTGATTTGTCCGCTAACCAACAAGCCGAAGAAATGACGCGTCAACGCAACCGCAAAGCATAAAACACACAGCAACCGTTTAAGCGGCACGCACCAGCAGCCACGGCAAATAACGGTAATAGTAAAGCGGGCGAAGCAGGCAATCAGCCAGAACAAAAGGACGAGCGATGGAAATCTGGCAGAGAGGCATGAAGCATGTGGTCGGCTGCAAAAAATAAAAGAGACACGCAGCAAATCAAGTGAACGACGCGCGCTGTCATTACCCACACATTAGCACCGAAGCGCGTGGCGCTGACACACACATAGGCACACAAATGGCGGGCGGAGTGCAAAAGTTAAAACCAAAATTTTTATTGAAATTTTTTTTGTGAAAAAAGTTCTCAACATTTATGCTTAGCAAAACAAGCACACTTTCCCTTGCTTATTCCCACTTTGATTTGCCGTTAAGCGTTGCTTAAGTGCCGCGGTTTAACGGCGCACCCGACGTCACGACGCCACGCGCTGCAACTGTCCAATTCACGAGGCACAAATAAATTTTCAAATTGGCTTGTTGACACAGCGTCAGCGTCAGCGTTGGCGGCTACTTGTGTCCTTTTGTTGTTGTCTAACAATGCAACAACAAAATACTAAGTGGGTAATTAGTCAGGCATGAGTGGTGCACAAGTAAAGTTAAGTAAGTGATAAATTAATTCAATTGAATTGCTTTGAATGATACTTGAAACTGGTGAAATGACGAGAGAGCGGCGAACGTTCAACGAATTAATGACAGAATGACAGCATGTTGCATGGCCAATTGACAAAAAATAAAAGTAGCAACGCCATGTTTGTGTTCACAATAGATGATGGATAAAGATAAAGATAAAGATAAAGATAAAGATAAAGATCAAGATAAAGATAAAGATAAAGATAAAGATAAAGATAAAGATAAAGATAAAGACAAAGATAAAGATAAAGATAAAGATAAAGATAAAGATAAAGATAAAGATAAAGATAAAGATAAAGATAAAGATAAAGATAAAGATAAAGATAAAGATAAAGATAAAGATATAGATAAAGATAAAGATATAGATAAAGATAAAGATAAAGATAAAGATAAAGATAAAGATAAAGATAAAGATAAAGATAAAGATAAAGATAAAGATAAAGATAAAGATAAAGATAAAGATAAAGATAAAGATAAAGATAAAGATAAAGATAAAGATAAAGATAAAGATAAAGATAAAGATAAAGATAAAGATAAAGATAAAGATAAAGATAAAGATAAAGATAAAGATAAAGATAAAGATAAAGATAAAGATAAAGATAAAGATAAAGATAACTTCAAAGATAAAAATAAAGATGAAGATAAAAATATAAATGAAGATAAGGGTCTAAGGACTATAAAACGAAGACCGCACTTTCTTATATATTGCTTTAAACTATCTATATATAACTCAGTTTTGGATAAAATGGTTGGCTAATGACATTAGTTGTTTGAAAGAAAAAGTTGATATTCTTCTCTTTGGTTCGACACGTGTGTTGCTGAGAAGGTCGCTATAAAGCTCAAGGAACATGAAAGTATCCAAAATGGAAATTCTCTTATTCTTCGACTACGTCCCTAAAAACATTGATAAATGCATCGCAGAGTCTTCTCCTGATAAATTTTCCGTTCACATACCAACGAGGAGTATGCAGATGCGGCGAAGCTGTGGGAGAACTGCTTTTGAACAGAGCTTTTTCAGAAAAGAATCAACACTGAGTAAGGTTGGTGCCGGTATTTTCTACAAGGAGCTCTCCTTAATAATAATTCTAGTGTCCGGATCACTTTGACATTTTCGAACGTGGTGTCTAACATTAAGGGGCTATACCAGTGTGACATTTTCAAAAACTTTTTTCGCTTTGTCGGTAAAATTATTTTTCGGGAATACATTAGCAATGACCTACGATATTTTTGATTGGTTGAAAATTGTCAATTTGGCATTAAAAAAACGACCATTTTTACCTAAAAAAGGAAATTTGTTTCGAAATAACGCCATTTTGTTTATTTCTGATATTTTTCAAAACTTGTAGGTCAGGTTGGAAATATATTTAAGTTAAACAAACTTTTTGATTTTTTTTGTTTCAGCTATTCATTCGGCCGGAATCATGTCAGCAGTTGGGGCTCTTTGTTTTAGTACCTCCGAAGACAGCACATAACTCCGTTATTTTTCAGTATTTTTGTAAAAAATAAAAATTAAAATATAGCTGAAAATATACCTTATTACGACCAAAGCAGTTCGAAACATTCAATCTAATATTTTCTTTAAAAAATAATTCAAGAAAATCGCCTAAGTTCAAAGTTAGTTAAGAAGTCGATTGCACCAAGCTACTTTATTACCAGACTCTTCTGGATGTCATAGCGAAGTCGCCGAGAACTGCAAACCGCCAAGAAAGAAATGCTTTTTTCTGATTAATCCGTTTGGGGACTATAGTATTTGGGTCTCCGTTGTCTTCTTGCGTTTTGCGATGGACCACTGAATTTTGCGTAAGATTAGCTGGCATTGTGCAATAACTAACTCCTATGCGACTGTGAGATCCATCTGGCATTGAGTAAAAGGCTCGAGGTCCACTGTACAACATACTCTCAGTGAAGTTCATATTGCCGCCATCGTAAGAGTTTTTACTGGACTTTAATTGGACTGAATTTAAAGCCGTGAAGTTGTTTATTAATGTATATGCAAATGTAATTGCAAAAATAGTATATTTAAAGAACATAGTGATCCCTAATTTCTTAAGGTTTAATTCATTTAAAGGTTGTAAAATTTTGCTATTAACAGATTTTCTTTGGACAAATAGTCCCGGGAAATGGAATGAAGTGTTCAAAAACAATTTCTAATTTTGCAAAATCGTAACTCTAAAGCCTCCGTCGTCAAAACACTTCAAAGAGTATTGTCTAAATTTTTATGGCGCCTTACTTTGAGATGCGCAGAAAGTTTGCTAGGCAAGAAATCTTTGTAGTATAGCCTCTGAAATAGTTTGGTACTGGCCAGAGATTCGAGACATGTTTTTCTTTTTCTAAGGTCTTAACAAGTAATAACCACTTGGAACTGACAGTGTCAAGAGTTCTATTCATATTTTTAACTTTTACTGATATGTATAAAACCTACTCAGTCGCTCAAACAATTCTATATGTATAAGAGATTTATTTGTTTATATATAAGGAAGTCTCTAACCTCTCCAAATTTGGCACAGAAATGCGGTATCAATAGCCAAAGGACATTCGATTAGATACCGAAAGCGAAATTTACTGCATGGCAATTTAAACCACACACATCGGCCATGTGTCGGCCGAGCTGACACACTTATTACCTACGTAATCCCCCCGAAGATGAATGATGCTTATTTAGTGTCGCTTATATAGTTCCAAATAACTGATTTTATCGCTGAAGTGATATTTAGCCTAGACATTAGTCCACTCTACTTGCGCGTGCACACACAACCACCGTCTGCCACACTTCACTACCGCACTGAGTATATAGCAATACACATACGTACACAGTATTAGATATATCTTGATATTCACCGCCGACTTGTCAATGGTTTTAACGCCTGATTAATGACATTAGATAGCGAGCAATGTGCAGCTAATCGCCAACTTGAGATTTATGGACAAGTGTTGCGCATTCGCTGTGAACTCGCCGCTATTTTTGTCTTAATTTTATACGAGCGTGTGCCGCAAAGCATGCGTTTTAGGTAATCAAAAAGTCGCTATTGTTTATTATGATTGCTTGTATGTAGTAGTTGAGTGTAATGCAGGAGTGGTGCGAGTAATTAAGTTTTTGACAGAAAGGATATTAAGTTGATTATGCATAATTGAAAGGAAATTCTAAGGAAGGAGTCGAAGTTAGCTAGAGAAGCAATTGAAGGTGTTCTGGTTTGAGTTTTGAAGAAATCTATTTTGTATAATTTATTTTTGTATTAAAAATAGAATATAAATAGTTTAGTAAGTACATAAGTAAATTTTAGAATTTTTTATATATTATTTTTTTGTTTGAAAGACCAAAAATCGACAGTGGTAGTTGTATGGAAGAACAGTCACTCTCATTATTTCACACTTTTCTTTTCTTTTCGGTCTCAACTGGAAGTTTGGAATAGACACACTAACCATCTTGGTAAGATTCGAGGTCCACCTGAAACCTCTGCTATACTTTGCACCCGGCTGCAATCCAATCCCACTTGAACTGACTCAAAGTAAACTTTTCCCACATTCGCGTATTAAACCACAGCCACCACCACCATACTCACCGACGGTTGCAGAATTAAGTCTTTGGTCAGTGGGGATTTTAGGTCAGTTATACATAGCATAATCCAATAGGCCAAATAGCTGTTCAAAATTATAAAAAAATAAAATTTATTTGCAATAACCAGAAGGGTTAAGGATCAAAATTTCAAGAGAAGATAAGGCTCTCCCAGTTTATGGTTATGGTATCTGTTAGAGACCGACTTGTCTTCTGAATTTCTATAGGTCATTCATATTTAGAGCTCTCTGCTGACTTCAAAGACATCCTTTGAATAGAATAAAGTGATTATTGAGGTAAGTACTGCGAATGGTCTATTATGATCTACCCTTTTTCATAGAGACTCATACTAGCATAGCAGCCTTAAAAATTTAAGGATCATATTTCTCCGTTTACAGCTTGCTGAGAAATTTTGAAGCAGATGCCTCGTAGTTTCAGACTCCATACTTCCGAATCGATACATTGTAGACGACATTTCAACCATATCATATTACACGGTCCGGAAAGTAATAAGACTGAGTCGATTTAAAAAAATATATTGAACCAATCGTTACAATTATTTAAAAACTTTCAAAATGGGCTCCTTCTGCGTCGATGCAGTGCTGCCAGCGCGATTTCCAAGCATTGAAGGCGTCACGGAAGGCATTCTCCGGAATAGCTTTGAGAGCCGAGGTGCATGCTGCTTGGATCCGCTCTGTCGTCTCAAAATGCTTGCCTTTCAGCGGCCTTTTTAGGCAAGGAAACAAAAAAAAAATCCGGGGGCTACATCTGGGCTGTAGCCTGGTTAGAAAGCTGTTCAAAAGAAAGGCGGTGTGAGCCGGACCGTTGTCGTGGTGCAACTTCCAATCGGCTGCGATGTCTTATCAGACCCGATTGACCCTTCGTTTGAAATTCATGGACGATGCCTTTGATGTCAAAAAAGACAATAAGCATCGTTTTCTAACATATCACTTCTTGCTTAAGTAACATCTGGGTAAGCCTGCTTTATCATATGAAGGTCTCTAAAGTCTCTTAAGTGTAAAGAAGCCTATTTGTAGAAATACAAATAAATAATTTTATATTTTTCCTCCGTTTGGCTTGTTCAAAAGTTTTATGGTCGGTATTGTAACTTCTAGGCCACACTCCTTTAGGTTTAGGTTTCAATTGGGCCGCTCATTTCATATTTTTTTATTTTATTGCTCATACCTTTAGTATATATATATATATATATATGTCAGATTATGAATATATCTATTTGTTTGAGGGAAGATCCTATTTTTCGCGAGCTGCATCTGATAGATTTTCCACTGCAGATATGAGCTATGTATGCGATGAGTACTACTGGGAATATCAATAGTGCTGTTATGATAATGGATAAAACTGACGTACTAGACTAAACTTTTTCCGTATTTCATGTCATCTGAGATAAAAATTTTTAAAATGGGATGGGTTTTTTGTTCCTCCCGTTAGGCTACAGCTTCTCAAAAATATACGTAGAAAGAGATGAAGCTCGCCTAACTTATTCCACTTCTACCTAAATCTCTACACTTCTGAAAGGATTTTTCAAAATAAATATATGTATGTAAGAAGCTCGAGAAATGCAGAGACAAAGATAGAGTATAGAAATCTATTCTCTTATTATCGATATTAAATTTCATTTTTCCAAGCTAGCTACAGAAGTGGCTTCGATCTACCTAAAATGGGCACTAAGTAAACCTCGACAAAATTTCCTATTTTCATCTTCCTTGTGACTAATTGGCTTGGCAGGCCTTTTCGCCAAACCTTTATCTTAAAGCATTTATATTCTTAACGCAAATTATTATCCTCTAGATGCCATTTCACCTCATTTTCACACTTCCTTCGTTTATCAATGCAGGATACAAAAGAAATATCTCACTCCAACAACATCCTCGTTCTTGGTACTTAAGGTACAATATATTCTTAAATAGTAATATATGACTATGTGCGTATATATGTACATACATACATATATGCGCATATATCTAAGTGTAGGTGTCACATTTCCTCGTATCTAATGCTTCCTTATCTCGTAATTGCCAATTGAGTCGACGAAGCATTACAATAATGAAAATAAAAGTAATAAACGCAGATTATCTACATGGATAGATTACGGAAGACAAAATATACATACACAACTAATAGAAAAAAATGTTAGTTCAAAGCAACATTTCCTTGTTGCAAACTAACTAGCCCTAAAATAACTAGTTTGCAACTAGTTTTTGAACAGTGTTGATTTTGTTCTTAAAATTTTAACTACATATATACCAATTAGCATACTACCTTACTTCAAGTAAACTGGTCCTAAAATAACTAGTCGGGAGTCAGTTTATCGTAAAAAATTGTAGGCGTTTATAAAACAAAAGATTTTTAAAAATTAAATCATAATATATCAATTTATCGCAAAGAAATTAATTAGACTAGTCCTAAAGGTACTAGTTTGAGGATAAGTTTATCGCAAAGAATTAATTAGTTTCTAAAAGCCATGGTACATAACCAATTTCAAGAAACATTTATTTAAAGAGTGGTCCAAAAATAACTAGTTGTGAATCAATTCCCTTGAAAGAAAAGATTTAGTTTCTAAAATAACAGTTTAAGCCAATTTACAAAAAAAAAATAATTTTGACAATCTATTCAATCAATATAACTAAGGCAGATTTTATTCTCAATAAACTGGGCTTTTATAAGTTTTGAACTAGTATATGACTAACATACTTCTGACTGACTGACATCTTAAAAAGCATCATCATATATTATATATCGCCATAAAATCAGTTCTTCTTTTAAAAAATTCCCAACTTTTTAGTTAAGCTTGAGTCTCTAACCGCCTTGAACTACTTTAAAAGAAGTTATTTTCCCTACAGTTCATCAACAAAGGGACGCTTGAATTTGGTAGTAGGAAAAAACTATTTCTACTAATAAAAACAAATGCTTTATATAACCGACTCGTCAGTCCACATTTGACAGCCGTCCTCGCAGAGCGGCCAAAGTGACAAAGCTTCTGAAACTATACAGACTTTGTGGTGGGAGTGGATAAAGACACGCTACCAGCTTAACCTTGGCACAGCGTGTTGACTTGACTCAATTGGATAAGCATTATTTGACTATCACTTTTAGTTGTATGCTGCTTGTTATATTTGACACAATTTCCTTACGTGCATTGAAATTAGAGATATTTTCTGTTTTTGGCTTCCTAATGCTTCCATTAATGTTCTACTATAATCAAAGCGTTTTATAAATACCTATAATATACAGAAGGAAGAATAGGAAGAAAATGAAATACGAAACGAATTGACTGAATGAACGGATGAAGTTTATTGTAGTTACGGAAGACAGTTACATGACATTAGACCATATTTTGGGCTCTTGAAAACGGGCTAAGAAATAGAATCACCTTAGCAAAAGACGTGTATAAGATCGCCGTCCCCAACTAAGAATGAACTTTTACTTCTTTAACGGAGACCAAACAACAATCAACAATGAAGTCATCGAGATATTATTACCCTAGCTACGGAGAGGGAAAATATCAAAGTAGTAATGACGTGATTTATGATCGGAATATTGGAGCAAGGGCTTTTATATTTAACTCACCAAAAATTTCGGAGCATCGAAATTCTATAAGAGAATCAAAGTTTCAGCCAAAGTAAGATGGAATACTGTGATCATAGAATATTATACTACTTCCCCGATTTTAATCTTTTTTTGATTAAATGAAATTAAAATTTCACCTTTCCAACACTATATGGTATGACACTGAAGATATACGACTGCTACGACATCTATTGACAAAATACGAAAAGACTGTTTCGACTACCCAATATATATGTTTGAGGCACGAGATCTAGGGTTATTACATGGTACATAGAACTTCAAGCTAGGAAAGGAAACTTACCTTCTAACCAAATATTTGATTTTGAACCATTTAAAAAAGGCTGTCTACAAAAAGAAGCTCGATGTTTGGGAACCACATGAATTGTCTGCGATAAATTTAATGGACCGATTTAACATCTGCGATTCTTTGCAGAATCGAAATGATATCAAACCATTTCTGAAGCGAATGTGTACAGAAAAGGTCATGGTCCAAGCGTGGTGAAGCTCAACAAATGGCCAAAGCCAGGGTTGCCACCTCGAAAGGTTATGCTGAGTGTTTGGTAGGATGGGAAAGGAATCATCATGAGCTGCTCTAAGCTGGTCGAACGATTGGTTTTACATTTTACTGTCAACAACTGATGAGATTGAAGTAAGCAATCGAAAAAAACGGAAAGAACTGATCAACAGAAAGGGCTTCGTCTTCTATCAGGACAACGCTTGACCACACACATCTTTGATGACTTGACAAAAATTGGGAGCGCTTTGCTGGGAAGTTTTGATGCATCCACCATATAGCCCTGACCTTGCACCATCGGACTATTAATTGCTTCGGTCAATGCACAACTCCCTTAATGTATGTAGTAAAGTTGACTTCAAGAGAAGCCTGTGAAAATTACTTGTCGCAGTTTTTCGCTGAGAAACCAGAAAAGTTTTATACTGACAGTAAGTACTTGACGTATGTCACAGTTAAATCTAGATTGATTAATGGTTCTAAAGACTGGTATATCCTAAAAAAAACTTTTAGTTCTTTCCCCCAATCCCCCAGGTGAACCGCGAATGAGAAGAGTTATCTTAAAATATTTTAAACATTGCCATAGCTGTTTCTAGGAGAAAATTTAAGGTTAGACAGAATATTAACAATGGCAATTTTTAGAAAACTAATTTCATATGTATATTTAAAAATATTCGTAATTTAAAAAAAATTCAAGGAAAGAAAATAGTGGTATGTTTGAAGACTTTGAGCTCCATCAAAACAGTAAAAATATATCCTTATATTCTTCCATAAGTACTCACTACTAATCCCTATAAACTAACTGTTACTCATCTATAACTGTTACTAATACTTCGCAAATCACCACCTTAAACGAAAAGCCAGACATTCGGGCCAAACATCTCCCAAACACTAATACTTACGCATTTGTAACTCATCCAAATTACTGTCCGGATTTAGCTTACGTGTGGAGAAAATTGCACAATACTCTTATGTAAACAATCATGAAATGAAGAAAAATCCAAATAAATACACAAAGACATACAGACACTGCGTGGACATGCAGGTTATAAAGGAAATGCAAAGGAAGAGCAAAGCGACGAATTGACATTTCAATCTTCATCATTCAACGACTGACTTCCCGTGCCATTCATGGGGCCAGAGACTGAGGCAGTCATTCATAATTTCCTTATTTGTAAATCACTTCTGCTGGCGTACGCACTTTACGCCTAGACCACAAAAGCAAATGCAGAGAAAAGGAGGGCGAGCGAAAGAAGTAAACGAAAGTGACACAAGCAAATTGGGGTGGCAAGCAGACGAGTCTCTGCCATGAGTGACGGGCACTGATAGGACAAGGCAGTGGACAAAATGGCATGTTTGCAAGGCACGACTGCCAGCACCAGATTGTGTACTGCTTATTTATTTACATTTGGTCATGTTCAACTTATTGACAGCTGCTTGTCATGCTGACAAATGAGCTGGTGAGGGCATTGTTGTGGTGTAAACGGCCTGCTTTTGCATACTTTTTATATTTTTTTTACTTTCATTTTAGTATTCCCGTTTTATTTGCAAATTAAGGCTACTTCATGCCACTCAAAGCACTTTTGTAGCATACCATTAGGCGCATTGTGCCAATTCAGAAATCGATTACCATTTGCCAAGGTGTATTAGAATGCGCTATACAAATCAAAACACACAAGTTTAATAGAAAAAAAACTAAAACAAACTTTACTTAACACAATTACCAGCCAAACTCGTTACCCCCTCCACTACGAACACCCCAACTGGCGTTGCCAAAATTTAGTTTGCTGATTTGTTGAACTTTATGCTTTCGCCAGTAAGCATGACTAACGTAATGTACGCGCTCATTAAAACAATTAATGAGTTTAGCGCTAATTGTGGTCGTGTCGTTATGCTGCGTAAGCACCTAAGCGCCTTAAAGTAGGCAACATTAAGCAAAATGTTATCGTTGCTGACGTAAGGCTACAAATTTAGACAGTTTAAGCATAAAGCTGGCTTCATAACCTGCACGCCGTCATACTGGCTTGCAAAAATTATTAGCATTTAAAACATGTTGCATAGCCTAAGGCGCGTAGCCCCGAAATTTAATAACCTACAACAATGTATACTCAATTTGATGAGACGCGTTTTTATGTGTCATTCTTGTGTGCTTACACGCCATATTTTATACGCTTGCTGCTTTAATTTTTGTAATCTTCGACACTTGCGTTTTTTTAGAACTACAAACCACGCCCTCTCTTGCCCTTGCTTCTTCATACGCGCTTTTTTCGCATAGTATTTGAAGGTATAACTTTATACTTACATGCTCTCTCACAAATGACTACACACAGCAGACTTAAGCTTTGCGTAAACGCAGTTAATTTCGGTATATAGCGTGCTTCTAGGCGCTCACGCTAAATTAACGATGATTTGTGTGCTTTTATGTTGGTTAATAATGTTGTTAAACGTTTATTGTGGTGCATAGATGGTGAAGGTTATATGAAGTCCTCGTTGCACTAGGGGTAGAATTTTATCGCGTAGCTCGTACGTGAAGAAATGAAAAATAATACATTATATGTTGAACGCCTCTATTCACTGTATTGACGCTAAGCGTGTGCGCTAATGGCGACAATATTATGTTATATGAATATATTATATTGACAGTCTGAAAATTTGCAACAACAACGTTTAATATAATCACAGCAACATATTGTGGAGCGCTTATATGCTTAGGTTAATTTGCGGCTAAAAACCTCAAATGTCATGCATATATTAGGCAAAAATTGGTTTAAGCCTAAACGAATGTCGAGACATGAGCTCTAGTTTGATGAGACAACGAAGTTACTAAAAATATAGAAAAACCAAAATTTTGTAGGCTTTTGACTTCAAGCTGGGTTTGCATATTTATTGGCTAAAATGCGAATTATTCGTAGAAATTAGCTGGAGGGATAGAAGTTCTTACAAAATAAATTTTTGTAGTTTTTTGTTACATTTTCAAAGAGGTTTTGTGCTGAAAAAAAGACAAAAATGTAAATTTTATAACAAAAACAGCAACAACTAATTTTAGTTCCACCGTAGCACTGAGTACTACAGAATGATTCAATTCGAGTTCTCTTAGAGACATATTTTTAAAAGGTATTCTAGGTTCGGTACACACGAAGTTAATGTTTTTTTCTTGTTTATGTAATGAACAAATTTTGTGTTGAGATATTTTCCTCTCTGTCTCTGAAAACATAATAAACAATAACATAATAAACAAGTAAGCAAGTTCGGTTACAAGTGAACGTTTTATACTTTTAAAAATTGCAGGAATCAAAGCCAGGGTTTCAACCAGAAGATCGGAATAAAAGCAATTTTATACATGTCAATATGTCCAGTTTTCTATATAACTCATACACTGACAGACACATAAGATTTGTTTTAGAAACGAAAGTTATCACAGGTAGTATATGGGAGTTGCGGTAGAATCGACCCGATTTTATCTATTATCTATTATTATCATGCTGCAAACTAAAATAATGTTCCATAGGTTTCATTAAGATATCTCACATACAGTCAGCAATCATATAGTGCAAAGATAAGCCGATGTTCGAGAATCGTGATATTAGTTTTATGGGGGCTAGGTCAAGTTTTCGCTAAATTTGATTTGTTTTAGGCACCCGGATTACTTTTACGGTAAACACGTTTTGTAATTTTCATTGAGATAACTCAAATATTGGACGATATATGCAGTATAAAGTCACACGGAAGTTTTTAAATCTTTATATTAGGTACGTGGGGGATTGTCAGAAAAATTTTTTCTGAATTTCAATTGTATATCCCATACATTGACCGATATTTTCGGTCAAAAGCCAACTACAGAAGCTGGGGTCCACGTATTCGGTACATAGGGTCTTGAATAGTTTTGCTTGGATTTGGACAATTTTTGCTCAAAAGGTGACATAACTTAAGGGAATAATTTCTGCAAAATTGTGTCCCGTTATATTAATTACTTATTTATTTGTGTACTGAAAATTAAACGAATTAAATGGAACTTAAAATTTTTTAATGTAGGAAGTGGGCGCGGTTGTAGTCCGATTTCGCATATTTTCACAATGTGATAGAGGAATATGATAAGAACGTCGCGTAATAAATTTAGTTCAAATCGGTTGGTCGGGTTTCGAGATATGGGATTGCTCCAAAAAGTGGGCGGAGCCACGCCCATCTTCTAAATAAGAGTTTTTATATTATTTTAGTGCACTGTTATTGTATTTTATAGGTTTTCGGTAAAAAGCGTCCTATGAGCGTGAAAGTGGTCCGATTACGCCCAACTACGGAGCATGTGTATATACCAAGTTTTATCAAGATATCTCAATTTTTAGTCAAGTTACAGCTTACACTTACAGATGGAATCTTTGAAAGTTCCGCCCATCAAGACAAGACAGTGCAGTTTTTTAACTCAAAACTAAATTTTCTAAGACGATTACTTGAAAAGTTAGGAAGCTATTTTGTTAAAAATTTTTGATTGATTGAAAATCACACATCTTTGAATAATATATAGTGAATAATGAAGAAAATTTTCTCAAAGAGTAGTAGCCAACATAAGGCTAAACTTTTTAGTGAAAAATGTGTTTTTTGTTTGGTCAAAGATGTAAAAAATTCAAATTTTATTTTATATTTCTTTCGAGATGAAATATGATTTATACAATAGCGAGTTTTGCTGTCTACGGTATAAGCATTTTCTTTGTCGCCAAGGGAGATGAGCTACTAAGGGCTGATCTTTCAGAATTTTTATATAAAAATTTCAAAAAATTCTGTCTAAATACGTATCATTGCTGTTTTGAATGGTTTAAGTAAAATATATGATTGTATATTTTAAAGCCAATAGAAACTACTTTCATATATGTAAAACTTGCATCTCTCCCGGCTACGACAAGGTCAGCTGTCTTGCATTAATACGAGTATTTCGCCAAACTAACGAAAAATGTAAAACACAAAAATTTGCTAGCCAGCCACAGGTCATATGGATAAATTTGATACCCGCGCAGATGGCGGCATACATGAAACCGTTGTACGTCGCCCGCAGGTGTATGTAAGTTAGTGAGAATGTTTTTCAGGTAGGGCAACTAAATCGGCATTTGGGTCGCGCTGGCTGCGCTCTGACCGGCTTTGGTAAGCGAATGTGAATAAAATAAGTGTCCTTAACATGTATTTTGCGCCAACGCAAAAAATTTGGCATACTTTTCAGCGCACAGATCAGCATGTGTGCATGTGAGACATCATAACAATCAAAATATTTCTCGCATGTTATTAGTTTTCATATTCATGAGCATGTCGACGAAAATGCGCTTAGCATATTTTGTGGAAATTTGTGTGCCACAGCAATGTGAGTGAAAATTAAATGACATGGAAGTTTTTTCAACATTTACTCATAACAATAAATGTGTATTATAATGGCATATGCATATTAGGCTGACAGCGAAAGAATGCGAGTGTGTGGACTTGCAGTGAGCAAGGTTCTTTAAAGAAAAATTAGGTGAATTCTTGTATCAAATATTATTTCAGACATATGTTCGCAACTGAAGCAACTGGAAAAAAAGAACAGTATCTGGAATTTACGTGTTTTCGTAGCCGATTACTTATTAGGTGATTTTTTCAGTGTGGTTAGGTTTTTTATGTTTTCTTCTTTGCTTTTTCTAAAAAACTCTGCTCAGTTTGAAACTAGTGGCAATTGTTTTTTGCTTAAACCTCATCCAAGCATATTATTTTGAAACAATTGGAGACTGACTAGTAATCCGTTTTAGAGTTATGTGACCAAGTTTCCTCATATCAGATTTTCTCTTTGCTTTTCCTAAAAAAGTGTGATCAATTTGCATCTAAAATCAAATGTCTTTAATAGTGTCTTATGAAAGCATATTGTTTCAATACAATTGGAGACTGACTAAGCATTCGTTTTAGAATTATATATCATCAAGTCAAATTTTCTTATTTGCTTCCTCTACAAAAGCCTGATCAGTTTGCGTCTTAATTCAACTGTCACTTAGTAACACTTTATGAGGGCATATTTTTTTAAGCAACTGGAGACTGACATGATATCCATTTTAGAGTTTTGTGACCACGTTTCTCAAAATCAGAATTTCTTATTTGCTTTTCCTAAAAGTGTCTGATCAATTTGCATCTAAATTCAACTGTCTCCTACTAGTATCTTTTCAGGGCATATTTTTTCGAAAGAATTGGAGTTTGACTAAGCATCCGTTTCAGGGTTATGTTACCTAGTTTTCTGAAGTCCAATAGTATACTATATCGTGTATAATAAAATAGAACACTTGCTTAGGCTTCAAGGGAATTAAGTCCTTGTAGCGAAAATTATACATCTCTATACTGAATAATGAAATTATCTAGAGTTCAGAATGTGAAGATGTTCGAAACACATGAGGTCCATAACTGGATCCATACTGTCGAAAATTCGATACAATACATAAAGATAGTGATAGCCATATGCTTAGGTTTGAATATTATAAGTTTTAAACCATACAAAAGTGAGTCTTCAGACTAACTATTGGAGATTTCGTCCTCCAAATAGTTTTCTTGACTCTTTCATAAGTAACATGAGTACCTTTTCGTGGACCAAACCTGGTCCAAAATGTAGATAGTTGCTTACAAAGCTTCTTTGAAGTAAGCTACTAATAAAATAAGTATTTCAGGAAGCATCAGGGACTCTTATTTACTATTTGCTGCATCTTCTGTTTCAATAGAATATTCCAGCCCGAAATTGACTTAAATTTTAAAAATAAACTAAGAGAGTATTTGCAAAGATAAATTTAAAACCAGAAATTTTTCGTCAATAATTGCGACCGACCAACGTGCGCTGACTTTCTAAAAAGCACTTCAGAATTTATAATAACATTAAGTAACTTCTCAGTGTCACTTGAAAACACTAAAATTGCAACTTTTCCGCACGCTCATCTGCAGTGATTGCGCAATTTTGAAGCATTCTTTGAGGCGCAAAAGTAATTGAAGCATCTAATATGCCAATAGAAGACGCGAGCAATCACACGCGCTGCGAAATGTAGACTCCACCAATAAGTGGTGCAAACATACGTCACTGATTGAAAGTTGTAAAATTTATCAGCGTCAGCTTTTACGCGAACCCAAAATATAGCCAAGCGACTTTTTTCGAGTCTCAAAAACTCAAAAGACGCGACATATTTATACACTTCTGTTTGCAAACTTTCTTACTTGCCCTCTGTCCTTTCGTCCCTTCAAACTGGCTGCCTATACATTTTCATTTATTCACTTTCAATCACTGATAAGCACAAGCGTTCGACAATTGCCCGAAGTCTTGTTTGTATGTGGCATATGCGGCGGCTCGCAAAACTTTCCAGCTATAGATTAATGCGCCTAAAATCATGCTGACGGCATCAGGTGATTTAACACTTTAGATAGAGCGATTCGCTGTCGCAGACTACAAACAAGAAATTGGTCGAACGTAGGGCGCCTTGGGTAGGTGGTAATAAAGTAAATAGTGAAAAATACATACGGACAGGGACAATCAGGAAGGATACACGCTTTATTGCCGGTGATTTCGTTTACACGCGTGCGGCGCATTGGCAAACGGAAAACCTACGTTAAATGCGAACATTGATTAAGTGTTACTGTTGCTGAGAAGCAGCATAGTTTTAGGGTTCTCACTCACTCTTTATTTTTTGTTTTGAGTGAACTTAGGAACATTCAGGTGCTATTTTTGGTTTCTAAATAAATAGACTTTGAAGTTTAGAGCGATATTTCTTACCTTTGAAGCCACGTATATTGTAAATATGCCACGAAAGGTAATTACTTGTTAACCAGAGAGCACAGTGCCATCTTTCGAATGAACTTCACCTTCACATTGCATACATAAATGACATAAATGAAGGACCATTTTTAAAGTGTTATTAGTTTGGAAACTGTACATTAGATTAGATTAGATGACTGATCACTCGGCAAGGAGAGTGTGATCCTGCGCACAGTTCTTTGTGAAATCCTATAAATCCTGTAGTTTGATATCAGATATCTATTGGCAAACATGTCCTCAACCTATCACAAATCTGCTTGGTTGTTATTTACTATCCATACACTTTTCTGCAATACCGCTGGGACCAGGTACTGAGACAGTCTAATCAGAAAATAACTCTAGAAGCTAGAAATAAGAAATCTAGATAAAAAGAATTAGAAGAAAATGTCCCCCCAACAACAACTCCCCGCAAGTTTTGGTTCATCCATAAAAATCAGCTCACCACCACTCTCCTTCAACGAGTCTTTCCCTCATATGCCTCCTTAGAAGGTATGTGAGCGCAAAAGTTACTACCTATGACGAGGATCGGCGATCTCTTTATTCAAGTATTTTAGAAGGAAATCAAAATATGAAATGATTTCAGAATGCCCAGTCTCGCAATAGTCTAAGTACCCAGATTCTCAGTGCCTGAGGGTAACTTTCGCGGTCATACACATTACGGCTATATCCAGCAGGACGTTCAAAACCATTGTTCATGTGATTCATAGTGCACCATAAATACTGATGAAAGCAGTCCATTGGACATTCACCAAGTCTTACGCGCCTTTCACCAAACAAAAATGTCCTAAAATATTATATGTTTAACTATAGTTTCATACTACCTTTTGTGAGAGTCTCCATCTTTTTTCACTGACTACCGTACAGTAATACAGAACAACCGACGCCTTTCTTTCAGTATAAGGTATCTAGGTATCTAGGTACTTAACCCTGTCAATAGGTCGAAGACTCGTTGCTCTCACTTTATTGGAGATGCGCCTCGGAGATTTTAAATTTCCTAATGAAAAAAATCAGTTCAGTTTTGCTGGAATTTATGAAGAGCCTGGACCTGGTTTTAACATTGCTAAGGTACTCCAGAGTTAACTCATACGCGGTATTCAGAAATTATCCCCTCAACCATGAAAGCTACGTAGACAATAACGCAACAGCAGACTTTTTCAAACTTTACCAGAAGATCATTGACAACTATGCTCCAGAGAGAGTGGCGAAAGTTCTCGGAAAGAAGTTGGAAAATCAGATACTTAAGTTTCTTTCCGTCGAATCTCGATATCGAAGAATGTCGCACTGCAAACTTCTTGCTCCTTATGGTCCTTTTAAGTCAGGATACAGAAGTGTGCCAAGCAGTATCCACTGACCTAAATTTGCAATAAGCAGGCTGTGCTCTTGAAAGTCCCACTTCGGGCATACTCCTTTAGAAACTGAAATTTTTTAAATATCTAAAAAATAAACATTAAAAATGTGTTTTTTAAATTCAAATGCAGAAAACTTCGATCACCTCTGCCGCACACGAAAGGGAATGGATCCCTATGCTCTTTACTAGCCCAATCGATTAGATACAGATCTGAATGGGAGGTTATAATTCAGGCTGAGAAAGAGAAGAAGATAGTTAATTTGCGAACTATTGAAGATGAGAGCTTGCGGAATAAGACTTTCTCATAAGATTTGTGAAAAATGCTTAAGTCGTTCGTGAGATGTTTTATAGCGTCGCAAACATGGAGCAAAATAAAGAGAAAATACGGCATATTTTACAGTACTACTACGATAAAGGCAAAAATGCATCTCAAGCCGCCAATAAAATTTGTGCAGTTTATGGACCCGATATAGTTTCCATTTCCACCGCACAACGATGGTTTCAACGTTTTCGTTCTGGTGTAGAGGTGGTCGAAGATGCGCCACGCTCCGGAAGGCCTGTCGTCGAAAATTGCGATAAAATCGCTGAATTGGTCGAAAGGGACCGGCATGGTAGCAGCCGTAGCATCGGTCAGCTGGGCATGAGTCATCAAAAATTCATTTCAATTTCAATAAAAAAAAATTCAATAAAAATACCGCAAGACTTTTTTGACAACCCATTATTAATCCTCCAAACTCAAGACTATTATTATGGGAAGTCCTAGACATCTGGTGATCTAAGAAGAAAAGTTCAGGGAACTTTGAGTTATTAAAATAGCCAGGAGAAATCTTTCCTTGAAGAACTTGCTTCAAAAGTCCAAAATTTCTCGTTTTTTGATTCCTTTTTAATTTCCAAGGCATCCTTGGAGTTTTCTCGAAATCTTCTGATTAAAAGGTCTTTCCGGACTTACAGCATCTTTGAAAGACGCACCATTTGTTTATAGAATTTGACTAAGTTAAATATCTTAATGAAATAAAGTATAGTTTTAGGTTTTACTTGACTACCGTAATGTAGGTCACATGAGTATAATTTAAATATTAGAACAGCCTAATATCTCGCACAGATCCAAAGAGCCATAAATTTTAACACCCTCTATTCAGGAGACACCAGGCGCCACATTATTTTTATTTTGTAAGAGATAGAATTGGTCAGTAGCCTAAAAGTAGACCACAATCTCATATATTATTGAATAAATTACCACTACCCACTTACACATTAAAAAAACAGTTAATTTTGGCATTTACGTTGAGCCAAAGCGACGCCAATAAACCATTAAAAGTAGCTATTTGACTAAAACAAAAACTAGCAACTTAATAAATAGCGCTGTCAAGAGGTCATTTACAAATTCACAAACATATTCGGTATGTGAGAGCGGCAGCTGAACACTGGAAAATTAATACATGTAAACGAAATAAGATGCAAAGCAGAAAAGCCATACAAATTTATGATGTACAGAATGGTAGGAGTAAAGCGCTACCACAACAGTTTACAACTTGAGTGTGCGTAACCTTTTGCTAAAATCACTTACCCGCTGTTTTGCCACAAAAACCAAACTTGGCAATACTGCCTTCGACCCATTGGCGATATTTCAATTAATTTTTTTCTAATACACGTTGACCTTTACAGGCAAAGCTCCGAGCTGGAGTAATATTTGTATGCACGCTGTGTACGACGGATCACTGAAGGACCTTCACAAATTCACAGTCACGGCGGCACAAGGCACAAAGTGGCCAGCTGACCAACAGTTATTGTGTAAGTAATAGTATTTCACTAGTAAAGTAGCAAAATTATGCGCCTAACCTTTCTCTGCCGGAACGCTCTATTTTACACTCTCTGCTTCGGTATATTTACTGCTATTTAAGTAGCTGCCATTTAAGCAACCAACGATTGCCTTTTTGTTTCTAAAGTATTTGAAAATAATAAAGCTTCGGTCATTTGTTACCACACGTGCAGGGATTTGGCATAGGTGAGTAATGTAGGTCGAAAATTCGAGTCACTCGGGGGTTGTAGTTTGCGTATACGTAACCTTTTGTATCAACTATTTATTTTCGGGCGATCATCAAATATTTAAATGCCCCACAAACTTGGAAAGTGTTTTAATTTAGAATGGATATGGGGAGTGATACATATGATGGTTGGTAAGGGGAACCAAAATTGTTGTGTGGTAGGATGACAGCATTAATGAATGGCTGAAAGTAAGCAGACGGGAAGAACTGCAATGAAGGGGCTTACTAAGTGCTCATATGAATAATTAGAATGCCCAGAGCAGAGGAGAGATTTTAAGAGAGTAAGACTGAATATTTTTTTCAAAAATTCAGAAGCGGGATTTGTGGATTTTGCTCTATGTTTTGGAAGTTTTTTGAATAGAAAAATAGTTGAAAATTTTCAAAATAATTTACCCAACTTCTTAGTTTGATATACAAGTAAGAAAAGAGAAGATAATATTTCAACGGTTGAAAGTGTTTGCCATCTCCAGGCTGGAATTATAATTTATACTAATGTCTTCTTCAAAATTTACTTGTTTTACTCCTAAATACCATTTACTCTGGGACAATTTAGAGCTAATTTGAGCCATCAATGTTCCTCTCATTCTATAGACTAAACTATCAGACTCGTTTGGAGTAACGGATCCGGTATGTTTCCAAGAAAGTTTCTTTGTCTTTTCACATGTGCTGCCAGCTAGCGACTTGAGGATTTTGTTGCGGCTCTGTGCTTTGGCAATAATCGCGGTCGTGTGAGTAGTGAAGTAGTGAGTCAGGTAGTTTATAGTCCACCTTTTCAGTCCTGGAGGAAGTTTATATTTTCCGATACCCTCAAGTAGCGTTGTGTGATTGACTGTATCAAAGGCTTTTGACAAGTTCAACGCTACGAGAGTCGTCCTCTCGCAGGATGGTTTTTGGTTGAGACCATGAACTATCTGGACGTTTATGAACTTGGTGCTGTGGTGGTACTGTGCACTATTCTGGTGGTTTGCTAAACTCAGGTGGTGCCTGAAGGTCGGGAGTAGCAAAACCTCAAGTGTCTTCACTACTGGGGAGAGGAGAGTTAGCGGACGAAAGGACTCCACTTTCTTGGCTGGGTTTCCTAGTTTCAGTAGTGGTACCACTCTTCAAAGAGATTTGGACGATTTGGTTTTTTGATGACATCTGAACTTCCTCATCGGTGAAAGTAAGTGGTGTGCAGTCTTTTGGCATTTTTCGCCGCCGTCGTGTAACACACCATTTTGGCTTTGTCTACCGAGGGCTGCAGTGTAAATTGCCAGCAATAGCTCTCACACTACTTCGGGTCCGAAGAAGCATAACCGTTGAATTGGATTTCATCTCGGTCATCATGCTAGTTCAGATTAGATAAAGGCTTGATGGTAGTCCAAAGCTTACTCTCGACGGTGAAGAGGTTGCAGGACTTCAGGTGCTCTATCCATTTTGTCCGCTTATGTTTATTTACCATTTGCCGAATCTCCAAATTGAGATCCCTTATTCGGTGACCACAGGGATCAGCGCGGTCTGAGCTGGGACGCTCATTAGCTGAAACAGTTGCTTCGTTTGGGAAATTAGGCCGGAGTTCCGCAAATCTTCCAGCCGGAATGAAGCGAGGTAGCAGGTGCGATCACCTTGCGGAATTGACGTCCGTCAACGATTACGTCCGTAGGAATGGGTGCGGTGAAGGTGCTATCGGTAAATTCTGTGAAGCCGACCCAGTTAGCTTTATTAAAGCGGTTGTCAGCAGAAATAAAGTCGAAAGTTTCTCGATCGAGATAATTATGGGCAGATCTTCTGATCAGATAATTAGCATAGGTAGGCATAGGGTGAGTTTTACAGATGCCCATAATTCTGGTGGGGGCTTGTGCACAATGGCGAATCGTCTATATGTTCTGCCAACACCATCCCGGTACGATAATTTGACAAGCAGGAATGCCAAAGGTCGTGAAAGTTGCCTAGTACCAAACGGTTTTCACCACGAAGAAGCGCACGTACAGGGCAATATTTAACTGGGGGATGTATATATTAAATATTTCGAGCTCAATATCGCCTGACCGGATAGTTATAGCCTGACATTCTAGGGTAGTTTCCTTCTAGTCGATGTCGGCATCGATAAGACGATATTGCACGGTGTTGTTCAGCATTCTGCTGTAAAATATTTTACAGTATAAAGAAACCAGCAGTTCCTCGGACTTAACCATCACAACAACAACGGTTTGTAGTTCTAACTCCCAAGTGGCGAATAAATTTAGTATGAAACAATTCTTATTTCATTATAAACTCAAATAGCAATCCGCCAAAGACCCCTTAAGCACCTCCTCTCTCCACTCTCTTGTGTAAATGATTTATATATTTGTATTATGTCATCTTCTACCCAGATTTGAAAACTTTATTTATATTTATATATTATTTTCTCATTTCGCCAAAGCAAACTTAACCGCAAATCGCCAAGCGTCAAGCACGCGCAAATTCCCGGCAGACAAATGCTTCCGGGGTCATTTTGTCATTGCTGAAATTGTTTTACAAGCGGAGAGCACAGTTGAGACCTTCACACACACACATACACGAAATTGCTCACACAGATGCTGGGGCAGCTAGAGATTTAAACTTTTCAACCTTAAATCGAATTTGTCGAAGTAAAAGCAAAGAAAATAAATAAAAGCAAAAATAAATTAGATTAATTTAATGACTTTGCAACGCTTTATGGCCAAACATAGGTCCGAACGAAACATAAAACAAGTGATTTGATGAATTGTGTAAGTACGAAAAGGGATCAACAACACAATCAAGTTGAGCCGAAAGGTCGCAAGGCGCGGTTGTTGTTGCTGTTGTTGGTGGAGAATTGTTTTTGTTTCCGTAAGAGCAGCGATGAGTGATGTTTGACATCTGCTAACCTGGCTGGCGGGCACCAAAAGCAGCAACAACAACAACAGTACAAATTACAAAAATAAAAAACCAGTTAAAACAACAATAACAATTGCAAAAACAACAACCGTTATAACAAAAAAACAGTTACAACAACAATAAAATACAGCGAACAACAATAACAATAACATCTGCTACAACAACAACAATGCTGGGGCGCAAATAACTCTTCTACACGCACTTGTGTTTGTTGCTGTTGTTGTTATTTTATTATCTCTGCCACTCTTGTTTTGTTGTTGTGCTGCTTTGCCTGCTAAAGGATTAAAAGTTGAACCAAACACTGTTATTTGACATTTTATTAACGTCAAACAGCGCTCAATGGCAGCTGAACCGTCCGACAACACCACGGCAGAAGCCCACATAAAGTCAACAAATCGCATATGGCCGCTCGGGTGAACGAGTGTAATCGTAAAAGTTTAGCAAATGTCCCAAAAAACAACAAGAAATATAAAATCAACGAAAAACAACATCAGCTATGCTTTTTAGATGTTTATACTGCGCCCACTCCACTCCTAATAGCCACCACTCTCTGAGAGCAATTGCTCTGCGGCTTAAGAATTCTCCTCCAGTTACTTGCTTTCAGTTATGGGGACGTAAACAGCGCGATCTTTGGGTAATAATCATAAAAAGAAGTTAAAAATACAAAACACTCAATCATACTTTGAATTGGCTGCGCACAACAACAACACTAAGTTTCAGATGGTAAGTGAGCGCACGCAGAGTTTAGAAATTCTGCGTACGTACAGTTAAATGCAGCAATAATAACCAAGAGCTGCGTGAACTTTGGCTTTTATGACATCACATTAAATGAAACTGATTTACGGGCATTGATAGTGTGTTGGAGAAAGGGGTACTTGGAGGAGAGATATCAACCTAATCTAATGAAGAGAAGTGTAAGGAAAAAATTTCTGATGCGGTGGCAATAAAATTGTTTGTGCTGAGGAGAGAAATGGAGAAAGGTATGAGATAGAGAGAGAGAGAGGAAGACAGGTAGAGAGAGAGAGATATATATATAATAGGGAGAGATGAATGGCTTAATATATAGAGCGAGAGATGTAGAAAAACGAATAGCAGGAAAGGGAAAAGGAAAGGAGCAAAACATATTTTAAGAATTGAAAAAAGAAGGGATAGAGCAAGATATAGTCAAATAGAAACAGAGACAGGAATAAAGCGTTGTTTTTTTAAATAAATCACCAGTTAGTAATCACATTTTAATTCCTCTAAGCTGAACTTTTACTATTCTCATGTGTATCTGATATTCCCACGGAAAGTTTAGGTAATATTCTTTGAATGTATGTTCCCTCTACGGTTGAAGGAATGATGTTCCAAATGGTTTCCACCTAGTTT
This sequence comes from Bactrocera neohumeralis, assembly GCF_024586455.1. NCBI lineage: Eukaryota > Metazoa > Arthropoda > Insecta > Diptera > Tephritidae > Bactrocera > Bactrocera neohumeralis. Next base: position 69,108,028 of record NC_065920.1, on the reverse strand, counting down.
TCTTTCGAAAACCAATAACAAAAAGTTTGTCCTACTAAAGGCTCATTATATTTCAGAAAGACAGAGAGAAACAAAGAAAAAAGAGAGAAGCAACAGTGGACAAAATATTTTTTTAATAGAAAAAGAGAAAGATAACTCAGGATCGAGCACAGAAAGAAATGGATACAAAGAACATTGCAAAAAAAAGCTTGAAAGGAGAGCATAAATGGTAGAGAGGGATGAAGTGTTTTATTTTTAAATATCCCCAGTTAGTAAAACCATTTTGATCCTTCTAAATAGATCCATTACTATAGTCATGTGTGGCTGATATTATTTCTAACACAATATGGTTATAGAACAAAGGCTGTACACAATTTAGAAATCTATTGGATGTTGCTTAAAGTATAGATTAGATAAGGTTCTATGACTGCATGGCTGAAGTGGGAGATCCAAAATGTTTTCGCCTTGATTACCCAAAGGAAAGGTCATTCTATCTCGTCTTTTTAGCAAAAACTACTTCAAAAATAATATTTTGGACTATTAAAAACTCATTTTATATCCGATGGACCCTATGCTGGTTGGTCTTCGCCTTTATAACCAATTCAACTGATCTGGCTTCTTTCTGATTGTATATGACGTGTTTTATAAGGTGTAAACTGGTGTTGCAAAGTAAAGGCGTTTCAACTCTTCTACAATCAGTATACAAGTACAAAAAATATTTGTCGAATAAGGCACGGTTAAGAATGTTTTTCTCCTAAGGTGGCACCCTGTACAAGAGCCCACTGAAGTTATTCGAATTGACTACTACAACTAATGACGAGAACAGTGAACAATTTCAAGAAACAGTGATCGTCGTGCTGGCAATAGGGAGGACAGAATAGTATCTCAACATCTCTTATGGATCGATTCAACACGTTTTGGTTAATGTTTTGGGTATGAACGGTGTCATTGTTAGTACCAAAAAACCTGCATCTCTTGCAAAACCGAGAAGCTGTTGAATAGAGGTCTCAAAACAGATGATTGACAACGTAATTGAGGACCCTAATAGTCTTTAAAGGCAGAATTATTGATAACGAGACGTAGTTTTACTAATATGACGTCGAAACTGTTAAACAATCTAACAAATGGAGTTCCAAAAATGAGCCGAAACCTGGAAAAAATATCAAGGTTTGTCAAAAATCAAGATGATGCTCATCGTTTTCTTTGATTAACGTCATGTGGTTTACCATGAATTCATTTCACGGGGTTAGACGGACAAAGAAAATACCACATGGCTATTTTAAGGAGTCTACAAGTGATAAACTTAGAGCTGTTAGTAGCCATCTGTCAATTACGTTCTGGTTAATTCAAAGAACTTTGGGAAAGAATGGGTTGAAGATTCATACGTCTAGCCAAGATTAATTTATACAAGTAAAAAGAGAAATAGAGATATGAATGAAATGTCTGATAATCTGATAAAACTGATGTTAATAAGAAAGATTTTCTGAAAAATATGTGAAACCTGTTTCATCCCACAAACAGTTCATCTGGTGATTTTTACCATGAAAAACAAAAATTGAAAATGTATTTTCTGGAAATTGTGTATTTCCCATGGAATCTTGGCTACGGAATTGTTAGAAAGGGTTCTGGAAAGTTTTTTTATGACGAATACAAGTTTTACATAGCATTCAGAAAGTGAAGGTGGTGAAGTCATCGATAATTGGCCTCATCCGAGTCGTCTATCCACCTTGATTAAGGAAAATAGCATCGATTAGTTAGAAACGCAGTGCTTGAAAATCATTGCCATGACATAAGACAAATAGCAGAGAATCCGACATTTCTTATGGCTCATCTCAGCACTTTTTGGTTAATGTTTTGGGTAAATCGTGTTAATTGAGCACACTAATTCTAAATCATTCGCAAAAACGACGTCGAGTTAAGGACGTTAAAGCTATGCTTAATAACGTAACGGAGAACACTTCACTGCTCCAACGCATTATTACTGGCGAAGTCGCAACTGGCTAGCAATGGACCTCCCAAGATTAGCCTAAACCTAAAAACCCCAAATTTGCTGAAGGCATTGAGGTACAATACAGCTGAGGTTTGGTATGCTTATATTAGGCTACAAGAAGTCTATTCTTAAGGTCATAAAAAATATCTGTATTACAATACGAAAAAAATTTCGGATAAATTTGAAATTAAAACTATAACAGGATAAAATGAAAACTCGGACCAAAGTTAGCTCAATGGGCTCAAATAATTGGTTGAAACTTTCAAAACATTAGCAATTTTTAATAAGAATTATTGGACAGATGTATACATAAGCAAGAATTATCTACTATAGTTAATGTTGATAATAAAAATTTCAGTTAAAATATATATATGACACTTTATTAAGGACTTCGCTAGGCAATTTTGAATCCTTTTTATGACAACTAACTGGCTTTCGGTAAACTATATCACTCAAAGGAAAACGGTAGACTTGGCGATGAATAAAAGGAAAAGAGACTCGTTTTGGATAACTTGGAGCTAAATAAAGATAAACTTACTCTCTCAGCCAACAGTTTTTCATTTGGAATATAGCAAACAAAATTTCACTTGCTTGCAATCAGAATTCTCCACAGTTAAAATTCACGAAACTATATTCCCACTAATATTTCTATAAATTACATTATAATTGAATACAAAACTGACTAAATCTTTTTAGCTAAACAGCACTTTCTTGCCACCCATAAGCAATTTCTACAGAAAAATATACATAAGGACACACAAGCATACACGTGATACCCCAAACGAACCAACAACAAAAATCGAAATAGTAAAAAATAATTTTCAGTCTTCTAAGTATATACGCCGCACTCAATTGACCAGCCAACCAAGTGGACGAAACATAAATGTCCATCAACACAGCCTGCCACTTGATTAAATACGTTAAAGTTCGTAAAGTGAATTAGCTGCTTACACGGTCATGCCAGCGAGTTTCTTATAGATCAACCCTTTTCCCATACCACACCACCAGCGACCTTTATGAGTGCGCCTTTATGTAGCAATATTCTTGCAACAAACACTTTCCATAGTTATATCCACAGAAACACATGCAACCACACACGAACCCAGACTCCCACTCAACGTCACATGCTTCTATCGTCCCTTGTTTGTTCGTTCGCTCGCTCATTGAAGCGTGTGTGTGCTATTTCTGCTCGTGACAGCCTTGAGTAGCCGAACCGAAAATTGACGGCTGTCCTTCTGATTCTGTTGGCGGTCGCCGCGGTGATGGTTGGTGCTGTAAAATGGCATGAAAATGTCAGCAAAAGTGACCCATATTAAATTTTATATGAGTTTCGAATTGCGACGACATGTCGAAGATGTCCGATATGCACCAGTGAATCGGATTGAAAGTGTGCAGCCGGAGAGACTTTTGTGCCAGAGTATTTGTGCGAATCTGTATATTTTGTTATAAGGAAGTCTATGTAAAAACAATGTTCGAATTCCTTGCGAGAAAAGAGATATAACTTGCCTTAACTTTACTTAACTAAACTAAACTAAACTTAAACTTAAACTTAAACTTAAACTTAAACTTAAACTTAAACTTAAACTTAAACTTAAACTTAAACTTAAACTTAAACTTAAACTTAAACTTAAACTTAAACTTAAACTTAAACTTAAACTTAAACTTAAACTTAAACATAAACTTAAACTTAAACTTAAACTTAAACTTAAACTTAAACTTAAACTTAAACTTAAACTTAAACTTAAACTTAAACTTAAACTTAAACTTAAACTTAAACTTAAACTTAAACTTAAACTTAAACTTAAACTTAAACTTAAACTTAAACTTAAACTTAAACTTAAACTTAAACTTAAACTTAAACTTAAACTTAAACTTAAACTTAAACTTAAACTTAAACTCAAACGTAAACTTAAACTTCACTTACCTATAAATCTTACCCACTAACAACTAAACCAATCTAGCGTTTCCACAGCAATCCAAAACAGACCAACTTTATCCTTAACTTTATCTTGATTTATCGTTTCATAAGCTTATTGATTTTTACCTTAACTAGATTAACTTTATCCAAATAAACGTATACTTAATCACACCAGCAAAATTTCAAGTATTTGGTCTTAAATCAATCTCAAAAACTCATTAAGATCTCCAAGCTTTATACAAAATGCCAAGCCATCTAAGCCTATGCCTGAACCTAATGTCATCAAAAAACAATAAATTTTAACCGGAAAGTAAGTCAAGACTAACCTAACTTAACCCCATATTAACTAGACCAGCCTAACCACAAAGTTACTTAGTCATCCCAAGTAATAACCAGAACATTTGTCAATGCTACAAATATAATTTCCTATTAATTAATACAATAATTTTGAACTTTAAGGCAACTAATTACATGTGGAAAGGATTATGGCTCGCTGGACGGCAGGTTGCGCACACTTGGAATGCGAAAGTAAGTTTTTATGGATTTTTTATACGAGCACTACGTCTATTATTAGGCGTGTAAACAGATGTTTTTCGAAGTTTATGCCTTTTCGCTTGTTTGCTCGTTTGAGAAATTATCTCTTCAAATTGATTTATGAAGCGATTAGTGCAGATAGAGGCACGTGGAATTCCTAAGAGCTTTTGAGTATCGAGTGGTTTGTTATTTGTTTAAGATGAACTTTGAGGATTAGGAGAAATTGGAAAAGTTAAATGTGAAGCATAAAAACAAAAAAAAAAATAAAAAATATAATAATAGGAAATTATGTAGATTTTTGTGTAAATGGTATGTGTCTACACTAAAATATGCTTGAATGTAGGCAACGATTTGCTTGTACTCCACGCCTGTAGTCTACAGTAGCAAGATATAATTATGGCAGCAAGTAAATTCTGAAGTCGAAACAAATATTATTTTGCCATGATGTGTTTTTCTTAAAAATTTATTAATTAAAATTAATTTCGGGTGAACTTCTTTGCAAAATTCTTAATTTAATTAACTATTAAACGTATTCAGTTTTTGAAAGCAAAAAATTTGAATATTGTACCAACAGAATTCAATGTAAGGAGTTATAGGCGCACTTTATAGCTTTTGACCATCTTTAGCTGGTAACAAATGCTTGGTAGGTAAGTAAAGAGAATGTCTGATAAAGCATTTAAGACCTAAAAAGCCTTTTTGTGAAAGCACAGGATTTAAAATCTTCTAACTATATTATGTTCTCTCTAAACCACCTTGCGCTTCTGACGAAGTTCATCACTACGACAAGTTTCATCTGTGCAACATCCGAAACATCGCAAAGGGACCCTCATCCGACAGTAGAAATGCTTTTCCAAAACAAAGCTTACCATTCGCATAAAAGATGTTTTATATTCTGCTTTCCTATTGTCTCGCAACTGTTTCTGCAATAGTCACTGTATGGTGTTCCCAGTCCTCTAGTATGTTTGCCAATTGGATAAGAACCTGAGAGCATTTATAGTGGAGTTCTTATGTCATTCTTATACAATTTTTATAGACGCCATATGCGACCCATATTTCATTCATGCTACGTTCGTCTGCTTGTTGAGCAAGTTAGAGACTCAACTTTATTCTTAACATGTTTGTCGATTAAATAACTGGGCTTTCAATTGGTGCGCTACTTTTGCATGGCCACCACGGGCACCCTTGCAGAAGCCCAGACGCTGAACTCAATTTTGGAGGGTTTTCAAGCATAAATCATCCGATACTGCTGCAATTTCACGTTTGATATTCGTACGAATTTCATCAATTGTCGCTGGTTTGTTGGCATAGACCATAGACTTGACGTAGCCTCACAGGAATAGTATCGCACGACTGAGGCGGCTAATTGAATGACATAGCGCTCGTAATGTTGAGGCCACTGACTCTGAATTTCAGTCGTAAATTTTAATGATTTTAACTCGTTTTGGATCGTATATCTTTCCACGATGAAATGGCAAACCTTACTGAAGAGCAAAAGTCAAAAAGCGGGAACAAATATGGTGTCATTTGCTATCCCTATTGGTTTACTTTTGTAGCCTCCTAATTGAAAAATGCGTTGAATCTATTACATATATGTAGATTAAATATCTATAAGTAGTGAGACATATGAATTCTTACTTCTCCGGAGTCTAATTACACTGTGGAACATTTTTGGGATTATTGTCTGGGGGGTGAGAAATTCCAAGTCAGGGTGATGGTACTAGGTCAGTATAGTAACACCCTCAAAAGGTTTGGCGTTCGTATATGTCAGTTTTTTTTATGACCTTTTAAATTTTTTCCTTATCTTGATGTTTTTTCGCTAAGTTGTAACATTTTGGCAAAAACGTAGTTTAACATACCTCGCGAACCATTATTATCTATTTTTCCAATCCATTAGACGGTTGTAGCAGCTTTTACACACTATATTTGGTACCCAATTTTCGTTCACTATACTATACTATATAGAAAAAATTTAAAAGGTCATAAAATAAACTGACACATACGAACGCCAAACCCTTTGAGGGTTTTACTACACTGACCTAGTACCATCACCCTGACTTGGAATTTCTCACCCCCCCGATTAGCTGTTGTACTGTGTTATAAGATTATGCCTGCTCCCGCTAGTACATCTGCTTCAGAGTAACCAGGAACATCACTATTTTCTGGAATCCATCCCAAATTTAACGTTAAGAGATCATTACATTTTGTCACTATCTTTGTCGAAATCCTAAGAGACTTTTGTTATTTCAAACCTGCTTGGCTATCTGTATATACTACAGTGTACCTATATATCTTAATGAGTTTAATTCCTTCTTTATTACTATGATCTTCGCTAGAAAACACTGTAGTGTTCTGGTAAGCGGAAAGTGATTCTCGTATATAATTTTGCGGAAAAGACACCAACTCCCACTCGATTATCTTGTTTGGCTCCATTCGTATATATGCGAGCTATGTATAACTGTAGTAAAGGAAGAAGTGTTAAAAGCTTTCAACGACTGAGTACGCAGTTAATACCTGAATATTATGAAAATTGAGAGGATGAACAACCAGGAATAGTTTTAGGCGTGTGATGCGAAGAGAATAAGTGTATGGCTAATACAAATTAATATTATTTTTTGACGGCTTCCGTTCTCTAATATTAAAAAATAAATCCTATAGATGAAAAGCATATCAAGCGCAGAAAATCCGGTTATTGTTAATCAGTTAATAAAAACAACAAATACGAAATTAGAGTTCGCTGAAATATAAAATAAAGTATATTTTTGAAAATTACAGCAAGCTGGCACCACTGAAATCCGCTACCATAAGGCTACTTTCAAAATCTTTATGACCAAAGCCCTCTTTTGATAGCCAATTTTCATATCCCAACCATAAGCTTTAGTTTTCCACCTGTACTTCCAAATTAAGAGGAAAAAATTATCAAAAACTACAGCAAAAATTTCTCCTTAATTGGAAATGCATAACTGTATGGCACATTTCTGCTGCTGTTCGCTTTTTCTTCGGCACACAAGCGTTTATATGACAGCTGTCATAAGCATATGACAAGCATTTTACCATTTAAATGCGCGCATACAGTCGCAACTAAAGCGAAAATGCAATATATAAGCAAAAATATTATACTCCATATCTCGCTTGCATACATCTATGTATGCGGCGATGATGAGCCACCACTCACTAGACCCCACAAACAATCTCAATTGGCAACCGCATAGCGTCGCAATCAAGCGAAACAGCCAACGCATTGCGAAAATAAATTGAAAGCTACATAAATTTTCATTTAGTTCGACACGCAACGCTGGCATGAAGTAATAAACGCTGCAGCGGTAAAACGTGGTGACGAGCGAGTGAGCGAAACTGGTGGCAAATATGCGACAAAAAATGGGGAAAAAAATATAAAAAAAAATTACCAATGAGGTGATTGCGTTTTTGCCAATATACACATACTAACACACACATCTGTAAGGAAGCACGAACGAAACTCACTTGCGCTTGACGCTTGTGTGCGTAGTTATTTTACGCTGCATAGTTATAGGCGACATCGCGCCGTTTATAAAACGATTTTGTAAACGAACGAGAATTTATTAATAAATAAATTTTCGCGCTACAGCAGCAAGCCAGGTCAGGCCAAGCCAGCAGCAGTGGCATTAATGTGAAAAAAAATCGGTGCTTAAATTTATTGCATAATTTTAGGCGCACATTGACGTTGTTGCTGATGATGATGGATTTTAAGCTGCCCTTTTTTCCGCGGTTATAAATTTGCATAAACTATGCATAATGATGAAAAAGGTGTGTAAAAGCTGGAGCGCAATTTCACGGCAGCTATAATCGTTTTTCGATAAATTGTTTAAGGTTAATCTAATAGCAGCGCCTAAAAGTAGACTTTATGCGCTTAAATATAAGGTTATTAAATTGCAATTAATATTTTATGTGAATTATTTACGCACATGCGTTGGCAAGCAATGCAAATCGACTTTTTGTAAAAAAAATCAAAATGAGTTTCAAAAATATTTTTAAAATATAAAGAATAAATATAAAAGTAAAAACATAAATAAATTATAATATATGTAGTATATAAGAAAAATATCAAAAAGAATATTTAAAATTTTTGCAAAGAATCTTGTATTTGTTTGAATATTTTACTAATCCCTTTCAATCAGTTTGTATACCACTATCTCGTTCGGTGTGCTGTAGCATTCGACGATACAATCAGAAAGCAGACGAAGTGTTGTGCCGCAAACGAGCTCCAAAGGCGTACACCCAATGTCTCCTTAAAGGTTGCACGTAACCACAATAAAATAATTGGTAAATAAGACATCTACTGGTCTGCATTGTGAAACAGAATCGAAGATTTTTAATGTGTAAATGTGAAATACCGAGACTTCGGAACAGTTGCTGGAACAACGCGTTCTCAATAGACAGCCAAGATTAGACGCGATCATAACTGCTGTAGCGAGTTTCAGCAGGTGAAAATAAGCGTGGAAAAAACCAAGCGGCTGAAGAGAACCGTCAATGATTTGATTAAGAACAGAACAGGCTGCGAAGTCGGATGCGTCTACCAATTGGGCGGCGGATGAGCTAGCAGAGCGCAATTTGCTAATTGAGATTTGCAGATATCGAAGTTTCTTTTAGTTGCTTCGGTCCAATAGAGAGTGCCATCCAACAAGTTTGGCAAGTATCGACGATAAAAGTTCAGCTTAGCTAAAAACGCTTAAGTTTCTTTGCGGTATTCGGAAGTGGGATCTGCGTTATGGCTACGAAGTGAGCGAATCCCATCTTTCGTTATTAAATGTCCCACAAATTCAAGCACGGAAACTCCAAACTGTGATTAAGAGACGGTAAACTGCGCACAGTGTGACTCAGCCATAAAATATCTTACAAACATTCTTTTGAAATATCATTTACCAGAGAATTTACTCACAATTTTCTGGTACTCTTTTGTCACAATGCGAACCGTATAAAGTCCGAAGGTCGTTTGAAAATCCTTATTTTGGGTATATGGTGGCCAGGGGTAGTACTAACCTGATTTTATCCATTTTGGGTATCACAAAATACCATTACCAGAAAAGAGTTACCTCACATATTGAACGATATACTTGTATGTAGCGTAAAGTCAACAAGAAGTTTAGCTCCATTTTTACCGTTAAATGATAGAACACTGTGTTTTCATTATTGAAAATTTCATCAACAAATGGTTGAATTTTCAAGAGAAAACATCCTAAGCGAAGAAGCGTATTTTCATATTAATAGGTTTGCTAATTGCAAAATTTGCCGCTTTTAGGATTGTGAGAACCACATGTGATTGGCGAAAAAAATGGGCTTGTGCCAATGAGCTTTAGCGTTGTTTTACAAATGTTAACGTGACGCTGTTTTTCGAAACAATTGAGTTATTTTGGGAACAGTCGATCTTCCACTTTTCTTAGGACCAAATGGTTTTCACTGATCCTATCGATATTCGACCGATGCCAGTAAGATCTTTGACTGTTAATCGTCAATTCTCAAACACCAATTCATTTATTTTATTGATGTGTTGATCATTAGTTGATGTTGATGGCCATCCAGGACGTGGGTCGTCGTCAACGCGTTCTTGACTCTCTTTGAATATATTGTACCAATCAAAAACGCGCGACAAACAATTATCATCGAAGGCCCTTTCTAACATTCTGAACGTTTCAAATTTTATTTCGCAGACAAGCGTATATTAAATAATAATGATTGTTTGGATACGATGTTTGGCGCAGATGTCATTGACATTCATACCAAACTAGAAAAAAAAAAATGAATGGGTTTTCGGATGAAATTTAAATTAAAAGTCTTACTATTTATGCCCTTTTATTAAAGATGGGCTTGCACAGGACTTGCATACCAACTTGGTTATAAAGTTTCACGCTTCTGGTTTACTTTTTTAGAAAATCTATCTTGGCATTAACAGAAACTAAATCTAATATTAAATTTTCACTCATTCTTTTCAACAAATGTTTAACTAAAGTCCACAGAAAACTTCTTCCTTTTATTAAGCCGAAAACCGCAATGCTTTCTTTCTTTAACACACAAAAACAGCCAAGCAAGAAAACAGAAATTAAATTTAAAAAACATTTCCAGTTCTTAAGCTTACCCACCTAAAAGTATGCCTTGAAAATTTAAACGAACAAACAAAGGCAGAATGTCTGTAACGAATATGAAACTTAACAAACAAAGCAAGTGGGCAAGAATGCCTTGCTTTGTTTGATAATTCTGAATCTCACGAAAGACTTGGAGAGATAACACAGAAAAACCAAAACAAGAAGAACAATAAGCATAGAAAGTCACTATTTGTAATGGCCGAAAAACTGTGTAAAAGTAAGACAGTACTGTGGAAAGAAAGAGATATTATAGGAAACGGATGCGTGCCAAAGCAAGTAAAGCAGATAAAGGAAGTACTATTCAAGAAGAATGCAAAGAAGGGAATAAAGGAAGACAGCAAAAAATTGGAGAAACTAGGCTATGATTTCCAAGAATTCGATATGCGTGCGGTTTTCTTACGAAGTTTGTATGACAGCTAAAGCGGAAATTGACAGCAAATTTTAGCTAACCGGGTCAGCTTAAATACGGGAAAGAAACTTTTCGAATTTTATGCTATTTAAACGACAGTGAAATTCTCTTGTAAAATTATTTCAAGAAGATGATCATCTATGAAAATTTTTGTTATTTGAAAATTAGTTGCCATCGTTTCATCTGTCAGCAGCCCTCTGGCCTACTTACCTCAAAGATACCACCTGAAATTCTAGAGAAAATGTTTAGTTCAGTGTCACCTAGGAAGTCATAGCAATATGCAAAAGCAATCCTGTTGGCCTATGGGTAAGAACAGTGCATATATTTAGGGAGTTCTCTTGAACTTGCAAATTAACAAGAAATCAAAGCCTCACTATAGTCAAACGAGGTTTTTCTGAGATCATAAACTGACATCCTCAAGTGAAATACGAATATAATGAGAGAGAGAGAGAAGAGGGAGAGAGAAAGATTGAGAGAGAATGAGAGATATAGAAAGAGGAAGGAGTATACATAATGAGAGGAATAAAGTGGAAACTGAAAGATTAGGTATTGTGAGAGAAAGATGGAGATAAAATTAACACCCGAAATGATAGAGATGGACGTATACTTATAGAGGAAGAGAGAGAGAGAAATATATGAAATATTAGGTAATGGGGAAGGAAGATAGATATTAATTTTATAACGATAGATAGAAGAAGACTTAATGTAGGAAATGAGATAGATAAATGTTTAATACAAAAGAAGTTGATAGCTTTGATAATGGGAGACGGAGAAAGAGGTAGAATTTTATGCCTTTGCCGAAATTATATTTTTTGACAAATGTTAGTTGAAAATCGAAATCCAATTTAAGTCCAGAATGCACTTAGTCTGGCATAAAATACTCCACAACTTGACAGCGACAACAAAGAAAATAGAAAATTCGATTGGAAAGCACACTTTCAATCCTACAAATTTGGAATTGCATAATTCTCTAAACTTCTTTATAAAATCTCTTTACATATATTCCTCATTTCATACATCTTAAAGTACCACTACTTCTACTTTCAATTATACATAGATAATAGTTTTACATCTTCAGAGAAAACCCGTACAATCAGTTAGTGCTTTGTAGCATACAAGTAGGCGCTTATATGTTTTTACAACGATTTAACTTGTTATTTTTGCTCATTATCCTTTTCTTTGTACTTCCTAGAATATTTTCAATTGTAAAACATTTACAAAGCTCATCTTCTCCATCATGCGCTTCTATTATTTGCTGCACAAACAGAAACATATCTTCGCTTGCCATGGCATGTTTGCGCAATCCACATCCGGATCCGTATGCGCTATGTACTTGTAGAGAAGTGCACACAGCACACGCGTGTTACGATGAACATGCTGGTGAACTAATACAGCGAGCAGCTGTATGGCAACCCGGTAGGAGAATTTTAGAGAGAATATACTACTGGAGCTAATGTCTTATATGGGACCCGGGAATCCGAAGGTTTCGAAGATCGCATTGCTCTTTTTGGGAAACAGACTTTTGATACATTAACGGAGTCAGGTCAACATGAAATTAATCTCAAATATTCAGTTAAGCTGGAATATTCTCGACCGCTGTGAATGAGTCGAAAATCTTTTAAATATTACGACTTGCAACTTATCGGCACAACTTGGAGTTAACAGTCGGTCATTACAAGCTGTGTAGCTGTAGCTGTGTAATATATTAACCCCGTCCTAATTTATGAAAGTCTTACAGAATGTACATAGTTTTTTGTTCCCCGATAGATTTATCCATTTTTGATTGCCTACCGACCTCAAAGTAACACTTGTTGGAAAATAGTTATTTTGCACTTGATCTTCATGACTAGATTGATTGAAAGTGGTATTTATGCTGGTTCCGAAATCGTTGTGGTCTTTCAGACCTTCAAATTTGTAGCTGCAACAGTAACGCAGTACCCAAACTAAAATAAATCTTTTTGAGTGGCCTCCATGTACTTTGTCTTGCCGTTGTTTACCACAGAACCTTCTCCGCTTGCATTTTTAGGCTGGAAACGGCTGAACTGATGGGTCGGTTATTAAGCCAAATCAAATCGAACGCCTTCTCTAATCGATATTTACGGACAGTCCAATATTAGTGATAGATGGCGTTACGCTCATCAGATAAGTAAGTTAAGTAAAGAAGCCAGACCTAGAAGACTGCAGGAAATCTCTAAAGCAGGTCATCAGAGAAACAAAATATTGACAAGACTATGCCGTAAGCATCTGGGATCCACATGGCATGATGCACTGGAGGAAGTATCGATTATGAAGCTGCAGAGTGTGTTAAATTTTGCGTCAAGCGCAGGCTTCCTAAAGGAAGACTACTCCTCTTGGACCTAGCAACTAAACTCCGTTTGAAATCGCAAAGGACCAAAACTGGTCTATACGTGGCTTATTGGCCTACTAGATTACTTTACCTATCCTAACCTAAGTAAAGAAGAAGAAG